>NC_050453.1:78668773-79327808 GCF_903995425.1 Onychomys torridus
TTCGCCGCACTCGCAACACACGAGAGAGATAGCGCTGGATGTTGTAGGTGGGCTTTTCTTTCACACCTGCCAATTCTCAAATAATTGACATGGAGACTAAATATTAATTCTAAATGTTTGGCAATAGCTCAGGCTTATTACTAATTGGCTCTTACATTTTAAATGATCACATATTCCTTATTTATGCTTTATCACATGGCAATACCTTTATTAGCATGGCACATTCATCTCCTGCTCCCTCTGAGTCTCTCTGGCAACTTCTCTGACCCTGCCCTTTTTCATCCCAGCATCCTTAATTTGGTTGTCCCACCTTCACTTCCTGCCTGGCTACAGGCCAGTCAGCTTTTATTAAACCAATTAGAGTGACAAATCTTTATAGTGTACAAAAGGATTATTCCACAGCAGAGGGTCTCAGCCATCCTAGTCTGATATCAGAGTCCTGGAAAACTGACTTTGTCTATGATGGAAACCCAGAGAAACTGGTTCTATTAGCAGAGGAGGAGGATGCAGCAATAGGACAGATAAGCAAGAGAAAGGACAAGCAGACTAAAGTTCCTTCTTCCTTGTCCTTTGATTGGAGCTGCCACCAGAAGACATGACTGAGATTTAGGGTGTATCTTCCTGTTTCCAATAATCTAATTAAGAAAGTCCCTAATAGGTACAGCTTGAGTCTTTTATTGCAGATGCAGTAAAGTTGACAAACATGGTTAGCCTTCAGTTAGTCATGGAATTTAAAAGCACAGTTAAGCTCTGGATAGCATCTAAAAGAAAAAGATAGAAGAAAAGAAATAGGTAGGTTGTGGTGGTTTGAATAAGATTGGCCCCCAGAGGCTCACATATTTAAATGCTTAGTGAGTGGCTGTAGGAGGAGGGGCTTTGGTGGAGGATGTGTGTCACTGGTGGTAGGCTTCGAGGTTTCAGAAGCTCAAACTAGGCCCAATAACTCATTCTTTCCTCCTTCTGTGTGCTGATCCAGATTTTGAAGCCTTGTCTCCTTCTCTAGCATCAAGTCTGCCTGTGAGCTGCTGTGCTTACAACCATCATGATAATGAACTAAACCTCTGAACCTGTAAGCCAGTCACAACTAAATGCTTTACTTATAGAAGTTGCTTTTTTCTTCGGGTCTCTTCACAGCAAGGATATCCTAAGCCATATGCCCTTCTGAATTAGGACCAGAAAGGGGGATAAATACAGCTAAATCTTATGGCAGATCCTAGTGACTGCAGGAGGTAGTGGGAATTTTGAGAAGGAAAAGCATGTTATCTTAAACTGAACCTGCCTGCTGGGTTGCTCCTCCAGCTAAGTCATTTTTCTGTCCTCTAGATTAACCCTTAAGGGAGGAGGAAAAGACATATAGAGGTAAATTATGTTCTTTAAGGTCATTATAGACTTATTTCAACTAAGTTAATTACCAAACTTTCCAAGGATAGAGACCTTCTTTCATCTCATTAGTGACAAGTCACAATCAGATGGGACCAGGAATAATAAATAAAACATGTATATGCTGCCTTGTAGAAGTTCACAGCCAAGAGAAAGGGAAAATGATGACAGGCATAATGTGGAGCACAGGTGAGATTTGTCCTGCAGTTGACCTATGCCCATTGATTTTTTCATTGCTGAATCTCTAGTAATTTAGACTCACCCTTTCCATTGTCACTGATGGGGAGAAACTCTTACAAATGATGCTTCTTCTATGGGTGCAAATTTTCTCTACAGAGGGGTGGCAGGCTCTGTGTCCAGAGTTACTCTCATGTCTGCTTTCTCAAAAGAATCAACTCAAAATACACCTTAAGCTAAAGAGTCATGTTTGAAGGAAGCATATTCTGGCCATCTAGAGTCAATTTTAATGTTGCAAATCCCACTACTCCATAACAGTTTGCTGAAAAATTATCTCTTAAAAGAAATGTATTTAAGATAAATGTACACATATGTGGATACTTATTATAAGACTTTATTGAATTCATGAATCTATAAATTATATAAGCTCCTCCCCAGCAACTTCAATAGGATTGGACCATACAAAGAATGAAAGGACAGATTACAGACTATGCCATGATTTTATTGTGGAAATCCAGCAAATGTGGGAAATAGTATAGGTTCACATTTCAAGACTGGCAAGATAGCTCATCAGTAAAGGTGTTTGTCATCAAGCATGATGACCTGAATTTGATTTTCAGAACCAACATGATGGAATGCTTGTTTTTTTTTCTCTAATCTCTCTATATATACATCACACACACACACACACACACACACACACACACACACACACACACAGATGGACAGACAGACAGACACACACACACACAGATGGACAGACAGACAGACAGACACACACACACACACACACACACACACACACACACACACACACACAACACACACATAGTGTTGAAAAAGACATTTTTGCAAATAAATTTCTCCAGCCACAGTGCAGAACAGTTACTTTCCCAGATGCCCATGGTTTTAAAGGTGAAGGCAAAGAGGATGGCATGGAAAGGTTGCTGGGAACAAAGTCATAAAGCAGAAACTAAGGCAGAACAAACCATCAAAGCTGATAACACTTAAGTCCTGATTTCAATTCGAATGATTTCTGGCATGCGTGAAAGCAGTTGGCATATTGTTCCTCTATTATATTTGTGATTTCATGCTGCCTCTGCTCTTTCAGATGGAGGAAGTGGAGCTACAAACACGAAAAGGAAAAATGCCTTTTTGCAGCATTTTGAAAATAAAATTTAAAAAAAGAACAAGAAGTGAAAAGTGCTGAAAATGTCTTGAGGAGTCCTTGGTCAGACTTGCAGACCTGACCATTCCTCATAATTTGAGCAAACAAAGAAAGACTTTTGCTGGCATTTTGATGTCCTGCTTCACTGCTTGCTCATTCAACTCAGGATTTGTGAACTATGTCCCAGAATGTTAAGTTTGTATTAGTTATATGTCTTGTTGCTCTGACAAAATACATGAAAAAATAACTATGAGAGTGAAGATTGACTTTAGCTCACAGGTCAAAGGTACTTCCTCATCTTCACCAGCAAGTGGGGGATGCAGGGTGGCAGGAGCTTGAGGAAGCTGCTTGCATTGCAGGAGACAGAGAGCTGAGTGTTGAGCTCAGTTCATTGTCTTTTTTATTCAGTCTGTGACTACAGCCCACAGAAAGGTGCGGCTCAGAGTTAAAGTATGCCTTCCCATCTCAACTCAATCTGTATAACCCCTCACTAGTACACCCACAGGCTAGCATAATTTAGATAATCAATAATAGACATGTCCAGAGGCTTAGCTCCTAGGATGTTCTAGTTCCTGTAAGTTGTCAATATTAACCATCAAGTGGTCTATTTTCTGCATTGTCAGTTTCTTAGGGGAGCTTTGCAGTCTCTTCTGAAGGCATATGTGATCTTAGGAGACTGCTGGAGAGGAAACTGACTGCTCCAGACATTGTGTGCTGAAGAGTCATGTTTGGAGATTTTGATTGGGGTCTCAGTAGAGAGGCCTGGAGTGTGCAGTTTGAGGCTTATTGAGTAGGGTTCCGGATCTTTAAAAGGTGATGCTTGGTTTGGTGGGATTGATCGCAGTCCAGCTGAGATGATGAATGGATGGATAAAAAGATGCAAAAGATGGAGATCATTGCTGCTTTGAAACTATTCCTCTTGAGAAATTCTATGAATGCATGAACATAAAAGCATTGATGAGAAAAGTCGTGATCCCCAGGCTGGCAAGAGGGCTCAGTGAGTAAAAAGCTGACAACCTGAGTTTGATCCCCAAACCCATAAGGAAAAGGAGAAAAAAATGAACAGAAGCCAGCAAGTAGCCCCCTGACCCTCACTGTTGTGGAATATTAATTTAAGATGTGTTACATTTGTTTATGCTGTGGAACATTTGTTTAATGAAGAAAATATGTATTATTTTATGTTGCATTTGTTTAACTCTTTGAAGCTGTGTTACTTTGCCTGTCTAAAACACCTGATGGTCTAATAAAGAGCTGAATGGACAATAGTGAGACAGGAGAAAAGATAGACAGAACAGGCAGGCAGAATAAATAGAAGGAGAAATTTGGGAGGAAAAGAAGACTTTTGGGGCCATCCATCCAGCTACACAACAAGCCATGGAGAAAGAAGTAAAGGAAGGTATACAGAACTACAGAAAGATAAAAGCCCCAAGGCAAAAGGTAGATGGGATAATTTAAGATAAGTAAAGCTAGCAATTATCATCTCTAAAAAGTGGATGGAGGGGTGGGATGGGAGAAAAGTATGAGGATGAACAGGAGGAGGGAAGTGAGGGAGGAGGAAATATGGTTGGCATGTAAAATGGAAAAAAAAATCTTTAAAATGAAAAGTTAAAAAAAAAAAGTAGAAAGAAAGAGAAGCTGGCAAGAAACAAACCAAGCTAAGGATGGATGTTTATAATTAAGAAATACGCCTCAGAGACCAGCCCCCAGCTCTGATCTGCCCCAGAACTCCCATCTGGACAAGAAGTGAGTGCCTGGGGTTATAGTCAGAAAGGCAACTGCCTCTGCTTCCCACCCATGGGCACCATCCTGGGAGGACCTGCCCAACTTTGCCCCAGTTTCTGGCCAGTATGCGGGCCCTGTGGGAAGGCTCCCCTTTTCAAAGACTGCAGGCAGACCCTACAGTATCCACACCCTGCCCCCACACCCATTTGTCCAAGACCCCAGCTACTTCCTGAGACTCAGAGAACAGCCCCCAGCTCCCATCTGCCCTGGAACTCCCATCTGGAGCAGAGAGAAACCCTCCAGTGGACACTACAACCTCAACACCTTGCCCCCTCACCCATCTGCTGGAGACCCCAGCCACTTCCGGAGACTTAGAGACCAGTGTCCAGCATTCCATTCTGCCCAGGAACACCCATCTGGACCAGAGCCTCCATCCTGTCCCAGAACTCCCATCTGGATAAGAAGAGCTCCCATCTGGACAGGATAAGGAGACTCCAGGGACTTCCTGAGATTCAGAGTCCAGCCCCCCCAGGTCCTATATGGCAGCACTCTCATCTGGACAAGAGCTCCCATCCGGCACAGAGATTCCATCTGGACAAGAGAGGGGCTCCCTAAATCTGTCAGCTCAGTCTGGAACAAGTACACTGGTAAGAACAAGAACAAACCCACGAGGAGAAGGGCAGATGTCAAGGCAGAAGCACATACAACAAAATAAAGAGCAATACAGCATCACCAGAACATAGCCCTTCTCCAACAGCTAGACCTGAACATCACAGAATGGAGGAAGAAGAAGAAGAAGAAGAAGAAGAAGAAGAAGAAGAAGAAGAAGAAGAAGAAGAAGAAGAAGGGGAACAAGAACAAGAACAAGAACAAGAACAAGAACAAGAAGAACAACAAGAAGAAAACAACCTTATAAGTAACATCATGAAGAGGCTAGAGCCTTATATAGATGAAATCAAAAATAAAGGGGAGGAACAGACAAAATAAGAATGGGAAGAACGCTATAGAAAACTAGAGGAAAGGACAAATAAAGCAGAAGAAAACAATAAGTCCCTGAAAGAAAATCATGAAAAAGCAAGGGAAACAGTCCAAGACCTGAAGAAGGAAATAGAAAAAATGAAGAAGACACTAGCAGAAGGAATGCTGGAAATAGAAAATCTGAGTAAACAAACAGGAACTTCAGATGCAAGTATAACCAACAGAATGCAAGAGTTGGAGGAGAGGCTCTCTGGTGTTGAAGATACGTTAAAAGAAATAGATTCATCAGTCAAAGAAAACACTAAAACCAACAAAGTCATGACCCAAAATGTCCAAGAAATTTGGGACACCATGAAAAGACCAAATCTACAAATAATAGGGATAGAGGAAGGAGAAGAATACCAACTCAAAGGCACAGAAAATATATTTAACAAGATCATAGAAGAAAATTTTCCCACCTTAAAGAACAAAATGTCTATGAAGATACAAGAAGCCTATAGAACAGCAAACAGACTAGACTCCCAAAAAAAGTCCCCTTGCTACGTAATAATTAAACAACTAAATGTACAGAATAAAGAAAGAATATTAAGGGCAGCAAAGGAAAATGGCCAAGTGACTTACAAAGGCCAAACCATCAGAACAACACCCGATTTCTCAATGGAGACTTTGAAAGCCAGAAAGACCTGGACAGATATAATGCAGAGACACTAAGAGACCATGAATGCCAGCCTAGACTAATATACCCAGCAAAACTTTTAATCATCATAGATAGAGTGAACAAGACCTTCCAAGACAAAACCAGATTTAAACAATACTTATCCACAAACCCAGCCCTACAGAAAGCACTAGAAGGAATATTCCAACCTAAGGAAGGCAGATACACCCATGAAAACACAGGCAATAGATAACACCACAGCAGTAAACCCCAAAGAAAAGAAGTACACACACACTACTACCAAAAAATTAAAAAAATAACAGGAACGAACAATCACTGCTCATTAATATCCCTTAATATCAATGGACTTAATTCACCAACAAAAAGACACAGACTAACAGAATGGATATGAAAACAGGACCCATCTTTCTGCTGCATACAAGAAACACACCTCAAATTCAAAGACAGATACCTCCTAAGAATAAAAGGCTGGGAAAAGACTTTCTAATCAAATGGTCTTAAGAAGCAAGCTGGTGTAGCCATCTTAATATCCAGCAAAATAGACTTGAAACTAAAATCAATCAAAAGAGATGATGAAGGACATACTCATCGCAGGAAAGATCCACCAAGATGAAGTCTCAATTCTGAACATTTATGCCCCAAAAACAAGGGCACCCACATATGTAAAAGAAACATTACTAAAGCTTAAATCACATATAAAACCCCACACATTAATAGTGGGAGACTTCAACATCCCATTTTTCACCTATGGACAGATCTGCCAAATTGAAACTTAACAGAGACATAATGGTCAAGCTCTCCCTATTTGCAGATGACATGATAATATACATGAGTGACCTCAAAAATTCAACCAAGGCACTGATACAGCTAATAAAAACCTTCAGCAACATAGCAGGATAGAAGATCAACTCAAAAAAAATCAGTAGCTCTCCTATATACAATAGACAAACAGGCTGAGAAGGAAATCAGAGATGTAACATGAATCTTAAAGCGTTCTTATTAATAAGAACAAACCCGAGGCCAGTTATTGGGGTGAACGCTGGAAGATCAGAGAAGCAGAACAAGCCACAGCTATCTCACCTTGCTAGTTCCTCAGGTGATCTTGTTTCCTCAGGCTGGAAGCTTCTGAGTCCTCCTCCACAAGAATCTCAGCTGAACTGTGTTTGCTCCAAAGCTTAAACTAACTACATGCTTTTTTCCCTTTAGTTCCTGGCCCTCACGCCTTATATACCTTTCTCTTTCTGCCCCCACTCCCTGGGGTTAAAGGTTATGTTTCTGGGATTAAAGGCTTGGGTCACCATGCTTAGCTGTTTCTAAAGTGGCCTTGAACTCAGAGATCCAGCTAGCTCTGCATCCCAAGTGCTGGGATTAAAGGTGTGTACCACCACCGCCCAACTTCTGTTATGGTTTACTCTTCCCATTTTCTAGCCACCATTTCTGGCTCTGTTCTAGTGGCTGTCTGTTCTCTGACCCCAGATATGTTTATTTTGGGGAACACACAATATTTCAGGGAACACAATACCCACCACACAGAGATGCATCATGCTTTATAATAGCCAAAAATGATATAAAATACCTTGGGGTTACTCTAACTATGCATGTGAAAGACCTATATGACAAGAACTTTAAGTCCCTGAAAAAACAAATTGAAGAAGATGTCAGAAAATGGAAAGACCTCCCATGCTCATTGATAGGCAGGATTAACATAGTAAAAATGGCAGTCTTAACAAAAGCAATCTACAGATTCAACGTAATCCCCATCAAATTACCAACACAATTCTTCACAGATCTGGAAAGAATAATACTCAACTTCATATGGAAAAACAAAAAACCCAGGATAGCCAAAAGATTCCTGTACAATAAAACAACCTCTGGAGGCATCATGATCCCCAACCTCAAGCTATACTATAGAGCTACCATAATAAAAACAGCTTGATACTGGCATAAAAACTGACATGTGGACCAATGGAATCCAATTGAAAACCCTGACATTAACCCACATACCTATGAATATATAATTTTTGACAAAGAAGCCAAAAATGTACAGTGGAAAAAAGAAAGCCTCTTCAACAAATGGTGCTGACATAACTGGATGTCAACATGTAGAAGGCTGCAAATAGATCCATATCTGTCACCATGCACAAAACTTAAGTCCAAGTGGATCAAAGACCTCAACATAAATCCAGTTACTTTGAACCTGATAGAAGAGAAAGTAGGAACTCCTCTCAAATGCATTGGCACTGGAGATCACTTTCTAAATATAACACCAGTAGAACAGACACTGAGAGAAACAATCAAACAATTGATCCTGTTGAAACTGAGAAGCTTTTGTAGAGCAAAGGATACGGTCAACAAGACAAAATGACAGCCTACAGAATGGGAAAAGATTTTCACCAACCCCACATCTGACAGAGGGCTGATATCCAGAATATATAAAGTATTCAAGAAATTAGACATCAAAATGCCCAACAGTCCAATTAAGAAATGGGCTATAGAACTAAACAGAGAATTCTCAAAAGAGGAAGTTCCAATGGCTGAAAGACATTTAAGGAATTGCTCAACATCCCTAATTATCCAGGAAATGCAGATCAAAATGGCTCTGAGATACCACCTGTCACAGTGGCTAAGATCAAAAACACAGAAGCCAGCTTATGCTGGAGAGGATGTGGAGCAAGGGGAACTCTCCTCCACTGCTGGTGGGAATGTAAGCTTGTACAGCCACTTTGGAAATCAATATGGCAATTCCTTAGAAAACTGGAAATCCATCTACCCAAGACTCACTTGGCATATACCCAAGGAATGCTCAATCATACCACAAGGGCATTTGCTCAGCTATGTTCATATCAGCATTGTTTGTAATAGCCAGAACCTGGAAACAACCTAGATGCCCTTCAACAGAAGAATGGATAAAGAAAATATGATACATATACACAATGGAGTACTAGTCAGCAGAGAAAAACAGTGACATCATGAGGTTTGCAGGCAAATGGATGGATCAAGAAAAAAAAATCATTCTGAGTGAGGCAACCCAGACTCAGAAGGACAAACATGGTATGTACTCACTCATAGGAGGATACTAGATATAACACAAAGATGACTAGACTGCTACACAACTCCAGGGAGGCAACCTAGAAAATGGGACCCTAGGAAAGACACAGGTATCACCCAAGGACAGAGAAATGGATGAGATCTACATGAGCAACCTAGACGACAGTAGGAGTAATGAAGTGCAAGGTTTTAGGGAAAGAAAGCTTTGGGGAGCAGGAGATTCCAGCTGGATCAAGAACAGAAAGGGAGAACAAGGAATAACAGACCATGATAAATAAAGACCACATGAGAACAGGAATAGGCAGAGTGCTGGAGAGGTCCCCAGAAATCCACATGATACATCCTCTGTAGACTGCTGGCAATGGTAGAGAGAAAGCCTGATCTAACCTAGTCTGGTGATGAGATGGCCAAACACCCTAATGGTCCTGCTGGAACTCTTATCCCAAAACTGATGGAAGTGGATGCAGAGATCCTCAGCCAGGCCCCAGGTGGAGCTCCAGGTGTCCAATTGTTGAGAAAGAGGAGGGATTGTAAGGGCCTGAATTGTTGAGCCCAAGATTAGAAAAATCATTGGGACAAATAGCCAAACGAATGGAAGCACATGATTTATGAACCAAAGGCTGTGGAGGCCCCAGCTGGATCAGGCCCTCTGGATAAGTGAGACAATTGAATAGCTTGAACTGTTTGGGAGGCATCCAGGCTGTGGGACCAGAACCTGTCCTTAGTGCATGAGCTGGATGTTTGGAACCTTGGGCTTACACAGGGACACTTTGCTCAGCCTGGAAGGAGTGAACTGGACCTGCCTGTACTGAATCCACCAGGTTTAAATGAATCCCCAGGGGAGTCTTGGCCCTGGAGGAAATGGGAATCAAAGGGAGGGGATGGGGGGAAGGTGGGGGTGGGAGCAAGAGGGAGGAGGATAGGGGAACCCATGGCTGATTTGTAAAATTAAAACACAAATATATTTATAATAATAAAAATAAATATAAAAGATTACAGAATTACAGCTCAAAAAAAAAAAAAAAAAAAACAGAAAGAAGCCTTGGTGTGTGATCTATTTGGGAGCTAGATGACAGGCCCCCAAAAGAGCAAAGGGCAAAAACAACCAACTACACTTTAGACACTTCCTCTACATAAATAAATAATACATAATTTTTGCAGTTTTGTTTTGTTTCTGTTTTTAAAGAAGGACTGTTCCCTCCAGCCCAGTAGATGAATTCTTGAAGTTATTCAGTGGTGGCTCCAGACACATTACTCCAAATATGTCCCATTCTTGAGTGGTAAAGAAATGAATTACCTCAGCTGAGAGACAGACATAAGGGACAAACACCTAGTGTCTCACACTCTTATGTTCCAGTAAACATGGGAGATAAAATTAACACATGTGAAAAAGACCCTGGGATAACACCTGAAAGCTACTGCCATAAGCAATGTGTGACTGATCTAGAAGGGCAAACCCTGGCTAGTACTGGTAGTTTGGGTTCTCAAGAACACAGGTGCCCCCAGCCCAAAGGGGAAACTAGAATTCAAGGAAGGAAGAAGCATTTGGAGAAAAAAAGTCACCTCCTGAGAGCCCTGACTGGTTTTGCATATAATAATTATGAATTTTAACTTCTAATTACTAAAAGCAGAAGAATGATTCTTGATGTTCCCAAGTGTGTCTTCTTGTTGTCATTTTGCATACTGAACTAGAAGCCTTGAGCAATGCAGGCGGAGATAATAAATGGGCAGCCTGCCTTAACTGGAGGCTCAATGTACACATGATACAAGTATAAATTTATTGCAAAAGAAAATCCTAAGTTTGGCTTCCATAGCCAAAGATACTCTCATTAGTTCTAGATCTGAGATCTGCCCTTTAGTAGAGCATCAGTTGTTATCCTCCAAAACAATTCTTGGACACCCTTTGACAAATTTGGTAGGAGAGTATATGAACTGTTTCCACTAAAGGAAGATATTAGACACTGTTATGGAGACTTGTGAAATGGTAACCAAATGCTCATAATTAGTCGCAGGGCCTTACTGTAGGGAGTTCCTACTGTAGGGAGAACTAAACAACCAAGGCCTAAAACCTGGTGATTTGTCAATTAGAAAAGGCTCAACAGTCAAATTCCATGGCAGTGACAGGTTAATATCTTGTCACTGAACTCCCAACCCTGTCACACACTTTTCTCTTATGAGCTACTTTAATTCACCATCTTTTTAAATACTTTAAAGAGAAACTGACATGCTGTTTTTCACATATTTTCTTCAATTATAAAAAATTGCTGGTACTGATTTTACCAAAATTATATATGAGAGTTGAGATGGTGTTTCTCCCATTTATCAGATTTTTTTGAAGCTGACATTGTTTCACTTGACTCAATTTCCTCTGTTGAAATGATTGCATTTTTCCATTGCTTTTATAAAATTTCTCATTGTCCTACATGCATTTTATGTTTTAAATTTTCAGTTTTAATGAACAAAATTTTATTTAATTCCTTCAAAATGAACAATAAGAACCAATAGCTCCTAAAATCAGAAGTAGCTAATCATATAAATTTGTACCTATAAAATCATACTCAAGGAAGGAAAATGAAATGTAAGCAACAATAAACTATTTCAAAAACCCTTCACATTGAAATGTTAATCACAGATGTTGCCATCCCCAGGGCTTTGTCTTGCCACTCTGCAGCTTCTCACCCACACCAGGCCCAAGACAGCCTCATTATGGCCTCATTGCTTATCTAGTACCTTCACTAAGCAACTCTCCTAACTTTTCACTAAGTAAAGACTCAGGGTAGTGTGAGACAAGAGGATGAGCTTCCTGCCCAAGGAAACTTCAGTGATTGCCTTATAGCCATCTTGACTAGGACCTTCACTAAACTCCTAGGTCCTGAAAGCCCCAAGCCACACTCACCTTGTAGTAAGGGCTTATCTCTAGTCACAACCAATCTCATTAAGGGTCTACAAAGATAAGGGATTGCATGTTGTATTCTTTACTTTCCAGTTGTTGTGATAAAATACCCTGACCAAATGAACCTTAAGGAATAAAGACTTTATTTTGCTTTATGGTTTTGGAGGGACAAGGGGCCATAATGGCATCTGAGAAGCATGACAGCAAACAGCAAGAGCAGGAGCTGAGAAATCACAATTTCATCTGCAAATATAAAGCAGAGACTAAACCAGAAATGGAGTGAGGCTATAAACTGTCATAACCTGCCCTGGTGACAAACTAATTCCATGGAGACTGAATCACCTTCCCAATCAGTACCATCAACTGGGGACCAAAAAGTCTAATATCTAAATCTATGATGGCCATTTCTGGTTTAGACGACTACATTCTGCTCTCCAGCTCCCATAGGCTTGTGGCCCTATAATACAATGTGCATTTATCTAACTTCAATAACTCCATTGTATTTTAATCTCAAAATAGTTTAGAATTCCAAAGGCAAATCCAGTCTCTTTTGAGACAAGGTAATTTCTGTTAAGTCTCAAACCGTGGAACAAATGGCTGAGGTGCCTACTTAACATATCAAAGCAGACCTGGCAGCCAGGTTCTCCCAGCATCCCTCAGTCCTTTCCTGTTACAGAGTATGGTTAGCATACACTAACCTCTACCCCTGCTCCAACTCTCCAGTCCAGAGGCTGGGCTGCCCTTCCCCAAGAAGCTCTTCGATATATAATCCAAACATTTTAGTTACCCACCCTTTTCATACCTTTGGCTTCTTGACTGCTGCACCTGGTTTCCTTCTCTTCCCTCTCCCTTCCCCCCCTGTCCTCACATGGCTCAAGGCCATGACCACCATGAACTGTCCCTCTGACTATGCTCTCCATTTTATCTACAATAAATTTTCTCCTCTACCTTACCTAGAAACGGTCATGTCCTTTCCTTTTAATTTCCCCCCTTTTTTAAATTCATCTACATACCAGACTTTTATTGGTAATAAATAAGTGATAAAGAGTGACACAATCTTCTCTGATGACTTCCTGTTGATATTGGGGTATGATTGTTGGTGACCCAAAAAGATGATGGAATGTTGGTCAAGTCTGGGAACAGCAGGTTGTTTGATTCACTGTCCAGGACCAACTTGGGCTAGCCACTTTGAAGGTGTCTAGGAGGCAGACTTTGAAGGAATGCCTGGAGTTGGAGTGTTGCTGGAGCAATGTGCAGTAGATTTGAAATCTGTTGGAACAGATAGACTACTGAAAGAAGGTAAATTCAGGAGGATTATGGAAAAAATTAACCCTGGATGTACATTTGAAACATCCAGGCCCATGGTCCTTGCTGTTGTGGTAGGAGAATCCCAAGACCAGGGGAAGGGGGAGAGATATCCTACCCTCAGGAATAAGTAAAGCACTCAAGTGGGAGAAACAGGTTGTTGGTTGATAGTACTTATCTGGAGTCCATTTGACCTGTGAGAAGTGGATTCAAGTAAATTCCTTGAAGCTTACAAGAACTTTATATATATTTTATAATTGTATATATCACATACAAAAATAAGTATATGTGTGTATGTGAGTGTGTATACGTGTTTTAGATAAACTAACATTACCACTGTTTATCCTTTCTAGTGAAATCCCCATTGTAGAAAAAGCAGTAGATGCACATTTTTGAGTCATAGTAGAAGCTTGAGGACTCAAAATAATTCTGGGTTAAAAATATTAACACTCTTGTCACAGGGCTGTATATATAAGTTGGACAATGAATGAGAAGCACTTTAATGTCTATACTTAGAAAATAACCAAAAGAAATTTAAAATCTTAAGCTTGTGACTATGATAATAGAAGTCAGTGCTTTACTATAGTTAGATTAGTATCTTATCAGAATTCCATTGATTAATGTTAAAACTCTCAATTTTTGAGATCTTGATATAACAATAGTATAGTTCCAGGGTCAATGTCAGAGGTGCAGTTGAAGTTCAGGTGTCAGCCCACCAGGAGGAAAATCCCTAATAAGTAAATCTCAGACAGACAAGACCCCAAAACCAGAGACTCCAGAATGTCTTTTCCTTCTGCTGTGCCTTTACATGTTTGCCACTGCCATCTTTCTCTGATATCTGCATAGTATGAATGACTGTGGGGTAATCCCCACTGCCTGTAATATAGTGAGTTTATCTCATAGAAACATCCTGTTCTACTGGTCATTTTTACCTGTGTATTATTATATGATTATTTCTTCCTAAGCTGTACTGTCTAATTTATAATTGTTATGTTATTTTAAATAGTTTTGAGGAAAAAAATAGTTTCTATTGAGGAGCCCTAAAGACTGTATCTTAAATTAATGATTAAGAAATACAGTTGAGTCTGTGTAGCCCAGCTAATCTAAATTCTTCTAATCTGAATATTGGGAGATGTGTTCACAGGCTTCACAGTGCATCATAGCTGAAACAAAGCTTTGAAAAATAACTTAACTTAGACTAAGATGTTTTTGTTAAATAACTTGGAAATGAAAAACCCAAGAAGACAATCTAAAGTTTTAGAAAGCACATAGTTGAATGAGGAACTCCTTAAGGTCAGGTAACAAGAACAAAGCAGCCCAACTCTCATTAGTTGACATGCCTTTCATGGTTCATGACCAAAGGTGATGGCTAATTCCTTATACCCATTTCTATACTCAATCTCTTGATTAAAAACAAAAACAAAAAATAACTATTGATGAGTAGGAATACACCATAAAGATTTAAAGTAGAGCTGATTGTTTTTCATGTTTAGATTTGTGATTTCTTATAAGATTACCTTTCAAGGTAAGTAGTACAGTGATTAGTCTTTTCATTGTAACTGCAAAATGCAGCCTGGCAGTAAAGGAACTGACTAATGTAACATGAATCTTAAAGGTACTTGTTAATAAAAACAAACCTGAGGCCAGTTATTGTGGTGAACACTGGAAGATCACAGAAGCAGAACAAGCCACAGCTTCATCACCTTGCCAGTTCCTCAGCTGGTCTTGTTTCCTCAGATTGCAAGCTTCTGTGTCCTCATCCACATGAATCTCAGCTAAACTGTGCTGCTCCAAAGCTTGAATGTTAAACCAGCCAAATGCTTAACTAACTACATGCTTTTCTCCTCCTGTTCCTGGTCCTCATGCTTTATGTACCTTTCTCTTTCTGCCCCCACTCCCTGGGATTAAAGGTTCGGTTTCTGGGATTAAAGGTGTGGGTCACCATGCTGAGCAGTTTCTAAAGTGGCCTTGAACTAAGAGATCCTCCTAGCCCTGCCTCCCAAGTGCTGGGATTAAAGGTGTGTACCACCACCGCCCAACTTCTATTATGGCTTAGTCTTCCCATTTTATAGCCACCATTTTTGGCTTTGTTCTAGTGGCTGTCTGTTCTCTGACCCCAGATATGTTTATTTCAGGGAACACACAATATTTCAAGGAACACAATACCCACCACAGACTAAGAAAAATAACTTGCTTGTGTTTACTGTGTTAATCTATAACTTGTTGCTTGGATATGAATGTACATGGGTTCTTGGGATAATTTGTTTTTCACCCACAATATGTAAAATGTTTAATCATTTAAAGGATATAGAAAACATTCTGTTTTTCATTTGTATTCATTGTAATCATTCACTTGGAAAACAGAATATAACCATATTGTAATTTTTATGTTGCCTAAAAGATTTTGCTGGGGTATATTAAGCTATAAGGGAGAGAATAAAGATAGAGTTAAAATTAGTTAGAAGGAAAACTTCAAGAATGAGAGAATAGAAGGAAAATATCAAAAATGAGGTAAGGAAATCACAAGGAAAATAAAGAATAGAGACTGCAAAAGAAGAGTAAAGAAAAGGTCTGAAGGAAACCATCAAGAGCGTGTGAGACTTACCTTAACCCCCACATAATAAAAAAAAAAGTCATACTATGCTCTGACTCCATGGATTCCCTTTGAGCTCTGTGTTGCTGCTGCTGGAAGCTGGTCCCCCAGGCAGTAGTAGCATAGAAAGGAAAATAAATCTGAAATAGTTTTTGTTAGTATTTAAGCGGCGCTAGGAACACATCTCGAACACGACAAGACCACAGAAGAGTTTTATTAAAGAGGATAGGGGTGACAGGCATGTGTGAAACACACATGGTGGGAGAGAGAGATAAGTGGGGGGAGACTGAGAGACTCATGCAAGATGGCACCGGCTTTTTAAAGGTTGGGCCACACATGCGTACAGGAACTCCTGTGGGTACTCCATGCATGCACGTAGATTACATGTCTGCGCGCACACTTTACACAACCACATAAGGCCACAGAGTCCTGGTCCCACCAGATGTCTGACCCAGAGACGGCTATTCTGAACTGGAAATAGTTAGGCGGTCTGCCGGGCAAGCCCAACCATGTGGACATGTAATCTCTATCACTTTTCATGTTTAAATGTATCTAAATCATTTTCTTATACCTTTATAAATTGCATTTATACACTCTAAAACACTTTCTTAGACCTTTATAACTTGCATTTACATATCTTAAAATGCTTTTTAGACTCTTACAATTTACTTAAGCTTTCATATTCTCAGACGGTATAATTTCTTAATTATACCTCACTATAGAATCAAAATATAAATTACATAATTACCACCTATAGTAGCTAAGAGTATATACATTACCATTCCAAAAGGGAGGAATGAAGGCATTATGAGGAAATACTAGACCAAAACAAGACTGAAAGCCAGAAGGGAAAATAACAAATCCTGTAGCTTCATGTCCAGTGTCAAAAGGCATGACTGCCTCTCCAGATATCCTGGTTGAAACACAGCCTCCTCTCAGGCTGGTTCCACTGCCTGTGTGGAGCTCAACATGCCAGTCATCTCATAGTTGGTCATCTCCAACGTCTTGTGTGTTTCATCTTCTCAGCTTCATGCAATGGCCTCTCAGTACCTCTGGCCTCTCAGAGGTCTCTTCCACCATGGAGGTAGAGGTCTCTGCTACACTCTTGTTGGGCTCAGCAGCTCTCCAAAACCAAGAAGGAGGAATCTACAAAACTGCTTCTTCCCTCTTTGAGGTCTCCCCAGTCAGTAAGCAGGTGTGACAGTCAACTTGGGATGAACCTTGAACCCCATGAATTATATTTGGAGCAGCCTTTGTATGTTGCTTTCTTGTAGCAGAAAATTCAATTGGCCTTTTCCTTTCAGGGTTGAAAGGTTAGGTGGGTGGGGTCTTTCCCTGAAGGCACCCTCCACATTGTTCCAGTGTTTAATTATGCTAATCTCCTTAACAAGCACAGTCTCTTTCAGCACACATCTGGGCTGTAATACTAAGGGTTCTTTTATTCCCCAGACTACTACACTTTGTATTTCTTTCTGCCTGACTTGCTCTCTTTCATTATGGACATTCATAAGAGAAACCAGTAAGAACCAGTGCACCGATCCAGAATTATACAGCCTTGAAAATTCCTACACCAAAACATAATTGGTCCAGTACTTTTAAATTTAGCCTCAGGGAAGTTTTTAGGGCAAGAAAAGGAGGCAGCCACATTATTTACCCAGTTGCTAATGTGTTCCCCCTGAACCCTCTTGAGCCAGGCCTCTACAACCCACATTACTCTTAGTCTCCTATGCTCCTTTTAGAACACCCCACTAACCTCAGCTTAAAGCATTCACCCACTTTTCTTCCAATGTTCCAAATTCTTCCACATTCCTGCAAAACTAACATGGACAGATTCTTCAGAGTGAAACCCCAATCCTTTTCAGTTTCTGTTGCTGTGATAAAACACCACGACAAAAATCAGTCTTATAGAAGAAAGTTTATTTTTCACTTACAGTTTTGGAAGTGGGAAACATGGTAGCAAGAGGCAGGCACAATAGCAGGACCAGGAGGTTGAGAGATCACATCTTCAACTTTTTCACTGCAAATACAAAACAGAGAACAAACTTGAAGTGAGGTGAGGCTATGAACTCCCAAAGCCTACCACTAATGATTTCCTTCCTCCAACAGGGCTCCACCTCCTGAAACAGCAGCACCACCTGGGGACTAAGTATGCAAATTCCCAAGCCAAAGAGCAATATTTATCATTTAAACCATCATATCCTTCCAGGTATAAAGCTACAACTTTAATTTATTAGCTTAAGATGCCATTAGCTTTCATTAACCCAGAAGATAAGAATATTACCAGATATTATCTAAAATCTAGCCATTTTCTCCAGTTTACTATAACTAATTGAATTGATGTTCCTATAAAGATATTATCTGACCTAGTCTGGTGATGAGATGGCTAAACACCCTAACAGTTGAGCTGAACTCTCATCCAATAACTGATAGAAGTGGATGCAGAGATCCTCAGCCAGGCCCCAGGTGGAGCTCCAGGTGTCCAATAGTTGAGAAAGAGGAGGAACTGTAAGAGTGTGAATTGTTGAGCCCAAGATTGGAAAAAGCATAGGGAAAATAGCCAAACGAAAGGAAGCACATGATTTATGAACCAAAGGCTGTGGAGGCCCCAGCTGGATCAGGACCTCTGGACAAGTGAGACAATTGAATAGCTTGAATTGTTTGGGAGGCATCCAGGATGTGGGACCAGAACCTGTCCTTAGTGCATAAAGTGGCTGTTTGGAACCTTGGGCTTACACAGGGACACTTTGCTCAGCCTGGAAAGAGGGGACTGAACCTGCCTGTACTGAATCCACCAGGTTTAAGTAAATCCCCAGGGGAGTCTTGTCCCTGGAGGAGATGGGAATGGAGGGGAGGTGATGGGGGAAGGTGGGGGTAGGGGCAGGAGGGAGGACAGGGGAACCCATGGCTGATGTATAAAATTATAACACAAATACAACAACAACAATAATAATAATAATAATAATAATAATAATAATAATAATAAAATAAATGCTTTGATTTGTGACTTTCTTTTCCTCTGTGGCTATAAAATTCATGTAAAATTTTCCACATTAGAACATGAGATTCTGGGCAACCTATGTTGATGTGAGTGAAGGTCATTCATGTTTTGAGAGCTGTGTTTGTATCAAGATTTGACAAAAAGAGTTCCAAACTCAGATAAGTAAATAAATAAAGAAATAAAAAGGAAGAAAGAGAAGGAGAGAAAAAGACCAAAATACCTGCACCATCTTATTAGGCAAAGATTTGCTTTTGTACAATGAATATCCAAGGTACAGGTCAGAAGTGCATCCACTTGCCCTTCATAGTCAGAAGTAGATATTGCTAACATGTTCTTACATGTACACAAAGACCCCAGAGCTTGTAAGTCTGAGACAGTGCAGACAATCCCATGCATTTGGTAAGACTATGTATCTAGGAGATAATTTGTACTCAACCTTTAACACATCAGTATTTCCCAGAGAATTTATGCAGATGCATTAAAATGCATCTATATAAATAATTCCTTCATGATAGCTGGACTTAACTAAATAATAGATACTAGTAAATCTGAATGTACATCAATGAAATTGTGTTTAAATAATTCAGAATGCATCTGACTTACTATTTTGTATGTTTTTTTATGAAATGCCACAGCCTACATAATTCATAAAGAACAGACCTGTACTGAACAGACCTTGAATTCTAAAGACTGAGAATTCAAGGATCGAGGCCTTGACATCTGGCTTCTTATGAGATCATTTTGTTGTGTTCTTAGAAGAAATAAGAAGTCAAGAGTGGGAGTTTGAGAGTGGAAGACAGAGAACCTATATCGTATCAATGGCCCTCTACTGAGAGTCATTTATCTGACTATGGGGTTTGATGGAGTTTTGTACTGAAGACTGAATTTCTAGAAAAGGAATTTAGGGAAAAATGTTCCAATTAAAGCACCCAGAAAAATCTGATCACTGGATAAAGCTGCTGAGATTTCCTTCATGTGTCATGAATGCCCAGTGAGAAAAATGATGAGCCAATCACCATGGCCATGTTACACTCATCTGAGAGGCTGCGGCAGGGCCAAGAGCATGACCCAGACTTCTCTGTGTGTGTTGGAGGTTGCATGTTAGTGTTTGGGGTTGGGGAGGGGCAGGGACACATACTAGTGTGTGAGTATGCATGTGAATGCTAGAGAACAACTTTGAGTGTCATACCTTTGAGCCAGGGTCTCTCATGGCCTGAAGCTTCACTAAACTGGATAAATTAGCATTCCAGTGAGCTCCTAGGGATCTTCTACTTCCACCTCCCCTCCTTCCATTGCTGAAGTTAGGAATATGAACCCATATGCCTGGATATTTCAGATTTCCTGGATCAAACTCAAGTCCTCCTACTTGCAAGGCAAGCACTTTCCAAGCTAAGGTACCTCTGCAGCCCTTGACTCAAGTGCTTCAGTAAGATTTTCAAAACATGATTACTTTCAACATAGCTTGACTTCAAATTTTACCTGGCAAACCAGGTATCTGTGGCCCATATTTGTATTCACCATGATGCTCCCTTTCTGACTTTTGCTTAAAATTATTAAAGAGAAATTGTTTCCTCAACCTCAACAAACTGTTGGGCCTCCATTCTTAAGTGAAAATTAGACCTACACTTCATCCTACGTAAAATGAGTGCTGTGTTTGCACTATTCTTTTGTCTATGGTGGATTTATATAAAAAGTAAGCAAGATATTTTATGGTCCATGTTTAGTGATGTGCTTATACAAAGACTTAGGAATCAACTTCATTATGCATTTAGGTAGTTCATAAAAGTTACAAGTCTAATGTATTTACCATTCCTTGTTGTTATAAGCCTTTAACTACAATGACACTGTGAACAAAGAAATCATAACGTGAATATTCCAGAGCCTTTATACCAACACCCACTTCAATTATACATGAATTAGCAGAAATGAATTCGAAGTTTTATTCCATGATGTAGTGGAGCTCAAGTATTTCATAAAGTGTAGCCATGCAGCAAATTCTGAGCTCATTTTAGAATAATTATACATTGATGTTACTTGTGTAGTTAAAAGGAAATGTGGAAATTTCCCCATTGTAAGCAGTTTTTGAAGGCCCACTCAGTTCTCTAAAGTGAACAATCTTTCCTTCCAAAGGAAGTGGGTAGTTCCATGTTCCCTGCATTTCATCTTCCTCCTCTTATACCTCAATTAAAAACACTAATGTTTATTCAGACAAGTTTTAATTACAGGCCTGGAGCAAGCAAAGGAGCCTCCATGGATTTCCCAGGTAATTTGTTTAAATGATGCATTTATCTCAAGTTCCTCCTTCTAGGTCTTTTGAATAATTAAGGCTGAGCTATAGAAGACTTAAAATCTGTCCCTTAAATGTCTTCATTTAACACGTTCACCAGAATTTGACATTCTCATATCTCTTTTCCCAGTCTTTTTCAGGATGCCTGTGGAAGGGGAGTGAGCTGACATTTGTAGCTTCTTATACACTAGATAGACTTTTAATTTTATTTCAGAAAATATACTTTAACTTTTAATTTTTATTTTGTTCTTATATGTATAGCTATATGCACATGTGTGAAGGTGCTCAGAGAGGCCAGAAGAGGGAACCAGACCCCCTGAAGGTCAAGTCACAGGCAGTTGCAAGCTCTCTCACCTGGGGTATTAGGACCTGAATTCAGATTAATCCCTCTGCAAGAGCATCAAGTGTTCTTAACCACTAAACCATCTTTCCTAGTGCAGGTCAGATAAACTATTGTGCAGAATGTATTGTATTACTATTACCTTGGATAATCAGGGGATTCTGAAGTCATCAGTAATCACTCCCACATGGAAAGTGAGGCCAGCAATAAGAATCTTAAGCAAGCTAATGGAAGTCATAACCAGACCATGACAAAGTGGGGCCTTTCATCCTAGCCTCTCAGAGTCTGAATTCTGACTCTATTACAGACCAAGCTGACTGACAGCTAAGGTGGGAGAAGCTCTTCAGTCTATGCTCAAAGGTACTCAACAGGAAAATCAGAGTCAATTCATAAAACTTACACATTGTGCAAAAAGGTGTTAGAAAAACTAACAGGTGCAATATTCCAATTCTGAGAAATAATAATCTAGGGTGATAGATGGATTTACTGCAAACAAAACAAAATACCCCACCCCATGCCACCAAAAGGGCTAGCTAATGGGAAGCTGGTCAGTCCCCAAGTACTGTTCTCTGTTGTTGCTAAGACACAACAAAGAGATACATGCTATAAATTATTTGGACCTGTGAGACTGTGGTAGTTTGAATATAATTCGTCCCCATAATCTTAGGGAGTGCCACTATTAGGAAGTGTAGCTTTGTTGGAGTGGATATGGCCTTATTAGAGGAATTGTATCACTGAGGGGCAGATTTTGAAGTTCCCTATGTTCAGAATATTGTCCAGTGTCTCAGTTGACTTCCTGCTTCCTGCAAGTCAAGATGTAACCAGCACCATGTCTGTCTGCATGCCACCATACTCCCAGTCATGATGATAATGCACCGAACCTCTAAAATTGTAAGTGAACCACTTTAATTAAATGTTTTCCTAATAAGAGTTGCTGTGATCATTGTGTCTCTTCACAACAATAGAAACCCTACCTGAAACAGAGACACAGCTTCACAAAGAACATTTTGATACATGAGACCATACCAAACATGAGAAAAAAAATGAACAAAAATGTGTGTGATTGTTTGAAACAATTGTTTATGGTAGCCAGAACAGGTCCAAATCCATGTTGGGCCTTGACAATGAAACTGATTTCTCTCTTTACAGGGCTCCAGTCAGTAAAAGAGTTAGCTAAGGAAAATCAGCATGTTCTTCAAAATCCAGAGGGGAGAATGCTACAGCTAGAAATGTATTTGCTCACCCATGTAACCAAAGTGCCTATTCTCCACACAAAATAGGCCCTCAATGCCTATTTATTAAAGAAAGAGGAACTGGGTTGTGTCTAGGGAGGACATAGCACACAGATTTGGAGAAGGAAGGACCAGGCTGTGTTTCTGGGGCACTAAAGAAAACTCAGAGAGAGAAGTAGAGTTGGTTAGGTGGTAAAAAAATAGCTGTAAAGTGCCAGCAGCAAAGAGTCTGGGCATCTTTAGCAGAACAGAACAGGCCGCCATGTCCATGAGGTATAGTAATGGGGAAAAGTGTAAGGACTAAGACCAAGGAAGAAAGCAGAGAAGCCCTGCTCTGACGTTGTGGTGTAATAGGATGCATGCATACTGGTCCCTGGTGCAGAGCTTCAAAGCCTTTGGAGTTCTGTGGGTGACAGGGAATGAGAAGTAGCTTTTGTTGTTTTTGTAACAATTTCCTTTCAACCACCCCTGAGTTTAGGCCAGTGAGGAGACTCCTGGTGTGTTCTGGATAATTTTAGGATGAATTCATTGTTGGAGGAAACAACCATGGTCAAGTTGTGACGACAGAACAGATGACTAATTATCCATAGGGGTGACTGACTCAGTCATGCTCCCATGATGAAATATCTGTAAGACATGAAAACAACATAGTGTGGTACTCCTCTTTGTAAAAACACTACACTGTTGTTGTAAGTGTGTGATGTCTAGAAGTATGGAAGGACGGTCTATCAGCTCATGAATTTACACTAGCTGCTTTTAGGTTTTCTCTTCTGTAATAAGCACAATGGAAGGCTGTCCTTTTTATTTCCTTTGGTCATTCTAGATCTATGCAAGTTCTATGGAATTCTCTCATGTATAGCCAGTCAGCCAGATTTATGGACAAACCAGAAGTTGTAAGTGGGACCTAAAGTAAGGGCAGTCTCAGAAGACAGAGCCCTTAACCTTCAGGATTTGAAGATAACACTAGATAGATGGTGTCAGATTGAACTGGTAGACACCTATTTAATGCTGGTAACTTGGAGAATTGGTTGTTCGTCTGGATAAAACCCACACATTTGTCGTCAGAAGTATCCAGTGAGTAGAAGCAGAGTAAATACACTTTAAAATCAATATGGATAACTTTTTTTTTTTTTTTTTCGTTTTTCAAGACAGGGTTTCTCTGTAGCTTTGGAGCCTGTCCTGTACTAGATCTGTAGACCAGGCTGGCCTCGAACTCACAGAGATTCCCCTGCCTCTGCCTCCTGAGTGCTGGGATTACAGACATGTGCCATCACTGCCCGACTTGGTAGCATCTTTTATAGATATATGCAGATGCAAATACTTCATAAATTCCAAAAGAAGCTGGAGCAATGGCTCAGCAATTTCAAGTGCTTTATACTAGGTGACGCAAAACAACCTGTGTGGTGATACTTTATTTGTGCTGAAATGTGATATTTTATTTATATGTTAATAAATAAAGTTGCCTGGAGATCAGAGGTCAGCAAGCCATAAACATAAGTCAGGCAGTGAGTAATCGAATCACAAGGTAGGCAGAGTCTCTGTGTGGTTAAGGACACAGTCAAATGTCATGACATGAGCCTTTAATTCCAGTACCAACCATAGAGACCTGAAGGTCTGTATAAACAGGCAGTAATGAGGAAGTGATATGTCTGGGCTTAGAGCCAATGAGAAGGCAGAACAGAAAGGCAATAAAAGCTCAGTTTAGACAGGAAGAAGTTCTGTTTGTGGAAGCTACTGCGTGGTGGTAAACTAAGGCTAGTTGTGGCTATTCAATCTGATCTCTTTGGCTATTAACCCCATATTTGGCTGTATGTTTCTTATTTAATAAGACTGTTTAGAAGTTCATCAGCAAACCTGTGACTCAAGCTCTAGGGAACTTGATGCCTCTAAGGCCACCTTCATGCATAGTGTGTGCACACACACACTAATAAAATTAAAACTTGAAAAATAAAGTTAAAAGAAGTACGTTATGAAAGGAATCTGAGACATTGTACAAGATCCACCACAACTGTCAAATTTTGTACAGTTATTGTCTCATTCTTGAATTTTCTAGGTAGATGTAGAGAAGATATATTATCTGCTTATTGTCAAAAAAAATCTCTGAACATACACATACCCATGTTATACTTCTTTTTTCACACTCTGCTATGCTAGCTGAATCTCTAAACCACAAGTCAAGATTTATATTTCTATTTTGCTATCCTCAGAGGCTGAAGTTTCTTACAGAGGATGGATATTTAACCAATCCTACTTTGCTGAAATCCTATCACTGTTCTTAAATCTAGTACTGTTCTTCCAGTAACAAGCGCTTACTTCTCCAGGTTCTTGGGATTTGCTTATCATCAGAGATCTCTGCTCCTGACTTCCATGAAATGCTACACTACTGAACAGAAGTTCCTCATATATCAGATAATGTAAGTTACAGAAGCCACAGGTGAATTAACTTCCCACACTTAAATTATACTCTTTACAATACTACTTACTAACTGCCATCAGGAAGGCTAATGCCTTCAAAAGATCAAACAGTCCAGAAACAAATTTCCTGGTCTGGATATGTCCCTTCCATCCTAACTTCCTGCCATGCTATCCTAAGTTTTCCTAATTTGAAAGCAAAATGCTTTGGGCATCCTAAGAGATAAGGAAGCATAAATACTTCCTAAGCCATCAATTATCTTACTCTCCTTTAGACCTGGACTTCTTTGTCCTATCTAGATCATTACTACGAAGCGTTAACATGAAGCAATGGCAGCGCTAGTGTCTTAGTATCAAAGTCTTTCTCCCTTTAGCCCACATCACTGTCCTTGTTCCTTCCACAGTAGCTGACTTTGCTGGCTTAAGTCTCAGATGATGTCTTCACAATCTTATCTTTGGTACTGAAAGCTCTTCATTATTTTATCCATCAGATTTTTTTTTTGTACAGTCTTAGATAAGCTTCAAGGCCACATTCTGGGTATCTGATAAGATAGTCCTCAATAACTATTACTTTTTGCTAAATTTACATTAAGTGTCCTATAAATATTGAAGGTATTGCTAGAGTGTTGGTTTAGCTATCTATATTCTTAAATTTAGAGAGATACACTCATCTTTCACATATTCACATAGCCCCCCTCAGGTAGTCGTTTACTATCAATAAAGCTGACATTGCTTCTCCTAGGGCCAAAAGTTGTTTCTAAAGTGTCTGCTAGTACTTAAAACCATGGAGCAAAGATATGAGGCCTGGACCCCAGAAATCCAGCACATCACAGATTTACCCCAGGACTTCAAATTTTGTTAAGAAAATGTTCCAGATTCTAGAATTCCAGTATTCTCTTCAATTCTTTGTCCTTTTAACATAGCCAAGGCAGCAAGATTGGATTATAGCACATAGTATACACAAAAAACAGATGCACAAAATGAAAAATGAGAAACAATATGAACTTTAGACTGAGAGTTATGCATAAAAATGTTTACAGAGCATTAAGTACTCTGAAGATCATTAGAAATCAATATCTTTGAAACATAACATTAGTCATGTAAGCTTCATAAGCATCTAGCTAAACAAAAACATGCAGCTGAAAATGTACATTTATGGAAATTAAATGACATCAGAAAATGGAACAGATACAATACAACCAAACAGAATGGGATATGAAGGTACTTTATCTGCATTTTAACCCCCTGTAAATCAAAATTATGAAAATTATAAATACATTGGATAGACTTTTCAGAAAAAGGAAATCTGAGTTCATGTCTCATGTTCCTTCCAAGATCCCCTTGGAAAGGAGACTAATCAGAAGAAAATAACAGCATATAGTGGAGCCTATGTCCACACAATGTGCTCACTCCTACCTGGGGTATCCTCAGATGGAAACTGCAGTATAAAATCCCAACCTAGGCTCTTTCCACTCAGTCATGTACCTTGGACAGTGCTGCATTCACAAAGAAACATCTTATATATATGTACATGTGCATGCATGATGTCCTTAGTTACTTTTCTATTATTAAAATGCCATGACCGAAGCAACTTACAGAAAAAAGAGTTTATATGGGACTTACAGTTTCAGAAGGTTAGAGTCTATAATCATCATAGCATCTGGCAGGTATGCTTGATGCTGAAGCAGTAACTAAGAGCTTACATTTTAATCCACAAGCATGAGGCAGAGATAATTAACTGACACACCTCCTCCAAGAAGACCACACCTCCTAATCCTTCCCAAACAGTTCCACCAACTGGAGACCAAGCACTCAATATCTGAGTCTATGAAGGCCACTCTCATTCAAACCAGCACATGTGGTAATATGTATGTATATATGTGTATGTGCAAGTTAAGTATGTGTGCAGATGCTCACCTAAATGTGTGCATAGGGAGGCAACATGTAACAGTGAGTTTTAATTGTTAATTGGTACAATCAATAATCACTTGGGAAATGTCTCAGTAGGGATTATTTAGCTCAGGTTGGCCTGTGGTCCCGTCTGAAGAAGATGGTCTACAATCAATTACATTAATTGATATGGGGAGATTTAACAACTGTTGGTGGCACCATTTGGGGACTTGAGTTATTAATTATAAAAGAGTAGGAGAAGTGAACTAATTACTAGAGACATATATGTATTTCTTCTCCTTGCTCTTTATTATGCACATGATATGACTAGAAGCTTTAAAGTACCTGCTGTCTTGACATCCCTGCTATGATAGAGCATAACCTGGAATTGTGAACTAGAATACACTCAACTGCCTTTCACTGAGGTATTTTATTATAACAACAGAAATTAAATTAGCACAACAAAAATCAATAATAGTGTGTCTTTCCTCAATTGCTTACCACCTCACCTTTTGCCCACTATCATTTGAACATGGAGCTAACTGATGTGGCTTCACTCACTGATCAGTAAGGTCCAGGGACCCCATCTCTGACTTGCCAGTACTAAGATTTCTGGTGCACATCACTGTATCTGTATTTTGACATGAGTTATGGAGATCTGAACTCAGGCCCTCAAGCTTGCTTGGCAAAGCATTCTACCCACTGGCTCATCTCTCTCCAGACCAGGAGCTTCTTTGCCTTATAAGTATAAAATAGATATATATGGTAGTTATGACACTGTAACTCCTTGAGTTTACTGGAAAGATTTCATTTATAGGCCTTTCATGCTCACATGACCTAATGATAATTGATGGATTAGAATGAAGGAAACTTGCTTCTCCTGGACAGTGTGGCTGACACCAAATGACACAGTTCATTTTCATTCATTGATATAAAATAGCATCATCAAGCAGAAAAGTGAAGACTAAGAAATACTCTGACCATTTTCTACCTGTTGTGCACTTAAGTATATGTTCTGTGTGACACATATAAAGCACAACTATTTGTGAGAGACTTAGAGACAATATGACCTGCATGTATGTTATGGATGCCTTATAATGCAGGAATTTCATTATGAAGCAGTTACCTCAGAGAAATTCTCAAATAGTTCACAAGGAGGCGAGCAAAACAACCCTCTTTTCAGAATTTTGCTGCTGGCGAAGCAAAGAAATATTTATATTTTCAGCTAACTCATTTGAAACAGACTAATGAATTAGATCTGCATGTATCAACCATGATACGTTTTGTGTGTGTGTGTGTGTGTGTGTGTGTGTGTGTGTGTGTGTGTGTGTGTGTGTGTGTTATAAAGAATAAAGTAGATGATACCACATATAGATGCACATCAGTAAATAATTACTCTGAGGAGGGAAAAATCAAGCCTGAAAGAAGAAAGATAAACATACCCAGAACTTGTATTCCTTAAAAACTGCAGTAAAGATGTTGAAACGTAGCTCTTCACAGTTGATGGCTTCTGGCCAGATGGGGGTCAAGGGATTCAGTTTTTTTCTTTTCTTTTCTTTCTTTCTTTCTTTCCTTCTTTCTTTCTTTCTTTCTTTCTTTCTTTCTTTCTTTCTTTCTTTTTTTTTTTTTTTTTAGCTGAGGATCGAACCCAGGGCCTTGCACTTGCTAGGCAAGCACTCTACTGCTGAGCTAAATCCCCAACCTCTGGATTCCCAAATAATTAATACAAATATTGTGTTGAGGAAAAAAATAGCCTGAAATAGACACAATAATATTCACTTTTTCTTTCTACGTCTTCTTCATCTCTTTATTTCTCCCCTTTTCTCTTTCTCTCCCCTCTTTATTTCTTTTTCTTGTCTGTCTCTCTCTGGATGTGTCTCTTTCCATATCTCTCTCTCTCTCTCTCTCTCTCTCTCTCTCTCTCTCTCTCTCTCTCTCACTGTGAGTGTGTGTGTCTGTTTCCATCTCTCTCTGTCTTTCTCCAATCTCTGTCTCTTTTCCTTCCTTCTTTCCTCTCTTTTGCAGTGTTGGAGGTGGAGCCAAGACTCTTGTATATCCAAGGTGAGTGTTCTAGCATTGAGTTATATGGTGTTGAAGATTTGGATTATTTTTGCATAATTGTCTTCATTATATTGAATATTTACATTTTAGCTCAGTGCAAACTTACCATCATTTGCTCATCATTAAATTCCCACACAAAACTTTGGCTTTGAAAGATTCCTGCTAGAATGTAAAGACCCCCATTCTCTCCATTGCTCAGCATCTTGGAAGGTAATTGCTATGGTAGAAGTGATATGGGTGTCAGTGTCTCTCCTACCTCACAGTTCATTAGATTGCTTTAAACTATGAACAGCAAATGCGGTACAAGTGTCTTTCTCATTGTGGGTAATAATTTCCTACTGTTCCCAGCATGCCTGTTTTAGGCAGTGCAAGTACAGCCTGGCTCAGAGCAACCTATTCATTATCACTGTGGTCCAGCAGTTCAGAATGGTGTCCTCTCCTGTTCTGCATTGTAAAAATTTAAATACTATGAGATGCTGAATAGCCTTTAACTGGCACGAATCCGTTCCATCACTGCCTTTTCACACGTTTACCTACAGCACTTATTTCATCACTTATTCCCTCGCTTCTCCATTATTACTCTGTCAGTATTGCATGTCATGCCTTGGTATGTGTTCTAGGAAAATCAATATACCTCACTAGCCTTCAGTTTTGAATTAAGGTGTTACACAAAAATCAAAAAATCACTGACTTCTTAATGGAATTTTAGCACTAATATTTTACAACTTTAAGATCTCATGTGTATTTGATATGTCTTCTGAAATAGTTCAGGAAGGGCTCCAAAAATGTTACTCTCACATGTTGGGAAATTTCAATTTGTCTAGAGTGACTGTAAGAAAGTGTAACAGGAGCAATAGAACCCCCTAATGGAGTTTATCAAAGTATCTTTGATGGGAAATTCTCCAATTAAACAATGCTGTATTATAATGTAAATTTATTTGGAAATAAGTTAAAATTGCTTATGTAAAAATACAGTTAGCATTCATAGAACAGATATTATAGATATGCCTTTGATAGTGATAAACAGAAGATGCATGGTTGGGGCCAGATCATACTAGGCAGGGCCTGCTCTTAAGATAATGCATGTGTCTCCACCCTGCCTTATCATTAACTCTTTCACAGCCATATCACTTCCTATTCCATCCTCCCAAGTACTGAGATCAAAGACATGAGATCCTAAGTGCTGGGATTAACGAACAGTGTGTGCTTGGCCTCTAGTGACTAGCTCCATACTCTAATCTCCAGGCAAACTTTATTTGTGAGTGCACAAACAAAATACCACCACAGGTTACTTATTTGGTTTACACTTTTATATTGCTGTTCATTATCAAAGAAAATTAGGACAACAACTCAAACAAGGCAGGAACCTGGGCACAGGGGCTGATGCAGAGGCCATAAAGGAGTGCTGCTCAATTACTTGCTTTCTATGACTTGCTCAACCTGCTTTCTTGTAGAACCCAGGACCATCTGTCTAGGGATGGAAACACCAACAATGGGCTGGGCCCCCTCCCATCAATCACTCACTAAGAAAATGCCTTACAGTCAGATCTTACAGAGACATTTTCTCAATTGAGGTTCCCTCCTTTTAGATAACTATAGTTTGTGTGTCAAGTTGACATAAAATTAGAAGTTCAGTTAGTAAAATGCTTGTTGTGCTAGCATGCTGACCAGAGTTCAACTCTCAGTGGCTAAATAGAAGCCAGGTGTAGCAACCTAAGCCTGTGCTTCCAGAGCTTGGGAGGAGGAGACAAGATCCCTATGTCTTGTGGACTGCCAATTTAACTGAAAAAGTGGTCTTTAGTTTCAGTGAGATATGTTGTCTAAAAAACAAAGTGTGAAAGTGATTGAAATAATCTCTGACTTCAACTTCTGACCTCCATATTCATGCATACACACATGAACACAAACATAGTCAAACATGTTCAACTGCACACAGGAGAATTGATGCTTTCTATGTTCTAGGATTATCTTAGTTTCTTTTCTATGTTTTCATGATAAAAATATCATGACAAATGCAACTTAAGGGAGGAAGGATTTATTTTGTCTGACAGTTCAAGAACATAGTCCAAAATGGTGGTGAAGCCAGGAGCTTGATGAGCTGATCACATCATATCTACAGTATCAGGAAATGGGTGAGCTGGTCACATCACATCCACAATCAGGAAGCAATTGCTCAGCTAACTTTATTATTTTTATTCAGTCTGTGAACAGAGCCCAGGGATCAGCATAACTTATTTTCAAGATGTATCATCCCCACTCAATTGGCTAGTCAGTTTCCACCAGGCATGGGCAAGGGCTTGTCTCTTATGTGAGTCTAGATTTGACCAAGTGGACAACACTATCACATTTTCTAGCTGAGCATGATAATAACTTTATATCCATGATACAAGAATCCTTCAGGTATGTTGTGACATTATTGAGCAATGATTTTGAAGGCAAGTGCATGAAAGACAAAAATATTGACTTGCTCATTTCAGATTTGATGGAAAATCACAAGATACTTCTACTGTAGGATCACAAGACAACAATGAAAAATAGGCTGCTTTCAGCTAATGATGAAAACAACAGTTGCTCCAGCTTATATTAGACAATTTAGTTTGTTGATTTATTTACACACATAGACATGTTTATACTGATTTATTGGCAGCTGGTAAATTCTAGGGAAAGGGAAAGTCAATTTTCTTCTGGGATGTGACCACTAATAGATTTTTCATGCTCTGGTAGATGTACACACTGTCACCTCTAATTGGATTCAGTAGACACACACACACATACACACACACACACACACACACACACACACACACACACACACAGAGTATATAAAGTCAGCAGGAAGACATGGCAGAGTGCTTCTCTTACATTGTGCAGTTTTGAATACACTAAACATTAAAAAATATGTAAGTGCAGGTACCAGTCTCTTTACTTGTGATAGATTTCAGCCATTTATAGCCAGAATACATCTATAGACAGTGAGAACTGGTATTAAACATCACTTTGCTTCTCCAATTGATAAAGGCCTCAAGGTCAAAGCTCTTGAAAATTATTTGGAGGAAAGTATCAAATCTCCCTTACTTGGTCTGTTAAAGGTATATTCCTGACATTAAAAATAAAAAAAAAATTTTGGGGATTCATGAAGAAAAGTTTCTTTTACCAATAATAGCAGATATTTCTGAGAAGTTTGTGTGTGTCAGGCTCAGGGAGTTGCCATCCGCCATTTCCACCCACAAATGTCATATACACTTGAGCTCATTTCATGCTCACAGAATTTCTTTGAAGGATTTTTACTAGCATATATTTGGTATGCATAATAATGGGCTTTATTATGACATTTCATACATGCATACATGAATGTGTTTTGATCATTTTTACACCATCACACTCTCCTATTAGTTCCCTCTTCTGTTGATACCCATTCTCTTCCCAACTAGTGCTTCTTCTACATTCACTTTTTTTTTTTTTTGGTGACCCAATGAGTTTATTTAATGTTGCTTATAAGAAATGGATGAGGCAGATATTTCCCCAAGAAAGAAGAAAGCCTGAGCGTCCACTGGGGGAAATAATGTTATTTTTATGGAATAAGGTGAGGGGCAGACCAGTACATTTTATCAAAGTACTTGGCCTGGATATGGTAGAGCCAGGACTTAAATCAAGATAGTGAGATTCCAGGGTCCTCTATCCATCTGTGAGATTCATTAACTAATGCTCAATCCTTGGTAGAGATTTTATTACAAAATGATCTCACAAGGTAGAAGTTCAGATCACCAAATGGTGGCATTACTTTGGGAGGTACCAGAAAACATAGGAGGTGAGGCCTAACTAAAAGCAGGTCCCATTTGGGGCAAATGTGTAGTGGTAGCTAGCATCTGGCCTCATGTTGTCTTTCTCTGTTTCATGCCCACCATGAAATAAATAGTTTTTGCCATAAAGCCCTGCTACAGTGATCTTTTGCTTCTTTATATACTTTGGAGAGAAGTGAAAATGAGTTGATCCCTTGGAAATAGGAAGCTAAATTAACTTTGTCTCTCTTTCTGATTCTGCTACCATGTGACCTTTCATATACATATATGTGGCATTATGGGCACTAATGCCAGCTGTTGGAAAGACCATAACTCTTACTAGTAAAGGACACTGCTACATAACTAATTATGGTGGTTAGTTTTAGTTTTAAATATCAACCTGACACAACTGAAGAGCAGCTAGAAAGAAGGGCTTATTGAAGAGTTCTGTAGACCAGGATGGCCTGTAGGCTTGTCTGTGGGGGATTGTCTTGGTTGTTGGCTGAGGTAGGATAACCAGCATAATTTGGGGCATCACAATTCTTTACACTGTAGAAGTGAAGAAAAGTAGATGAAAGGAAATAAAGATACATTTGTTTCTGCTCCTGACAATGGTTGGAATATAACTAGCTGTTTGAGTTCCTGAAATTCCACAAAATGATGGACTTTACATTGGAATTACAAGCCAGATAAACCCTTCCTCCTTTGCTTTTTAGTTATGTTATTTAATTACAGCAATATAAATGAGTACACCATGTACCAAAGCTCCCTGTCTCCACCTTAGCAACTTCTCTGATGTTCTTTCTTTCCACTCCAGCTCAACCAGCTCCACTGTGTCCAGGCCTATGGGCATCTTGCTCTTCCTCACTTTACCAGGTTCTCAAACTAAGGTCTTCTCTGTTTGATGATCCTACTTCCCTTACTACCCATTGAGATGGTAAAGTATGGTTGTCAATGTGGGTGTGTTTGGAATCAACTAAGGGACATGTGTGTGGGTGGGTCTGTGAGTTCTCTCCCAGGGAGGGTTAAATGGAGCGACAAGCCTGCCTAGCATGGGCAGCACCAAAAGATGTGGAGGTGGGAGAGACATTCATTGCTGTTTGTTTACCTTCCTTTGCCTCTTACTGGTAAAAGAATCTATCCAGTTCCTGCTGCTGTTGTTCCTGCCACTACCACAGACTTCTCTTGCCATAGGAACCCAGCTTCCTTAGCCTTCTAACAGGGGCTGAAAAGCTACCAGTCCTTCAGGATTCTAGACCTTCAGTGCTAGATTGAGACTAGGGAGGCATCCAGCTTTGTCGACTGAGAAGCTCCTGTATTCTCAGTCTTCCTACTCTGTAGACCTCCATCTGTGGACTACTCAGCTTGTGTCATTGATAGGCAATATAATAAACTGCTTCTTGTAATAATTTCCATCCTATCCATTCTGTTCCTCTAGTGAATCTTAGACTCCCACATGTCTATCTTCCTGATCCTTTTCAAATTACTGTTCAAACATTCCAGCCAAGTAAAGTCAATACTGACTTCCCTTTTAAAATTGCAATTTACCTCATTTAAATTTTCTTATCTTCCATAATCTCTTTTTTAATATTTTTCCATTATACCTCTCACCTTAAAATCTTTTATATATTTGCTTATTTTATTATTTGCACTGCTCACCTGCCTTTGCTTCTTGTTATGAGTGTATCTCTCCAGTTGTTGCTGCTGTTACCACCTGAATCTCTGCAGATATAACATCTGTTACAGAGTATGTCTTATTTCATGAGTTCACTGGCATATCCCAACTATGAATAGTGTTCAGGTCATAGATTATGACCAACATCAACACACACATGTATACACCTAGAATGGAACAGTTTTCAGTAAGTAGGTGGTTTTCCTTTCTTGTCATCATTGTACAAGCAAAGAAAGGTCTGTGAGTTTCTCTATATCAAAACCAATTCCATCTACAAATATCCATTGTTTGCAATTTAAGGTAATTTTTCACTTTGGGTTGCTATTAAAGGAAAGGGTGATATTTAAAGTTGAGCCAAAGGATTTGTGGATATAAAAAGTCAAGAAACAACTGCTGTAAGACACCTGGCACAGTTCTGGTCCTGTCATAAGTGCTCCATAAATTCTGCTTGAATGAGTGCTCATTAAGGACTACAGGGTGCAGAGGAGAAAAGAGGCCACATGTTGAATAGTAATCACTGACAAAAGTTCACATTAAATGCCATGTAGGAATATTGTGTTTGTTGGAGCAATTCATAAATAAGATAAGCCAAGGCTATGAAATGAGTAACGACAGTCATTTGGGATCCAGATATGGTGAAGCAAAACTCCAACCTGCTGGTGGTTTTATAGAAGCTGTTAATAAAGATAATGTTATTGAAGGTATTTCAGGAAATATGACATTGTTCAAAGGTTACAAAGTCACATATTTCTGAATTATCCAGAAGCATTATTTTCTAACCAGATTTCACTCCCTGTCCTTGTTTCGTTTCTGTGGCTGTGATAAAATATCCTGAGCAAAGCAACATAAAGGAAGAAAGGTTTACTGAGTGCATAGTTGCAGGTTTCAGTCTGTCATTGAGAAGAAGTCAAGGCAGGAAGTCAGGGAGCTACTCACTCACTGCATCCACGGTTAGGAGCACAGAGAGCAGTGGGCCATTTCCCCTCTTACTGCTGCTGTTCAAATGGCTTTAGTTCAGGAAGCAGCCCCTGATATGATGCCACCCACATTCAGGGGGATGTCCTGACTACTTTTATGTCAACTTGACACAAGCTAGAGTCATCTGAAAGGAGGAAACCTCAACTGAGAAAATGCTTCCATGAGATCTGGCTGTAAGGCAATATTCTTCCCTAGTGATTGGTGGGGGAGGGGCCAGTCTATTCTGGGTGTTTCCCTCACTGGGCTGGATGTCTTGGGTTCTATATAAAAGGCAGACTAACCAAGCCATAGGTAGCAAGCCAGTGAGCAGCACCTCCCTGGCTTCTGCATCAGCTCTTGCCTCCAGGAACCTGCCCTGTTTGATCTTGTCCTGACTTCCTTCAGTGATGGACTATGATGGAAAAGCTTAAGCTGAATAAACCCTTTCCTCCCCAGGTTGCTTTAGTCATGGTGTTTCATCATTGCTCTAACTTAGACTCCATGTCTTCCTGCTTTAATAAAGGATCAGAACAACCTTGCACAGACATGCCCACAGATCCATCTGACCTACTCATTCCCTTCCCAGTGATTCTGGGTTATGTCAAGGTGACTTTAAAAATTAACATCACACTTTCTCTGGCCTTGCATCTCCTTGCTCTTGCCTGTATACTTTATTTTGCAGGCAATTTTTTTAAATCCTCAAGTGATCCTTTTTCTTTGTGATCTCTGGATTAACCCCTGTAGAACCTTCTACTTTTCTGAGGTACTGTCACCTATGACTTCATAGACAGAGCCTCCTGCAAGACTGCTCCACACAGAACTTCATAGACAGAGCCTCCTGCAAGACTGCTCCACATACAACTTCATAGACAGAGCCTCCTGCAAGAGTGCTCCACACAGAGCTTCATAGACAGAGATTCCCGCAAGACTGTTCCACACAGAACTTCATAGACAGAGATTCCTGCGAGAGTGCTCCACCTAGAACTTCATAGACAGAGCCTCTTGCAAAAATGCTCCACATTCACCTGCCCTGTGCCTTCAATAACCTAGCCTTTGCTCCAAGTTGTCCCATAGTACAGTGTCACACTACTTATCACAGTGAAGTAGCATTGTCTATTTGTATGAATGTATAAATACTAGTAGGCCATGTGCTTCTCTGCTGGCAAATATTGACTGTCAGCTTGATAAGGTCTAGCATTGCAGATGAGCCCAACCTTAGACATGTTCGTGAAGGATTAGCTAGACTGAGTAATTGATGTGGGAAAACCTCCTCTAAATATGGATATCATACCCAAGTAAGGTCCTACATTGATAGAAATGAGAAAGGGGCAAAGCACCAGCATCCATCTTTTTCTACATCTTGACTGGATCCAGTATACCAGATGCCCTGTACCTCTACTACCATGCCTTCCCTGCCACTATGGACTTGTCCTTGGATTGTGAGCTCCCAACAATTTATTTTCTCTTTAAGTTGCTTTGGTCCAGTATTTTGTTACAGATGTGGAAGAGTTCATAATACAACTACCAAGGTCATTCTTTGTGTATTATTTCTGTCCCCAGCATCCAGGCCATAGATGAGATGGAAAGTATGTCCTCTATAAATCAAATTTGATTTTTTTTCTAACTACAAAAATAGTTTAAAGTAATTTAAGATAAAATAGTGCCTCTGACATCTTGTTTCTGTCACAGAATTACTCATGTGGTCTGACACATGTTCAGGACACAGTGTAGTTACTGTTACTAGTTTTGATGTCAGTATTTGTAAATGAGTATAAGATAATACTTATTCATGAGTGAAAATCACATACTATAGGGTGAGTAGGGATGAGCTAAGGAGGAATAGGATATAGGGCACTTCAAAAATATTTACCTATGGATCTAGACAGATGACCCAGTTGGCCTCAGCAAGCATAGGGACCTGAGTTCAATCGCAAGCACCCATGCAAAAAATCCAAGCATAGTGGCATGTACCTATATATAATCTCAGAACTTGTAGCGGGCAGAGAGAGAGGAATCCCTGGGGCTTGCTGTGTAGATAGCCAGTCTAGCTAAATCAATGATCTCCAGGTTCAGTAAGAAACCTTGTCCAAAGTTAAATGAATGTAAGCTGGAGATAAATTGAGGCAGACACATAGCATCAGCCTCTGTCCTCTACATTTATATACACATGTATACACACAAGCACAAACATACATGTACAGACACACACACACACACACACACACACACACACACACACACACAGTCCTCATGTTGTTTTGCTGGATGACTTCTACTAGTCACTTAAATCTTAAGATTTGCGTCCTTCCTTCTAGGAAGCATTTTATGACTTCCTCTCACTTTTTCTCCAGCTTTGTCATTTCCTGTTCCTCTCAGTTCCCTTATACTCTACTGCTCACTGTCCAAACTTCTCCTTTCCTGTGGTAATCATAAACTACAGATTCATTGTTCATTAACTTCATCACACATCATACTTAAACAACATTTTTTAATTGTGCTTACATTTGCATGTGTGCACATAAGCACATGCTCATGTAGCTTCATGTGTGTGTCCTGCTTGTAGAAGACAGAAGTCAACCTTGTGTGTTGTTCCTCAGTCAGTGTCCACCTTGTTTACTGAGACAGTCTCTCATTGGCCTGGAACTATCTAAGTAGGCTTGCTTGACTGACTACCCAGAGAATCCTAGAGATTCACCTGTCTCTGCCTCCTCAGCAATATTTGACATTTTATATGTGTTCTGGGGTATCAGACTCAGGTTCTCATCCACTAACAGCAAGCACTTTACTGAATGAGCTGTGCTTGCAAGCCTATATCCTAGATTCTTTGAGCTCTCTGCTCTGAAGGCTTTGTAGGCATCATTGTTACCAGCTCCACTCCTACATCTCTTTATTCTCATGTTTCTGCTCAGGCTCTCAGCTTTGAAGCACTTTCTCCCAATTACATCTTACACTGTTTGTTTACTACCTAGAAACATGTTTATGACAAAGTCCCACATGAAATCATGAGGCCCTCTTGGGACAACAACGCTCTGAGTTCTATCCTTCAGAATTAAACACAGAAACTCCTTTGCTACAAGACATGGCTTTGTGACATTGCTCACTCCTCTCCTTTGAAAACCAAGCTTTCTTATGGTTTCATAACCTACTCACCTGGAAGATATATCAATTTATATCAGTGCTGAACTTGGTCTCATGTCTCAATCTTTCTTCTAATTTTTTTCATTTGGTTGAGAACACACACACACACACACACACACACACACACACACACACACATTCACACACACACCATAGTAAGCATTTGGAAGTTAGAGAACTTGTGGGAATTAGAAGTTGGTTCTCTCCTCCCCAAACATGTGAGTTCTGGGTATTGAACTTGGTCTTATTAGGCTGTGGGTAACCATCTCTACCTGCTGAGCTGTCCTGTTGATCTTAATGATTCTTAATAGAGAATGACAAGCTTGCCATTGAGTGGGGAATCAGTATTTTTTCAGAAAATTATCTTTTGGTGTTGTTTTCTTTTGAGAAAAATTTGTATGTAAGACAAGACTAAATTTATATGTAGCCCAGGTTAGCCTTGAACTCATGATCTTCTTGCCTCAGTGTTAGAATCAAAGACCCGGCTTCATTTTTTTAGTATGTTCTTTAAATCATATATTGCCATCCATATTGAAAGTGTTCACATAGCCTCAAAAATGCATCACACACACACACACACACACACACACACACACACACACACACCCTTCAAGCTACCAAACACTAATAATTTTGCACTGTGCCCTAATGTGACTAGATTAAAAGTAAAATACAATTTTAATTTCATAGAGTGTACATGCATGTATGTGTGCACATGCCATGGTGTGTAAGTGAAGGTCAGAAACTGTGATCACAAACGCATGCTACCACATCTGACTTTCACATGAGTTCTAGAGATCTGAATTCAGTTCTTGACACTTTCACAGCAAGCATTTTACCCTTTGAATGAACCCCCATGCCTGTCTAATAATCTCATAGACTCTTTTTTACAGTACAATATTTTGGTTTTCAACCCCAATTTTATTGCCTCCTCCTTGGATCTGAAGCCTTCCTTCTGCATTGCTCTCTAGAGGAGACCACCTTTTTTTACATTTTTCAACACCATAAGTTCAACTCGAGACATAGTCTCATGGATTATCCCAGCATGAGTCTCGAGGCTCCTTCCATCTTCTTTGTCTCAAAAATTAATATCAACATTGAACCATGGTTCAGTCAGAACCAAGAGTTTCTCTCCTGTTTTGATCTACTAGCTCTTTCTGTTTACTGCAAAGTGAACTTTGGGCCAGCTCATTTCTCACGACTACTGCCTTTACCTCCCTGCTTTCATCCTTCATCTCAACTGCTGGGATGAAAGCTTCATAAATTGCTCCCTGTGTGGACTCTGGCCACCCAGTCACCTCTTCTTTACTCTGAAGTCAGCGTGGCACTGTGAAAACACAGATCAGTTTATTCTCCCTCCATCCTTCCTCTAAAATAAGAGTCCTTAATAGCCAGGGAAGGCTCAGATGCCTTCAGTCCAAGCTTCTCAAAAGGCAATGGTAGGAGGGTCACTCAGTTTCACAATTTCAATGCCAGCTTGGGTAACATAGTGGGACCATGTGTTTAAAAAACATCAATACAACACTAGCACCTAGAATAAAGCTGAATCTCTCTGGCTCCTTTCTTCCTCTGACTCAGTCAACAACATCCATGCTGACCTTTTTTGTTTTCAAACCAGATCCATCAAGTTTGTGCTCATAAAGGCCTTTGAAGTTCTTCTCTCCATCTGGAATTATTCCCTCTACCTGTGGTAATACACACCTGGGCTTTACTGTCATCCTCTTATAGTTCATCCATACATTAGTTCCTTCACAGGTTGGTGGATTAAATACCCAACAAAAGCAAGTGAAGGGAGGCTTTGTTGGGGTTCACAGTTTGGGGATGCAGGGCACTATTGCTTGTAAGCAGTAGGAGCATGAGCCATATGGTTACATTGCATCTGCAACCAGCAAGCAGAGAGGGGAAACATCCATACTTTGTTTGTCTTCTCCTCTTTATTCAATTCAAGGACACAGTGTATGGGACATCCTTCCCCATAACTAGGGAGGGTGTTCCCACCTCAATTAACTTAATCAAGCTACTCCCCTACAGACATTCTCAGAGGTGTTTCTCAGAAACTAACAAGCTGACAATCAATATTTACTGCCCCAATACATATATAAAATGTTTTTCTCTTACTCTATTCTCTTATCCTGCTTTAATGTGTTCAGATGGTATTCATGAACTTATGTGATAATGTCTTGCATTATCTAGAATGTATACTTTGTAGGACATTTTTTTGTTTCTTTATTTAAAATTTTATTTTTATTTTTAATCATGGCTATGTGTGAATATATCTGTGTATGTATGTATACATAAGTGCAGATACCTACTGAGGTTGGAGTAGTCAGATCCCCTAGAGCTGGAGTTAGAAGAAGTTGGGAACCACCAGATGAGGGTTCTAAGAATCAAAACTGGGGTCTCTGCAAGAGCAGAATGTGTTCTTCACCTTTGGGTCATCATCTCTCAGTTACTATATCTAAAACAGTCTTGGCAAAAGAAATGAGATCAAATATTGGCTAAATCATTGCTTGGGTAAATAATACAATTCTCTGTCAGCTATGATAGAGAAGGCAGAAGATATATCTCCCAGGTATGAATAGACCAGGTGTGAATGAGAAACTAACTAGAAGAGCCAGAGCTCAAAGACCCTTTTCCTATAGAGTTGAAAGTCAGGGCCCTTCTTGTGGTTCAGGAGAATGCAGCAGAAAGTAGCAGAACAACATAAAGACAAGAGGATGAAAGCAGAGGGTCCAAGACAACTTCTGCAAAGACCCAGTATTTCATTCTTTGTCCCTTGATACCCCCAATCACACTGACCACTGACTTCTTGATGACCTCACTAGAAGGTTTCTTTCCACCTTCAAAGAACCATCCTTGGCTTGGCTTAGCTTAATCCTGTATTGAAATTTTTAGCTGTGGCTTTAATATACATTTTTCTCTTCATTCAAGTCACTCATTACAAACTTTCTTTATTAACATAAAATCACTTTTAGGGTTAGGGATATAACTCAATAGGTAAAGTACATGCCACAAAGCATGAGGATCCCTGTAATTCACATTAAAAAGATGGGCATGGTGGCAGATGCTCAGAATCCCAGCTCTGGCAAGGTAGTTCAGGTCAGTCACTACAGCCATTGGCCCAATATCCTAGGCTTGTTTCAGAATGGTGAGAAGCTCTCTTTCAAAAATAATGGTGGACAACAATTAAAGAATAAGGCCTGAGTTTGTCCTCTGACTTCTATTTGTATGTCTACACACACACACACACACACACACACACACACACACACACACACGAAGAAATATGTACACCAATTTCTAATTACATCTGCAGAATAAGGTTTCATTCACAAGTCCTGGGATAACAGACACATTATTGTCAATAAGTAAGAAAAGAAAGCTCATATTCAAGTCATTTCAGCATCCTAACACCTGGGGAATAATCCCAAACTTTCTCTGTGTCTAAGTTTCCTGGCTCAATCTCATTTCTTGGTGTTAGCAACATCCACAATTAGACTTACTTATTCTACAGTTGCTCTATTCAACATTGACTACTGAACTACTACACCAATCCCAAGGAAACTTAATTCAAGAAAAGGATGTTGTAACAGAAAGTCCTTAAGAAGATATAAGCACAATACCTTGTTTTCTCTATTAGTATACTGAGACAAACAACACTCACCTAAGTACTGTTCTAGTTTGCTTTCTGCTACTGTGATGAATACCACAACCAAAAGCAACTTTAGGAAGAAATAATGTATTGGCTTTCTGTTTCCAGGTCACAAGCCATGATTGAGGGAAGTCGTGACAAAACTCAAGCAGGAACTGAAGCAGAACTCATGGAGGAATGCTGCTTACAGGCATGCTCACTGGCTTATGATAGTATCTTTTTCACATAGCATAGGACCAATTGCCTAGGAGTGGTGCTGCCCAAAGCAAGCTCAGCCCTCCTCTATGGTTGGAAAGTAAGACAATGTTTCACAAATATGCACACAGGGAAATTTGATGCAGACAATTATTTATCTGACGTTCCCAATTCCCTGGTGACTCTGCGTTGTGTTACATTGATGATCAGGCCCTCTAGATAAGTGAGACAGTTGATGAGCTTGAAGTGTTTAAGAGGCCCCCAGGCAGTGGGACCAGCACCTGTCCTTGGTACATGAGCTGGCTTTTTGGAACCTACGGCCTATGCTGAGACACTTTGCTCAGCCCTGCAAGGAGGAGGGGACTGCACCTGCCTCACTTGAATCTACCAGGCTGGGCTGAATCCCCAGGGGAGATCTTGCCGTGGAGGAGGTGGGAACGAGTAGTGGATTGGGGTGGAAGGCTGGAGGGTGGGAGGAGGGAGGACAGGGGAATCTGTGGCTAATATGTAAAATTAAATTAATTATAAAATAAAAATATTTATTAAAATACTTAATTGGGGTTATCATCTAATTTTATTCAAGCTCCATTCTATGCTAGAAATTTCCATATATTCCCCCTATAATTTAAAAACTGGGAAGAAGAAAATTCCCATGTTGTACATTCATCTTATCCACCAATTATTCCTTCCACCAGGTATTCCATAAACTAGGCTCTCCTCTATGGCCAGGCTTCTCTATAGCCCTCTTTAGATGAGCATGATGGTGAATATTATTGACAACGTAAAAGGATCTGGAATCCCCTAGGAAAGAAACATCTGAGAATGTCTTTGAGTGAATTTTTAGATTGTGTTGATTTAGCAAGGAGTCCTACCCTGTCTGGCAATGCCATCCCCATGGGCTGCGGTCCTGTACTTGACAGGCTGAGCATGAGCGTCCATCTTTCTCTCACCCCTGACTGTGGCTGCAGTGTGGCCAGCTGCCTCATGGTCCTATTGCTATGTTTCCCCACTATGATAGACTTCATCCCCAAACCCTGAGCCAACAGAACCCCTTCCTTCTGAAGTTTACTTTGTCAGCTCTTTTTGTCTTCTAAAAACAGAAGTAGCTAATAAAGAGAGACAGTTTCTTATTTGTGGGACTAGACTGAGTACTTCTTGATCTCTGATTCCAGTGACAGAAAACTGCTCCTGTCCCTATACCGCTCATCTCTTCTGAGGCACATATTCTAAACTATAGCATCCATTATTTCTCTTTGAGGAAGTTTCCTATCTTTCTATACAATTTTTGCAAGTGAATGACCTTTGTGTCTATTTTCACCTCAGTTCCTTCTTCCAAATTCCTATGCTTTGTTGTTACCATCCTCCAATTTTGTTGTTACAAATAATTCAAGTGTCACTCTAGGCCCTTGTCAAACATTTAGTATTTTGTATTTTAGCATTGCTCTGCACACTACTTCTGGATGGTCTTCCATATTCCAAACCATCTGTGGGGACTTCAGTTCCATTACCACCTCCATCCATCCCCCAGTTCCCATAACCTTTCTTACCCATCCCAGATTTACAGGTGATTAAATAATCATCATTATTGTCACTTCCTTCTTTGACAATTATTCCTTCAACGTCATCAACTGCAAACTCTTGTCCTGGGTTTAAATTCATCCTTTGCTGTTGTCTCTTGAACCCGGGAATCTGACTGAGGCTGGGGAAAATCACATTATATTCTGACTGAGTGTGCTTTAAATTTACTGTTTGTACTCTACCCAGAAACCTGTTCAATTTACTACCTCATTCTCCAATGACTCTCTTTCCTTGTCTTCACCTTAAAATACCAAAATCATCCTTCTCACCACCTCATTTTCAACTAGTGACCTGATCTTCATTTTTCTCAGAAAATAGATAAAAACAGAGAATGCCTGTAACCCCATGCCACCAGATCTGTCAACCACTGTTCTCTTCTCCCAATGAACCTTCCCAAATAGGAAGTGAACTCAAATCCTACCTTAGCAGATTGCTCCATTTGTGACCTATGCCCTGTGTTTTCTGGTATTTGAAGTGCTTGTTCCTGCAAGTTTTTCGATTTATCTTCATGGCATCTTTATTGACTCATCCCCGTGAACTTGAAACTATGCCTAATAAATATTCAACAGGAAGAGAAAGATTCCCCTGGATTCACATTATTTCCCAGGTACCAGGGTTTTACCTTCCTCCTTTGGATACAATTTCAAATATTTTGTTCAGTAATTGTTTCCATCTTTTCACCCCTTGATCTTTCTTAAATCCAATTTGATGGTGAAGTTATCCCCTCATTACCCTGAGTTGCCTTTGTCAGACAAGTTAATTAAGTTGTTAATTCTAAGATCTCTTCTTATGCCATTTTTGGCATTGGATATAATTGATGCCTGTATTTTGAGACAAACAGAATTACTCTTAAATTTTTTCTTTGTTTATTATTATTGTGTGTGTACATATACACACATATGTATATGTACATAATTTATATGTAAGGGTAAGTGTAAGACAGTGCATGTATAGACATCAGAGGACAGCTTTGTGGATTGCTTCTTTCTTCACATATTTATATGAATTCTGGGGATGGAACTCAAGTCACTAGTTGTAGGTGTCCAGCTCAGACTTGTCAAAGGGTTCTTGGGGGGAAGAGTGACGAATGAGGAAGTATGAGAAATATAAATGGAGACAACAGGGAAGACAGAGATACAGACAGCTTAGGGAGGACCCAGGGCAAATGCCTTAGCAACCCCGAGTTTTATTCTAATGGGCTTTTTATACACCACCAAGGGGAGAGTTAAAAGACTCTCCTGTTTCAAGATCAAAGTACAAAGTACAGCCAAATGTACACCCTTCAAAACACCTGATAACCACACCCCTGGCCAAATCATTTTATTATGCAACCTTGTTTGGTAAGTCAAGCTCACTTCTCTGACCTTGAGTAAGGTTTTACTAGGGAGTCTCTGTGGGCCCCCACAGCTTCCCCCTCTTTATAATATAGTGTGGCTAACAGCATCTAGCAAAAGAGGGTGCAGAGCTTAACTCTATGCAGCTCTGAATCAGCCTTCCACTAAGAGCTTGCAAGTAGCTCAAACAATTATAGCAATACACCTGCTCCTTATGGCACTATACTTCTTAGTAAAGTAGTAGAGAATGATCAAGATAGAATGTCCTTTTTAAGTGGGTCTAAGATAACTATAGCAGGTTTTAAGTCAAACTTCCTTTTAAATCAATAAACTTCTGCATCAAATAAATCAGAACATTCTTGATGTGACCACATCAAATCTAAGGACTCCTTAGTATCACCATACCATGGTTCATTAACATTAACAGGATAACATCATAATTCTACTATACACAATTATGATTCTCACAAACTTACATCTAAAAGTAAAATCTTAATAGAACTATTTACATTTCCTAAATCCTAGTAAACATTCAAAAGCAATCTCTTAATAGAAGTATTCAGATTTTTTAACATTAATACTGGCAAACATTATCCATACAAAGCATAAGATTTTTTTTTAATTAAATAGACTGGGTAATAAAACAACTCCAATTTCCTTATATATTTTGAAGCTGCATCTTGAGCCTGGGTAGAAAAAACAAACTTCTCCATTCCTACACAAAACAATTCATGAGTCACCACAGTTAATAGAGTTATAGATGAAATCAATTCTAATGCCAGTCTTAAAGTTCCACTAAAAGCTGAAGATCAGTGCCTAGCAGCCAGCTGCCTGAAGTCTTTCTCTTGTTGTCCAAGTCATAATGAATCTGAAGCAAAATGTTCCAAATATGAAGAAACCCACAACCAAAAACTTGTTGCAGTTCCCTTGAAAGCAACAACCCAGTTCAAACAACAGTCTCTGAAACTTCTCTCTCAGCTTCAGAGGCACTTTGCTGCTGGTAGCGTTCCCCTAGGAAATCTGTCCCAGTGTAAAGATGGTATCACCTTAGCTGAGATGCTGCAGATCTCTTTCAAAAAGTCTTCCTTATAGCCAGCATGAACCAGGAAACCATCTCTTAAAGGAACCATGAATTTGTTAGCCACTTTCAAACAGAAGCTGTGAGACTTTTGCCTGCTGACTCCATGCAATTCAGCTCTTTTACAGTCCTGGTCCATCTGTGCCTCCTGTCTCTGGATTGTCCACCCAGGACCTCAGTGTCCTGGGGCCCAAGGCTCTCAATCTGCTCTCCTCACAAGGCCTCAAGGTGCCACGCGGCTGCTAAGAGCTGCAGCTCTCATTCAGCACCCTGAGTCCTGGAGGTAGTCCAGCCATGGCCAATCAAGGTCACTGCACCCTGGCTCTGTTACCTGCTCTGCCAGTAGCCTTGTGTTCTCTGCACACTGCCTTATGGCAGCCCTTAGGGCAGCCCGATGGCTCTGCCTCACCCTGTTTCTGGGAGACCTGGCTGGTCTGGCTTCCAGAGTATCTCTGCAGTTCAGCCTGGAGCATGGCTCTGCCTCATTCAGCAATTCCCATACTGCAGCCTCAGGGGATTCAGACCCTGTTTTTTTCTGTTGCAGGGAGGATTTCAAAACCTCTGTTGCATTCTCCACACTGGGGGCACATCTCTCCTGGGCGTCCTGTGAGCCAGCAGTTTCCCGGGTCCATAGTACCACCTCACCCTTGGGGATGATGCCTCATCTTCACAGGGAACCCAGTATCTCCAAAACGCATGGCCAGCTGAGCACACTCGGACTTGGAGATGGCTGCATGCTCCCTGGCCTGCTGGCTGCACACTCCACCGACATCTTTCTCTGGAGTCTTTGTCTCTCACACAGTGGCTAAGGCACCCTGCACTCAATCTCTAGCTGCCTTCTTGGCTCTCCAACTGAATTCTCCCAGGGAATCCCTCTCTCGACTCTGGCTCTTGGGGACTCTGTCTCCCCAGCTGCCCAGAGTTTTATTCTAATGGGCTTTTTATACAATTGCAAGGGATGAGGCAAAAGACCTCTCACTTTCACAATCAAAGCACAATGCACAGCCAAGTATAGACCCTTCAAAATAACTGGTAACCATACCCCTAGCCAAATCATCTTATTATGCAGCTGTGCTGGTTAAAACAAGCTCAGATTCTCTGACCTTGAGTAAGGCCTTACTAGAGGGCCTCTGTGAGGCCCCACAACTAGGCTTGTGTGGTAAATGTCTTTTTCCTGTTAAGACATCTTTACAATAAATGACACACAATCACTCTTGTCCTTACTTCTACATTTGTGGCATTCTCTTCTGTCTTACCACTGAAGAGTAGAGTTGGACAAAGTCTCAGATTTGAAAGACTTCTAACCCACAGCCCCTCCTGTGAATTTTTCTCTCATCCTTTGTGTGTGCAATCACTTATATATGCTTGTGTACATGTGCGTTTACCTGCACGTGGAAGAAAATGTATCAATTTGGCTGCCATTCTTCAGCTTCCATCCACTTTGTTTTTATAAGTCAAGGCTTTAGATGAGCCTAGAATTCACCAGAATGCTAGGTGGATGGGCTGGCTGGTTAGTAAACCCCACAGATGTACAAGTCTCTTCCTGTCCAGGACTAAGAATACAAGAACTTGCTATAAGTCTACCTTGTTAAAGAGGGTTCTGGGATGAAGCTAAGATTCTAGTGCTTAAAGGGTAAGCATTTTACCAAATGAGCCAACTCCCTATTCTTTCCTACACTACAGACACACAACTGAAGACTAAGCATTCACTGTGATATTATCTCATCCTGCCTTCCAAAAATCATTAACTGAATTATATTCAATTATCTAATTATCAAAATGTATAATTTAATTTCAATTCTAGGCTTTTCTCTCATATCTCATATGTTTTTCCAATTTATTAACTGGTAGTACCATCTATCCAATTGCCTGGAGAATTTAAAAGTACATTTATTCTTTCATTCCCCATTGCTCTTTCTAGCACATTGTCAGCACATCATACCATTTAAAAATCAATCCAAACACTGACTACTTCTCACTAGGGCCACCCCAAGCAATCATGGACTGTAACTATTATCCTTTTTCTATTCCACTTAAATAATTTTCTGCTTCCATTTCTACTTTGTTGTATAGTGTGTGCATTAGCCATGGAAATACTAAGCATCAATAAGGCATATCATGTAATAACTGTGTTCTATCTCACTCATAGTAAAATCCAAATCCTGTATTCTTCCCCAAGCTTTGCGTCCCTACTTGAAGCTTTCTCTCCAATCACATCTTACAGCATTTCCTTAGCTGACTGTGCTCTATCTGAACCCGGTTGCAGAATTTCCTTCAAGGCCTATATACTAAAGTTTGTTCACTAATCCACAATGTTATCAGGAGATAGAGGATCCTAAAGGAGAGGGAAACCAGAAGGAAGTTAGGTCATTGCAGATGTTCTCTTGGAGGTAATATTGAGGCTCTGCCTACTACTCTGTATATTTTCTACTCACCTTGAGCTGGATATGTCTTTTTATCCATATGGTCCTAACATGAAAAGGTACAAAGCAATAGGTTTAAGTGACCATGATCTAAAACTATGAGTCATACTAAATAGTTCCTCTTAGATACTTTGTTACAATGGAGAGAATCTGAAAATCACAAGAGCTAATCCATTCACATTTCAAGGTCTCTGGGTTTGCTTTTTAGTATGTTGATATGCTCATTCTCTCTTCACTCAGTCTTGTTTCAGCTATTTTGCTCACAAAAGGCTCCCTTATAACTGTCTCGGAAATAAACATTCTTTTTCATCCATCTCTTACTAACTCTGGTCTTCCTTCCACTATGTTTCATGGCATTTATCAATTGATCTTGTATTATGTGATTGTTTTAAAGTTATAGACTTATAGAAAAGTAGGATGCTATAGAGGAGGACTATCCAACCTACAGTCTGTAGATCATGTGTACACATGACAGATATGGATGAAGCCCAACACATTTTTAGATGACAGAATTATGTAGCAGTGTCAAAGACTGGGCATTATGGAAGAGGGGGTGAAGAGAATGTAAGAGCCAAAAGATGTAGATGAGCATTGTGCTCTTTTGGGCATGGCATAATTGTTGTACACATGAACTTATAGCAGCTATGTTTACCTTCACAAGGCTTGCATACGACTGAGGCAGTTAAAATTTCCCATCACAGACAGCAGAGGGGCTACTGAGGTAATAACCCTACCTGAGGAACCATTAATACCTAGTGGTTTCTGGGAGAAGAAAGGTCAATAGGTTATAGCCATTGGTTGATTGCTTCTGCCCCAGTGGATGGCTCCACACCCATGTTCATATGAACAGCATTGATTGGACTCCATGAATTATAAATTTGGGAAATAATGTGAAATCAAATGGGTGATGTGTTGGAGAGATATTTACCACTCTAGTTTGTAGCATAAACTTTGAGAACAGAGCCTAGAACCGAGGCAGACTAAAGTGTCTTATTTGTTTGTGTGTGATAGTTTCATTTCTTTTTTTTTTAAATTTTTCTTTATTAAGAAATTTTCTACTCACTCCACATACTATCCACAGACCTGCCCTCCTCCCTCCTCCCAACCCTCCTTCCCAAGCCACCCCACATCCTCACATCTCCCAAATAGAGGTCTCCCATGGCTTGTCAGCAGAGCCCAGCACACTGAGCCTAGGCAGGTCCAAGCCACTTCCCACTGCACCAAGGCTGTGCAAGGTGTCACACCACAGGCACCAGATTCCAGAAGCCTGCCCATAGACCAGTGACAGATCCTGATTCCCCTGCCTGGGTGTTCCCCAAACAGTTCAAGCCAAACAACCATCTTCCATATCCAGAGAGCCTAGTCCAGTCGCATGGGGGCTCCACAGCCACCAGTCCACAGTTCAAGGGCTTCCATTAGTGTGGCTGGTCATCTCTGCTCATCCTCCCATCATGATCTTGATGTCTTTCACCTGCAGTATCTCTTCTCTCTCTCATCAATTGGATTCCCAGAGCTCAGCCTGGTGTCTGGCCGTGGATCTCTGTATCTGCCTCCATCTGTCACTGGACAAAGGCTCTATGATGACAGCTAGGTTATTTGCTAGGCTGGTCACCAGAGTAGACCAGTCCAGGCACCCTCTGGGCCACTGGCAGCAGACCAAGGTAGGGTCAAACTTGGGGATTCCTGAGAGCCTTGCCAGGACCCTGCCTCTTCCTATTCCCATGATGTCCTCATCTATCATGGTATCTTCCTCCCTACCCTCCCACAGTGTCCCTGTTCCTGCTTGATCCTCCCATTTCCCTGTGTCCTCATCCCCCACTCCTCACCCTCTGCCACCCCTCCACCCAGTCCACTCATGTAGATCTCATTCACTAAAGTGTCTTATAATAGCCAACTTTATTCAGATGATGAGATAATTTATACTCTGAGAATTAAAAAGACTCACCTGAATAAAATATGCAATCACAAGGATAAGCCACACATGATAAAACATATTTTTCCACATGAATAGCAATAGCTAAAGTAAACTTATTCTTATTCACTACACCTTGGAGGAGCACAAAAACACATTCAAAGAATGACTCCCTGTTTTTGAAGAAATGGATGTCATAAGACTCATCTTGTGTTTTTGGAATTTTCTCATAAGCACTCAGAATTCTCCTAGTATGACTCCATTTTAGGACTGTGTTCCAACAGAGGAGCACCTATGGATGGAAGGGGCAGTGGAAGTGGATATAATCAAGAAACAATGTATGTATATACAAATTTTTCAAGAATAAATAAGTAAATATTATTTTTAAAGAAAATTTTTGATGTCCCTGATATACTCAGTCCTTAGATTTCTCACATTTCCCTTCTATGAACAGCTTATACCGGTGTGGTATACTTCTAATTAAGGAACACAGCTAAATGAACTCCATACTTATTCAGACTTCCATGGGTTGTACTTACCATCCCCTCTCTCTTTTAAGACTTGTCCTGGTCAACCCATTCCATGCACATGCCATGGCTTCCTACAGTTCTCTTATCAGTGATAACTTTCCCCATGTTTGTCTGGGATGACTTAAAGGGTTTGGGTGTACTGGCCATGTGTTTGATAAAATGTCTTTCTGTCAGGGCTGGCCTGCTGTCTGATTCTCATGATCACCCTGGGACAGGTTACATGTTTGGCAGAGGAAGACTACACAGGTAAAGAGCTATTTCCATTATCATATGGAAGACTAACATATCCACTTGATTTACAATCATTGATGTTGACCTTAACCATCTAGTACAGGCTGGGATTTTTCTGTGTTCTCTGCCATAAAGTCACAACCCCCACCATGCCTGCACATACAATAATTATTTTGTTATTTTTCTTCCCAGTTTTTGAGACATAGTCTCACTGTGTAGGCTTGACTGGTATTGAACTCACTACTTAACGCAGATTAGTCCTGAACTTGTAGCAAAAACCCTGCTAGCCTTTTCAAAGCTGGGGTTATAGGCATAAGCCACCATGCCTGGCCATTCAGTATCATCTAAAGGAATTGAGGAAATGCCACTCACATTTTAGTGGCAGAGAGATATGCTCCACTTCCTCAGAAGCAAAGAAGATATTATAGTTTTAATTATTAATAAGCTTTTTTCTTTCTTTCCCAAAATGGTGTAATATCAGGCTGAGAAGGTGATGCTCATTGCCTAAAGTAGTTCCTAACATGTATATATATATATATATGTCACTAAATATTAATGGAGTAATTAATCCCCCACTATAGACACATACAAACTACATCTATACTAACACTATGACTGTCACCTAAAAAATTTCCCTTCCTCACCTTTTGGCAAGTACTTACTTTGTTCTAAAGCTCAGTTCTTTGTGTCTGTCTAGATTTAAATCATGTTCACAGATGTAGTACATTCTTCTTAGTATTTGTTATTGAGCACATTACTAAGTATTGCATTTTGGTCTCCATATTGTTGCTCACTACTCTTCCTGGTGATCCATTTGGATCCCTTTGAGGCTTTCATGTAACCTGACACCAATCACTGACTCTGGAGGTCATAAACTATCACACTGTATGCTTGTTGGGGATTATTAAACTAGACAAACAGCCCCTTCTTCATTCTCTGAGCTGATATTTTTTATAGGCTATCCAGGCACCTCACACTGCAGCCACATCTTCCCCCTGAATCACAATAGAGATGTGCATCAGCTCTTGTTCTTGCCTTCCTGAAGTGCACACAGGAGATCTGCTGCACTAGAACCAATAGGACCCTGACTCCTTTCTTGTCAGATATCCTGAAGGGCAAACAGAATATACTTGAAACTAAAACAAGTGACAGATTCATGAGTGCAAGTCCACCAGTGATCAAGTTACACATCCAGCATTGTAGCCATGGTTGATGAATATGGAAGTGGATCTTGCTTAGCAATAATTGTCAACCTGACACAGCCTAGAGTCATCTGAGAGAAGTCCCAGTTGAGGAAGTGTCTAGGTTACATTGGCCTGTGACCACATATATGAGGGATTGTCTAAAGTTTTAGTAGATGTAGGAGGGCCCAGACTAGTGTGGGTGGCACCAACACTAGGTAGGTGATTCTGAGTTGCATGAGCAAGCTAGCAGAGGGTTAATACGGAAAATTCTTCCAGGGTTCTGCTTGAGTTTGTGTCGTGAGTTTTCTTAACAACAGTCTGTAACTTGCTAGCTAGAAGAGACCTTTCCCTCCCCTAATGTGTTTTTGGCAATGGCATTTATCACAACAACAGAATGAAAGTAGAACAATGGGGAAAGATTTAGGTAGGCTAAACACTAGCAATTTCTCTGAGTTCAGTTAGTATATAGATATTAATGGATGGTGCAGTCTTGATACTGTATGAAGATAAAGAACAAAAGAAGCTTCCACAAAAGAACTGTTAACAAAGATCATGCATGACACTTTTTTACATACTTACACCATGGAAACAAGAAGCCTGATAATGATCCAGGTGTCCAGCAGTGCATGAATGTAACTCTTCTCAGTTTGCCCAGTATAACTGATTGCTTTTTTATTTTAATATTTTCTCTGATTATAAAAGTCAATACTCACTTAAGAAAACATGGAAACTGATAAGTGTGCAGAAAAAATTATCCATAAAGATTTCTCCACCTTGGAAGAATGAATCTGTCTAACATAGATAGTTCAAGTCTTTATAAACATCTTATATAGCTGAAATATATTTACATGCATGACTTAGCATTTTGGTTTCTGGGTAACATTGTGATATAGCATAATTTTGTGTCTGAAAATAACTTCCTGGAAAAATTTAAATGATTATGAGATCCTTCATCACATCCACAGTCATTATTTTTCAGGCACTTTTGTGTTTGAGGAGGTTGCATGTCATCATGATGAATTCTGTTATAAAATCTTTGCCCCAAGATTGGCCAACAATGGAGATAAAAATGAAACTGGAGAGGACAAGAGAGAGTGGCAGGTCCTGGGGAGAACTTGAAAGAGGCAGTAAGTTAGCTGAAACAGAATATGAAATAGTAAAGTGAAAAGCATAGGGAAACATTCTAAGTGGAAACATTATGTCTGAAGAAATGTGCCTATTTAAAAATTACTATCATACAATGTGGCTTCTCTGTCTTTAAATAACTGCAATTGTGAGAGGTAGCTTTCCGGTATGATAAAGAAACATTTTTTCTCAGTATTTCTTTCCAGACACTCTGCTTTTATTATTTACTTATTGTAGCACAGGCAGGGGTGCTTCAGTATGTGTGAATATTCTCACATACATGTAGGCGCACCTGAGAAGGGCTGCATGTATGCATTCGTGCATGTTGAGGCCAGAGGTCAACATTCAGAGTTGTTCCCCAAGAGCTCTACTGCCCTTATTTGGGGAGACAGTCTCTTCTTGCATGCAAAAGCTTGCCAATTCGGCTACACTGTTTACCAGAGAGCCCCAGGGATTCTCCTGTCTCTGCTCTCCCAGCACTGAGAATACAAGTATGAACTACCATTCCCAGCTTTTTATGTGGGTTGGGCTTTGGGGATCAAATATGGGTCCTCATGCTTGTGTGGCTAACAATGGATACTAGCCGAAGATAAAGAACACACTGAATCATCTACCTGGTAAGAGACAAGGGGGTTGGTTCTTATATTCACAGATAAGCGCTAGAGGAACCAGGAATGTTACACACACAGGGCTGTCTCTTCAAAGGGAGAGATGTCTGACATGTTTTCTGCCCAGAACACTGGGGCAGATATAGTTTATAGCCTGGTGACCTTTACCCTCCCTATCTGTGTGGCTGAGACCACACCAGATCCTCCCCCAGACCTTTTATCATGAGCTTGTTTTCTCAGTTAATCTACAGAACCCATCTTTATGGAAGATGTCACTTGTACTTTACAAAGACTTTCAATATAAGCACATCTTAATCTCTATTGTGCACATGGAATTGAGTTAATTATCATCAGATTTCTTTTCCAAATTGTGCCAGCTTACATATGCCTGAAATAAACTATTCAGGGTGAAATTCTCAAAGTTTGAACCAATACCCACTATTAAGTCATGTTGAACGGAATTACCTTCTTATCCCCTGCAGGATTGTTACTATGCCGGCTGTGGTGGTCACAGAGACTCCCACACTACCTAGTCCTCATTCTGTCTTCTGTCCCTCTTACAGTACATCAGACATTTAAAGCCCCAGAGATATATTCCCAGATTGTCCTTAGATTCTGACCAATGCTACAGTGAAAACAGGCTTCACATTCTATAAATCAAGACAAGTTAGGACCAGTACAGTCAATTCCCAATCTGCCATGGATTACATATTAAAAGCAGCATTTAATTGTTTCTCTCAGTGTCTGTGCTACTGGTGTTATATTTAGGAAGTGGTCTCTGGTGCTAATGCATTCAAGACTACTTCCTACTTTCTCTTCTATCAGGTTCAGAGTAACTGGATTTATGTTGAGGTCTTTGATCCACTTGGACTTAAGTTTTGTACATGGTGACAGAGATATGGATCTATTTGGAGCCTTCTACATACTCCCAGGCAGTGGGACCAGGACCTGTCTTTAGTGCATGGGCTAGCTCTTTGGAGCCTGGGGCCTATGCTAGGACACTTTGCTCAGCTTGGGTGAAGGGAGGAGGGGACTGGACCTGCCCTGACTGAATCTACCAGGCTGAGCTGAATCCCCAGGGGAGTCCTTGCCCTGGAGGAGATGAGAATGGGGAGTTGATGGGGGGTGGAGGAAGAAGGACAGGGGAATCCATGGCTGATATGTAAAATTAAATTAAATTATAAAATTAAATAAAACATTAAAAAAAGCAGCATTTAGTTAATAAATCACACTTCTCTCAACCCACTTTTCTACCATTCTTTTTTCTGTGGTGGACCTTCTGGGTCCTTGAAGCACCCTCTTCAAGAGTCCTTTTCTAAAACTTCTAGATTGTCCTTACCTTCTCCCAAATTAGCGCCAGTAATTAGATTGATTTTCAATTCTGTTTAGACTTCAGTGCCTAGAGTTTCCCCTTGGTGTTCTATGGAATGCACCAGTGAGTTCTCATTACCTCTAGAAGTGAGATGAAGCAAGACTGTGAGCAATCCTGCAAAGATGTCACATGCTGGGATAATAATTCCATTTCAAATGTGTCCAGCATTCCTCTACTTAAATTACAATTACCTTCTTGTTGTCTTGTTTCTGTGTCTTTTTATTATTATACAACAAATTATATTCTACTACTAATTGGATTTCAAGTATCCCAATTTGGGTAACATATTTCCTTTTATAACCTAGGCTGTCCTCAGATTTGTTATGTAGCCAAACATGGCTTTGAACTTCTGATCTTCCTATATCTATCTACCAAATTCTGTGATTACAAACATCTTTCATAAGGCTGGTTTATGTGCTGCTGAAGACCAAGCCTAGGTCCTTGTGAATTCTGAGCAAGCATTCTACTAAATAAGCTACATCCCAAGACCAGTAAAATTTCCTTTTTTTTTTTTTTTTTTCTAAATGACACTACTTTCAAGCAATTAATTCAGTGGGTGATTTAGATAATTGCACATGGTCAGGATATGACATTATTATTTTTCATATATCCACCAGCCATTAACACAGATATCACACTCTAGATCTTAATGGTGACAAGACTATAGGTTTGCTTGAACCTTTTTCCCTAGGAGTTACCTTCCAATACTAGGTTCCCACAGTAGAGAGCACAGGGTTAAGCATCAGCTTTGTTTAACAGCTACATAAATGCTAGGTTGGTTTGACTTTTAAATGAAAGAGTGTTGTCATCCTTAGAAATAAGTCCATCATGAGACATGTGGCAAAATGTTAATGTATTGCTGATTATTTTAATTCAAAAGAAGACCACAGCCTATAATTAAATGTCCTCAGCTTGATTTTGGCTTATTGCTTAAGAGCAAACAAGGGAAGGCAGGTAAGGGGTTGGAGTTCTATCTAAAGATCACGAGGAAAGGATATAGACATGCTGCCAATAAGGCTTGTTTAGAAACCCCAGAATGTGTATGTTCTCCCTGTCTTCATAGAGACTTCAGTGGACTGGATTCCTAGCTGAAAGCTTTCTAAAGTAAGAGAATACAAGACAGTAATGTTTTTTAAATGCAATGCAGGCAAAATACTATGATATGTGTGTATATGTGTATGTGTGTATGTAAAATATTACTGAAATTCACTTTTAATCAGAATAGAATTTCAAAACAAATTTCACTAAATTAAAAAAAAATCTCTCTTATTGGAACTCTTTTATTTGAAGAAGTAGTTTGGTGCCAAGATGAAGACACCAGTGTTGTAACAATGTTATAAACATGGCTCACATGCTTATTCTGCCTCCAGCCACTTTGAACATGATGAGTGTCCACACTGGTCCATGGTGGACTTCCTGCTGATATCGTTGCACTGACAGTCCCCTTCTCCTGATGACAATCTTGTCCTCAGGGATCAAATGCCACAAAGAGTGGGAGAAAGGGAAGTGGGCAGATTCCTAAAGGAGCCATTTTCTGGGACGGAGGAGGTGGTTCTGGTGGTGAAGTCTTGCCTTACAAGCATGGAAACCTGACTTTGATCTCCAGAACCTGATTAAAAAAAACCTGGTGTGGTGTTGGGTGCATGGAATCCCAGCACTAGAATAGGGGAAACAGGGAGACACTCACCTACTTGATGAGCTACACAACAGTGAAAGACTCTGTCTTGGGAAACAAATGTTTTGAGAAACAGCACCTGAGATTGAATTCTGGCCTGCACATACACATACATATACCTGAAACTAAACACACACACACACACACACACACACACACACACACACACACACACAGAGAGAGAGAGAGAGAGAGAGAGAGAGAGAGAGAGAGAGAGAGTCCAGAAGCATGCATTACCCTTGAAGACCATCCAAGGTGTTGTGATATGATAGACAGTGATTTGGAAGGTATATTACATTACATGAGTGGCTGTCTTAATTTACTTTCTGTTGTTATGAATAAAGACTACAGTCAAAGCAACTTGTGGAGGAAAAGATTTGTCTCACACATCCCAATCACGGTCCATTATTAAGGTAAGGCAAGGTAGCAACTTGAGCAGAGCAGGAACCTGGAAGCAGGAACTGAAGCAGAGACCATGAAAAAACATGCTGTTTCCAGGCTTGTTCTTCTGGGCTTCCATTGCCTCCTTTATTACAGACTCAGGACCTCCTATCGATTGATGGCACTGCCCACAGCAAGCTAGGCACTGGCACATCAGTCATTAATCAAGACAATGCCCCACAGACATGCCCACAGGCCAGTCTGATGGGGGCACTTTCTTAGCTGAGGCTCCTCTTCCCAGAGGACTCTAGTTTGTGTCAGGCTTGTGACAAAAAACAAACAAACAAAAACAAAACAAAACAAACAAACAAAAAACAGGATAATAACTCTAGTAGAATAAAGACCAGTACTAGGTTACTTCTAGATGAGGAGATTTGAAAATTCAAATGAAAAAACATGTAAAATTCTCTGGATTAATCAGATTTTAACATATTAAACAATCTATTAATTTTAGTGGAAGGAATACAAAACAACAGTGGGAATTGAGGGAAATTTGTGTCTCACAGACTTGTAAACATCTGTAAAGTGAGGAATTTGATAACTTCTGTGTTTAGTGTGATGCCACAGGGGTAAAATGACTTTTTTTTTTTTCAATCTTTGCTCCTTCTAAAGAGCCCCTCTCTTTTCTCTTATATTACATAATTATGATTACTGTGCCAATCAAGGGTTTTCTAGAAGATGAGAACCTATAGATAGAATGAATATGAGGTGAGGAGATTTTTAGATTTACACAGTATGGTCTGGTAGTTCCAACAATGGCTGATTCACACCTTTAAGGCTGGGAATAAGATCACTATTGAGTCACTAATACTAGATGTCTCTGTGTTCCCTATCTGTCACTAAAGGCCTTGAGGATCCCTGGACTTCTGCTGGTAACCAATGTGCATTTGAGGACCAAAGTAGCTGTCCTGTCAGAGAATAAGTGAGACAGTGTTGGGCATAATTTGCTAGCAAAGATGAAGGCAAACAGCCCAACAGCAAGTTTTCCTTTTATCATCCTTTGATCTGAGCTGGTATCAGAAGGTGCATCCACATTTATGGTCGATTGTCCAACATTAAATAATCTATCAAGAAAATTCCACAAGGGTATCCCCAGCAGGTTTATTTTTAGATGATTCAATACCCAGTCAAGTTGACAACCAAGATTACCCAAGATCTTAAATGGTTCCCATATTGCCAGCTTTAGGTAAGATCACCCTAAAATACTTCCCAAATTATGTTGATCACAACCCAAAGGAGGAAAATTTTGCTTTGTAACCTGGTTCCCACATGTTAAAAAAATATTGATATGATTTACATACATTTTAATGTCTGTATTTTCCATTTTGTTTGATTCTATTACATTAAAAAACATATTCAGGCTGGAAAGATAGGTCAGTTGGTAAAATACTGGCCATTTAAGCATCAGGACCACAGTGTAATCCCCAGAACCTGTGTGAAAAAGCCAGGAATGATGGAAACTACCTATAATTCCTGTCTCAGTTAGGGTTTCTATTGTGTCAAGACACACCATGACTATGACAACACTTTAAAGAAAACATTTAATTGGGGCTGGCTTACAGTTTCAGAAGTTTAGTCCATTATCATCTGCTGTGCGATGTCTTTCTGTATTCTGTGAATTTATATTGTTCCCAAATATTAAGCCTCTGAGTGATTATTTTATAAATGGTTGCAGGACTGTGGGTGAAAGAGATTTGTCCCAACCCTAAGGCAGGTGAGACACAAAATTTTTTGACTACAATCATCAGGGTGCTGGAGAGATAGCTGAGAGTTCTACATTGTGATCCTCAGGCAAAAGGAAGTGAACTGTGTGCTACACTGGGCATATCTTGAGCATATGAGACCTTAAAACCTGCCCTCACAGTGACACACTCCCTCCAAGAAGGCCATACCTACTCCCACAAGGTCATACCTCAAAACAATGCCACTCCCTATATGCCAAGCACTCTAGCCTCACTATATCAGAGAGTTCCTGTTAAAAGTGGAACATCATGTATCACAAACAAAGTAGGAACATTCTAAGGAGTAACATCACAAGTTGACACTGTCTTTGACAAGTATACATAATCACATGAGAAAATACAGTCAATCACACAAATATAAATACACACAGCTTACTGATCTGGGTATTTGGTTGAATTTGATGAACCCAGTGTTGAAGTAATGTGTGTAACTTCCAACTTTAACAGAAAGGTCCATGGGAACATTCCTGCTTAGCCTTCAGTAATTCCCATCTGACTTTAGGGTAAAGTACAGAATCCTTATCAAGGCTTGCCAGGCTCTAAAGAACTAGCATTTTCTTTCTTCTTCTGGGTTCACCTCCCACCATTTCCACTTCTAGTCCTTCAATCTTGGCTTGTTTACAGTTTCCTAACCTGGCTATCCAATGGCTCTGAGTCATCTGTGCCTTTTTTTCTATGAGGCCTCATTCTGTTCCCTGAAGTGTTGGACAGTCTGGGCAAAACTACCACATGTCACTAGGGAAATCATGGAGTCTTAGTTTTATTAATGAAAGAATTTGAGACAGATTCAAAAGAAGGTTTAGGGACAATTTTATTAGAATTTAAAAGAAAACCTCCAGCCTAGGCAACCTGTAAATCTCAGCAGCTTCCCAGAAGAGAGAGAGAAGAAGAAGAATGCCGGTCTTGCTATTTGGGTTAGTCTAGCTTGGAGACAAACAGCACACACAGGAGAGAGGAGCTTCAGAGAATGAGTAAAGAAAACTAAATTTTAAAAAAGAAGCTGATTTAGACTTAAAAAGGAAAAAATTATGCCTAAATCTGGACTCAGAAAGGTAGGTAGACCCAATGGAACTTCATGGCAGCCAAGAAATTCAGGTCATAGCTGCATTGAGACAGTAATTCTGCAAAGGAAAGTAATTATCTCATCAAGAGGCAATTATCCCTTTATCTCCTTAGCATGGCTTAAAGTGAGCCCTCCTTTCTGAGAGGTCCTTTGGTCAGGCGATATACCTACCAACTGGAATAACTCTTACAGGAGCCGACAATGGCCAGGCTCCATGCACAGGCACATTCTGCTCTTCACTGTAACAAATCCAGATTGCTACCAGCCCCATGTACCCCTTGATGGAACTTTTCCTGGTTTGTTGACAGGACATTGAAGTCAAATAGTGTTCCTGCAATGAGTACAGAAACTACCATACTGCTGGTCTGGGTCTCATCCTCTATCTTGTCTTTTTTGCCTGACTGTAGCCTGTCTTCTTTGAGTTGATTCTAGAATGTTTTCTTCTTGCTCTGTCATAAACCTTTTATTTTTTCTGAAAATGCATGGCACTAAGGCAAGGTTTGTGTTTTGAATATCTGTATTCTTGCCTCCTGGAACCCACCATGCATCAGTAAATATTTCATTACTGAATGAATAAAGGCTTCAATTAATGGGCACAAATAATAGCTTTCCAAGCTACCTATTAGCTCAATATAAGCAGATAATTCTTCACAGTTAATTGTGAATCATCCAGACATTGTGTTTGCCTTAGTGTTTTCTCTGCTTCCTGAAACCTTCATTGCCAGCCCTGTCAGTGAAATAGCTGTCAATCACTGTCTCTTAGCTGAGCATACTCTTCAGTTCTATGGTTGGATAAGAATATGCTGGAACCTCTAAATTGGTAGTCTCTGAGACTGGAGGAACCAGGTGACATTCTGCAGTGTAAATTAACTTGACTGTCTCTTTTTAAATATCATTCATAACTAATGATAATTGCTGGGAGAACTCTCTCTGTGTCTCTCTGTCTCTCTGTATGTGTATATGCATGTGTTCCTTGTGTATGGACACACATGTGTGTATGGGTATGCATGCACGTGTCTGTGGATATCAGATAACAACTTCAAGTATCTTTCCTCAGGCATCCTTCCCTTAATTTTTGGGACACTTGCTTTTGCATAGTAGGCTTGGCTATGCTGGCTCCCCAGGAATCTGCCTGTCTTTGGCTTCCCAGCACTAGGATTATAAATGCCTGCCATTATGGAGTCTAGGAATGAAACTCAACATGCCCTTATGCTTAGCAGGCTAGTATTTTACTATTGGTGAAATTATTAAGGCCACTCCATGTAGTTAAAAGGGAGGTTTATTTTGTGGGGTAACTTACAAATGAAGGAATAGGTTGTAGGGTCTGGCAAAGGTATGGCACAGTCCAGCGGTTTTCTCTGGAGAACTCTGCTGGGTCTATGCCAGCATCCAGGGTCCCAGAACCAAGAGAGACCTCTCCTCTCGATACTGGGTCTTCAGCTTCCTCCCTCAGCCCCGCCTTGTGGGCGTGGCCATTACTGAAGCCTCAAAGGGGGTTGGAACTTCTAGACCAAGGCTGGGATGGCTACCCACTACACTTTACCAACTGAGCCAGCCCCTGAACACAGAACATGTTCTCAATCCTTTATACAACTGGGAGTTAATCTTATTCTTGTATATGCACGACACTATGGGAGCCATCCTGCATGATGTGTTCGTGGGTAGTTCTGAGATTAAGGATGCTGTGCAACAGCAGAGAATGTGGGTTCATCAGATTTTCAGGATATATGCATGCTGCCTTTTCCTAAGCCTGCATTAAAGTTATACAGCATTTCCATGAGAAATGCAAGTCAGTGTTTTCTCAGAGAGTAAAACTACAAAAATGGCAACTTTATATTTAGGTGTACACAGATATACTAGCATGGACTTCATGGGTGAAGTTGTTTTACGATAAAATTAAACTGGGTAGGAATCCTACTGTTGACTTTTCTGGGCAATGAGATATTGGTGAGACACATTCTGAATTCTTTGCATAGAAACTGCAAAGCAAAAGGGATTTTACTCTGCGTTTCAAGATCAGCTTGCCCGGGAACATGTAAAAAGATGGACCCAGCAAACACAAAAGCTATTACTGCCCCTTTCAGGAGAGAGAGAGGACGGAGAATCTGAGAATGAGAAAGTCTGTAAGCTGCTCTCCCGTTTCAAAGCTGATGGGCACAGGGATAAGACCCTGCTCCCTCGAGCCTGTCAGCAGCAGCTCCGCCTCATGGGATAAAGCTTTCTGATGCTCCAGTGCATCTTCTCTTGACAGCAGACCACTCAGCACCTCTCAAAGCCGTGGGAGGAGAACAGAGGGAGTGAGTATGAATGAGGACAAGCAGCTGAAGTGATGGATTCCCTGTGCCACCTCATCTGTTCCATTACTTCCTTTAGGGATGTGTAAGGGCTAGCTCCCTGGGACTTGCTGGCCAGCCAGTCTAGCTTTTTAAAAAGTGCACACATGTGCTAGATGCCCAGGGCTTACTTGTCACATGTCTAGTTATTTTCAGAATTCCAGGGCACTAAAGGATCCTGTCTCAGAAAACAAGGTGCACAATGATTGAGGAATGATAGCCAAGGTTTTCCTCTGGTCTCTATGAAACATTCTTCTATGAATGCTGGTATACAACTGAACACACACACACACACACACACACACACACACACACACACACACCCTTTAGTCCATTCAGGCTTCTGTGTAACAAAATAGCCTGTAGATGCTTACAAATGAGGTATTTATTTCTCTCAATTCTCAGAATAAAAGTTCAAAATCAAAGAACTCCATATCCAGTGAATCACAGATGGCATCTTCTGCCTGTGTCCTCACATGGCTGAGGAGATGAGGTGTCTCTTCCAGGCTCCTTTTGAATAGCATTAATTCCATTCATGTGGTCTGTGACTTAGTCTCTTAAAAGTTTTACCTCCTGATAGCAGCCACCATGTGGGGACTTTGCTCAGCATCCAGAATCACTCTTACAGCCTTACCCCTTGGCACCATATAGCACTCTCATACATTCCACTTTCAAATTCCCAGTGCCTGGAAGGGCTGAGTCCCTTTAAAGGATTCATTGAGAAAACCAGGCCCCATCAAACAACCTCTCCTTCTCTCTTTGTGTGTGTTTCATTCTTCAGATGCTGTCTGTTTAGTCTTTTAGACAGTCTCTCACTGGCCAGTAGCTTACAAAGTGGGGTAGGCTGGCTGGCAAGTAACCTCAGGATCTGCCTATCTTCACTCTCCCAATTCTGGGCATACAAATGATTAATACCGGCTGCACCTTTGTTTACATGGGTTCTGGGCATTGAATTCAGGTTTTCATGTTTGCATAACAAACATTTTATGAATTGAGCTCTTTCCTTTATCCTGATCACTCTTAGTTGGTCTCTAACTTAAGAGCTTGTGGTTCATCCTTATCCCAGCACTCACACAATCTTAAGAGGAGATTCAATCAGAGAGATTTGAATAAATGTGAAATACCCCTCCACTGGCATGCTGCCAGAAGGATGTCTCAATTGGCCACTTGTGTGGAAAAGTGCAAGACTTTTACTCAAAACAAACTAAAACAGGAAAGAAAATGTGTAAGGATAGCTGCTGAGGAATGACAAAGAAGGTTTGTGTTCTGGTCTCCACATTCATGCATGCACTCCCTAACATGTAACTACACACACATACGCACACATACCCAAAGAGACAAAGAAGAAAACTAACAGCATAATTATACCAGAGGATCTCTATGGAGAAAAGAATAATACAACTGAGGAAGTTTGAAGCACATCCTGGAAGGCTTTAAATGTCAGGCAGAGGAGCTCATAGCTGGAGTGTCACATGTAGGATCAGTCCATTCCTTGCATCAATCAGTCTGATGGCAGGAGGCAGGGTCACCCAGCAAATGCTGTATGTTTTGTAGTTATCAAATGTCACATGCTTCTAACGTTTCCAAAGTTCTCACTGGTTTGATATGTGAGAGGCTTATTTCCTGACTGCATATCATGGCCACATGGGTTGGCAATATATTGCTATTATTGTATCCCTTCTGTCATAACCACAGGATTTCTGGATGAAAGAGAGGTAAACACATATGCTTAGTCAAGCTCCTTGAGCCAAAACTGTGTATTTTTATATAGTTAAGTTTACTCTTTGCTCTATATATTTCTTTAGCATTTCACATTTTAATATAGAATTTCCTGTTTTTTTAAATCTCCATAAATATGGTTTATAGATATGTGTTGTTTCATGGTATCCTCATCCTGCAATATACTACATTTCTCATGAAATATCAAAGATGCTTCCTTAACATGTCCTATCTATCATGATCTTACTTATTTGTCTTTATGTATAAAGCTGTAACTCAGAATGCAACCGTCACAGACTCTCATCTCAATAGAAGAACAATTTTCAAAAAAGGACAGAGATAAAAATTAACAAGGATAATAAACAAATTATTAATCTTTGTTTGCACGCATATTTATGCATTTATGTGTATGTGCATACATGTTTGAATATATGCATGTATGTGCTATGTGTCATGCTACACATGTGGAAATCAGATGACAGCCTCAGTTGAAAGAGAGGTAAACACACACATTTTGTCAAGCTTGCCTTATACTTTGTTTGAGACAGGGTCTCTGTTGTTCATCTCTGTATATGCCAGATTCACTGGCCCATGAGCTTCTAGGGATTCTGCTGTTTTTTTCCCATCTTCATCTTGGGGCACTCACACCACAGATGTGTGATACTGTGTCGAGTTTGATGTGCTTTTGGGTCTCTGGAATCAGGTCTTCAGGCTTGTATGGTGTGCTTCACCCAAAGAGTTATCACCCCAGCCCAGGCGAGGTGCAGCACTAAGGTCATGGCTATATAATATCTGTTCACACATACGAACATGTGTGCACCATTGTACAAGATGTTTAGAAAATCTTAGAAGCATGGAATCAAGAAAGTCCAAATTTGTTGTTGTTGTTGTTCTGAGACAGGTTTCTCTGTGTAGCATTGGCTGTCCAGGAATTCATCTGTAGGCCAGGCTGGTCTTGAACTCACAGAGATGCACCTGTCTCTGTCTCCCAAGTGATGAGATTAAAAGTATGTGCCACCACTGCTCAGCTAAGAGGGTCCAAATTCTGTGTATGGTCTGGAGGGATTTGACTCTCCCAAAACTCATGAAAAAATTTGGTCCTTATGATGGCTCATCTTGATTGTCAACTTGGGATTTAGAGTCACCATGAAAACAAATCTCTGGGCACATCTGTTAGGGATGTTCTAGAGTGGGCTAGTGAGGTAGGAAGAACCTCCTAAATGTGGCTGGAAGCATCCCATTGCCTGGGCTCTTGGACTACAGAAAAAGGAGAAGTGAACTGAAAAATCTCATCATCTCTTTTTCTTTTTACTTCCAGGTTGTGGATGGGATACACTAACTGCCTCACATCATAATAATGAGGAAGGGGATCAAAAGGACACTCTGACAGGATTTGCAGGAGAGATTAATGCCATTCTCACAAAACTAGGTGGTTCATCAAGAGAACTGTTAGAAAGGAGATAGCCTTTTTCCAGTTTCTCCTTTCTTTTGGGTGTCCCTACTTGCTCTCAGTTTTCCCACATGACTTGAACCATCATGAGGTTCCCAGACAGAAGTTAAGTAAACATCAACACCAGATGTGAGCCAAAAGAAACTCTACTATTTGTTTCCTGCATGTTTCCATGAATGTGGAGTGAACCCAAGTGCATATGCATGTTCCCTTATGTGTAGGTGCACCTGTGTGAATGGGGAAGCACTTGGGCATGGACATCAGAGGCTAATATCAAGTCACTTAGGCTAGATTTTTCACTGAATGCAGAGCTTGGCCCAGAATCCCATCCCCACTTCCAGAGACAATTGCAGATGGACCACTATGGCTATATCACACCTACATGGGTGCTGGAGATTCAAACATTGGTCCTTGTACTTCTATAGCAAGTGTTTTAATACTGAGAAGTCTCTGCATTCCTTCAACTCCTATCCTCTGTGTATAGAAGTTTCTCATGTTCTTTCATAGCAACAGAAAGCAGGCTTTAACATTCTCCAGCAAATGCTACATTCAATTACAATAGCACTTCCCCGTTCTGTCTGTGCCAAGAGCACCAGTGTGTTCATGGTTATAAGAGAGCAAGACACAATAAGGATGGAAGTGGAGAATGAAAGCCAGATGGATTGATATCTCAGAGCTTTCAGGATGTAAAACTGATCATCTGAAATTTTAATGAAATCTATAAAACTACAAACTTAATACAGAAAAAAATCTGAAGAAAAGGAACATCAAAAACAAAACTAAGTGAGATAGCTAATCTATATAAAACCAAAAGGGAAATGTCACGTTAGGAGATAAACAATTGTTGTAAATCTATAATTAAATATAATATATGAAAATGCTAAATAATTAATAAAATATTTACTATGCCCATGTGTGGTGCTTCTAATTTCCTTATTACCCACAGTAAACTCATACTAAGTAAGAAAACTAAGACATCAAAAAAGAAAACAAAAGTTACAGAACACCTCAGGAAATGGCACTAAGGAGATGTTTCAGTGAGCAAGTGCCCTTCTATATAAGAACAGAGGCCAGAATTCACATCCTCAGCACCCACATAAAACTGGGGCTATGTTGGACCATGCTTTTAGGCTCAACATCGGCAGACCCAATCAGGCAGGTCCTGAAAGCCTACTACTCTCCAGTCGGCCCAGGTAAGCCTGAGAGCTTGGAATTCACTGAAAGACCCATCTCATGGGAAAATGCTGAGTAGTGTAGAGTCAGATAAATTATGTCTTCCTCTCACATGCATGAGCATGGGCTCAAATATCCTCCATACATGTTTATAACATATACTCATACATACAAAATAAATAAATCTTGAATATATATATCCATGATTAAACTGCTCCCAAATAATTACCAATTGCATTGTTTTATTAACCAAATTCAGGGTTTTTCTGTAACTTAATATTTTCTTTTTCTTACTAAAGAGCCTTTTCCTGTGAGTTTCTGCAATAATGAACAACAGGCACGTTGAAGCCTTTATCCTCCTGAAAACATAAAGGCTTGTGGTTATAAAGGGTGAGCTTTCTTTCAGGCTCCACTAGGAATTATGATTAATGGGGCTGAATTTGTCAATAGCTATCCCTTATAGTTGTATTATAGAATTTAAGGCCAACAGTATAAAATAGTGGTTAATATTCTATATAGTGTCCTTGATAAAACCTAGTTGGTTTAAGGCTAAGTAACTTGGTAAAGATGAAATAGCCTAGATCCAAGATGAAACATGAAACCAGGTCTGCCTTAGTACTCAGTCTAACATTTTCCATAATTATGTCTGTTCATCTAGGGCTGTGCATGTGCATGTGCATGTATGAGTGTGCATGTGCATGTGCATGTGTGTGCGTGCGCGCGTGCGTGCGTGCGTGTGTGTGTGTGTGTGTGTGTGTGTATACATGAACATATGTGAATGTCAAAAGTCAAAACTGGCTGTTTATCCTCAGGAGCTATTTGCCTTGTTTCTCAATATGGGAGTCTGTCATTAGCCTGAAACTCTCTAAGTAGGCTATCTTGCTGTCCAATGAGCTCTGAAGATCTACTTACCTCTGCCTCCTCAGCACTATGACTACAAGTGCATACTACCATGTCCATGTGGATTCTGTAGACAGAACTCAGATCTCCATGTTCACATAGCAAATATGAATTATCTGCCCCACTCTCCAACATTAGCAAAGGAAAACCTCTTTACCCTTTCCTAGTTTTCCAATTACACATAGATGGGTTTCCAGACAAAAGTGGCTTCTCATAGGCAATTCATGCTATCCTATGGGGATTATATGTGTAATTGTCATCCCAACAAGTGGGAAAACTGAGCCTGTGCCCAAGTCACATCAAGTAAACATAGAACCATCCTAACAGGTCTTATGGATGCTTTCCTCACTGTGATCCATTCCTGAAAGAAACAACTTACAAGAGGAAAGGTGTCTGGAGAACTGGCTCAGCAGGGAAAGCATTCACTGTGCAAGCATGAGGATGAGAGTTTGGGTCAGCAGAACCCACATGAAAACGTGGGTAGTGTGATGGCCACCTGTATCCCAACATGTGGGAGGCACACACAGGAGATCTCTGGAACAATCTGTCCATCCAGATTAGCCAAATCAGCAAGTCTGGGTTTCATTGACATACCCTGCCTCTCTATATAAAATGTAGAGTAGTCAAGGAATTTATCCACCATCAACTTTGGGCTTTCAGAGGCAGATGCATATGTGTACACACACACACACACACACACACACACACACACACACACACACACACACTTACACAAACATACTTAGATGAACAATGCACACATATAGAACCATCAAAAGAGTAAAAGAAGAAAAGACATTGATTGTGCCTCACAGTTTCAGAAATTGCAGTCCAAAGTCACCTGTCCTCATCATGCCTGGGTCTGCAGCAATCCAGGGTACCTGGGAAGAATAGCAAACCACTGCAAAGTTCCCTATCTCATGGCAACAGGGAAGCAGAGAAGGAGAAAAGGAGGGGGAGGCCTAGAACAAGCCATATCAGCCCAGAGCATAACCCCAATGACCTCCTACCTTCATAGATGCTTCAACTGAAAGTAATGTTTATATTAGGAATACATAAAAGGTTATTGCATTTGTTTATTATGTATGTTTATAGGTACACATGTACATGGAGGTAACAACTTGTGAGATGCAGTTCTCTCCATCCATCACAGATTGAACTTGATTCATCAAGTTTTACAGAAAGTGTCTCTGTCCACTAATCCATCTCACCAGGCCCCCAAGTTCTGTAACCATTCCTTGAATTCCCCTTCTAAACTTTCCAACCATTGTTTGTCTTTCATCAAAAGGAGACCAGGTAAGTAAATCATTATATTCACCATTTTCCAAGAGACCCTTCTCTGATCTCAATTCACATTTATTGATGTAGTTCCCAGAGTCAACTAATTCCTAAGTAGCAAGCCTCAAAAGGGAGTCTTAGTTTGCACAGCATCAGTAGAAGTTTTTAAAGTATTAGACTTCAAAATATATCTCTATTTTTTGTTAACTGGATTTCTTTTTATAACTTTATATACTAAACCATGCTGGACTTAAAATGTTAGAGTGTCAAATCAGTAATTCTAAAATTAAAGGGCATGTGAAATGGCTCAACAACTATATGTGCTTGCAGCATGTGGATCTAAGAAAGAGAAGGAGAAATGCAAGCTATGGCCAACAGCAGAGGACAGCAACCACTCTTGAACTGAAGCAGGAGATGGGTATGAGGATACACCTTGTCACAGCCAGAATAAAGAAAGAACAACATGGAGGATGCAAACACTTAGAGATACATGGGGGATCCTTTGGAGGTTTCTGAACTGAGAGAGCTTCAGATGCAGCAATTTCTGTGAGGATGAAGACCATATCTGATTGCTCAAAAGCCTTGTAGATCCTGTGATAAAATGCTCTGACAATAGCAACTGAAGGAAGGAAGCATTTATTATGGCCGATTGTTAAGGGCTTTGGTCCATCATGATAGGGAGCTCACAGCAGCAGAAGCATGAAGCCATTGATGATGTTGCAACCACAGCTAGGAAGCACAGAGAGATGAGTCCTGGTGCTTGACTCATTTTCCCATTTTGTCCAATCGAAGACCTCAGCTCCTGGAATGGTACCACCTGCATGCATGGTGCATCTTCCCATCTAAATCTATCTAGAACCTGTGTTTCCAGGGTCATATGAGTACCTGTTATATTGATAATGTTAAGCACCGCAGGTGCAGTTTAGCCCCTCACTGGTGGCCTAGGAAATCAGAACCACAATTGTTTATTGCTCTGTTTCTTCTATCTGTAGTTTCACCTTTGAAACTTGGTGAACCACTCAAGAGAAAAAAACAACATGGTGTATAATTTCCCTCGTGGCAGTACTTTAGATGACTCGGAGCATGACAGGTGTTCAGTCTTTAGACAGGGCCACTAACTTAACCTTGTTCTTTATGAAATATACTGCAATGAATAATAATAAAAATATATTGTGTTCTTTTTCAATATTGTGAGTTGCATAATGTGAGTTAAAGAATAACCAAATAATTTTGGATTCCCTACATGGAAAAATAGCTGGTAACTATGAGAACCCACACCTTCACTCCAAACATTTGCTCTGAAAGAGCCTACATGGCTGGTAGCTCATTCATGGAGCAGAATGGCCTTTCATCATTCCTAAACTACAAAGACAAGGAGAGAAAAATAGGTTAGAATTATTGCAAAACAGATAAATACTATCCTTCTGTTATTTCCCCCTCTCTGTCCTTCTCTGGAATAGCCTGAGTCCATTTGCCCTGGCTCTTGTAGAAATTCAAATGGCCCTTCATTTTTCCCAACTGTTACCCTGATCATATTCCATCTTCCATCAATTTAGGTTCAGATTGCTTCATTTGACTCTAAGCTCCTATACATTTCTTATCCTCCAAGTCCCTTGCTTAAAAATGATGTAATCATTAATTAAATTAATGAATAGGCTTTAACCTCAGCATAAATTTAGAAATCATCAAACCCTAATTATAGACTATATAAAAAGTCCTTAGTATACTCAAATCTAAGGGTAGTGAAAAGCTCAGTACATCAAGTGTTTGTCACGTGAATTCAAATTCCCATTACAACCATGAAAGAAGAGTATGACAGCAAACATGTAACTACAGAACTTAGAGAAGAGACATGTGTGAGTACTTAGATCTCACTGCTCAGGCAGCCTGGCCAAGTAATCTTATTTCAGGTTCCATAAAAGGCCCTGCCTTAAATAATAAGGTTCTATAAGGGTGTCTGCTTTAAATAATGAAAGGTTCAATCAGAGAACCTATCTTAAACAATAAGGTACAGTGAGGAAGCCTCCCTTAAACAATAAAACATTCAATGAAGGACTCTACCTTAAATAACATGTTGAAGAATGATCAAGGAAGACATCAGGAGTGGACCTCTGGCCTTTGCACTCATGTGTACACACAGGCACTGACAAGCACAGCTATGCATGTGCACACACATATACTACACTACACAGGGAGAGGGGTGGGACAGAAAGACAGAGACAGTGAGAGACAGAAAGAGAGAGGGATGGAGAGGTAGAGAGGGAAGACAGGAAAAGGATGAAGATAGAGAGAGACAGAGACAGAGTATTGGAGCCAAGTAGCCCTTCAGAGTTATGCTCCCTGTATTATTTGCAGCATCTGGTTATTCCAGCCTCTTCAGTTCTGACTTACGTGAAACTCTTATCCAAATTCTTTTAACTTTTGCTCTGAATCTTTTGTCTTCCATGTGGTGGAATTCTACAGTAAGCTTTGGAATACAGGGTTCTTCTGTGCCACCTTCTCCCGTATTTTCTCCAGCGTTTTAATGTTCACTGCTGCAGAGAATTCCCATTATCATGTCAGCCACATCAAGTAAAGAGTAGCATAAGTAGACACATAGGGGAGAATTCCAGTGAAGAGAAAATTGTCATAATGCTTGTAAGTGGGTGAGTTGCTACCTTTAAAGGAAAAGAATTATGGGTAAAAAGAGATACCAGGTCAAAGGCAAAAAAAAAAAAATCCAATAGGATACCCTGCAATTAATGGCTGTTCCTTGAAGATTCAAATCTAAAATGAGCATGTGAGAGATGGAGCCAAATATCCCATGTTGTTCCTAAATGAGATCACTGCAAATCAGGATGACAGGGGAACAATATTACTTGAAGTCAAAGATAGTTCTGAGCCATGTCTAACTTGTACCTCTATTTGAAGCCCTGGCTCCCAGCCTGCCTACTTCAGTCCACACAGTCAGCTCAGTCATTACCACCCACACTGGTGGAATGCACATATATGCACATGTTTTTAAACTGTCTGCCTCAACTAACTTGGTAGCTTAAAACTGCACACTATTTACCTTCCTGTATTTGCTCTCTTTCACTTCTTGTTCAAAACTATGATCTTCAAGAGACACTGTCAGGTAAAGAAGTGAAGTGTTTATTAACCTCTTACAGTGTGCTCAATGTTAAGCTATACATGTAGTCAGACTTATCCACAACTCCCTTATCTATCCCTCTCCTCTAGAGCAAGTAAAGTTATTATTTCTAAATTATATATTATGTTTTCTTTGTCTGCATTTGACAACAACTATTGTAACAAAAATGCAAGGTCCAAAAGTAATAGTTTTCTGGATCCAGTGAGATGGCTCAACAGGTGAAGGCTTTGGCCTAGAAAGCTGGAATGCTCTCCCTGGAACCCACATGAAAGTGGGAAGAGAGAACCAACCCCACAGAGTTGTCCTGTGTCCTCCACAGGTACACCATGGCATATGCAACCACACATGTACACCTTTGTGGCAGGTTTTAGATCTTGTATATTTACTATATTATATTTGTTGTCAAATGTAGTCAGTCATCCAACCATGGATGAAATCATTTGTCAAAGTTTGTGTTCATACTAAGTTGTCTAGTATATTATTTCTTCTTCCCATTATTTCTTAAACAAGAGATATAATATCTATTTACATTGTATTAGATATTATAAGCAATTTGGAAACAATTTAAAGCACAGATGATGCATATAGATCATATGCAAACACTACACCATTTTACACAGGAACTGGAATATCATCAGATTTTGGTGTCTGCACATTGTTCTTAGACCAATTCTTTGGGGACTATAGAAGGATGACTGTTCATCCCTAAGTTCTTTTCTATAAACCCATTATTCTCATCTGTTTGATTTTCCTCAGCTTCCCTCCCTGTAATATCTCTACATCTCTTCCCCTCTAAGCTTGTGACAAAATTAGACTTCTCGTTGTATGCTGTCTCCATTCTTCCTCAAGTTTTTACTTCTTTTCCACTGTTTCTTTTCTTCTTTTGTATATGAACTTGTCCTCACTCTGCCTCTCCACTCCTGGCTTACTGTCTAATAACCACTAAGATTTACTGGGCCTGGTTTTGTCTCATATATGCCATCAAAATTTTTAATAGGCTGTGTTTTTCACACAAGGAGCCATAGATATTTATTCTTGAGCATCTAGGCAGCAGGCAAACAGAGTCCGGCCAGAGATTCCTAAACTATACTTGAATCACTTAGCCTCAAAGAACCTTGGGTTCTTACTTGTAAAATGAGGTAAAAATATCTGCAATGTGGAAAGTTCTTTAGGTTGCAAGAGACTTAAAAGAAGTCTTAAATTAATTTAAGGAGAGGAGACTTTTCTAGTTCAAGAGACAGTTCATCGGGCTTTGCCCCTGGCAGATGGTGTTGAGAGGAAAATACCTGCCTATTGTTGGTGGCATCCTCCCCTGGGCTGCATCAAAAAGAGAAAAAGAACTGAGTACTAGCATTCCTCTCTCAGCTTCCTGACTGTCAGAACACATGTAAGCAGGTGCCTCCTATCCCTGCTGCCACGTCTTCTTCACTATGGTAGGCTGAATCCTTGACCTTCAAGTCTAAATAAACCTTGAGTTGCTTTTGTCAGTGTGTTTTAATTCCAGAAGGAAATAGCTAATACAAGACTCAGAGGTATTCTTTCTATCACTCAAAAGTCAGAGAAGCCATCAGTCCTTTTCTTCCATGAGGTATAGTGTGGCCTTTCCCCACCTTCGTGCCAATAGCGATCAATTAGATTTTCAGTCAACAATGTATTGAAAAACTGCTAGGTCTTATTGCATTAGGTGCTGTGGATATTAGATATAATTGGATTTTGCCCTTGCCCCTGAGGAGACAGAGACATATAATCCAGTAAAAGACAGTGTGAACAGTGAGTGAGAAGGACTTGGTGAAATAGGATTATCTCAAAATGAACAGTGTCTTCATCATAATCCCCAGGGAAAGAACATGTGTACTGTTTTGCTGAACTAAGTGACACATCTTTCTAATATCTTCATTAGCTATCCTTTTTCATTCTTAAGCTCAAATTCCTTCACTATTTTCTTGTTATCAATTTGGTAGCATCACTGTGCATCATTACATATAATAAAACAAAACACCATCCAGCATTGTTTTAGCAGCTAAATGTAAGTTTCTTTTCTTTCTTTCTTTTTCTTTATGTAGCAAATGTAACATGAGTCTTAGATGGTCTTATTAATAGAAACAAACCTGGAGCCAGGTATTGGGGTGAATGGTGGAAGATCAGAGAAGCTGAACAAGCCACAGCCACCTCACCTCACCAATTCCTCAACTGGAAGCCTCTGAGTCCTCATCAACAGTGAATCTCAGATGAACTGCTGCTAAAAGCCTAAAAGCTTAACTAGCTAGTTCCTGATTTTCATGCCTTATATACCTTTCTGCTTTCTGCCATCACATCCTGGAATTAAAGGCATCAGTCACCATGCCTGGCTGTTTCCAGTGTGGCTTTGAATTCAGAGATCTGGATGGATCTCTGCCTCGAAAAGGCTAGGATTAAAGTGTGAGTGCCATCATTTTCTGACCTCTATGTCTGTCTAGTGATTGTTCTGTTCTCTGACCCCAGAAAAATTTATTAGGGTACACCATATATTGGGGAACACAATATCACCACAAGCAAAAGTTCCTTTTCCTTTGCTCATTTTCCAGTTAGTTCTTTGAAAGTTTCCTATAACATCTTTAATCATATTCACAGCCCTCTTCCAAGTTCTTTTTAACTGTACAGTTGTTATTGGTGTGAACAAATGCATTTTTGTTGGTTGCTTTCATGTTTGGAAAACAAAATCAAGTTTATTTATTATAATAATTAGGATTCATTTTCTTCTTTTTATGCATTTGTGTGTGTGCTGTGCACATGTGTGGATGCATGTGTCTTTAAGTATTTGTGGATGTGGGGAGGGGGATATACATATATGTTGCATGTGGAAGCTTGAGGCTGATTTTGTAGAGTTCTTTGAACACTTCCACCTTTTTTTTTTTTTAGAGGCAGGAGTTCCTAGTCAAACCCAGAGATTGCTGGTATGTCTACTCTTGTCAGCCAGTTTATTCTGTAGATCTCCTTTCTCCACGGGGACCCCCTACTGAGACCGGAATTATAGAGAAACTGCTATTACCTCCTAAGCATTTACATAGATATTGGTGTTCCAAACTCCAGTGGTCTTCTTGCTTCCATTGCAAATAGTTTAACCTCTTAGCCATCTCCACAGACCAGGATCACTATTATACTTAAAAGAATTTCCCTAGATTAACTATCATCTCAAGATATATAAAACCTTGTTGCTTCCTAACTACACACACACTTCTTTTCTGACACTCAGTAACACCATACTTTGTACCATTCCTTGGATGCTGTGACTTTTTGTTATTTTATCATTATCATTACTATAATAATAATAATAATTACTATTACTATTATTATTATTATTATTATTATTATTAATGTTCTCCTTTTCATGTACCTTTCTTTTGAGTTAGTCCTCCCTTGAAACTTTGAATTTCCCTATTCTGTCCTTCCTTAATTAAGCATTTCCACATCCAGTATGGCAGTTTGAATGTAATTGGCTCCCATAGGCTCATAGGGAGTGGTACTATTATCCAGTGTGGCCTTGTTGGAGTATGTGTGGCCTTGTTGGACAAAGTGTGTCTCAGTTCACTTCATGCTGCCTGTGGATCAAGATGTAGAACTCTCAGCTCTTTCTCCAGCACCATGTCTACCTGTATACTACCACGTCCCACTATGATGATTATGAACTAAACCTTTGAAACTGGAAGCCAGCCCCAATTAAATGTTACCCTTTATAAGAATTGCCATGGTCATGATGTCTCTTCATAGCAATATAAGTCCTGACTAAGACAGAAGTTGGTATCAGGAGTGGGATATTTCTGTGATAGGCATGACTATGCTTTTGTTTGAAGGAATTTGGACTTTGGGAGTTTACATAGGAAAGCAGTGGAATGCTTTAAGTGCTACTGAATGTATCATACCAATAGGAGCATGGAAGACAATGGTGCTGAGGGTAATTTGAATTGTGGGGAGCTAGCACAAGAAGTTTCAGAGGGGAAAATGTTTAGTATGTTGCCTAGAGGTCATTCTTGTGATATTTAGGTGAAGAATGTGGTTACTTTTTGCCCTTGTCCAACAAGTCTGCCTGAGGTGAAAGTTAAGAGTTTTGGATTAATTGTGTTAGCAAAGGAAATTTCAAAGCAGCCTAGTATAGACTCTGTCATGTGATTATTAGTATTAACTCTAATGAAGATTCATGATGAAAAGGAACAAGCTGAGCAAGTAAAAATACAAAATGTACAGACTGAAGGGAAAAGGAAGTGGAATGGAGCTAAATCCTGTATTCAAGGAGATAAACAGTTTAAGAAATGGAATGAAGGCAGTGGTGATCTCAATGCAAGACTCCACCTAGCTGAGCTTCCAATTTGTGAAAAAGAATTAAAGAACATCTTATGTCCAGGCATAGTGGTACATTTTTTTAATCCTAGAACTCTGGACACAGGTAAGTGGATCTCTAAGTTTGAGGCCAGGCTGGTCTGCAGAACAAGTTCTAGATCAGGCAAGCTTAGGCAGTGAAGGAAACCACTGAAAACAGAAGGTTGGTGGAGATGTAATTGAATAATAGGATCATGTTCCAACCCCAGCAAGCAGCAGAACTTAGTAGCTTCAGCCAGATGGTTCTTGCTTTAGAGTCAATGATGGAATAAAGAGTTTATGAACTCTCTCTCTGTGACTAAGGAAAGCTAATGAGGCCTGATGTGTGTCAGGGGTGTTCCTACATTGAGGCCCAGAAGGATCATTTCATGAAGATGGGATGGTGAAGCCTAGATTGTCTTGGAGACACCAAGATGTTGAAGATACCAGAGCCAGGGGATACCAGCAGAGGAAAGCTATAAGCCAGGAGTGGAGAAAAACACTGTGTTGCTGTCAAGAAAGCTAAAAGGAATTGGAGATCTGAAGAGTGCTTTGACATCAAACATGAAGTTGCAGGGTTTGAAGTTGGTCCGGCTGGTTTTTAGCCTTGTATTAGTCCAGTTTTTCCTCACCATGCTGCCTTTCTTCCCTTTTAGAAAGGTAGCATCTATCCTGTTTTGTTATATGTTGGAAGTATGTAATCTGCTTCATTATTTTGATTTTTATAGGGGATTACAGTTTGGAGACAGCATGGGTTTCACAAGAGAGTTTGGAGTTTTCAACAAGTTTGGGACTTTTGTGTACTATGGGAACTTTTGAAATTGGACTAAATGCATTTTGCATTATGAGATAATTACAAGCCTTTGGGGGCTAGAATGTGGTAGTTTGAATGTAATTCAACTTGCCCTCCATTGGCTCACAGGGAATGACACTATTGGAGATGTGGCCTTTTTGGAGTAGATGTGGCCTTGTTGGAGGAAGTATATCTCAGTTCATTTCCTGCTGCCTACAGAACAAGATGTAAAACTATCAGCTCCTTCTCCAGCATCATGTGTGCCTGAAAGCCACCATATCCCACCATGATGATAGTGGACTAAACTTCTGAAACTATGAGCTACCCCAATTCAAAGTTTTCCTTTATAAGAGTTGCCATGGTCATGGTGTGTCTTCCTAGCACTAGAAACCCTGAGACACACAGTGTCCTGCTTCCGTTCCCTCTTTCTACTTATAATCTACATTACTCTCCCTATGTATCACCAACATGGCCTAATCTAATCTTTCTGTCTTGATGCTGGTAATTTGACATGGCAAGTGGTTGGACTACTCCCAGGAGCCACTCCTGAAGTCCACTGAAGTAGAAGCTGAATAGTAAATTTATCAGATAATAAAACTAAGTATGTTTCTGGCTCACCTTTCCATATTTGAATAAAAAAAATGAAACTATCTGAGTATCCATCAAAAAGTGGCAGATGAAATTAAAATGGAAAGAAAGGAAAAAATAACTGGTTCAAATTGTTCATGAAAGAAGTATTTGTGTTAATCAAAAGAGTATTCTATATACTTTGAATGAAGTTGCATCATTTAGGGTGGTGATGCTTCCACCCAAGAGCCATAGACAATCTTTTTTAAAAAAGAAAAAACAACCCATGGGAACTTTCCTTAAAATCACTGAGCAGGATGCTCAATGAGATTCCAAAATAACATAGGTGGGTCTTTAACAACAGCAGTTGACAGGCAGAGACAGATGGATTTCTATGAGTTCCAGTACAGCCTGTTTTACATAGTGAGTCCTCTCTATATATATACTTTTGTTGTCCTTGATTGATTCTTAAAACTTGCTGGAGGCATTACATACTTTGGACACAGAACTTGGAAGGATTAGCCTGGAACTGAGCTAGAAGCCACCTTCCTGGTGTCTCGCTCTATCTGAAGGTGCTATGCAAGCACCAAGGTAGAAAAGTAATCAATAGTCCTAATCAGATGTAAAGTTTATTAACCACAACAATGACCAGCACATACCAGATATCCTCATATATTTGTACATTGGGGCAAACAAAGAGCTATCTAATTGAACTTAAGGACCACTCAATAGAAAGGAATTTGGGGCTGAGTGGTAGAAATCTAGCTAACTTAACTACCCATGGCTAATGAGGTCATTGACCCAAAAGAAGAAACTAATATTGTCATTTTTTAAGGCAGTATAATTTATAACTATATTCTAGAAAATTATCCTTATGCCCACACATAACTATAGTTCCTACTCCATTAAAAGTTTCTTTTTATAGCTGAGACCATTACAGAAATTTGTAACTGGTCAAAGTACAGAGAACAGCTGGCTGTCAGGGGTCCAAAAACAACTTATACACACCTACAACACAATCTTTACACCAAAGGTTCGGGGGCTATCTTGGAAGAGGGGGCAGAAAGATTATAAAAGCCATAGGACAAGAATATCTGCTATGAGATAGTATCTTTTGTGTATGACAGGGAAACTGATCACATGAAATCTCAAAACAGTTGTCTAAACAAGGCATGTGCAGAAAAACCAATTGATATCCCAATGTGTGGGTGGAAAGGTCCTATCCATAGATCACAAGGTCTTACCCACAGATCACAAGGTCTTACCCATAGATCACAATGTCTTACCCATAGATCACAATGTCTTACCCATAGATCAGTGGTTCTCAACCTTCTTAGTGCTATGACCTTTATGTTGTGAAGACCTCCATCATAAAATTTTATTTGTTGGTACTTACTTCATAACTGTAATTTTGCTACTTTTATGAATCACAATACAAATAGTTTGGGAGATAGAGGTTTATCATAGAGTTTGCAACCAACGAGTTGAGAACCTCTGCCATAGGGAAAAAGCTACAGGTAGCTAAGTAATAGCTTCTGAGAAAGGAAGAATCATCTTCTCCAGGGAGAAGCCTCCTGATAAATAATCCAAGTCCAAGGAGCAACACAAAATGTACTCTTTAGGTGCATTTACATATGCATTTGCATATATATTTAACAGTAATTAGAAAAGAGTTCATGAACTTGAAAGTATGGGAGAGATGGGAAGAGATGAAGGTGGAGGGAAGCTTGAAAATGATATAAGTATAGTACTCATGCATGAGATTCTGAGAAAACTTTCTTAATTAACTTTTTAAAAAATGTTATTGACTACAGCAGTCATTTCATCATGTTGCATCCCTGAGACACAAGTGCATATATATATTCTTACATATAAATACTTACATATACATATATAAACATGTAGATATACACACTTGCTCTCTCTATAATATATACACACACATATATATTTACATATACAGGAATATGCATATATATGTACACACACACATACACACACACACACACACACACACATATATGTATGTATGTATCCACTTGGAATTATTTTAAATCCACAAAATCAAAAAAATCCATTGATCCTCAAGTCCTTTATATAAAATGGTGTACTCTTTGCATAGAATCTGTACACACCATACCACGTGTGTTAGCTCATCTCTAAATAACTTGTGTTGCCTAATACAATGTAAGTGCTGTTCTGAATTGCTTAGGAAATAATGTCCTGAGAAATACCTTTACATTCTCAGTCCAGACACAGCACTGTAGGTACTAGATAGTATATGTAAGTTGTGTTACAAAACTATTTCAATCTATGGTTATTCAAACACACAGGTACAAGACTCATGAATATGGAAAGTTAAATGTATACTAATTACTTTTTAGTTGAAGTAATGAAGACAAAAACATGGTGTGTTTGGAGAGTTGAGAATCTTCATTTTGTGCTCTGCTGCCTTCTGCTTCCTGGGCAACCTTCTCTTCTCCCAGTATCACTGTCCATCAGGAATAGCACTTACTGGGCAGGGCACTGCCCTACATAGACTGTGCAACAATTGTATTGTTGGTTCTATTGCAGGAGGATGCTGTCAGATGTAGGCTGAGCAGGGTTAAAACTGAAAGTCAACCCCAAGAGCCTCTGCTGTTCATCTCACACTCTTTATTTCTTCCCAAGCAATTGCTCTGCAGGCTAAAATTTCTTGTTTGATCTCTTGGGAAGTTTTCCAAGCACACACTCCCCAGCTTGTGTGTTCAAGCACAAGAAAAACACAGCATCCCTTGGCCCCCTTCTGCTGTCTTGCTCCATTTCTTTCTCATTATTGTAGTATTTCCTGATATTGCTCTTTGATTTGTGGATCAGGTATGGCTTCCCTTTGAGGATTATGGCTGTTTTTGCCTGTTTTCTCAGTTAGAGTTCTAATTTCTGCTGCATTGGGAAGAATTTCTCTAAGGAGAGTCTCTGGAGCCAGTTTGGAGAATTGACCCTTCTTCAATTTTGATTGTTTATTTTTATTTTTATTTTTTTTCAATTTTGAAATTCTTTTCTTCCCTGATGTTAACAGGAAGCCCAGGAACCTTTGTTTCTTAATCTCTATCCAGGAAGACATCATTCTGTCATGCAACTCCCTCCTCTCCCAAGCACATGGCTCTACTGTGGACAGATATCTGCTTCTCACTGGAAATTCAGGTTTAAATTCAGCAAAACAAGGACAAGAGGATAAAGAAAATGTGAAGAAGTCATTATAAAATTAATAAATGTAATAACACTTAGAGACTGCAAGATTGAATGCATCAATCTTTGCTCTGTTGTTTTTCTGATCCCTCCTTACCTCAGAATCCCAGGCAATTGGAAAGAATATGCTGCTCTGGATATTGCTCTGTGTAAATAAAGTTCTGATTGGCCAGTGGCCAGGCAGGAAGGATAGGCGGGACAAGAGAGAATTCTGGGAAGTAAAAGGCTGGAGAGAGACACCGCCAGCCGCCGCCATGAGAAGCAACATGTAAAGACACTGGTAAGCCACAAGCCATGTGGCAAAGTACAGATTAACAAAAATGGGTTAATTTAAGATAGACAAAGTAGATAACAAGCAGCCTGCCACGGCCATACAGTTTATAAGCAATATAAGTTTCTGTGTGCTTTCTTGGTTGGGTCTGAGCCACTGTGGGACTGGCGGGTAAGAGAGATTTGTCCTGACTGGGCCAGGCAGGAAAACTCTATAACTACAAGATGCCATGAGTTTTGTTAGGCCATGCAATTTTTAGCAAGTGGAGTTATTTCAATAGGAGTAAGAATTCTCACTTTGACTTTTGTCATCTCTGAAAACAGGAAGTTGCTGTATTTGTTCATACCTGGAGTTTGACAATGGGGTAGGGGAAATAGTCAATGGATACAGTGCTCACCAAGGAAGCATGAGGACAAGAATTCAGCTCCCAAGTACCCCAGGAAAAAATGAAGTTCTTATTTTCAGGTGATATAAAATCAAATAGATGTGTTAATTAAATTTTAAATGAAATGTTCTAATTTTCTCTAATCCAGCCCTACAATAATGAAAAAGATAAGTTTTCAAGTTTTTTTCTACAGTGTTTATTATATGCTGATCATATTTCCCTTCGTACCTCCCAATCTCCTTTTCTACTCCATTCTCCTTCCTGTTGGTCTCCATTCCCACCTAAACAGTTTTAGGGATTAACAGGGATGTGTGTGTGTGTGTGTGTGTGTGTGTGTGTGTGTGTGTGTGTGTATGTGTGTGTGTGTAAAACATCCAATTGGCTTAATTTGCTTAATATAATTATCTCCAGTTGTACATGACTTCCTGAAAGTGACATAAATTCCTTTTTCTTTTTTAAATATTTAATCTTTACCTTTTGAGAATTTCATATATGAGTACTATTTTCTATCATTTCCCTCCTCTCCTCTTCTCCTTCCAAATGCTCCCATGTCTCACTCTCCACTCCTCAAATTTGTGGACTCTGATTCTTTATTATTGTTTCATATATGAACATATATTCATAAATGCAACCTGTTGAGTTCATTTAGTATTTAGGGTTGACTACTTCATTATAGTATTTACAGCTGGCCACTTTGGATTGCATCATCTACCAGAGGGCTCATACTGATTCTCCTTCTCTCAACAGTCACTAATGACCTGTAACTCTTCATTGAGGAGTGGGGCTTTGTGAGATTTCCTCCAGTGTAAAGTCTAACTTCTCTAAATACTTATCCTTATGTCCACAGGTGAATCTCTCACCCCTCATCAAAGAAGCTTGTTACTGAAGCAGAAGGAGACTTTTGCAAGAAGCCATAATGAGTAAAACTGCAGTGATCAAGTGACTGTGGGGTACCCAGCTCCAACTGATGCATCTACAATATAGCTCCAGCATCAAAGGCCTAGGGAACACCATAGGAGAGGTATTGAAAAGAGCTGTGAGATAGTGTTTCCTGTATGACAGGGAAGTTGTAGCCATGAAATCTCAACATGGTTTCCTAGTCAAGATCTAAAACATAAAAACATCAGTTGACATTGACATACCTACTTCCATAAACAAAAGTTTGGGACTGGAAAAAGTCCATTGTATATATAAATCACATTTCCCTTATTCATTCTTCTACTCTGTATGTTAAACACACACACATGCACACACACACACACACACACACACACACACACACACACACACACATACACACACACACATACACACCACAAATAAAATCAAAGTTAAATAAGTTTGGGATCAGAAGCAACATTATCTTCTAATTTTTTAATTATTTATTTTTAAATGACATTTATTTTGTCAGGGGAATTTGGGTGCATGGATGCTTTTGCACGCATGCAGATGTTAGAGAACAACTTTTGACAGTCGGTTCTCCATCTCCTTTGTCTTTGATCTAGGGTCTCTCTCTGCTTTTGCAGCTGGACTTTTACATGCCCTTCCTGTGGATTCTCCTGTCTCTGCCTCCCCTGCAATCTTTTGGGATTATAGAGTCCAGCTACCACACAGACTTTCAAGAAGTGCCTATGGTTGAACTCAGGTCATCAGACTGCTATGGGAAGTGCTCTTGCATGTTGAGCCTTCTCACCAACTACCACATCTTCTTGGAGAAGATTAAATGAAATAAAATTTAAAACCTTAATATTCATTAAAACTGCATGAACTAAACTAATAGCTGCCTCAGTTTGATCTTGTTTCTTTGCTGTAAAAAGGGATCTAGGATCCTCTTGCCATTGTCCTGCTCATTAAGTGGGATAAATTACATGAATATTGTGACAGAAACCAGGAATAAGGAAAGAACACAAGGGGCTAGGGACACGGCTCAGTAGGAAAGGTGCTTACATAGGATGCAGGAAGCCCTTGGTTGGATGCCCTGGACCACCTAAAGTGGAAGTAGTAGTGGGTATTTTAAATCCCAGAGGCAGAGGCAGGATAATTAGTAGTATAAGGTCATCCACAGTTACACAGCAAGTTTAGACCTGCCTGGGATACATGAGCTACTGTCTTAAAAACAATTCAAGAGCTAGGGTTATGATGTAGTGGGTTAAAGTACCACACAAGTATGGTAATCAAAGTCAGACATGTAATACAGAACATCTGTAATCCTATGGTGTGATTCGAGTTACAGAAAGGAGGATAGTCAGAAGCTAACTTGTCTGGAGGACAGTGGGGGAAAAAAGCCCCTACCTCAAACAAAGTGGAAGGTAAGGATAGACACTAATGGTTATCTTGTGACTTCTTTGCATGCAGAATGAACATACATGTGCACATACAAATGCACACACACACACACACATACAATATAAAAAAGAAGGACCCAAGTTATTGTATTTTTATTGGCATACCAAGTTTTTTGCTCTTATGGACACATAATAATCTAATAATGAAAAGCATAAAGTTTTAATATTTGCCCTCCTCTGCATGGAAGTATCAAATTGTTCTCTGGCTTCTGTTGAGTTAACATTTATCTTTAAAACTTGCTGTCTAGGTCCCTACCTTAAGTCTCATAAAATTGTTTAATTAATTTTGACTTATTGTCAGGATATAATTTCCAACAATTACTGCAAAGGCCATAAATATATCTTCATCATTTTATAAGCATGTTTATGGAAGCCATGTTCTTCTTGTCACTGACAATTAAATAATTAAAGTATAAAACAACTTTGAAGACCATTGAAGATGCTTCCTCTTTCAGTATCAAATATAAGCCAAGATTTATTCTTTTATGTGAAAAGGAAAGGGCAAATATCTCATTAGTACATGTTTTATTTGTCTTTAATAGCTTTTTAAATATCTGGCCATGTAACACTCTTTCAGGTAAAAGGCATCCAGGATAGGAAGGTGTTTAAGAGGTTCCCTGTTTTAGACTGGAGACAAGTGGCTATTTGTGCATTTCTGCAGCATAAGTTTTGATAGAGACCCTTGGTATCAGATGTTTCAGAGGATGTTCTGATCATCCATCCTTCATTCTGTGTAGTCACTGAGGCCACCACAGTGCAGCTATGAGAGAGTAGTCAGAACAGAGGTGAATATGCACCAGGTAGAGCATTGGCACCTTATATAAATATTCTTTCTTATCACACTTGTCCTCAATGTTGACTCCTTTACAGATGAATTCATAAACTCACAAATACCTCAGGGGTTCACCTGAATATAACCATTACTATTGTAACACACTGAATTGAATCCAGGTCCTCCTTAGGAGTAGTAGATGGCTCAGTCAGTGTCTATACAAGCATAGGGAATGGAGTTCAAACTTCATAATCCCATGTAAAAAGCAGGTGTGATGTGGGCCTGTAATCTCAACACCGGGGAGGGAGGGAGAGGAAGATCACAATGCCTTGGTGACTAGTCAGTCTAACCAAACTGCAAGTTTTAGGGTCAGTGAGAGCCTCTGTCTTTAAAAACAACAGCAGAGAGGGGGGGGGAGACAGAGAGACAGAGACAGAGAGAGACAGAGACAGAGAGACAGAGAGGGAGAGAGAACATGAATAAATAAGGCTCCCATCTCAGCACCAAGGCTCTCTTGTTCGAAATTCACAATGTTTTAACTCCAGTTAGCTCTTTTCTATGTCAGAGCTTACATTATTTTTATATAAATCTAACCATCTTAAAATTACTTTGATTAAAAACTATAAAGTTGGTCTTTCCATAAGAGAAGACCACTTCAGGATCTCTACTTCCACAGAGCAATGAGACTTAGCAATAGACTAACCTGCCTAAATATCAGTAACTACCAGAGAGCTATTCTTTTTTTTTTTTTTTTTTTTTTGGTTTTTTCAAGACAGAGTTTCTCTCTGTAGCTTTGCACCTTTCCTGGATCTTGCTAGGTTGACAAGGCTGGCCTCGAACTCACAAAGATCTGCCTCCCAAGTGCTGGGATTAAAGGTGTGCGCCACCACCGCCTGGCTCAGAGCTATTCTTTTTACTCCATCACATTCCCCCCTCAATATATGCAAAATTATTGCGTGTAAACATGACTCAAACAGCAGTGCAGATCACCTCAAAGTATTTCTTAGACTTAAGTTTTGGCAAAATTATGATACTGACAATATCTATCTTAGTTAGGGTTTTATTGCTATGATGAGACACCATGACCATGGCAGTTCTTATAAAGGAAAGTGTTTAATTGAGGCTTGCTTACAGTTCAGAAGTTTAGCTCATAAAGCATGGTGGTACATAGGCAGACATGGTGCTGAAGGAGGAGCTAAGATTTCTACATCCTGAACCATAGAAAGCAAGCAGAGAGAATAAGGCACTGGTCCTGGCTTGAGCTTTTGAAACCTCAAAGTCTAACCCCAGTGACACACCTCCTCCAATAAGACCACACCTCCTAATAGTGCCACTCCCTTATGAGCCTTTGGGGGCCATTTTTATTCAAACCACCACAATATCTAAATTAACATGTAATGAATACTTGTTAAATGTAAATCAATTCTGGGGTGAACATTACTTATTCTGGAGTAATATTGAGTAATTTTACCAAACATGGTATTTTGTCTTGGTCAATGGAAGCTGAATATAAATTTCAGTGTGTATTAGTTACTTTTCTTATTGCTATGATAAAATACTTGAAAAAGGCAATATGAGAAGAAAGTATTTAAGGGCACAGTACATCATGGTGGGGTAGGCATGGTGGCAGAAGTATGAGGCAGCAGGTCACATTGCATCGACAATCAGGAAGCAGGGAGAGATGAAAGCTCACTTTCTCCTTTTTAATATGCCCAGATACCAGATGATGAAATGATGCTCCCACAATTAAGACAAGTCTTTCCATCTTAATTAACCCAGTCTCTGAACTTTCTCACTATTGTAGTTGGTTTTGGTGTCAATTTGCCATACATCAAATCACCTGAGTAAGGAGCCTTAGCTGAGGAACAATCCAGATTGCCTTCATGGATGACAGCAGCCCCACCACAGCCATGGGCGGCACCCTCTGGAAGCAGTCTAGAACAAGAGACATGGTAGAAGGAAGATCATGCCTCCTGTTGCTCTGTCTTCCTCTTGCTGCATAGATGCTTTACTCTGTTGCTCTTACTGCTTTTTCCTTCACTAGTGTCAGGCCCAGACTTTCCAGGCTTCCATCATGGACTAAGGACCCATAGGAACCTTCCAGGTCTTTGGTGACAGATTGGGACTACTGAGGCATCCAAACTGTGGACCAAGGAATCAACATGTTCAAAGTTCTCAGGTGCAAATTCAGCTGTTGCTGGTATTTTAAGATAAACTGCCCAAAAATCAAAGGATGTGTGTGTGTGTGTGTGTGTGTGTGTGTGTGTGTGTGTGTGTGTTTATTATGCATGTTTATCCTATTTGTTCTGCTCCTCTAAAGAAATCTGACTAATATACTCACACCCATGCCTAGAGATTTGTCTCTTCACTGATTCTGTCAATAATACTAACCATTACACAGGGTATTCATTAATTCATCTCCAGAATCCATCACCTGTCTGCTGTGTCAATCATAAACTCCTTTCCACAAAGATTTGCAAGCACATGAGTGACCTTATAAACCAAAGATGTGGTTCAAGAATCTTGGGCTACCCCCTATCTCTTCCACTCAGACTGCTGAATTACATAGATCACTAAGTTTTCAGCTAACATCATTCCTCAGGACAACAGAGACACACCTGCTGTCCTAACTCCATTAGGATCATTCTGAAGTTCATCTGAAATGAAAATGATTTTATAATTTCAAGGAGTTACACTGAACTGTGGTGTTCTTCTTCTTTCTTTTTTTTTAAAGCAGATATTTTTATTATGATGTTTATCCATAGTTGGCATTGCTGTAAATGGCTGACTAACATTTGCTGCCAATTCAGTACAAATGTGTGGTTTGGTAATACCAGAACAGCAAAATTAAATGAAAAATAAAAGTTAAACATTTCCACACAAAATTTACAGTCTGACATTTCACTGTATAAGTAAAAAGACAGTTTTTAAACTACAGGTTATTCAGCATGAATAAAAAACTACAACTTTTATTTTTAAAGAAGAGTTACTGGTTTTTAATTTTTACACATTTAAAAATTACTGTGATAAAAATAATGAAAAAGCTTCGTAATAATGCCATACACAGTATAATATAGATTTGTCCCCATATATAGCATTTGTTTAATATACAAAATAGAATATTGACACACTGAAATCTATATGTAGTTAAGCAGGTTATTTAGAAGGGTATTTTCATACAGCCATTTATTAGAAAATACAATCCTTTCAGGCATGTTCTAGACAGAAGCCAACCCTTTCCTGAAAACCTGGTCAGCAATTCTGATGGACCAGGCTGACTGAAATTCTGGAAAGTGATGAAACTTCCATCTGAAGTGGTTTGCAGTATCTCCTGCACACTTTTATTTCACCTTCTAACACTGAAACCAGGCACATAAGAAACACATTCAACTACAGCTTATTGTTGGGGTGACCAACCAAGATCTAAAGCTCACTGAAGGCTACCATGATCCTTGAATGTTGACAGATCCAAGCATAATACCTCAGTTCATCCCATGGTCATATGGTCTCAGTACAGAAGACAGAGCAAATACTGAGACCAATGACCAACTGGAGTCGCTTGTCCTCTCCCATCCCTGCCCTGGCCCTACTCTGCAGTTCTGGGGAGGCTGGCTTCTTAACATGCTCACCAGAGTTCACCCTGTGCTCATTGTCAAGGACTGCACACACTAAACATGTCCCTTGTCCTTTGGGGTGGTCTCACTTGTTTTGTCTTTCCTAAGAGAAGGCTTATAATCCCTTCCCTTCCCCAAGCTTCCTGTCTTCTCACTTCTGCTCCTACAGTATCCCAAGTCAATGCCTAAAATACCCACAATGTCCCTTTTTGTCCTACCAGTAATTAAAGATAGTTTTCAAGATCTGTTGTGAGTCATGGAGACATTTCACCAACTTACTGAAGTTATTATAAATCTAAATAGTTTGGAATGGTATGAAACTACACAGAAATCGAAGCTAATCACACAGTACCATAGCTTTCTCACATCTACTCAATCAGAATGAGGAGCGCTTTTCTCTTTCCTACATAGTAAAGGCTCACTTTATCCATTTAATAGAAAGCTTCCTGTTGTAGTTTTATGAATGGCTGTTGCCTTCTGTTAATAACAAAGCACATACATCTTTTTCTTTTCCTTTTTTTCTTTTTTGGAGCTGTAATTTTTTTGAGAGCCAAGCTGGTTGGGACTGAAAGTAGATTATTTTGTGTTTGATGCGCTTTCTGGTTTTAACCATATAACATTCCATAAATGTACAATAATCTATTTTTGAAAATCTCATTTTGAAACTTAATACTATCGTTGATAATATTCAAGTGGTATTTCTTAGGCACCATAAATTTTACACCCAGCTGGGTTACAATTATCTTAAGGTACTTTGAGACCAATTTAAATCATTATAAAGTGAACGTTCCCTTTTAGAGAGAATTAAAAAACAAAGGATTACATTTTTTATTAAATAATTTCTGCAAAATACTGAAAATAACAACATTCAAAAAGTATTCAAAGAAAACAAACATGTCCTCATTCTACTTAGAAATAAACTATTGTAGGATGGAAAGGATTAGTGTATTTTTGGTGACCTATGGGATTCTGTAGTATTTACATATTGCTGGTACTTCTATTCACATTATTGCAAAACTTCTAATGCCTGTTTCTGGTAACCTGTGGGGAGGCTGCAAATACCCTGTTATAGATGGTGCCTACCACTACATAAGCGCCACCTTTTTGTCCTCTTTATGTATGTTAGCGCAAGGGGGGATTTAGTAAACTAACCCTGCACAGGCAGGGTCATGGTGGATAAGGATGGTTAGAATGGGAGGTGGGGAATTAGTAGCCCGGGATCTGATTGGGTCAAAGCCTCAACAACCCCCACTGCACACAGTGCCAGTCTCCACCTCTTTCTTCCTAGCTTAGAGCAAACCAGTTTTGACTTCCAAGACCACTGAAGCCTGTATGGATGCTCTCACACACAATAAATCATATAGGATATCCATCAACATTGTTTTGACTCCTACAAAAGATATAAAACATGTCATGATAAAACAATCTCATCTAAAAATCATTCTTATTTTATACTATACAGCTATTTTAGAATAATTTTAATAAATTGCATGTAAAGCTGCAGTAGCCCTTCCCTTCCCAGATTAGTGAATGCCAATATGATATATATCTGAAACTATAACTAAATATAAAAATATATTAGAAGTTTCATATGTTGAATGTTAGATTTTCAGTTTTCTATTACACAAATAATCTGGCCACCTTAAGTAGAAATCAAATTGTTTGTGGCTTAGTAAGTGTGTTCAGCTTTGAGTTTACAGAAAGTTGGTAAGGTGCACACAGAACAGGCTACTACAGCTTCTGTTGTTTAAAATGAGAATTCTCAATGTGAAGAAGTTCACAAAACCTTGGTTAGATTCTATGGCACATGGAGGGATGTGTAGATGGACAAATATGGATGCCTGACATTCAGTTCTAAATAACAAAAATCAGTAGCTCATTTCCTGTACCACCAGGAAAGCTAGACCAATTGGTGACAGGTGGGGATGTGAAAATGGGTGTCTAGCCATTCTTGATGTATTAGAGGTTAGCTTGGGGGTAAAGTTTAATGAGAGAAGTAACTTGGGCTGATTTAAAAGAAATCTCTCCACTTTGTCACATGATCTGGAATCATAAATTTGAAGCTGTTACACAGACCACTCCAGAAGGTCCTGAAAGAGTTGATTATAAACTTGTTGCCACCTCACCATTGTAGAGAGGAAGCATTAGGTGCAAACCTGGCCTTTTGGTAGTTACTGTCTTACAGTCCGTCTTTTGTGACCGTCATCCACAGTTTACCCAGAGGGTCACTGACTAGGTAGGTGCTCTACACCAGTTAGGACGGTAATCTGCACAACCTATCTAATTCTCCATGGAAGCAGATATATACAAAAGAGTAGCTTTTGACAGGAATACTGGAGATCTGAGTCAATTTGTGTGGTCTTCTGATAGCTAAGTGCCATCAGGGTAGAAGCACAAACCCATTTTCACATAGAAGATTAATGTTTAGAGTTTAGGAAAGCTATGAACTAGCTGCCCATCTTAAACAGCTGTACAATAACTTGAATACAAAAATTATTTAAGAAAAAACGAGCAAGCATAGTTCACTGAATAGAAAGGAAACTGTTAAAACCAGACAGTAATAGCTATAAAAGGCACAACTTCCCTTTTCTGATATACACTTGTAAACTTTTTTCAGGTTTCCATGCACAAATCAAAAATGCTATCTCAACTATACATGGGAAAAATACAACAGAAAGTCTAGGAGTTTTATCCAGCCAACTGAAAGGATGAGCAGACAGCTGATCACATGGACTTTGGGCACTGGTGGTTTAGGTGCAGTCCTTCACTGATAGTGAAGATAGTGGACATGCCTCCACACAACTGTTTTAGTTTCTGTGATACACCAACCACTACACTTCACTGTCTGTTTCCCCATCACCTCCAAGTGATGGCTCAACTGCTTCTGTTGCCAAGTCTTGGCCCTCTATAAACCACATGTAGTGCGTATTTAAAACAAAACAAGACAAAACCAAAATGAACAACAAAACATCTACAAGACCAGTTGATAAGTTTGTACAGTAAAAGCTATGAATTCAACTTTCTTTAAGGCAACCTTTCTTTGTAAGGCAGTCATTTCTGGTGAAACAGAAGCTTTTTGATGTTTCCATTTGTATATTTTGGTATCTGATTAGTGATGATTTCAGCTAACATCTCTGGGAATTCAATACTCATGGACTTATCCAAAAATGTTTGGAAGCAGTAGCTAAGGAGATTCTCAACCACATCATGCATGGAGTCCAAAAGTTTTGTCAGTTGATAAAACCACTGCCAATTCTGACTGGAGTTTCCTTCTCTTTAGACAATGGCTTTTCCAAGCTCTTTGATATCGGTTATTCGAATCTCATCAAATAACTCCTGACTCTTCAGACCTTCCTTAGGAACTGAGGAGAGAAGCAGTAAGGTTTTCATACAAAGATGCTCTTCATAGGATACCTGCAATCTTTGTAATTCAGAGGAGATATACAGCATGTGTTTACATTGGTCATACATGAAGGGTAGAGCCATTCTCTACTAATTAATGATCAGATCAGGAGCAGAACACAGCAGGTTTGCACTTGCTTGTCTATATGATCTCCAACCCAAGGCAAATTCCATGAGAAACATCCATGAGTACTGCATGAGGGTCATTTGGTCATCCAGGTGTAAGTTTCAGAATGCTGGTATTGCCTTTGCCCATTTCACTGCTGCAATCACTTGGCGCCCACCTAACATGTTGAGTGTAGACATGATCCTCCAAGCTGAGTCTGGAATAGAGCTGCCATATCCTGCATATAACACCTCAGGTTCAATCACCTCCAGCAGTGATATCAGGGTTGGGGTAAGTTGTGGTAATGTTGCAGGAACTACTGTTTTGTTAGGATTTTCAGAAGTGTCTTGTGAAACTCCTGTAGTGGTTGTGGTAATGTTGCAGGAACTACTGTTTTGTTAGGATTTTCAGAAGTGTCTTGTGAAACTCCTGTAGTGGCTTGCTGAATCCCTTTTGTTTTTTTCTTTGTTTTTCGGGCTTCAAGGTTCATTCCTGCTTGAAGACATTTTCGATAGTGACGTGCTGGGCAGTTTTTTCTTCAAATTTTATCAATGATGCAATCATTTCTTCCAGCACAGAGACAATTGTGCTGTCCTTCCACTGCTGTTTTGAAGAATATTTTACAACTCCCACAGGTTAACACCCCATAATGACATCTGGAAGCTTCATCAGAGCACACCAGGCAGAGTTTGGGAGGCGGTCCCACTGCTGTTGAGGAGCTAGACAGAGGAGAGATTATATCTGGTCTCATTCCAGGGCTTGAATAGCCATTAGAAAACACCGATCGACCTGGGAAGTTCATAGTCCCCAAGGAAACTAGGTTATCCTCTCCAGATCCCTGGCACATATTCCATTTTTCAGAACCAACAGGAATTGGTGGAATGATATTAAAAACAGGCTTCTGTTCCTGCTGTTCAGAAAGGGATGCTGCGTTCATGTCATAGTGGTACATCTGTCCTCCAGAGGTACTCAAGCCATGAAAAGAAATGGCAGAGATTTTATTACCAAGTATATTTGTCCCAGAAAAGCTTGCCTGACAATTAAACTGGGCCCAGTTTCTCTTGCTTAATTACCCCGGGGGTGAAAAGTTCGATGAAATCATCTTTTTCTGTTTTCACTTGGGGCAGCGTCACATTGCTGGTGCTTGGTAAGATCGGATCTCCAGCATCCTTAATTTTAGGTTTAGTTTCTGGTAAAACAAAATGCCTACAGTTCTCATTTGCATCCCCTTGCAAAAGGAATGGATCTTTGTCTCCAGCCAAAGGAGAAAGCAAGTTTTCGTCTATCGTCAGGTCTGACCTCCAAGGACTCTCATTTGTATCTTTACCTGGGGACCCAGCAGAAAACTCCAAATCCTGTAAGATGTTAAAGGTGTTTTGGTCTGTGGTATACAGCTTCACATTGCCACCATTGGTGCCAGGCTGGCTCTTTAGATTTTGCTGTTCTGAAGATGCATCAAAGTGAGTTTTGGGAAACTCGTTCTCTGGAGGGGCAGCACACCCAGTAGCAGGTGTTGAACTCTTGGGGTTCTCTGGAACACTGGTTGACCTATTGAGGTTTGCAATACTTTCTTCCAGAAGCTGAAAGTCTGTTTCCCCAGAGGAAAGGTTAATCTGGCCCTGCTGTGGGTACCCCAAGTCATTTCCCATCACTTTTGTTTCTGTCTCCCCCATATACAGGCCCATGGGCAGTGAGACAGCTTTGGATAAATCTGGCTGCTGCGCATTGCTTGTTGGGCCTTTTGGAAAATCAAGGACAAGCCTCTGCCGCTGCCGCTGCTGCTGCTGCTTGGAATCTGTCTGAGAAGCAGCAGCCAGTGAGGACAAAGACGCAGAAACCTTCACAGTAGCTCCTCCCCTTAGGCTTTTATGAAAGTCCATCGCTTTTCCCCTCTCCAGGACAAGTAAACTGCTGGGGACTTCTCTAAAAGGGGGAGCTAAGGATTCTTTGGAGTCCATTGGCAAATATTAATGTGAGCCCTAGGTGTTGGGGGTGGGGACGACTCGCGTGCCGGCAGCCCCTCCCCCTATGGTCTGGGAGGCCATGTGCGCTCACACTGGGAGAAGTTGCAAAGCAGAACCCACCCTCCCCCCACCCTCCCCCGTCCCCCGACCGTCCCCCACCCTCTTCCCCAAGTCTGGAGTGTTGTTCTTGAGTAAAACAAATGAACAAATGAGTAAAGACAAAAGACTTGGTAATTTATTTCTGACCTTTGCTTTCCAGCTATGTGTAATGATTATTAAAGATCCATCTCCAAGTTGCTATATTCTTTACTCTAGTTATAATAGTGTATAGGTTAAGAATAAAGTCACAATTCATTTCTTGTAAAGAAATCAATTTCATTGTTCCAGTCAATTATTTCAGATGATTGCTCTATTAAATGTCCACAGTTGTGGTGGGGAGATGCTCAGTAAGTAAAGCATTTGTCATGTAATATAAGGATCTGAGTTCCAAACTCCAGAATCAACATAAAGCTGGACACAATAGCAGGATCATCTACCTATGCTTCTATGAGGAGGTAGAGACAGGAAAATCCTTAGGGGAGGAATATATATATATATATATATTCCTCTAGAGAACCTTGAATAATACACATTTTGGTACAAGAAGTAATTCTAAAGCAACAGAGTAAAAGGTTTTTTGTTGTTGTTGTTGTTGTTGTTTTTTATTTTAAGTACCTGGAATAGAATTTTGAAGTTGCCAACATCTATAGTTACTGAAGCCTCTTTCTGGAAGCTGGAAGAATACTGGAAGCCCATGGTGTGAACTATATTACAAACTTAAGAAGACAAACGTATTTGATTATCTTGATTCATCAATTGTGGGAGTTAACAGATTTAGTGACACTGTATGTAAAACATTTGATTGTGGAAAAATAAGGAAAATTATGCTGTTTGGTTGTTTATAGCATCTCTGCATAAATTGACAATGGGGAAGAATGAGCTTCATGATAAAATTAACCAACTTCTAGCATCTCAGAGTATGGTGAAGAGCAACAATGAACTCAGTGATAAAACTGACCAGCTCCAGATATACATAAACAATCTAAAGGCTCCTAAGTGTGCCTCCAAAGAGAATGTTCTTTCCAGCAGCCACAGAGCTAAAGTTGCAGAAAATCAAACTGAAGCCCTCATTTCAATGTTTGGCTGAATTATAACAAAAATTCAAGTTCTAGCCTCAGAGGGTGTAGGAAGTTAAATAAGGGCATTAATTGGTTTGAAAAAAGTATTGGGGGAGATTCTATGACTATGGGTGGTGATGTGTGGGAGGACATTGTTCCCTGTGGAGCTGAGAACTTTGAACCCCTGAGATTCTCAAGTGTTTATCTCACCAGAGGAAGTAGTCTCTCAGCCTTCAGCAGAAGATATACCCCATGCTCCACATATGGAAATATTACCCTTTCTGTCTTTGAGGAAATTAACCCTTCATTGTCTGCTAAAACATCAGTGACTTTTGTTGGAGGAGATGCCAGGCAAAACAATACTGATGTTGCTCAGGGTCCACCAGTAGTTACCTCTACACCTATAACCAGACTTAAGGCTAAACTGGTTTCCTGCAGGGAAAGGCAGAGCATGTGCATAGTTTAGGGAACTAGTAAGGTGAGGGTCTGAAATTCCAGGAACTGGAAATTCAGTATATGTGGAATCAATAAATAGAGGCTAATTTATAAAATTGTTCTAGAGGCAAAGCAGAGGACCAGATAGAGTAGGGTCTCCGGTTATGCTAGCAATTCAGGCTTAATCCTAAATTCAGCTGTAATTTACTGAGGTAAGTGAACTGCTATTAACTAAGGAATGGAGTGATTAGATTTACATTGTGGTGTGTGTGTGTGTGTGTGTACATGTGCACATATTTGTACATGTGAATGCTGATGTGTATGTCACAGAGCTTATGTTGATGTATCAGAAAATCTTGGGAATTAGTCCTTGCCTTCCCCTTATTTGAGACAGGTTCTCTTTATTGCTGTTAACCACAGCCCTCAAGCCTCTGGGAATTTTCCTGCCTCTACCTCTCATCTCCGGAAGCATTACAGATGTATATGCGCATACATGTCCTTACTGGAGTTTTGGAGATTTAAGTTCAAACCTTCATGCTTGCACAGCAGTCAATGTACACACAGAGCCATCTCCCTATCCTGAATATCAATGCACTGAGGGAGAGTATGCATCCTGGAAGACCAGCTGGAGAATGCCACAGCAGTGTAAACCAGTGACTTTATTAACTTTGGAGGTGGCTGTCCCTTTCTAGTAAGACTGGGTTTTGATAGACTAATAAAGAATTCCTAAATTTGAACAACATACAACAATCACAAAATTTATGCAAATCTGTCTTGTGTCAGTGTGTAGTAAGCACTCAAGTAACTGTCCTCCAGTCACAGAATCTCCATTGCTTAGAGTTCATGTCTGAGGAAAAAAATTAGGGATACATTTTACAATTGCAAATTGCTGACTTTGCTTCTGTAAACTTGCTTGCGTTAGACACTGACCCATCCTCTTCCTGGAAATAAGTAAAAAGTTTCAGAGCCCAGCCATCAGCCTTGGGACAAGGTCTGCAATTATAGATTAAAATAATAATAAGTCTCTGTTTAAAAAAATTCCTCAAATGGGACCCAAGATAAGGACCATCTGGCGAGTCCAGCAAACTAGGTCAAATGTCAGCCAATCACAAGCCTGTAACTATGCGAACTCCCCTCCAGAGTAACTGCTCCCCCTAGACCTCCCCTGAGCCAACCAGTTTATGACTAATGTTACAAAATTTCCCGTGTAACAAAATGATTGCTGAAATATATAATGATTTTTAAATTGGTCCAAACCTGGGGCACCTGGTATCTTATGCTAATTTTGTAGTTTCTGCCTTTAAAAATGCTTGTAACCACTGCTCAGGGCTCTTTGACTGACCAGAGCAGAGAGCCCACTTGCGCCAGTGCTGAATACATTCCTCTTGCATGTTGCATCTGCTGGTTTGGAATCTTGGTTTCTGGGGGAGCCCTCTGGCAGATGAAAGTATCCCAGGGGTCAGGGGTCTTTCAATGTCCACTCTGTATCATCATGTGCATAAAAACTCTAGGCAGCACAGACAGCCTAAAGAATTTTCTGTGGCCTCTCACCATTAATCTTAGTTCATGGGATTGAGAATTACCAAGGAGACTAGCAGATCTGTGAGGGATTATTTACATTAGGCTAACTGGGGTAGAAAGAGCCACTCTAGCTATGGGCAGCACCATGCCATGGGATCCTGCCCTGGACTGACTACGAAGGGGAAAGTGATCTAAGCACCAGTACTCACCACCATCTGCTTCCTGAAAGCAAATATTGACAATGTGACGAGCTGCCTCACATTCCTGCAGCCATGCCATTCCTACCGGAATGGACTAAATCCCCTGGAACTCTGAAATGGAGCAGACTGTTCTTTGTGTTGTGGGGCATGCATAAGCTACAAAGATGGTGCAGAAAGGGAGTTAGCTTAAATTGTTTACACTAAGAGTAGGCACAAGGATGGTGCTGAGAGGAAGTTAGCTTGGGTTGTTTGTATGGAGATTAGATACAAATGGTGTCTAAGGAAGTTAGCTCAAGTTGTTTATGCTGAGATGAGATACAAAGATCAGGAGATGATGTCAGGGCATAACCAACTCTTAAACAAGAAAATGATTATAGGGTGACCCTTAAAATGATTGGTCAGTTCCTTCACCCCCTCCTATGGTTCTAAGGGTTTTGTTCTAAAACAGGCTTACTGCCTAACAATAAAGGAGTTCTTGCTTGACTTGATTCCACCCTGGGTCTGATAGTATTGATTGTCTCCAGGTAAGAGGAAGGCTGGGAAACAGACCATTGGTGTGCTTACCTTTCCTAGGTTCCAGGCCACCTCTTCACAGGTGACCTAAGTTCCCAGTAGGGCAGGACCCCACATTATGTTACATTTGTCAAGTGTTTTTCCACAGCAAGACAAGTGACCAATACACTGGCTTTAAGTCTTTCTCAAGGAAGTCACCAAACAACTTTGATCATTTTTCACTGAAAAAGAAAATTAACACTCTTGTGCCATGCCTTACTCAAGGGGTCAGGACTTTAACCATGTTCTAAGGAAAAAGCTTGCAGGTGAACTATGTCATGGTTCTCATCTGTGTATGATTCTAAGAAGCATTTTGTAACAACTGGAAAAAGTCCTGGTTGTTACAACAGTGACTGCAACTGGTATCTAGTGAGTAGAGGCCAACTACACAACTCAGCCTCCAACAACCAGTTAGTGATGCTATGAAACTCTGCTGAGCCCCATGGGCAATCAAATTTGATGCATGGTTGACTGTTTCTGGTGATTCAGAATCAAGTGAGACACAGCTGTATGTTGAACTTGCCAAGTGTCTGGTGAACTTGAGAAGTCCTAAGCCAAGAAGCACTGCCAAGCATGGTGCCTTGGGTAACCCATTCTTGCTGCAATACTGGCTCATGGCTGCTAGCTACATGTTCCTGGCAAAGCAATGGTAGCACCCACATAGCTACAGTTTTGCTTTTCAATTGCCTATACCTAAGGCCAAACATTGTCCAAAACTATTGGGAAAAAATTTCCAAAAGTAAACAATTCTTAGGTTTTATTGTTGTTGTTTTCCAGTTAAACACTGTTTTTGTTTACCCTTTGTCGATGTAAAACAACACTCTGACCAAAAGCAACTTGGAGGAAGAAAAATGATTTATCTGGCTGACACTTCCAGGTCACAGCCCATTACTGAAGGAAGTTGGGATAAGAACTCAAGCACAAACTCAAGCAGAAAACATGGATGAATGCTGCTTCCTGGCTCTCTTACACTCATGCCTAGCTAACTTTTATATACATTTCAGTCCTGTCTCTCCAGGGAATAGTACCACCCATAGTGGGCCGTCTTCCTATATCACTTAACAATAGAGACTGTTTCCCTCAACTGAGACTCTTATCTCAGGTGAGTCTACACTGTTGAGTCAAAGTCAAGTTGATAGTGAAAGCTAACTAGAGCATACTCCTGTAAGTAGTGCCATAAAATCACAAGTCATCCCATTCTCATCCACTTAAGACATGAACCACAATATAGAATTTGGCAACATTCCTATTTACAGAATTCCACTATAGGGTTTTGAAATATCCCATCAGTAGCAGGGGAAGGGGACTACAGTATGTGCCATGAAAAGAAAAAAAAAAAAAAAAAAAAAACATTAAGAGTGTCAGTTATGACTTTGGTGGAGTCAGAGGATCAGCATCTCTCATGAAGCTTCCACACCCACATTAGAGCAGTGGCAAAACTGCAAGCTGTGCCCACAGTTAATCTCAAGTGCTGGGTTGTTGTGTTTTGTATTCTTTCTCAAATGCTGATCTACTGTGTGTGGGACAAAGCCTCCAGCATCATGGGAGTGTCACCATCACAGAACTGCTTCTAGTGGGGGAAGTACACATTCAAGCAAAGTCCAGGTCTCCATGAGCAGCAGTAATCACCTCATGCTGTGGATATTGCTATGTATAAATAAAATGCTGATTGGCCAGTAGCCAGGCAGGAAGTATAGGTGGAACAAGCAGAGAAGAGAATTCTGGGAACAGGAAGGCTGAGTCAGGAGATGCTGCCAGCTGCTGCCATGAGTACCAACACATAAGATACTGGTAAGCCAGGAGCCACGTGTCAAGGTATAGATTTATAGAAATGGGTTAATTTAAGATATAATAACAGTTAGCAAGAAACCTGCCATGGGCATACAGTTTGTAAGCAATATAAGTCTCTGTGTTTTTACTTGGTTGGGTCTGAGCAGCTGCAGGACTAGTGGGTGAGAGCTTTGTCATGGCTTTGTGCCAGGCAGTTAAACTCTAGCTACAAACTCAAGTGTTTGAAAATGAGATTCCAGAAAAGTGCCATTCTGAGATACCTTCATCAAGCACTGTGCACACTATTGTTCTTTTCCAGTATCTGGTTTGCATCATTTTCTTTACCAACAAAGATAAGAGTTTGTTCATGTACCTGACCTCATCTGTGCTTCAGGATAAGCTGTTTTCAGTTCACTTGATTCAGGCACAGGCATGCAAGACACTGAAGGCAAATGACAAGCCAGCAAAGGCCACTGGGAGGCTTCCAGGCAAGTGTTTCTGCATTCTTTAACCAAGGCTTAGGGAGAGATGCCTTTTTTATGCTCTACTGGGCATTGCTGAATTTATATGTAAAACTCTGATGCTTTGCAGCAATATTGCAACTCTAATAGAAAAAGTCTGAGAGCAAGTAGATCTGTTACTGACAGCAGAGAGAAACTTCAAGAGATATTAGTTAATTGAGTTCAGAAACCCTGGGTATTTCATATGGAAGAATTTTTATTATCTGACATTAAAAATTCATTTTAAGGGTTGTGTAGATGGCTCAGTAGGTCCCAGCCCTTGCTATGTAAGCATGAGGACCTGAGTTCAGATCCCAGCACCCAATTTATTTTCACTTTCCTGGGATTCTTCCAGAGAGCAAGAGTCTACATTTCTCTGGGGAAAAATTCCACATTCTATGGTGTTCCATTATCTCAATGTGCATTTCTTTCAGGAAGGCTGACTCATATGGAAGTACAGGAATTCATCTGGAAATGAATCTCTAAGGTTATCATCAGGATTCAGTAGAAAGTTGGTGAGACTGACAGCCACAATTTTTCTGTCGCATTTGCATTTTACATGCATCTTCTTAATAATTTAGCACGATGCTCTCCATTACCTTATTTTCTTAGCCATCTCCTAAAGAGATGCTAAACTGTATGGGATCCCAGACCAGGGACTGAGTCTTAGAATTGTCAGTATCTAGCAGAGCACTCAGAAGCTGACAAACACCTTATAAATTATTGTCTAATATACAATTTGAAACATTTCATATTTTGTTATATGCTTTCATTGTTACCTTTTGACCTGTATAACGTAGAAGGTAAAATGCAATAATTTACCTGTCATTTGTTGTCTTTCAACATCCTTTTGTGTCTTTTTTTGTTGCGCTAATTCAAATAACTTTTCACTCTTCACATCTCTTCTCTATTTATTTCCCTTCCCATTTGGTGCTGCTCCCCTGTCCTCCCTTCATTCTTCTTTAATCTCCTGGACCAAACAATCCATTAGTAGGACAAATGTTCCAGGTGCTTAAAATTAAGTGAATGATTTTTTCCTTAATTGCGGGAAAGGGTGTTTCTCAAAATCCAATTAACCTGCACATTTAAATGACTCCTGCATCAGAAGAGATACATTTCATTTCATTTTTTTGTTACTCTTTTAGTTCAACTCTATCATGCCTAAATAACTCCTGAGACAATCTTACTCTTATCCATGCACTGGTTATATTTGAAGTACTCTTATCTCTTCAGACCCTCAGAAAGGTTTTGCAAAATGTGTTATATGATTTGCAAAAATAATTATGAGGTAATGATGAGCCAGACCACATGAGCAGCAGTGGCTGTTATGTGTGTCCCGGCCCTAGCTTTCTTTTCTTCCTGGAACTACTAGGAGTGTCAGGAGCCATGCATCCTAGTCTTGGATCAGCATATGAATGCCTGTCCAACAGGTCTCTGTGACCCAAAGAACGTGGAGACAGTATCTCACTTGGCAAGGACCAGTGGACCACTGAGTAGTGCAGGACTTTGCTGAATTCATGCAGATTTCAGGCTCTTTTCTCCCTCAATTTATTGTTGATTCCTTTGAGGGTTTTTAGTTTCACTTTGTTAGTCACACATGAAACAGCTGAAATTTTCCCTGGAAATTCTGTTCTTTCTCAAATATTTCCCCCTTAAAATCAGCAGGGGCTAACATGTCTCAAACTTCTTTCTTTCTTGCTTGCTTTCTTGCTTTTTTTTAGGGGGGGGGGTGTTGGAGACAAGGTTTCTATGTGTAGCTTTGTGCCTTTTCTGGACCTCACGCTGTAGCCCAGGCTGGCCTCAAACTCACAAAGATCCACCTGCCTCTGCCTCCCAAGTGCTTTGATTAAAGACATGTGCCACCACTGTCCAGCCATCAGATTTCTTATCTGGAATTACTAACTACAACTAATAATCTTTGGAACTTTTCTGACTCACTAGAGGCTGTTAAAATTAATGAGTCTTGATTTCATAACTGTCCTAATAAAAGGTAGATAGAACTACCTTTTAGAGAAAGAGACTCATAGAATGGTAGTGGCACAAACTAATAGGTTCATATGAGAAAACAACACTTGGAGCACTAACCATGTCCTGTAAAGGAAAGTAAGAAATGCATAGACAGAATAGGGAAAGAAAAAAAAAAAAGAAAAAAAAAAAAAAACCTCTCAGGAATATACATAGTGCTAACTGTTGAGATTAAGTTCCCTGGATACCACACATGTAGAGTCAATGGTAGGATCTGGTAGGATCCAACGGGAAAAAAATGCAATGCAAAACATGGAATGCATAGATCCAACTTTACCATAGCCAGGAGCTTATATTGGTGGAAGAAGTATGGTATGGTGGGATGGAAGAAGAGTGCCTTATCAAAATCTGCCTTTTATAGAGAGATTGAAACATAGGACCCTCTTTTAAAAAAAGGAACTGTATAAAAATATATCTTGCAGAATGCAAGAATTGTTTGGGGTTGAATATTCTTATCTTTAAAGCAATCTACATCTACCCATGTCTATTACTTTTTAACTTTGTAACCACATGTAGCTGCCAACTGACATAAGTGCTGCAAGAGCAGGATGTACCTAACTCAATATTTAGTTAAGCCTGCAGAAATGTTGAACTCTGTGTCTAGAATAAGGTTATGTAGGGAGTGGGAACGTGTATTTGGGGAAGCATAAAGGGGAACCACAGGGGCTTTTATAATGACTATGATGTGTTTCTTAAAATATGATGTACTTCTTAAAAGTTAAAAATAGGAGCCAATAATAAAGCTGTTCATGTAACCCAGGTAGAAAAAAATTTGTTATGAAGTACAAGTAAGGGAGCCAGCTGGTGGTGGAACACACCTTTAATCCCAGAACTTGGGAGGCTGAGCCCAGTGGATCTTTGTGGTTCAAGGCCAGCCTGCCCTACAGAGTGAGATCCAGGATAGGCACCAAAGCTACACAGAGAATCTCTGTCTCAAAAAACAAAAACAAAACAAAACAAAAACGTACAAGTAAAGACGTAGCATTAATTTTCACTGGTCTTCAAAATAAAAACCCAGAATCAGATATAAGGGTAAAACATGAAAGATTAGAGAAGCAGAGCAGCCAGTCGGTAGAAGGATGTCTTACCTTTAGGAATTCTTAGCCTGAAAGAGCCAAGCTCCTGTCTCCACCCTGCTTTACCACTTTTCCCTGCCCAGACATGCCACTTCCTGTTTTCTCCTCCCAAGTGCTGGGATTAAAGGTGTGTGCCACCACTGCCTGGCCACTAGTTGTTATCTAGTGGCTAGCTCCTCCATCTGATCTTTAGGCAAGCTTTATTTGTTAGAACACAAACAAAATATCACCACATAAAGATGACTCGAGCTGTTCAGGGCTGCTTGAGTTGTTCAGGGCTGCTTGAGTGCAATCTACCTGGGAGCACCTGGAAGACAAGGCTGAGGATGATGGTTCCTTGCTTCTTTTTCAATAGAGGCATACTGACTAAATTCCTTTCACACTTTACACAACCTTTATTGTTTGATCTTTTGGAAAATAGATGACTGCTGTGGTCTATTGGAACCCAGAGCCCACCTTCTGCCTTACAACTCCAGGAAAACCTAATAGTAAACTTATTTTCAGTCTCTAAAATCTCATAAATCAAGTCTCATAAAATCAGGATTCATCCTTTATTAATTATAGGCACTTATTAGAAAGAACAAAAGTATGTAGAATTAGAAATTGCTTGGGTTTTTAAGGAGGCCTTTTGGAAACACACAGATCTTTAACAAGTTACTAATAGGTCTGACTTTTTCTTCAACCAGAAAATAGAAATAATTACTTATGGGATGGTTTGAGGAGTCAACTTGCACAAATATGATCCAACATCAAGATGCAAAGAGGTTGTTCCTCTGTAGAACTAAGTCGACTTACTCCTTTTTAACTTGTTCCTGACAAAGGCCTTAGCTCTATTAAAAAAGATATTGGGGAGAGGGATACTCCAGGAGATGGAAAGTACAGGAATTATGTTGATTTGGTGTCTCTTCCTTTTGGTGTGATAAAATAACCTGTAAAAGCAACTTAACAGAGAAAAAACAAAATTCAGTTCATAGTTCATGAATGTGGTCCATCATGACAGAGAATCACAGAACTAGGAGCTTGGGGGAACTAATTACTTCACATCCACAGTCAGCAGGCTAGTGTGCAACTGGAATTCTATGTTTTATACTGTCCAGGATCCTTTGCCCAGAGGATGGGCCCCAGCTACAATTAATGCTGATCATGCCACATCAACTAATGAAATCAAGATAACCCCTCACAGGCCTGTCTCTTACATTCTAGGTTCTATAAAATTAACAATTATTGTTAACACACACCAACACCACCACAACCATCATCATCAGTTCCTGACTACCATCTGTCTTTACCAATAATAGCATGGACAATTGTTGTTGTCAGAATCAAACTCTACATATGCCTTAACAGTCTACATTAAATCCTGTTATATAGATGTTAGTGGGAGGGGATAGGTTCATTTAAAGCCTGCTGAGAAGTTAGAAGAGATTCTTTGTCCTTAGCCTTTATTCCCAGAACATCCTCAGGAAACATGGAGCTTCTATTTAAAAAAAAAAAAAAAAAAAAAAGGACATCGAACAGTACAGAGAAACATGTATGATGTCCAGGTTCTAGGCAAGATCTTCTTCACCCTCTTCTCTGGTGGTATTCTGTACACATGATCCAGAGAATGATCTGTGATAGCCATAATTTCAGTTTCCAATGAGTGGGTTTATTAAATATATCAAAAGTAAAAGAGCAAAGAAAGTAGCAGGTAGATTGAATCAACAGATAATAATCCACCATCAAATAAGGAGTTTAAAACATGCAGCAGAGACAAATAGAACAGCCTTATTGAAAGCTTGCAAAGGCATCTTCAAATCTTGATCTTACAAACATCCAGCAGGAATTAACTGGAAGGTTGAGGCAGTCAACTGGAGTTCCTAATTAAGGTTTTCCTCAATGGATGAGCTCTTGAATTCCTGTAATCTGGCAGGTTTTTTGTTTTGTTTTGTTTTTAATATCACGGACTAAGCAATAGCAACATCTGCTCTAAACAGTTTACAGTCTAGAACTTCTCAAGAACATCCAAACTGCTTGCTCTTTTTTTTTCTGTTTTCCTTTCCCCCTGGAAGTGTTAGGGAGGCATTTTATCCCAGAAAAAGGAGTTTTTGAATATATTTAAAATAAGCATCCAGAGCTGGGGGACTGAGAAGATAGGAGAGGGCAAACTGTAGTCAGGATGTAATATATGAGAGAATAGATTTTAAAAAAATCAAATATTTAATTATATATATTTTAATATATATACATATATATATATATATATATATATATATATATATATATGTATATATATATATGTGTGTATATATACACACACACACACACATATATAAAAGCATTCTGGAACTGGGAACAAGAGTGCCCTGTTAGCCCCTAAAGTTCACTTTTAATAAAATTAAACAACACACAACACTTTACCAATTTGTATATAACAGGTGGGAACTGTGAAATGGACTCCCATCTCCTTCAGCTAGTTAACTAGAACTGCAACTGGAGTTTCAGGATTTAAAGTCCCAGCTCAGCTGGCCCCAATATTTTGGGTTACTATTCCAATATGCTGGTTAAAGGGACAAGCCCTGGTAAAAATCAGGGAAAGGATTTAATCATTGTGCATTAGCAAGAGGAGCAGATCAATGGACTCAGTGACCCTAGTTCATCTCTAAGGAACTAATACACGCTTTAAGTTGAGGAGGGAACAGAGCCAGAGGCATGAGGTATTGTAATTAAACAGTTCTGGCAAAGAGTGATCATATTGAAACTTGGCTCCATTATGGTTCTACAAGGTGGCCCAGAGAATTTGTTACTGCCATTGTAACTCATGAGATAACTGATAAATACAAAATAATTACTCATGAAAGCTGAGAAGATGGCTCAGTTTGTAAAGTAAGCATGGGGACCTAAGTTTGGATTTCTAGACTCATGTATGAAGCTGGGCATAATGCTGTAATCTGAGTTGGGGGAGACAGACAAGAGGATAACCAGAGCATTTTATAAGCCAGTATAGTCAAGCGGGTAAGATCCACAACGTTCCACATGAGATATGTCTCAATAGTAAGGTGGGCAGTGTTGGCTGGAAGATGTCTAAAGTCAACCTATGGCCTCCATGTTCACATGTATGCACACACATGAACAGGAACACACTGCACACTTGGAGTTATATTCACTGCAGGTACAGGACAGTGACTTATCTCTGTGCTTCCAGATTTGAGCAAGGATGAACTAAATGCCTGTCACAGAAGCTAAGGAAGGGTATCCCTTTAGCAAAAATCATCAGGGAGGACAGAAAGGGAAAGGAAGGTAGGAGTGGGGAAGAGATATTTTCAGATGAGCCCTAGTTTTCTCATTCACAGTTATGTAGAAGCACTGTGAAGCTGCAGACTTAAGATAGTCTGTTGTCTGAATGATGCAGCAATGCACCATTGAATGAAGTCCCTAAACTGAAATAATCTACTCTATCATCATCATTGGTTCTTGCCACCATGAGGTCAGAACGACTGAGGGTACTCTGGTCAGCCATGCTTTTGGTTTTGCTCTCAGGATGCCCATCAACCTCAAAGTATTTTCTTGAAAAATGTTATATCATGAGCCTCTAGCTGCCCCTCTCTGTCTTTCAGACATGCCCCCACCAGCTCACACCTGCCTTCTCCCTGCACAGAGGATTGATAAAGCAGTCCAGAGCCCTGAGAATCCACCCCACCTTATAGCTGTGAGCAACTTAAAAACAACTTTGAATTATAACTTTAATCTTATCCAGGCATTAGAACTTCTAGCTCAGGATGGAGCTTGCCCTGCCCCTGAAAATCTATATAAATCAGAAATTCTCTTTGTCCTATGGAACTGAAAGGCCTCCCTCCCTTCAAGACCCCACTGGACTGTCTATAGTTTGATGACCTAACTCTTCAAAGCCTTATCATGGTTGCCTATGGCCCTAAGCCTGCAGAACCCTAATATTTTCCCTTGTCAGGGATTCATCATGGTTGCCTGTTGCCATGAACTTATAATTTTCCTAAATAATACTCTTCTGAAGGGTATTTTTAATCACTTTCTTCTCTGTGAACCTGCCATTATGTTTTCATGGGTAAAAAAACAAAAACAAAACATTGCTATTGGTTTATGTATAGTTGGTATCTGTGCCCTATGATAAATAAAACCAGTGGAAAATGGGTATTACTGTGGTAGATTCTGAGAAGTAGGCTTTGTTCTCTCTTATAGTTCTAAACTTACTTCAAAATGTAGGTAATGCTATCAGCTAATTAAGGTAGGTTAAAGATACATTACAACTGGTGAAAGGCTGCTTAATGTTTACAATGTGCTCATCAATTGCTGTCCTTGGCAGACATCTTCCCTAAAAGATATTCCATAAAATTCCCAAGACATGACATCAAGAGCAAAGGGCTGCTGGACCACCTTCCAGACTTCCAGCTTAGAAGAGCTTGTCCCATCTCTTTTTACACAGATCAGGGATTTTGCATAACAAAAGAATAATTGAATCAGTAATGCAACAGTACATGAACTAGATCTTTTGTAACAGGAGCATTTAAGTCTTGAATAATGAACTGATTTTCTCTGGGGTAATTTATGGTCCTGGCACTCAGCAAAGCAAGCTCAGTAGGTAAACCAACGCACCCTACCTCCAACCCAGGAGAGCTCAGCAAGACCCCTCAGCTCATTTAAATCTCTTTCGTTGTGACTTCCAATTAGGGTGGATAGCAAGGTGGCAGGTGTGAAGAAGGGGGATGTTTTTGTTTCATTATGTTTTACTTTTTCCCCATGTTCTGTGGCATCTGGCCACATGAGTAAAGGAGAGATTTACAAAAGCAGCTTAATATTGAGTGAGGAGCTGCCAAGGAACCATAGCTTCTCATAACTTGTGACCTCTATTGAATTTGAGTCATTACCTCTGGTCACGCTGCAGAATACAAACTATCTAATAGCAAGTGTTCCCAAAGGGTTAGTTGTCCAGAAGCCGTTATGCAGAAAAATAGACTCCACTCGCTGTCAGATATTGAAAAAAAAACTGTCCTTACTCATCTATAAAATGTGTGTTTCTAAACAGTGTATAACAAAGATCTCTTTTGCATATTGTAAGAAAAATATCCTGGGGAATTGCTATTGACTCTCACATCTGTATAGCAGCATCATGGAAGAGGGAAGCAACAAGGTGGGGGAGGGGTGATGGTACAGCTGGGAAAGAAAAGAGGATGAATAGATCAAGCAAGGAAGTCTAGGAGAAAATCTTAAACTCCAACAAATCTGTATTTGTATCAAGGATTACAGAAAAGTATATTAAACAGAAGACTCATGGGTGTGGCTGGAGAGATTGCTCAGTGGTTAGGAGCACATGCTGCTCTCTCAAAGGACCTGAGTTCTGTTTTCAGCAGCTACCTCTGGCATCTCACAACCTCCTGGAACTGGAGCTCCAATGACATTTTCTGGCCCCAACCAGCACTGCATTCAAGTGTACTGACCCACACACAGACAAACATTAAAAACTAATAAAATGACTTTTAAAAAGTAATCTTGAGCATGACCCACAAGAGCAATAATGGGTGCTGTGGACCCGTTTTTAGGTTCTGCACTTAGCACTCTACATAACACTCTCATTCACTCTCTCCATTGCTCCAGGGGTTGGTGCTGTGCTTGTCTCTGTTTGCTAGTTAAGAGACAGAGAACCAGAAAAGCAAACTAACTGGAGGAAAGCAGGCAAGTGAATTCATTATTTTTCTTATTGCTGTGAAAATTACCTGACAAGAAAAAAATTAAAGGAGAAAGAGTTTATCTATTGTGTCATAGTGTCAGGGAATACATCCAGTGTGGGGGGAAAGCATTGCAGTATAAGTATGCAGCAGCTGCTCACATTATATCCATACCCAGGACACACACACACACACACACACACACACACACACACACACACACACACCACTTCCTCCAGCAAAACTCTACCTTCTAAAGATTCCAGAGCCTTCCTAACCAGCACCACCAGCATCTAGGGGCCGAGAATTCAAATATATGAACCGTTAGGGGACAATTCACACTCAAACCACAAAACAAGTGTCTACCTTGAAATGCAAGCCCGTTTGGGTTTTACTCAAGCAGATCAAGGATTTGTTTGTATCTAACCAAATGAAACAAAGTCAGGCAAAATATAATTTATGGCAAGCCTAAACTGAGGCCCTTTCTATACTATTACTATGCTAGTCAACAGCAATTCAAAGCAAAGGAAACACAGGACTTTGAGATCCTCACTATCAACCAAGAAAAATAAAATTAGACACCAATAATCAAACTCAGACTTTGACTTAGGTGCAACATGGATGCTGTATTAAAATAGGTTGCTCAGGTAACCTGATCCTGGGTAACCAAAGCAGGAAATGACTTAACTGGGAAAACAGGTGTTGTATTGATCAGAGTGATTAACAATTTAAGTCTTATGGTGCTGGAAAGACAGTTCAGTGGTTGAGATCACTGGCTGCTCTTCCAGGGGACCCAGGTTCAATTCTCAGCACCCATATGGCAGCTCACAACTGCCTATAACTTCAGTTCCAGAGATCTGACATCCTCACACAAACATACATGCAGGAAATCACCATAAAATAATTAAAAATTAACATTTAAAAAATAAGTACTGCAATAGTATTAAATCATAGTGTCTAAATTTGAAATTGGTTAAGGTCTAGATACACCTAAATAAAAATTTCTTAAATTACAAGTACTTGTTTAAAGTTTTTTTGTTTTTGTTTTTGCTTTTTTAATATTTTGTTTGATTTTTAGACATGATCTCATGTAACCAATACTGACCTTGAACCCCTTGGAAGCAGAGAATGACCTTGACTTCCTGATCCTCCTGTCTCCACTTTCCTTGAGATTGAAGCACAGATGTGTCCCCCCCAAACTGGTTAATTTGCTGCTAGAGATGAAACTCTGCCTTTATATATTTTAACTGAGTACATCTAGAGCCCAACAGAGATCTTATATTTTCTTTCAGGAAAAATCTCTACACATTCTGCTAATGATTTTTGTAGTTTAGAACCAGAGTTTAAAGATGGACCTGAGCAGAAGATGTTTCCTTCAGTCATTGGCATCTGGAGCATGAAACTGTACATAACTTACCTCCCACTGAACAAAAGCAGCCTGTAAAGAGGTATGAATCCCAGCAAGCAACCCTCCTTTTTACTCCTCAGCTGCCAAAGAACTACAGAACACTTAAGTCTGTAAACACACTGCCTTGCTTTCCTTGTATTACAAAAGACATTGGGAAACAGAAATTGGTGAATGAAAATGGATTTATTTACACTCGGATTAAATCCTGTCTGTGGGCATCTTAGAATTTATAGAAAGTTAGGAGAAAAGGGCTAGAATGCCTTTAAGTTTTAATAGTGAAACAGGTTAACTGTCACATATATGTATATATTTTATATATGTTACATATATATATATATATGTATATATATAAAACTGTGTGTATGTGTTATACACACATATATAAATATGTTTATATATTATTATTATTTGAGAATTTCATACTTGTATATAGTGAAATAAATACACTCATAAATACTCCCCAATCTACCTCCAATTCTCCAAGATACCCCAACATCTTTCTAAGTCCCTATGCCAAATTTATGTATTATATTTTCTATATATATAACCTAGGTTCTTTGATCCCAGAACAAAGAATTAGCCCAGGGTCACATGGAGAGTGGTAAAAAATTGGGGAATTTGTTAAGCAGGAAAGGATCTCTGAAGTGTGGAGGTGATCAGAGAGCTGGGAAAGGTTAGAAGCTATAATACCATTCAACCAGGAGATGGTGAAAACCTCTGCGGGTTATTTACACACTCACCTTCTCCCCTGCTGGAGATCAAGGGATTTTCCCTTTCAAATTCTGTCCTTTGCTTGTAGCTCGGGCTGGGAGGAATCTCCAAGCCTCAGTCAAATTGTTCCTTTCACTAGATAACCAGATGCTTCTGTCTCCTGGCACTACTCTTCTGACCTAGTTCAGGTTGAGAACTCAGGGAGTTCCTCCTCTGCCTCCCAGCCACACTGCTTACTACCTAGAGCAGATGAGGTAGCAGCGGTAACAGATATTATGACTCCAGTGGATCAGTAATAGTTCACTGAAATCAGAGCAAATCAATTTGCCATCACTTAGAGTTTGAAATGAAATCTCAAGGGGTCCTAATGGCCTTCACTCATGGCAAAGGCATAGTTCATTCAGAGTAGTTTCACCCGGATATCATGATGAGGAAGAGATAAAGATAATTCAGCATATTTAGCCCAAGGAACATAATACAAAGTATTTGTTAAATAGTTAGGGTTGGGTAAGGGATAGATCTCAAATAAATGTAGATTTGTATGACTTAGAAAAGCTAGTCAGGAGGATAAAACTAGAACAATCACTAATCAGAATTAAGAACTAAGGAGAAAGGCAACACAAAATGAGGAACCTGCAAGATGGCTTAGCAGGTAGAGGTTTTTGTCCTGTAAGCCTGATGGCCTGAGATGGGGCCAAAGTAGACTAGTGTAGGCCATAGCCTCAGATTTGAACCTTGAAGTTTTATTGATTTTGGAACTCAGAACTTTGTGTGTGTGTGTGTGTGTGTGTGTGTGTGTAAGAGAGAGAGAGACAGACAGAGACAGAGAGAGACAGAGACAGACAGAGACAGAGAGAGACAGAGGCAGAGAGAGTCCACTTGCACATGCACAGGCACATGTGTGTATACATGTTAGATGTCTTCAATTACTCTCAATATTATGTAAATACAAATGTATGAGTATGCATTGTACATCTGTGTATACGTGGTACATGTGCACGTGTGTGTGTGTGTGTGTGTGTGTGTGTGTGTGTAATGTCTATGACCAAGCCTGCTTGCTAAGGGTAGAAGAGGACATTGGTTGCCCTGTCCAACTCTTTTTGGTTTTGTGTCCTTCAGGCAGAGTCTCTCACTGAACCTGGAACTAGCATGACAGCCAGAAAGCACCTGTGATCTCCCTGGCTCTACTCCCCCTCGCTCTGGGGTACAGTAAGGCATGCAGACACTTTTATTTTTAAGTGAGTACTAGGAATTTTACCTCAGGTCCTCATGTCCACTCAGCAGGAACACTTAACCACTGGGCTATCTCCTCACCCTTCCTTATTTTTTGAAATAAGGTTTCTCACTGTCTTGAGAGCTCAACAATTTGTCTAGATTGGCTGTCTAGGGAGTCCCAAAGATGTGCTTGCCACACCCTGCTCTTTACAGTGTGTCTCATCTTAGCTTCTCCTGATTTTTTCAGCCAGCACTCTACCAACTCATTCAGATTCTCGGCCCAGGACTTTCCAGTTGTAAGAAAAGATAATGAGTGTATGAAGCATCAAGTCCTTAGTGTAAGACTGCATCAAAAACTCAAACACAATGAAGATTCTTGAGGGAGTATATGAATATTCACAATGACTGTGTTGGAGTCAATAAATAGCTTCACATCTGTTCAGATGTATTTGCTTCCAAATCAGATCATGCAGGCTCAGGTCTCACTACCAAATCAGTTAAGAGATTTTGGATATTTTTGGATAGAAGGGAAAAAATGAATTAGCAAGTACAGTGGGAGGGACTGGTTAATCCTGTCTAGGAATATAAATGATTTCACCTTCTGCAAACTCCCTCTTGCATTTATGTCTGCATCTGTTCATTTGAATTGTAAATTAAATCCTAGTTCTTCACGTCTACCTTTCTCAACATGTAGAATCGTTTTGAACAGATTAGGTGTGCTGATTTGAATGACAAATGTCCCCTACAGACTAAAATATTTTAACATTTGGTCTTTGATTGGTGGCGATGTTTGTGAGATTATGAAACCTTGAAGAGGTGGAGCCCTGTTAGAGAAAGTACAGGACTGGGGCAGGCTTGAAAAGTTTATAGCCTCACTTCACTTCCAGTTTACCTCTTGTGGTTTGTGAATATTCGGAGATGTGATCTCTTAGCATCTTGCTCCAGCCACTTGCTGCCATGCCTCCTCCACCATTATGGACACACTCTCTGGAAACATAAGTTAAAATTAACTTTCCTGAAAGTTGCTTTTGGTCATGTGGTTTCATCACAATACTAAAAAAATAACTAATATATAGGGTATGATAGAAGATAGATAGATAGATAGATAGATAGGTTGATAGATATGATAGATAATGAGTAGACACAGGTGAGAATGGGTAGATGGATGAATAGACAGATAATAGTGGATACATGGATGATAAATGACAAATATTCATTAGTCCTCCAAGATCATACCTGTCCTAGTGGAAATCACAGGCCACAGGAAATTTGCTTATAGCATGCTGGAAAATGGCCAACTGCTACGCAGTCGTTCTTTTGAAAATATCAGTTTTCATGTCTAAATTTTTGAAACTATTTCTTAGAGCAACTTGTTTTCCAGTTTGTAAATGCCTCATTTGTGTGTCTTTTGTATATTTAGTAATATAAACAGAAGAGTGTTTTCATGTGAATAGTGGAACTATGATTTTTTTTTACATTATATTTTTGAGACATTTTTCCTGTATGTTTTGTTTTTTAATGAACATTAATTTGTAAATCCATGTGAAAAGTGTCTGGAACCTTCCTGAGCATTAAAAATGCTTAAGTTATGTATTTTTTCCACCACTGTTTTCTTATAATTTATTGGTGCTCTAACATTTTTTTAGGTATTTTGTATTTTCAATAAAATGACTGATAGTTGATAAATCTCTCACAAGACGCTTAGCTTAAACCTTAGCATAGTTTCTCACATAGTTATTCATTCTAGCTAGAATGCACCTGGCTATCATAAGCTAGTATAAAAGAATTACTCAAACCCCTGCCTATAAGTCCCAATTTCAAAGCTACACATACCACTCAAATGATTTTGTTGGTTTCATCTTTTTGTTTCAACCATTTTACTTATTTTGAGACAAGATTCATAGCCCAGGCTCGTCTCAAGCTCACTATATAGCCCAGGATGACTTTGAATCTCTGACCCTTCTATCTCCATCTCCTGAGTACAGTTCAGCAGTCTGAGGGAGAATTTAAAGCAAGCATTATTGACTGGGCCTGTGGGGTGCATGTCTTCAACCACAACACTCAGGTGGCAGATGTAGCTGGAGAGTTTTTCCGGGTCCCACCAAGCCCCCACAGTCTGACAGCCCACTTATAAAATAAACACACCAATGCTTATATTATTTAAACTGGCCTAATGGCTTAGGCTTCTAGCTACCTAGTTCTTCCATCTTAAATTAACCCATTTTTATTAATCTATACTTTGCCATGTGGCTCATGGCTTACTGGTACCTTACATCTTCCTTGTCATGGCAGCAGCTGGCAGTATCTCTACTCAGCTTTCCACTTCCCCCAATTCTCCTTGTCCCACCTATACTTCCTGCCTGGCTACTGGCCAATCAGTGTTTTATTTACTAACCATTCAGAGCAACACATTTGACATACAGAACATCTCACAGAAGGCAGAAGAAGACAGATTTCTGTGAGTTTGAGGCTACCCTGGTCTACATTACAAGTTCTAGGCAGCCAGAACTATACAGTGAGAATCTGTCTCAAAAACAGCAAAAAACATTATTATACTTCAGAAGTTTCACTATTGTCTATAGCTCAGGAACTATATTTGTGGCATCTGTGCAAAGTCCTGGGTTATACCCACAGTAATTCAAGAAAGAAACACAATAACAATGCACATAAGGGGCTGTGAGATTTCTTGGTGTATAAAGGAGCTTTCACAAAACCTATTACCTAAACTCAAACCCCAGAACCCACAGTGCAAGGAGAAAACCAATTTCTAAAAGTTATCCTCTGACATTCCTACTCATGTCATAGCGTATGTACTTCTACATGCAAGTGCACATGCCTACACACACCAATTAGTAAATAAATGATGGTAAGAAACACAAATAAAGTACTTGTAAACATGGAGAACCAATTGTTCTGATTAAAAAGCAGTGGGAAAATTTTAGACATGAAAAACAATATATTCAAAAGAATATTTGAATACTGACTGGACACATCCTAACATACCATTTCCAAATCCCCAGTTCTTGTGATTTCTATTGAAACTTGTATAATTCACACACAGCCCTTGAGAACTAATGAACATGTGTCTATCCCTGGCAACACTGATTGATCTATGTAGGCATGTAATCTACAATGCTCAGACTAAAGCTGGAAACATGTTGTAGGCATGGAACCTAAAATACTAAGATTTCTTTATTTGTGGAGCACAAATATTTCCAAATCACTCCAGATGATGAAGTGTGAAGCTTAAAGCCACTATTTCACTACAATGTCTGAACATAAGTTTGTCCATGAAGATTGAAATCGGACCATGTGTGCTTTAACTAGAGCTTCCTTACAGTTATTGTTACCCTCCCTTTAATTTTAAAGATGAAACTGAGTTTTCTTATATTTTCAAAATACAATATTAATACTGGTAATAATGAGTTGAGATGTTGTGGGACACTATTCCTGGGGAGATGTACACAAATGTCTACTCACCCCAGATAGGGAATTTATAATAGACCAAAGTCAATTTGAGTGAACCAAAGAGTTTTGTTGGGGTTATTCACAGGAATATGGGTCAGAATTTACTTTTAGGAGCAGGAAAGGGTCAAAGCCACCAAAGGCCACCCCAGCATGTGTGACAGCTCACACAAAAAAAGCTCCACACAGCCTGCTGACAGCACAAGAGGTCAGAGGGTACCCTTTTCTGGGGGCCCTATTGTCTAAGCCGTTTGTAGGCAGTCAAGATTGACTGAGAGCCTTCTAAACAGTTTGGTTGGTCTTGGCTTCTGCTAGGCAGCTGGACATGTCTGAGACTTTTCTTTGCAATTTGTTTTTGCAGAAGAATTGGTTTCCAGCACCTACATGGTGCAGCTCACAACCATTTGTAACTCCATTTTTGGGTATCATCTATGACTTCTGCGGGCATTAGACACTCAAATGGCACATCAACATACACACACACAAAATACTCACAACCATAAAAATTGAATAAATCAATCTAAAATGTTTTTAAAAGTATGAGCCCCTACACATTATTATTCAGATGAACAGTAATTTCATGAATAGAAATATTTTAGAAAAATTGTCTTATAACCAATGAAATCTAATTTAAAATATGTTTTTGATAGTTAAAAGCAACTTATCATGAATTCCCATAACAGTAGAAGCTCAACTCATCCTAATAGATAAGATATGTAAAAGGTGGAGGACAGTGGCCAACCTTTTTTGTCCGCTTGACTCTTCTGGGAAGAAGATACCTCAAGGAACTGCCTCTGTAAGATGAACCTACAGGCTTCCTATTGGGCATTTTCTTAATTGCTAGCTGAAGTAGGAAACCTCAATCCACTGTAGATATTGCAAGGCCTAGCTAAGTGGGCATACACTATAGATAGACTAGCAAGAAAAGGCAATCAAGCCAGTGAGTAGCTTGCCTTGATGACCACAGGTTCATTTTCTGACTCCGGATTCCTGCTCTAAGCTATTGCTTTTGCTTACCGTGGCATTTGTCTGCTTAAACAAACTCTTTTCTTCTAAGTTGCTTTTGGTTATGTGTTTATCACAGGAACAGAAAGCAAATAGAACAGAAATTGGTACTATAAGTATCGGTGATGAACAATGATAAAAACAATGGCTTGCCTCCCAAGAAAAATATTTATTAATAATCTTTAATAATTGAAGAAAATATAAATGTGGGCTTAAGAACTATGTATTACTATTAAAAAACAGTCTATCATATAAATTCCAAACAAGTGGCATATGTCAATCTCCCCCCTTCCTCTAGGCTCAGGGAATATCACAAAAGAGAGACAGAAAGAACATAAAAGCGAGAGCCTAGGGAGGAATGTTGTGACAGTTTGTGAGATGCTGTCTTCTGGATATGACATGGCTGTTACACACGAACTCCCAGCAGCTGTGGTTACCTATACAAGAACTGTTCAAGATCAAGCCAGTTAAAAAAAGGAGCATAGCAAAGGGAGAGGCTACCAGGGCGGAGGACGTTTTGACTCTTGTTGACTGCTACAGGAGGGAAGGCCACTCTGCTTTGGGCCTCATACCTTGCATATCTGGGCAGTACTAATTGGACTCAGTGGATTGTAACAACAATGACTAGAAATGAAAAAATATAATAAAAGAAGATGAATTGGAGAGGAAGATGTACAGGAGGAGGAACAGGAGGTAGAGGGAATAATGAGGGAAGGATATGATCAAAATACATTGTATACATGAAATTGTCAAGGAACAAACTAATATTTTTGTATAAGAAAAATAAAAGTCTAAGAATAATTATAAAACACTGACTAGAAAGAAAATGAAGTAAAAAGTAAAATGTGATTATCAAGTATGTAAGAAATGTCAGAAGAAGTAAATTTTTATTTGATATAATATTAAATGAGTTAACTGGTTAAAAGAGAGATATAGTCTTACATTTTAACATATCAGAATTAATAAGTAATAATACTTATTATGAAAAAATAGTTTCTAAATGAAACTTGATGGGGTTGAGACAAATGTTCAGTGGTAAATCACGTTTCTAATGTGTGAGATCCTAGATTCAATCCTCAACACTAAACAAAACAAAACAAAACAAAAACAATGCAAAGGAAGTATAACAAAGAAAAACAGTAGGGAAAAAAATCAAAGGCAAGCCGATCTAATAACTATGTACTTTGTGATTATGTAGTCCTAAATTCTGTAATGTATTAAAGGACAATGTGATTGAGACAATCTGTAATTCACAGAAACAATGGGAATTCCCACACATTCATACATATACACACCACAAAATATCTTGTTCTCAACATTATGCCAGAATACATGATTTATGTAGCTCAGCAAGTATAATCTAGTGAATATCTTTATTGTTTTTTTACTATTTATTAAAACTCTATTTTTCTGTCAGGCAGCAGTGGCGCATGCTTTTAATCCCAACACTCAGGAGGCAGAACCAGTCAGATTTCTGTGAGTTCGAGGCTAGCCTAGTCTCCAGAACGAAATCCAGGACAGGCACCAATACTACACGGAAAAACTCTGTCCAAAAACAAAACAAAACAAACAAACAAACAAAAATATAACACCTATTTTTTGATGATGGCTGAGGAGGACTCTGATCTACAAGTATAGCAGAATGTCACTAGGAGCCTGAAGTACATTGAAATAAATACAGAGACCCACAACTAGACAAGGACAGAGAATTAGAGACCTTGAAGCATTCAGTCCTAAATGGGATGTTTCCTACAAACTCCTCCCCTTAGGGTTCAGGAGATTTTGCAGAACAGTAGACAGAGAGATTGGGAGAGCTACTAAGCATGGGAGATACCAAGGAATCATGGCCTTCTAGACATAACAGAGCTGATGTACATATGAACTCACAGAGATGGCAGCAACATGCACAGGGTCTACACAGGCCTAAGCCACCTGGGGCCCCAGCATTGAGAAGGGAAGTGGACACAAGCCTCTATTGCTAAGCTAGAAGCTATTTCCAGCTAGAAGCTATTGTCAATTGATAATTGTCCACAAAGGAAAAATTAATTTTCTCCAGTGGAATCTCACTGGGTATACAAACTACATTTAATTGCAGGTCCCATACTCAGCAGTAGATGGCCAACACAAAACCAACTCAATATTACTTTTTGGAGGCTGTTATTTGGTGGCAGTGGGAGGGGGAGGATACCTCGCAATGCTTTGTTTTGTTTTGTTTGTTTTCTCACTATGGGTCTTTTGTTTATGTATTATGTTTTCTGATTTTTTTTTATAGATTATGTTTTCTGAGTGTTTATGGGATTTCTGTGTAGTTGAATGTGTGTGTCTCTAAGTCTATATGTGTTTCTTGTGCTTTTTCTTTGGCTTTTTTTACTGTCCATTTATTTTCTCCTATTCATGTTTGTTTGTTTTTATTATAATTATAATAATTATTAATCTCTGTTTTCTAGTGAGAGAGAGCAAGAAAGAGGGTAGATCTGGGTGGGTGGGGAGGTAGGGAAAATCTAGAAGAGTTGAGGATGGAAAACTACATTCAGAATGTTAGATGAAAAAAATCTATTTTCAATTAAAAAAATCATATTTTTGTCCAAAGTATATAAAACAGTGGACAACATCACAGATATACTTCTAGCAAAATAAGTCTTATCTGTGACCACAGATAAAATTTAAAATTAACATATAGTAGAACTACAAATATTTTCAAGTTGATACAATTTGAAAATAATTAGTAAACCTTATTTAAAAATAATTCAAGATAGCTTTAAATATTGTCAAGTTTATAAAATGTGAAAGCATGTTGCCACTTAAGCCCAGATTTAAGGTGAAATCAAGAAAATGTATGAATTTGGACATAATAAGAGCAGGTGGATTTTACAATGTCAGAATGTATACTGAGAGGGAAACAGTGGTGCTGAGTACTTTGGCAGAAAGCATGGGAAGCACTAGGTGAAGAGGTGCTTGTGTCACAGAACTTGATATACCTCAAGTAAGAACTTAAATTAGAAAATAAGAAAGATATCACAAATCCTTAAATTAGAGAATAAAACAACATGACTCCAATACCTGGTGAAAGACAGGCCTAAATCCACAACAGCAACAGTAAGAGGGGAGAGAGGGAGGGAGGGAGGGGAGGAGAGGAAAAAGGGGGAGGGTGGGAGGGAGAGAGATATTACCAACTCAGAAGATCCTAAAAGAGAGAGAGAGGTAGACACAGGAAGACATGGAAACACACACACAGAGAAAAAAATACAAAACCCTATAGATCATAATTCAATGATTAAAAGTATTAGTGCCAGGTGGCGGTGGCGGTGGCAGTGGCAGAGGCGGCTGCACATTTCTTTAATCTCAGTACTTGGGAAGAAGAGCCAGGAGGATCTCTGAGAGTTTGAGGCCAGCCTGGGCTACAAAGTGAGTTCCAGGAAAGGCACAAAGCTACACAGAGAAACCCTTTCTCGAAAAACAAAACTATATAAATATATATAAATATATATAGATGTATATGCATATATAATATATAGTGTATATATACATTTTATATTTTTATCATATATATATATAAAGTATTTTAGAAGTAAAAGTAAACAGACTGCACACCAAGATGCTTTTAAACATTGGTCAACATATAAGATCAAGAAAAATTAGCTACTAAAATTAACATGCAGGAAGGAATCCAGAGCTGGAGAGGGAGCTTAGCAGTTTAGAACAAGTGCTTCTTTTGCAGAGGACCCAGGTTCAGGAAGCCCACAACCTCCTGTAACTCCTGGTCCATGGGAGTGGATGCCCTCTTCTTGACCCTTCAGGCACCACACTTTTATGTACTTACCCTCATAAACAGGCATATGTGTAACTAAAAATAAAACAGATCTTTAAAAAGAAACACTAGCTTTCAAATGGAAGTGAAGAAAGTGACCTCACCTCTGTGTTAGCTGGTAAAGGATCTATTAGTTACTCCATTTATTATTATTTTGTGATAAAACACCATGACAGAAGTAATTTATAGAAACTTGATTTGGACTTACTGTTCCAGAGGACTAAGTGTCTACCATGGCAGAGACACAGCTGCAAACAGCCAGCAAAGTGGCTTGAACAGGCAGCTGAAAGATCACAATTTCTTTTTTTTTTTTGTTTTATTAAGAAATTTTCTACTCACTCCACATGCTATCCACAGAAACTCCCTCCTCCCTCCTCCCACCCCCCCAGCCCTCTTTCCCAAACCACCCTGCATCCCCACATCCCCCAAATTGAGGTCTCCCATGGGGAGTCAGCAGAGCCCAGCACACCTTGGCAGGTCCAAGCCCCTTCCCACTGACTAAGGCTGTGCAAGGTGTCACATCACAGGCACCAGATTCCTGAAGCCTGCTCCCAGACAAGGGACAGATCCCAATCCCCCTGCCTGGGTGCCCCCCAAACAGTTTGAGCCAATCAACCATCTTCCATATCCAGAGGGCCTAGTCCAGTCCCATGGGGGCTCCACAGCCACCAATCCACAGTTCATGGGCTTCCACTGGTGTGGCCGGTCATCTCTGCACGTCCTCCCATCATGATCTTGATGTCTCTCACCGGCAGTATCTCTCATCTCTCTCATCAATTGGATTCCTGGAGCTCAGCCCAGTGCCTGGCCGTGGATCTCTGTATCTGCCTCCATCAGTCACTGGACAAAGGCTCTATGATGACAGCTAGGTTATTTGCTAGGGTGGACACCAGAATAGACCAGTCCAGGCACCCTCTGGACCACTGCTAGCAGACCAAGGTGAGGTCAACTTTGTGGATTCCTGCGAGCCTCCCCAGCACCCTGCTTCTTCCTATTCCCATGATATCCTCATCTATCATGGTATCTTCTTCCCTGCCCTTCCACTCTGTCTCTGTTCCAGCTTGACCCTCCCATTTCCCTATGTTCTCATCCCCGACTCCTTGCCCTCTGCCACCCACCCCATCCACTCATGTAGATCTCATTCACTTCTCCTTCACAGGATCATCCATGTGTCCCTCCTAGGGTCTTTTCCTGTTAGCTAGCCTCTCTGGAGTTGTGGGTTGTAGTCTGGCCATCCCTTCCCTCCCATTTAGTATCCACTTAGTGAGTACATGCTGTGTTTGTCTGCTTGAGTCTGGGTCACCTCACTTAAGATGATATTTTCTAGATCCAACCATTTGCTTGCAAATTTCATGATATCATTGTTTTTTACTGCTGAGTAGTACTCCATTGTGTATATGTGCCATATTTTCTTTATCCATTCTTCAGTTGAAGGGCATCTAAGTTGTTTCCAGGTTCTTGCTATTATGATTAATGCTGATATGAACATAGTTGAGCATGTGTCCTTGTGGTGTGATTGAGCATTCCTTGGGTATATGCCCAAGAGTGGTATAACTGGGTCTTGAGGAATACTTATTCCCAATTTTCTGAGAAACCGCCATACTGATTTCCAGAGTGGCTGTACAAGTTTGCATTTCCACCAATAGTAGAGGAGTGTTCCCCTTACTCCACATCCTCTCTAACATAAGCTGTCTTCAGTGTTTTTTATCTTAGCCATTCTGACAGGTGTAAGATGGTATCTCAGAGTTGTTTTGATTTGCATTTCCCTGATGACTAAGGATGTTGAGCAATTCCTTATATGCCTTTCAGCCATTTGAGATTCTTCCATTGAGATTTCTCTATTAAGCTCTGTAGCCCATTTTTTAAGTGGATCGTTCAATATTTTGATATCTAGCTTTTTGAGTGAAAGATCACAATTTCAACCACAAACACAAAGCAGAGAGCAAAGTGGAAGTGAGGAGAGGCTAAAAGCTCTCAAATCCTGCCATAAATGACTAACTTCCTCAAGCAGGAGGGCTCCACCTCCTAAAGATTCTACAGCCTCCTAAACAGTGCTACCAACCAGGAACCAGGTGATCAAATACCTGACCCTGGGGAAACACCTCTCATTCAAGTTACTAAGGATAATCCAGTTGATTCCAAAAAGAGGAAGAGATTGGAAAAGAACGAGGGAATGAAAGGATACCTGAAAACCACAGGGATGAAGAGGATCACTGCCAGAGAGAAGCATCACACTTCACTGTCTGTTGCTGTGATAAAACAACAACAAAACAACCAGGGGAGAAGTTTATTTGGTTTATACACTCCAATAAGAACCCAGAATTAATGGAAGATAGGGCAAGAATTCAAGAAAGAACAGAGGCAGGACCTTGGAGGCTCCTCTGAGTGCATGCTTTCCTCATTTCCTTCCTTCCTTCCTTCCTTCCTTCCTTCCTTCCTTCCTTCCTTCCTTCCTTCTCTTCCTTCTTTTCTTCTTTTGTAAAATTATCTTTCTGTACAGAAAACTTAGCAGTGTACTTTGACCAAGTTCTTTGGCCTTTGCCATTTCAAGTTGTCAATGAGAGCCTAAGATTTTTGACCCAGGACATTGCCTCTCCAATGATGGCAGATCTCATCATATCTGTCATTGTAGTTGGTCCTGATAGCTTCCACCAGCTTAGCTGGAGCACCTTTGGCTTCCAAAGACAAGAGTGGTGCATGTCTTCCTGTATACCAGCCTGGCCTTCCCTTGATGATGCAGTGGGGCAATCCCAGCTTGAGACACATAGCAGGCGGCAACACCACTTGCTCAATGGTGTCTTTGGGGTGGGTGATTTCCACTGGCTGAGCCTTCTTGTTCTCCATCAGAGCAGTGACTATATTGACTCATGCTCCAAGGTTATGTGCTCTCTTACTAATGATGTCCTCTTTGCCACCAGCCCCCTTCTCAGCATGGGCCAGCAGCCTTTGCTTCTTTTCCTTGTCACTGGTCCATACTTTTGGTCATGCTTAGGCATCTGAGTAGCTGATTGTTATTCCAGGGCCTGGAGGAATTTGTTAATGGCAGTTGTTACTTGGAATCACTTATAGAGGATGACCCTTTGTCACTGCAGCCTTATAGGGTGGGGTCATTTTACAAAGTAAGAGAGGTTCCTTTTGGTCTGATGTCCTGTCCAGTGCTAAAGTTGTAAGGTCTTTTTACAAACAGATAATTCACCACATTTTTGGCCTCTTATTTCTTCATGACAGGGGAGTTAAGAACCACCTTCTTGCCCTTGGCCTTCTTTCCTTCAGACATCTTGCCATGCTGGAGGAGAGGGAAAGAAAATGGTATTATGGGTAATATATAAGAACCAGGGAGTTCCTGGGTACTTGAGCCTGCTTTCTGATACAACCCAGGACCATCTGCCCAGGGTGGGCACTGCCCACAATAGGCTGAGTCTCCCCACTTAAATCATTAATCAAGAAAGTATCCTGTAGACAAGCCCAGATGTCAATCTGACGGAGTCAGTTCTTCAACTGAGATTCCCTCTTCCCACATGATTCTAATTTGTGTCAAGCTGACAAAACCTAACTAGCACAACTGACCCCTTGTCAGTTTGATGCACAAACACATTATGATTAAATCCTAACTGTCCTTTCTGGCTTATCCCCAAGATCTCATGTTAAAACTATAATACAAAACAGACTGTAATTTTAAAAGTAATACAAATTTTCTTTAAAAATAAAAAAGGTCAAATCTGCTAAAATTCCAATCTCTTTACAATATCCAAAAGTCTCTTAACTGTTGGCTCCTAAAAATCCAAAATAAATTACACACTCTCTTGTTCCAAAAGGGAGAAACCACGGTTCAGCTATAGTTGGATCAAAACAAAACAAAATTCCAACAGTGAATCAAATCCTGTAGCACAATGTCCAGGACTTACTCATGATCTATTGGGATAAAAAGGGTTTGGGCAACTCCATTTCTGGCTCCCCCATTCACAGCATGTACCTTGTCTCATAGTCTCAGGCGAGCTCCACTCCACATCTGTTACTCTTTTTGATCATCACCTGACCATCCTATCATCTCCCAATTTCTTTCCCTCAATGCTCAGGCCTTTCATCCATCTTGGCTTCCCTGAATGCACACAGCAGCTCCTTTTCGTAGCCTATCACAGCAACTTCTTCCTGGACAAAGGTCTTTTCATATACCATGTATTTATCATGGTCTTGCTGGCCAAGCTACTACTTTCCCATATTAAAGTAACTTTCCTTTGTGCAGTCCTAGTTGCACAGTTCAAAGAAAGAACAAGCCTGTGATTATTTCATGCCTGACCCATCTATTCCAAGCAAGTCTTCTGATCTCAGAGGTGCATTTGTCATGTTGCAGACAAATGGAAAGGTGTGGCCAGTGTGCTGACACTCTGATAGATTGTAGCAGCCAGACTTCTTCCTGGAGGCTACGTTTTAACTGTAGCATATGACTGAATTAGTCCACAGGTTATAGCAGTTTTCCTTTGACACTTGGGTATAAATACAGCAAGATAGACTTAAAAACAACCTTCCCCTGAGACTAGGTACTCTCTGACAGTGGATCCACTCTGTATTTTCTGGTATCCAGAAGGAGGAGACTTCAGAGAAGGTTCTGCTCATGATCATGGGCTGAGTACATGCCCCACACTGGGCACCTATCCTGAATAGGTTATTTCACAGAATAAATTCTTCATTACCTTTCTACTAAGCTTCAAGTTCATTAATAATCTATTAGTTTATCTAGTCAGTTAATTCTCTAAGCCTTTATCTCTTTGAAAATGCAAATTGAATACCTTAAATATAATAATGTCTGTGAAAGTAAATCATTCCAAGATATGGGAAAGAGATAGTCATTTCTCCCTGGAAATGCCCCCACAGCCCCACATTGCTCAGTTGGTTCCATATTAAATCAAGCTGACATTGAAGATTAGCTATCCAAACACCAAGCCAGTTTATCAGATGAACACTTTCTCCATAGCAGAAGTCTAATTCCATTTGCAACCTAAGAGTAAGTTTGTCAGTCTACTTTCTCTCCCTGAACTTCTCACAACTAAGTTTGAGTCTCAGACATGTGATACCTCTTCAACAGCCAGTCCTCTGATGGGCTGCTTGCAGGAATAAAGGCTATCTCTTCTTGAAGGGAGCTGTCCTTGTGCCAGATTTCCTGAAAAGAAGAAGCAATTAAGAGTGTAGAGAAAGGGTCAGACAAGGCTTTTCCTGGGGCTGGTTCTTGATGTTTCTCATCTGTTCCAGCAGAACATTCTTTTTAAAAGTTGTTTTTATTATATTTATTTATTTGTGTGAGTGTGTGTGTGTGTGGTGCATGCAGGTCTGTGTGTGTGTGTGTGTGTGTGTGTGTGTGTGTGTGTGTGTGTGTGTGGTGCATGTGTGTGTGTGTGGTGCATGCAGGTGTGTGTGTGTGTGTGTGTGTGTGTGTGTGTGTGTGTGTGTAGGTAGTGCATGCAGGTGTGTGTATGTAGTGTATGCAGGAGTGTGTGTGGTGTATGGAAGTTGTGTGTGTGCATGTATTCAGTTGTATGTATATGGATAATGTGTGTGTGTGTGTGTGTGTGTGTGTAATGTGCTGATATGTGCAGATACTTAAGATCAAAGCCAGAGGTCAGAGCTGAGAATCTTCCTCTCTATCACTCTCCACTCTCTCCCACTGAAGCTTGAGCTCACTCCTTTGGCTAGAGTGGCCAGCAGCGAATTCCAGGGATCCACCTGGCTCTGCCCCACCCAGCCCTGAGTTAAAGACTTGTGTTGTGGCTTCCGGTGTCTACATGGGTAATTGGGGATTTAAAATCAGATCCTTCTGCTTAAGTATCAATCACGTGACCCTATGAGCCATCCTCCCCACTCCCTTTTTTAAAAGTACATGCAGGACATAGTAAATTCAAGTGTCCTTCATTGTAATCTGAAACAATTGAATTGACTATTACCATCTAGTCTTTTACTCAGTTTGATACTTTCATAAATAAATAAGGACTATCAATGCACTTCAAACACACACACACACACACACACACACACACACACACACACACACACACTCAAAAACCCTCACATTAACCCATATGAACAAGTGTGTGTCTGTAGACTCTTTGACAGCCTTGTTTGAATGCCACTCTCATGGTACCCTCCTCCAACAGCCATCTTCTCTCTGGGATGACAAGGAGAAATAAAACATACCTAGTGTGGAGTTGCTGCATCCTCACCAGCAGCTTCAATTTTTGGCAAAGACACCCCATGCTCTAATCACGACTGCAGTTGTCCTGCATTCAGAGCAAGATTTGACTTGTACCCTGTCCTACGTCTGCCTTGGGTACCAGTTGAGGCTGATGAGTAGGAGTGGGTTTCCTAAACAAAGAAGAAGGAATAAATAAACCTGTCAGGGAGAAAAAAATGTAATCTGTTTGTGGGTTTGATCGTCCTATTTGTCACAGAGAATAACAGCTGCATTATTGCCCACAGCACTTAGAATTCAGAGGCCATCATTACACAATGACAAATGATGTTCCTATAATTTACCATTTGTCTTTTTTCCACATAGTTAAAAAACCATCGTTACAAAAAATCATGACAACTTGCCAATTAAACAGATCTACTCACCCATAGATGAAACATGCATCTTTTCATTTTGCAAATTAACTTGGGATGGGAGGGAAGGTTGGGAATGAAATGTATTGTGATGTGTTGGGAAACTTGAATAGGTCCATATTAAACAACCCCCCGCTGCCTGGTGTACCTGAGCCAGTTAGAAGCCAACATCACTTACAAAACACCAAAACCTTCTGTTTTCTTCTTCATAACAAACTCACTCATAAGGCTAATTAATTACCTCTTTCTTTACTTTTATTGTACACATAAAGGGGGCATATTAATCTTATACCATATGCAGAGGTAGCTGGATTATAAATATGAGTAAAACCAGTAACAGTATGATGGTGAAATTGGGAGAGAGAGAAAGAGAGAGAGAGAGAGAGAGAGAGAGAGAGAGAGAGAGAGAAAGCATTTTCTTGTGGGAGGATGCCATAGAGAGAGAGAGAGATGAGCCTGGGTAGGTAGCTCAGTGGGTAAAGCACAGCTGCACAGCATGAGAACCTGAGTTCAAGTCACCAGAAATTATGTAAAAAGCCAGATATGAAAGGACTGTGGTGGTGATGAAGGGTTGGAACAGGCAGATCCTGAAGCTGATTGGCTGGCTGGACTAGGCCAGTCCATTAGAGCTAGGTTCAGTGAGGTGCCTATCTAAAAACAAAAGGTAAAAAATGGTGGAGGAAGATTTAGATATCAACCTCTGGCCTCCATATGCACACACATGTGCATACATCTTCATGAACTCTAGCCTACTATATATATGTGCACATGAAAAGAAGAAATGAAGGAAGGGAATAAGGGAGGGAGGGAGGGAGGAAGGAAGGACGGACGGAAGGAGGAAAGAAAGAAAGAAAGGAAGGAAGGAAGGAAGGAAGGAAGGAAGAAAATGAAGGAAGAAGGAAAGAACATTCCACAATATGACAACAGATGGCAAGTTTGGAGTGCACAAAAACCTGAGAGAAGGCCTGTTCAGAGGCCAGATGACAAACAGCCCTGAGGAGAAGAAAATGACAAGTTCAGTGGTGATTTCAGGAACCAAGAGGTTGAAGGTATAGTTCACATGTTCACAAGGAGTTGTGAAGAAGCCGATATACCAGTCTTTTTTGTGGAAATTGTCAGGTCCAAAGGAAACTCCATTCCCCCAAGTTATGGCCATTAGAAAAAAGCCAGAAATACTCTGGAATTTGTGAAGCTAGTTTCCCTAGACCAAAAGAACCATTTCCCTTGTCACTGGCAGAAAGGACAAAGGGTCCTCTGTGGTGCCTATTAGCATAGCAAAGCATATGCTGGCCTCCAGGCTCCCTCAGTATCATAGGTGCCTGTTACAGATTTGAGAGTCCATATTGGCTCTCCTCAGTTCTTCTCACTTCCCCCATAGTCTAAACTTCCTCCAGCTCAGGAGCTTCCCTACCTCCAGCTTCACATTCTCCTTATAACCCTGCTATTTCAGGTCTGATCACTTTTGGTCTGCTCTTTCTTACCTGCTTTCTCTTTCTCTTTGTCTTCATCTCTCACTCTTCCCCTCCATCTCTCCTCTCATGACCGAGTTCAGTCAGCTGGCCATGTTCAGTTGATTTCTTTCTGTCTCTGCTCTGGATTCTTCCAAATACCTCTGGCTGTTCTCTCTCTCATACCTACAATAAACAAAACAAACAAACAAACATAAAAAAACCCTTCCACTTTAGTGTTCATGTCACCAGTTTGTACAGAGACTTCCAACCTTTTCTTGGCATACAGCTCTTAATTTGGAAGGAACCATCCTTTGTATCATATAAAATAAAGCAAAAACCATTTGTTAAAGATCTCTGGTTGGGGGTTGGGGGTTTAGCTCAGTGGTAGATCACTTGCCTGGCAAGCACAAGTCCCTGAGTTCGATCCTCAGCTCAAAAACAAACAAACAAACAACTCTGGTTGGAGCTTGAGAGAGATTTCAGGGGAGAATTTTTTTTTGGTAAGTGAGTTAATGGAATAGTTATTAATACTATAGAAAAACAACATTAGGAGGAGGATTCTGAGAAGAATTCAGGCCCTAGCACTATAAACACACAGCATGGTAAGATCTCTAAAAAGGAGCTCATGAGGCAGAATATTGGGAACCTTCTTATAGGTCTCAGGGAAAGGTGGGGTTTCACACTACCTGCTTAAAGTTTACCGTGCCTGTTGGTGGCATATCCCTAAGTCTCAGATACGGGTTAGAGGATTGGAGTACTTGCATTTTGAAGAAGAGAATAAATAATTTTGTTTTATTTGAGTTAGAAGATGGGAGAAAGTGAGTAGAAGGAGCACATTTGGCACTATATGCATAGCGGCTGTGCCACCAGAAAGCTGGGCTTGTAAACTTCCTTGCGAACTGAAATTAGAGTGCTTATCATTCTCCTAGAATTCAGACACCTGAATTAATCCTTTAGAGAGTTTCAGTAAGAGCAAAAGAGTCACAGTCAGGCTTTTGTTGGGAGGCCTGGCAACAACTTTATAGCAACAATGACAGTAGATGCAGATGAACATGACTTCAACTGCCCCTAGCCCCAAACCTAACAATTTGTTTGTCCATTTTCATCTCTTCCTCTTCCCCCTCCTCCTCTTCCTCCTCCTACTCATTCTTTTTGTAGATATGTGAATAAAGTCTTACATATATAGCCTGGCTGGCCTGGAACTCATAGAGATCTGTCTGTAAGGTCTAGTTCATAGAGCTATTGTGGGGAATTATGAAGTAAATTCTACCTCTAAGGTGGACTCTCAGCTTCCAATTTTTGTTGTAAGATGAGTTGGGAGGGAGATTTATTTTCCTCCTTCATGTGTTTATATGGCAGAATGCCCAAACTGGTGCCCAGCCTCTTGGAAAAGGATGTGATCTGCAGATACCATCCCAACGTGGGTGTTAGCAGAAATGTGTCCTTGCCGTCTGTCAGAATATGTGATGTGCCAGCTATGGTTATCATAAACGGCTAATTAATTTGAGAATGGACAAAGTCCAGAAAAGCAGAATCTTCATTTGCAAACAATTGTGTTATAGCCAGTGCTTTAACAACAATAAAATACAGATTTCCTCAACTTATTTTTATAATTTGTGACAATGGGGTTGTCATGTGAGGTAAAAATGTCTTCAACATGGATGATTCTGGAAACTGACACCTAAGCAAATGCCTCAGCACACAGTACTGCAGAGTTCTCACTAGTCACATGACACCTTTCACAGAGATGTTTCAACATCCCCTGGGAAACTTACACAATGCAGACTAGATTTGAAACTTGGCAAACTTGGCCCAAACACACACATTTGTTTTCTTGTAATTTGTTTGAATGCATCATCAACACAATCAGAATCCCTGTGCAGTTGCTGCTGGACTAGTTAATTAGCAAGCACAGACAAATATGAAAAGAGAAAATAGATTTACTGTTTAGAATAATTTTGTCAGTTTGAGGCAAATATTTAGTGATTTTTTTTTTCATTCCTAAGTAAGGAGGGGGTGATACATGATTTGAATAATATATATATATATTTCCAAGTCTGAAGAGGATAAAGGATACTATCACCTCCACACTTAGTAGGTGTGCTGTTTAGGTTTAATTGTCAACTTTATACAACCTAGAATCACCAGGGGAAAATGTAAGTATATTTGTGGGGAGATTGTCTTGATTGGTAGTTGATACAGGAAGACCTAGCCCATGGTGGGCAGAACTATTGCATGAGCAGCTGGTCCTGGGATGAGGAAGAGTGAAGAAAATTCTCTGCAAGCAAGCAAGTGGTGGCATGGATGCATTCTCTTCTCTTCTCTTAAATGTAGATATGATGTGAGTAGCTGCTTGAGTTACTGCCTTAACTTTGTCCTGTTGATGGAGAGTTATATGGACAAAAAACTCTTTCCTCTTCTGTGCTATTTGTTCTAACAACAGGAACCAGACAAGAATAGTGGTATGACATAGAGAGAAAATTGAGAGGATGTGTACACAAAGTTGAGGTTGAGACCCTAGTGGTTCCTTCTTGTTATGATCAAACCCCAGAAGAAACTCAGGGGAGGAAGGGTTTGTTCCAGCTCACAGTTTAATAGGGGTTACAGCCAAGCATGACAGAAAGAACCCAGCAGCAGGGACCTGAGGCAGCTGTTCACATGATGTCTGTAATCAAGAAGCAGTATATTAACAAGGGTGGGGCTGGGCTATATACCCTAACCAAATGCTCCACTCCCAGTGACTCATATTCTCCAGGGAGGTGCCACCTCTTAAAGGTTCACCAGCTTTCTGAAACAGTACCACCAGCTGGGTCCCAAGTGCTCAACAGCATGAGCTGATGAGGAAAATTTTACCATCCAGCTTTACCACCCTGGGCCTGCATAGTAGTTTACATAAATTCCCTAAACAGCAAGGGTGTCATTTACTAGGATACATCTCTCTTTCTGAAATTCCTGGGACAAATAGTGAAGTTGGATGGCTGTAGACAGTTTTCATTCTCCATCAGGAAAAGGAAGTTTGTGGGCACAGGTGGGCATCTTCCTTCTCACCTGATACCAAGTCAAGCCCTTTTTTCCTTGTACCACACTCTGACTTCTCTTTATCCAGGTCTCAAACTCTGTTTAACCTTGAATGCCCATATCCTTTCTGTCTCCTCCTTTTTTTCTCATTTTATGTCTTGCAACTTCAGGAGTGAAGCTTCAGGCTCTTGAGGATTTGATGTGGGCTCTTTCTAGTCTGTCTATGCTGTAGTTTCCTAGGGTGATTTATTTCCTATTTGAATCCTACATGTCTAACTTCTCTTCCCAGGACACTTGCATGGCTACATATGCAAGAGTCCAAACCAGGGAACAGAAATAAGACTAATCCCAAATGTCTCACACTTAGTCAAGTCACAGGAAGCCTAAATACTCCCCTGTTCTTCCTGTGATACCATGAGGATGATGAGACATAAATAGCTGTCTTTAAAATAATTACATATGGGGTCTGTGCAGATGACCCAGTGGGTAAGGTGTTTGCTGATCAAACAAGAGGACCTGAGCGAAAATTCCCGGTATGGACATAAATGCTCAATATGGCAGTATGTTCTTGCAGCATGATATGCAGAAAAGACAGGCGAGTTCCTGTCACAGGAAGCTCGAAGACCAGCTAACATGGTACATGCAGTGGTGAACCCAAGAAGGTCCTTTCAAACAAGGTAGAAATGAGGGCCACATCCAAGGTTGTCTTCTGATCTCCACACTCATGCCATGGCATGAATACACCTACACTGACACACAAGAACACACATACAAACTCATCATTGTAGCTGAAGTTTTCTCTGGTCCTGCCCAGTCCACTGATCCCACAGCTGCTTATAAGATAATCACTCAGAAACTTATATTAATTACAACTGTTCAGCCATTAGTTCACGCCTACCACTGACTAGCTCTTACATTTAAACTCAGCCTATTTCTGTTAATCTATATGTTGCCACATGTTCTATGGCTTTACCTGTTTGCCATTACATGCTGCTCCCTGGATGGCAGGCTGGCATCTCCTGACTCAGCCTTCCTCTCCTCAGAATTCTCCTTGTCTGGTTATCCTGCCTATACTTCCTGCCTGGCTAATGGCCAATCAGCATTTTATTAAACCAATGCACAAAAGCATTATCCCACAGCACATCATACACATGATAAGACTATAAAATAATTGTATATGGACTTTGTCATTTTATCAATAATAATCAAAAACAGGTGAAAGATTTAAATATGATTCATGAAGGAAAATTTCAGTTGCTCCCATCCACATCTTCACATTGAGAGCTGAGGGAGAAAGGTTGAGTCACATTGTCTATGACTGTAGCAGGTGGTTACTAGACTAGAAAGACACTCAACTCACAAGTGCAGCCAGTGAGATTACCTAATGAGCACCTGGAGGAGATCAATTTATAATCTGACAGGGCATGATTTTAAAGATATACAGAAGAGGCAATTACAGAGTCTTTATGAATGTAGATTCTGAGACTCTCAAACACAGGGGCTAGTACCCATTCATTTTCTCCATCATTACGCTGGTCCTTATCATACCTGATATTTGTATTACATTTCCAAATTCAGGCAGAGTGGGTAAGTTTATGCTTCTGTGACAAGCATCCCCTAAGATTCAATAAGTTCCTCCATGAAACATGCATTTCACCCTCAAACAAATGCCAGCACAGATCATCCAGGAGCAGTCCTTCAGGCCAATGGAGTTTAGCTTGTAGAATAGGAGAAGGAATCATAGGGAATCAAACACTAGATGTCAAACTTCCATTTAGAGGTCATACAATATACTTCTAATAAAATATCATTTGTCAATGTTAGACACATGGTCAGCTATCATGTCAAATGGAGAAGTAACACCACAACTCCAAACAGTAACACATTAAGAAAACATACTTGTTATACTCAAATTGGAGTGTTAGACATTGTGAAAAGTACTGAACCAAAAATTGGGTTCAAAGAGCCTCTGGAAACAACAAGATGCTTATATATGTTTGTGTTTGTGAACTGTGAATATAAAGGCGTCACATCAGAAAAGGCCTTAGCTTTTGCAACCTGCCCTCATCTGGGAAATATCATGCAACTATTTCTGGTGGTAAGACTATTCCACTGAAAGATCAATGTTAAGAACATATTTACTCTGCTATGATTTTACCTGGGGAAATACAAACAAACACTTGTCTATTCTATTAATATACATAGTCTATATAAATTCTATTTAATTCTATAAATTCAATTCTATTCATATACACATAAACTATTTAGTGAGTTTATTGCAGTTACTAACAAGAGCACAGGTAGAAAGGCACAGCAATTGCAGAAAGTCCACCTCAGCACAAGAGGCAACTTACTGAAGCTGAATGCCTGGAATACCTTAATAACCTGTAGGTGGATCTACCAAGTGAACCCCAAATGTGGCAGGGAATCATGTGACTCCTATAGCTCTCTGAGCTCCCTCATCTTCCTAAGTTCCCTTGGCTTCCAGAGTTAGCTCAGGTGGCTCCCTCCTGTTTTAACTAGAAGAAATAGCTACTCAACACACTCTTTAGTAACCAATTGTTAAATGATGTTATTAAACTTGTGAACCCAATTAAGCAATTCTTCTCTATGATGGTCCAGAAAGTGGATGGACCAAGGCAGGACACACAGCACACAGTCTGTAAGCCTTTGACAGCTGAACACTGGCTTAAAATTGATAGATAGATGATAGACAGGTAGATGACAGAGGATAGATTGATAAATGATATATAAATCATTTATAGATAGACTAATAAAAGATGATTGATAGACAATACACAAAAGATAGACAGACAGACAGATAGATATAGATAGATAGATGATACAAAAATATGTTGATAGATATATAACCTATCATGTAGATTGATAGATGCATATACATGGATAGATGACAGATGGATAAATTATATATATATTTCAATGGATGTGAGCTGTGCCCTTCATGTGTCATCATAGCATGTAAATTTATCTATCAAGAGCACATCACTCACTTGTCCCACTCAGCCTGGCCACACAGAGTGAGTTGGAAGACCTCTGAATAGAAATGACATTTGGCTGAGCCCATTTGAGGACAGTCATTAATATTGCTAACGGGCCCATGTGTTAAATTTGGCCCAACAATGCCACCAGATGCATCCTCCCAGGCAACCTGGAGGCCTTTCTAATGATGCCTCTAGGCCAAGAGCGGTGCATCTGCTTCTATTCAAACAGCCTGGCCACTTGGCTAGAAACAGAGCATCATGGCAAGTACTATGTCCTAGGGAGGCTTCATTTCATGAAAAATTGATGTAGCTGGGGGCTGAATCCCATAGCCAGATCTGGCCTACAGATGGTGTACTTCTTCTAATGATAGGGGAAGCTATTTGAAGGGTAATCTAGATTAGCTTCTGAGTTAACTAAATTCAACAAGGTTTTATACATAGTCATATGTCTACCTTGTGTCCAGTGTTGTGTGGTGGCTGATCTTGATTATTAACTTGATGAGATTTTGAATCACCATGAAAACAAACATCCAGTTTCTAGACTGAGCTCCCTAAAGTGGGAAGTCCCATGCTAACTGAGAGTGGTTTCATCCCATAGACTGAGGACCCAGATAAAATAAAAAGAAGTCAGCTGCTCCACAGCATCTGCCTCTCTGCTTCTTGACTGTGGATACAATGTGATTAGACATTTCACTCACCTGCTGCCTTGACTTCTCCACCATGGTGGACTGTACCCTCAGACTGTGGGCCAAAATAAAGCTCCTTCTGTTGGTTAAATTGGCACTGCTCATGGATGGCCACCACCACGGTGGCCGTGCCAACAGAGGAGTGTTGTTGGCGGAAGAATCACAAGCCATCACATCATCACAAGCCATGGTTACCTTTTTAGAGCTTTATTAGGAGAGAGGGAAAGAGAGAGAGAGAGAGAGAGAGAGAGAGAGAGAGAGAGACCACATGGGGAGAAGAGAGGAGAAAGAGAAAAGGGGAGGGACACAGAGGGCCCACCCGCCTTTTAGGCTGGGCCGTGTCCTAGGCTGATGACGTAATTAAGGACAGAACCCTTACACCTTCATTCTTTAAGTTTATTTTGTTGGGTATTTTGTCTGGGCAACTAGAGAAATAACTCATATATCTTGAGATAAGGAAAATGAGCAATCAGAGATTCACAACAATGATGAAACAAGGTTCCCTTTGGCAAGAGTGTGATAACAGAATCAGACTGCATGAACTGAGAGAAGGAAGTAGACCCTACACTGTTGCTCAAGATTAAGATCTTCTAAGAGTTTCCTAAAGAATTCAAAGACATTCATTCAAATCCATCATCCTGTTTCTCAGATAAGGACACCAAAGCTGAAACATTATATGACTTTCTTCATGGTCCAGCAGTTGACAGAGTCAAGATCGGAACCTCTGATTCTGAAGACATGTTGCTCAATTCTCCATAAGGCAATGAGCTGAGTTCCAAGGACATGTTTAGAATATGACTAATAAATATGAAGCATTACTACAGAGTGTGACTGACAGCTGGTAACTTTCTTAGCCCCTCCAAATGACAACTCATTTAGCCCTTCATTGCAACTAATAGTTGCTAATACAGCATTTGTTTGCAAATAAGGACACGTGCATAAAAAATATGAGTAAGTAATTAGCCCAGAGTTACACAATTAAACTAAGGAGGTTTGGGAACCTGAAGAATATGAAGGTCTTTGTTTCTTGCCTGCTACACTGCATTAAACAGTATGAGATGATATTGGGTCACAGGTTTTTTTTCCCCCCACAGAATGGAGAGGCCTTTGTTTGAAGATGTCACTGATTTTTACATTTGGGCTCAAGTCAGGAATTCCCCAACTCAGTCACCTCTGCTCTTTGTTCTCACTTGCCAGAGAAGGAAATCTTAAAAGCTTAGGTGTGGACAAAGTTACATAGATAAATGGAGGTGAGAGAGATGTGAAAGACAGAAATAAAAATAAAATGGAGGGAGAGTTAGATAATAGATAGATAGATAGATAGATAGATAGATAGATAGACAGATAGATGATAGGTAGATATAGATAGATGATAGATATATAGCTAGAATATAGATAGATGATTAATAGATATAGAGAGTAGCTAGATGATACACAGATAACTAGATACATACATAGATGATAGATAGATTTATATATATGTATATATAGAGAGAGACAGAGAGACACAGAGAGAGAGATTTAAATAACTGTGTAGACCAATGAACATATAGAAATGAATATATACATGGATATACATATATAAAACCATGTAAAATATATGCATATAGAGACACATATATCAATACATAGATATTGATCATTGATATCAAGACTTTAAATACTGCTCAAATGTACAGGGGACCCCACAGGTGAGAGTGTCAATTGTTCTATTCCCAATTCTACACCTCAGAAAACTGGCAAGCATTCATATAGCAGGGCTACCTGAGCCTGTCTCCTGACTTTACTGATAATTGCACTGTGTGATTTTGATACAGACAATTACAGCATTGTTCACATGAAGAAGCTTCTAATTTAGACAGATCTCCTCCTGCCGACCACTGTGGGCAGAAGATGAGAAGTCCTGAACTGAAGCTGCAATCACTGTAGGCTTTAGGAATTCTGAAGTGATTCTAAGAGGGTGAGACTTCTCCAGCACAGAAGGAATTAGTTTCTCTTGAACTTTGACAAATAGCTTAGAGTCAGATTTAATTTAACTTGGAATAAAGAAAGAAACAAAAATATTTTCAGATATAGGATAAAACTTTTGTGCAAATTGAAATATTTGTTGGTTTTAGTCAGAGTATCTGAATAATAATCCCCTTCTGTTTCTAATGTGCTATCCCAGACTCCCTCAGTAGAGAAGAGAAAGGAAAAATATAACAAAGCCACAGAGCGTTTTGGTGTTGGATGAAAAAAAAATGGGATCAGATGTTTTGCTTCTGAGGAGTGTGTTGTATGTCTAATTTTTCCACTAACACTTTCACAGCACAGACCAAATCATCACTTCAGCATTGAGCACTGATGAGGTGCACTTGCTTGGTTGAAAGAGAGGAAAATGAATATGTGTACTTAACACTTTTATGATTATACTTTTCAGTGATAAGACGAGGGTAACTATATGACTTCATGATGGCTTAAAGGCAATTGGTTCCACTGAGAGAAGACGACACGTCAAAATATGAAGTGCAGGAAAGCAGGAGATGCTTCCCCAGTAATTGGAATCCAGGCAACAATAACATGGCATTATTGAACGCTTGCCGCTTCTTAAGAAAAAGGTCTCCTTTCTTTCTGGAAAATAAAACCTCACTTACTGTGGGGCATCATGACCATACCCAAGAGGAAAGGGGGAAATTAAAAATTATCTCACCTGAGTGCATTTGCCTTTGAATCAAGCATGTGCTAAAGTCTGTGCAGCTTCTTGCTGCAGTTTCTCTTACTATTCCCTCTTGTTATAAAATCACAAGATTTTCCAGTTGAGGGGCATATTTTATGGGTAACAGTGAATCCACTTTTCATTTTGTGGATGAGGAAATAAAAATATAATAAAGTAAAAGAGTAGATGGCAAGATGGCTCAGCAGATAAAGGTGCTTGCCAACAAGTCTGACAACCTGAATTCAACCTCCAGGAACCATATAGAGGATGGAGGGACAGACAACTACAAACTGTCCTTTCATGGCTTGCATGAATCCATACATGTATGCAAATGCATGCAAATATACATATGCTTAACCCCCCAGATTCAGATACACACAAACACAGACACACGCACATACACATACATACACATGCACACACAAATTATATATGCAGTAAAGTGACTTGCCTGTGAATGTATTGCCAACTTATGGTTGTTCCTATTCTTATATGACCAGAAAGGAGAGAGGAGAGAGATATTAACATAATCAACTCAGAAAGGACTTCAAGAACTAGGAATCAACTTTTCTAGGGATGTGTCAAGAAGAACTGGGCAAAATGACAGTTGATAGAAAGTTATTGGCAGGAGTAAGAATATCTACTTGGGCTGGGTGATGGTTCAGTTAGTAAAGTGCTTTCTGCTCAAGCATAAGGACCTGAGTGTACACCCCAGAACCTGTTTTAAACAAACAAACAACAACAACACAACAAAGCCAGGTGTGCTAGCATGCACTTGCAATCCCAGTGCTGGAGAGGCAGACAGGAGGGTTCTTAGACTTTACTGACCAGCCAATATAGCCAAATTGGTGAGCTCTAGGTTCAGTGAGAGACCTTTCATCAAACAATAATTGGTCAATAATTGGTGAATCAACTTCTGGTCTCCGTATACACACACAAACACACACACACACACACACACACACACACACACACACACACACACTCACGTGCTTAAGGGCGCACACATACACATGGACACACATGAACAAACAATGATCTATTGATGATCTTTTCAGTTCCTTTATTAATTTAAAAACACACAAGCAGTTTCAAACTAGCTTGAACTAACTGTTAATGGGACTAAAAAGCCTGGACTTAGGAGTGATTGCAAGTGGAACGTAACTGCTGTCCAAATGGTAGCCAGTGCCTTTGCTCCAGATCTAACTTCAGCTCTCTGTACTGGTCTCCCCTCCCTGGCACATAGTACCATCCATGAGGCATGTAGGAAGGCCACCCATATTCCTACATTCATGTCATCACAGTTCAGCTTTGCCAACTTCAGTAAAAATAGTGCCTGACATCCAGAGCTCAAACAATAATTCCAGGGAAGAGCATTAATGTGTTGTTTAGAACACAAGTTCCAGTCTCTTTGTGTTGTTGTGATAAAACACTGACCAAAAACAAGTTGGAAGAGGGAAGGGTTTATTTGGCAAAGATTTCCAGGTCACAGTTCATCATTGAGGGAAGTCAGGGCAGGAACTCAAGCAGAAACTGAGGCTGACACAATGGAGGAACACTGCCTATCAGTTTACTCTCAGACTACTGCTTAGCTAGGTTTCTCATAGAGCCCAGAACCACCTGCCCAAGAGATGGTGCTACCTACAGCAGGCTGAGCCCTTCCACATCAATTACAGATCAAGACAATCCTTCACAGGTATGCAGATATGCCTTCAGGCTAGTCTGACCTGGTGAAACCTTCAACTTAGACTCCCTTCTCAGATGGCTCTAGGCTATGGCAAGGTGACAGTTAATACTAACTATGATATTAACCTTGACACAAGAAGCCAGCTAGCATGACTGTCTAGATTTGGCTTATAATTGAATCCCATATCTGAAAAGCTACAAAGAGGTTTGGAGAACTCACTGACTGTGGGGTACAAAAAACAGAGCATCTTAGACAGACTAAAAAATAAATACATAAAAACAGAAACAGCCTGAATCATTTTCATTGACCCCAAAATCCACACACAATTTGTTATGCTTAATCTGCCTTGTCAATTTGATGGGATTTAGAATCACCATGGAGAGAAATCTCAGACCATATTTCTCAGCAATTATCTAGATTAGGTTTGCTGAGGAACAAAGACTCATCCTAAATATGCACAGCATTATCCCAATAGCTGGAGTTCTGGACTGAATAAAAATTGGAAAGTCTAACTGAGCACCAGCTCTTACCTCTCCCTCCTTATTTACTGTGGATGCAAGGTGACCAGATACTCTGAATGCAGGCCATGATGGGGTACATCCTTAAATTTGAGTTAAAATAAACCCTTCCTTAAATGACTTTTGCCTGTCATTTTGTCATGCAGTGAGGCACATAACCAGTATATCCCTCTTCTTGAGCATTGGATTTCATATCAAAAGTTACAAGTATCCATACATAATTACAATTATGCTCAACACTCCCCGGGGGGCCATAGACCAAAGTGAATAGCAGAAGCTCCATGCTGATTCTGTATCACGAGTACTTTTCATCCTCAAGACAAATGTACTTAAACCTCTGTGCCTGTTGAAAAATTACTTCAATATTCTGTGGTCTGTGAATAGAATAAATGATCAGTTTCACCATCTAAAAAATGCAGGTTATAGAATGGAAAATAATACAAGAGTGCCAAATTCTTGAATGTAGGAAGAAAAGCATATATGATGTCCTTTTCATACAGCATGTGCATATAGTCCTGACAAGAATGACAGCATCTCTGTTCTTTACAGGGTAACAGTGTCTTGGTCAGTCAATATACCCAGATATCTACATTGGAAGCTGATTTCCTAGAGACACAATCATGGTGATCTTTGGATTTCTTTAGAAAACATATTTCTGAGGAAAGGTTATATTTCTTTGTAACTATCACTACTTGAGAACACCAGTCAGCTTCAAGTTCAAGGGTATTATATTCTTATGAACTATGTGTGCACTCTTGTGCACATGTATGTGTAAGCATGTGTGCTATATAATTCCCCATAGGTTCATGTGTTTGACCACTTTGTTCCAGCTGGTGCCACTGTTTGGGAAGGTTTTGGAACCTGTAAGAGGAAAAATCTCACTAGAGATTTTCCTTGCCTTCCTCCCCCTTCACTCTCTGCTTCCTGCATGTAGATGTAAGTTGACAGGCAGCTTCCTGCTCCAGCCACCATGCCTGCCCTGCATGCTGCCATCTTCTCAGCCATGATGGATTGTCTCCCTCTGCAACTTCAAGACAAATAAACTCTTCCCCTTAAGTTGATTTAATCAGATATTTTATCACAGTAACAAAAACTGAACTAAACAGTGTGTGTGTGTGTGTGTGTGTGTGTGTGTGTGTGTTCCCACAAATGTGTGTTCATCATGTGAAGGCCAGAGGTCCATGTTAGTTGTCTTCTTCAGTTGCTCTCTAGCTTATTATTGGAGACAGATTCTTTCACTGAACCTGGAGTTCTTCAAGTCAGCTTGACTACCAAGTCAGTGATTTCCATCCAGAACCACCTGTCCTTGTATTGGAAGATAGTCCAAGAATGTAGCTGTATGACAAGATTTTTGAGTTCTTGTGAGAAAACTCTAAGAAACCCAAACAAGAGTCTTGTTACCCGAGTTACCACAAAAACATGGAATTGTTCTTGGATGATGTTTTCATGTCCATCCCAGGTGTGGTGGATAGGAGTGAGTTTACTTCCAATTCTTCATTACAACTGGCTATTATTTTTTGCTCATATACTGCTATGGAAAAACCTGTTTTAGCTGCATACACCCTGCCCTTGTGATTGTACACTTTACTTATTACCCTTGTGATTTTACACTGACTCTAACCCTGAGAAATCACTTCCATAGCAATAAGCACTGATGCTAGTCTGGAGTGAGTATAGTAAAGCACTTCCAAGGAGACTTAAGACAGATGGTAGTGTTAACAACCAGAGTTTCTCTATGAAACTTAACCTCATCAGAAGAAGCCTTCCTATCCTACATTTTTGTCCATCCCCTGGGTTAACAGGCAGAATAATGTGCTGGGCCCATTTGCTTCATCTCCAAGAATTCTCAAGGGCTAACCCTGCTTCAAATTCCACATGGGAACAACTGAGGCATTTAATGTTGCTGCATCTCTGTCCACCCACTGAGTGCCTTCAACCACAGCTCAGATCCTGAAAGCCATCTCACAAAGATTTACCTCACTGTCTGATTCTCAGGGAACCCGACCTATGTCAGGTAGTAGCAGAAGAAAATATTCCAAAAATAGTTCAGAGCTGAATTTTGTATACATCTTGGAGGCTGGTAGACAATGAGAACCCTGTACATGGACAGGAGAAGTGTGTGTATAGCCGTTGGCACATAGTGACAGGATAATTGTTACAACACACCCTAGTTATTGACTGGGGTAGCACAGAGAAAGAGAAAACACTGATCTATGTAACACTTCAGATGAATTTGACTATCACCAGGAATGAGAACTTCATTACTAGATGTATCCTGTTTTGAAGAGGGTGCATGTTGTAAATGCACAAGGGAATATTGAAGGTGATTAATATCGAAGACAAAAGCTAGAGAATCTTCTTTAAGACATATAAAGAGATTCTTTGACAGATATTGTGGTATATATGTATGATGCCAACCCTTTGGAGGCTAAGGCAGATATGAGAACAACCTGGTAGAGAGAGAGAGAGAGAGAGAGAGAGAGAGAGAATTTCAGTTCAGAATACAGGAGTAAAGCTGAGTGGCTCAAGCTTTAACAATGATGATAAAAGAACTCAGTAGGAGATTAAATTTCCTACCTTATTCGGTCTGCTCAGACAAGGCCAGAGGCTGAAAAAAAATCAAAGCTACTAAATTCCAACAAGATCCATTATCAGTCAAGAAAAGCAGACTAATAAGATATTCACACATACACCATTGTATTTACGTGTGTTTTCAAATAGGATACACTCATGTTCATATAGGTGAAAGTATTTGTGTATGTGTTAATAGGGGCATGGTTTATTACCATGGACTGACTTACACCATACCTATTCTTCTTCACACCTCTTCTGGTGTACAATAATTCCCAACACTACAGAGTCATGAGAGATCAAAGAAAATTGGACTTGTCTCTCATGTGCAACTGCTTCTCTCAAAATACCCCTTCTCAGAAGGCATGAAGATAACTTTAAGCACAATTCTGAGCCTCTAGGTTAATGTCATAGGTTGAGCCTCAAGAGGAGTGATTTCTGTGTGGAAAATGAGCTGAGGACAGCTTTCAAGTTCAAATATCAAAGTACATAGACCTGAGCAGAAGGGGAAACCAAAATACAAACGCCATAGCAAAGACCTTGAAAATTCAACCCTTTGGACACTAATGAGACAGAGAATTCTTCAGAATTGTCTCATTCTGGACAAAGGAGACAAATGTGTTTACTCTGCATCAACCTGCTATTAGATGTACCTTTTGAGAAGGGGATATGACTTTGGCCAAGGTGGCTTTGGCAGTGAAGGCCGTTGTTCAAAAGGAAAGTGCACAAGGAACTGCAAGAACAAGTAAAATATCTGAAGTTATCTTTGAGGATTTAAATTTATTGTCTTTATTGTCATATCTTATAATCCTAATTTCTCATCTCTGTCACAATCCCTCTCTCTATAACCATCCAGGAAACAGTGAAGATATTCTAAAGAGGCATGCCTGCCCCCCCTTTTTTTTGGCTGTAAGACAATTGAAACAACTGATCTGCCCCAAAATGAAATTTCCCCTGGAGTCTCATGCTTGGAGAAGGCAAAGGCTGTGGCCCAGTGCCTGTTAGAAGGAATTTGTCTCCCAGGAAGAGATTTCACATAGTGTTGACAACCTGTAAGACCACCTTGTAGGAGAGCTGGAAACAAGACAGTGATCTGCCGATGATGGGCAGGGACACACCTTGACCAGGACTGCTAAACTATCCACACCTATTGATCTCATTTAAACTTAAAACCACATTTTTGGACACAAAGATGGATTTGGGGATCACTGGACCCATATGTCTCCCTTTCCAATGTGGTTGCAGTGAATCTGCTTTCTCTATTCACTATTCCTTGTTTCTTTAGTTGGCCTGTTGAGATGGTGGCAGTCCCTGGCTTGTGAGGATCTGTCAGGGCCCAGTTTCTAAAGCACAAGTAACAGCTGCGGACTTACTATGTCACTTTATCTTACCAAAACTGCTAGTGGCCAAGCAGTTTGCTGATTTTTTTTTAAGGAAGTCTTCAGATTTGTTGATTTGCTCTGTGTTCCTTTCATTGATAATAAATATATATGATCATGTTTATGATATCTTTCCCTTTATTTTCACTGAATCCATTTACTTTCTTCTTTCCAATTTCTACAGAAGGACATGTGGCTAACAAATTATGATTTTCTTTTATAAGACAATATTCTCTAATTTAAATATTTATTTTTTAGCACCACACTTTGAACCTACATTGGTACTGATGATGACAAAAACATTCACAAAGTAGTCCAAGTTAGACAGTTTTCATTATTGGATATGGTTAGGTTGATTTTTGTGTTTGTTTCTGTTTTTTTCAAATTTTATATAAGCTAGGATCATCTGGGAAGGGAGAACCTCAACTGAGTAAATGCCTCCATTGGATTGCCCTTTAGGCAACTCTGTGGGGAATTTTCTTGATTAATGATGTGGAAGGGCCTCACTTCCACTGTGGGTGGTACCAACCCTGGGTAAGTGGACCTAGGTGGTGTGAGAAAACAGGCTGAGGAAAACATAGGAGAGAAGACCAGTAAACAGTGCCCTCTATGGTCTCTGCTTCAGTCTCTGTCTCCAGGTCCCTGCCTTGGTTTCCCACAACAATCACCAGTGATACAGACATGTAAACCAAATGTGGTGTTTCCTCCACAAGTTGGATATGGCCAGTGTTTTGTCACAGCAACAGACAGCAAACAAACACTTATGGCAATTTAAAGCAAGGTCCTGGGGTTGGAGAGACATCTCAGAGCACAGGAGTACTTATTGCTCTTGAAGTGGACTGGTATGTGGTATCCTGCTCCACATCAGATATTCACAACCACCTGTAACCCCAGTTCCAGGGTGTCCAAGGTTATTTTCCGGGCTCCTGCCCACATGTGATGTGCATATATTCACACAGGCATACTCACATACACATTAATAAGTAAAAGCAAATAAATTTCAATAGTAAAGTAAAATATATCCTTCAATTACTTGTCAAGACCAAGACATTGAAGCTGTCTTGCTTCTTAAAATCATAGTGGCTTCTGACTTCTTTAAAGCAAAGAGCAGGGGAGGAACAATACTGTGTCTTCTATGGGGAAGTTGGCAAATGGTCATATAGCCTCCTACTGATTAACTTGGACAGCTACCACAGGTAAAGTCACCCACTTTGTAAGTAAAGTTACATTGAGATATAACTGGTAAAGAAGTCAACCTGGGCAGTTCAGATGACATGATAGCTAGGTTACTAACTGGCACCTGGCCATGTATATACCACTTCCTAAATACATTGGCATCTGGCCATGTATATACCACTTCTTAAATACATACCCAATTAATGCTTTAAGTAACCGCCTTCCTGCTGAGGTCTGACTGCAGCCTCCTAGTAGAAATAAGCAAGGACCTTTCTGCTAGGGCCTCCTCACACCGCAGACATAGAATCTCACAAAGCAAAGTATCTATTATACACAGTGACATATGTGGCCATTAGTTATCTGGGAGTATAACAGAATGATACCAGAAGAGGACTGCTATTGTAATTAGAACCCAAGTATATAGTATGTGCTTTCTACTTAGGAGGTAGTGGGCAGAAGTTGGGGGCACACTCTGGGGACTCAGTGAAACCATGATGACATTAAGGAGGTTCTTGCTGAAGGGTTAAGGGAATGTGGTATGGAAACCTGAGTGATGTCTCAGTCATTAAACTGCTCTGTTGGACTCAGTATGGGCAGGTACTCAGGTAGGCTCTACTTGGCTGTTAGACAACAGGCCGTAGCCTATTCTAAATGTCTGTGCAAAACTCACAAACACCCAGGATTCCCACCTGGTACAACTTCTACATTGGAAATTTGAACTGAACTTGCACTTTACTAAAAAGTGAGTTTTCTCTTTATATTTAATATCTTTAGGTTTTATATTAGACAGAAAACACCTGAGAAAAATAATTTTGCCACTTACATTTATTAATCTTCTTGTATTGACTAGAGCAACTTAAAAGTGTGTGCAAATGTACAGATAATAGATACTTTTGGCTTGTCTGATATTTGGGGTAATTTGAACTCTTTTAAGAATCACAACAACTATCACTGATTACTATTGCAAGACACATGGATAATAGTGGCATATTATAGTGCCTAATGGCAAAGATCTATAATGTCCAGTTTGTTCAGTTTTATTTCCTTCTCAGTTATTTGTAGACATTGAGAGAGCAAGTCATTTTAGATGTGTAAACTCAGTTTCCTGATTTATGAAATGAAAATAACAATTTATCATTGAATTTTTGTGAAGAGTAATTGAATTTGAAAGTCTACAATCTCTTGTGTCATGTCTAAAGGTCAGTGTCTAATACTTAGGAAGTGCTCTGTATGTGGCTATTGTTTTTAAACTTTATCAAATATCTATGTCCCATTTCCAAACAAGAAGTTTTAATTCAGTGCAATTGTAGAGTTACAACATCTTTCTGAGATATATATATTATTTTTACTGTACCTTAAACAACAAATCCAGAGGATTATGAAATGTGCTACACTGATTAACTGCAAATGACATAGCAAGGTTTTGAACTATAGACTGACTTTCACATTGTATTCTGTGATCTGTTATGTTTCCATTTCAATGCCACGATCTTGGCAAAAATGTGGAGAAATATTATGCACAGCTCCTGCCCTTCTGAGTCTTGAAAGTCCAGAAGTCAGTCACAGCTTCCAGTAAAGTACTCATCTCACAGGGCCACTGGGGAAGGTGAGAGAGGAGCAGCTGCAGAGAGTGTGGCTCCACCAGAAGAGCTGAACTGTGAACGTTAAGGAAGTAGCTGCCCTGCGTTTCCCCGAAGAGCAGTGAGCTGTCAGGTGCAGATTGTACCAGACAAATGGCCCAGGTTAGTTCCCTTTAGGGGTCTGATATCTGACCTGAGTTTAGTTCCATTCTGGCAATAAAAGACTGCAAGGATTGCCCTGGAACATTACTTTCCCTAAATAACCTCCAGTAGTTAGGGAGCAGACATATATGGAACTGCTAAAGTAATGTCTACATTTTAATAATACTTCATTGGAAACAAACTATCTCATGAACTTTGACCTCCCCTAGGTTATTCAATACTGTATTCAGAATGGTTTCCTGGATGGTCCTACAGGTAATAAATATATCTTTGGAAACTAAAGTAATACTAAAGTTCTCTCCCAAGCTTACCCCCTTTATAGACCTATTGTTGACCTACTGTCAGTGGCCTTCTACATGCTGAACTTTCAAGTCTCTTTTTTTCCCCCAGAAAATTGATAGGTTCTCCTGAGATTGCCTAACTCTACCTCTCTTGTTTTTCTCTTTTCCTCTACTTCCTTCTTTTCTTCTATCCCTTCCTCCCACTTTCAACTTAATCTGTCTCTCACATACATCTATTTTACTGCATCACACTTCAGATTATGACCATTTTTATGTGTGTGACGGGTAAGACACTGAAATGGTACGAAAGGGCACACTGATGGATGGCACAACAGAACAAAGTGTGGCATGTTGTGGAACTGTAAGGGCACAATAGAACACAGTGGTGACATAACAGGACATTAAGACACTGAAAAAAAGAACATAGTGATGAAACCATATGTCACAGTGATGCCACCATAGGGAACTGTGAGGGCACCATAGGCCACAGTGATGGCACCATAGGGAACTGAGATGTCAAAAGAGCACAGCAATGACATGGTAGGCCATAGTGATGGTACAATGGGGCAATATTATGACTCAACAACATACAACAATGATCCAATAAGGCACAGTCGTTGTGCGAAAATGAAAATGCCAAGTTTGTGACAAAGTAAGGCACTGTGATGACCCACTAGGGCAGTGTGATGACTCAAGAGTATACTGTAATTGTATAATAGGACACTGTGATGACACAATGGAGCAGACTGATAGCACAATAAGGGAATGGCACCACACAACACTGTCATGACATCATAGAACATCGTGATGGTTCAACAGGGCACACAAATGACACAATAGATTGTTGTGGTGGCAAAGCAGGGCACTGTGAAGATGAATAGGACACAGATATGGCAAAATATGACAAAATAATGTCACAAGAGAACATTGTGATGGCACAAGAAGGCAGCATACTGGCTTAATAAGGCACAAAGATGGTACAATATGCCACAGGGTTGGAACAATAGGACACACAACAGCACAAGAAGGAACTGTAATAGGACAGTAGGTCACTGTAATTACACAATAGTGGATGTAGTGATTCAATAGGACATAGTGATTAAACAATAGGCTGCAGTGAAGGTATATAATAACACATAGTGGTAGCACAACAGCACACTGTGAGCCCACAATAATGCATAGTGATGACACAATAGGATAGTTGCACAAGAAACCACTGTTATGGAAATAGTGAAATCAGGAATCACTCAATAGACCAAAATGATGACACACTAGAACACATTGATGGTACAATTGTTCACAGTGGTGGCAAAATAGGCCCAAGGAAAGGCATGATAGAATACTATATAATGAAACAATAGGGTGCTGGAATGAGTCACTATGACATAATAATGACATAATGGGACATAGTAAGGACCCATTAGAGTATATAAATAGGACATTGAGACAAAGTGGTGGCATTATGTGGATTTGTGGTGGCATAGCAGATCACTCTTGGCATTCAGATGACTCAGTATGGCAAAGTGATAGCACAATAGGCCAAATGATGGCACAATAAGACACCAGGAAATGATGATGGAGAACTATGCTGACACAATAAGGCAAAGTGGTGTCACAAAGGATATGTGATGGCACAATAGGACTCACTGATGGTACAACAGAGCATTGTAATGTCATAATAGTTCACAGTTATGGTATAATAAGTCACTGTGATATCACAATAGGGTCCTGGATGACTCAGTGGCAGACAGTGGTGGGCCAAACACAATGGGCACTGTGATGAATTAATAGGTCACAGTGATGTCAGAAAAAGAAATAGTGATGTCAGAACAGGAAGCAGGATATATGGTCAGGTGATCACAAACTAGGATAACATGATATCACAAATGGCCACAGTGCTAGAATGGCATTGGTAAACTATGCCATTGTCGTGGCACATTAGGCCACTGTGATGGCCAAAGAGGTCACAGTGAAAACAAAATTATACACAATGATAATATAGCAGAGTGAGCAGAGTGATAGTACAGTGACCATAGGACACTTTGATAAGAGAGCACTATATTTCATAGAACACAGTGATGGGCCAAGAGGCTAAAGTGACTGCATAATAATAGGGTGCTGTGGTGATACAGTAAGACAAAATAGTGGCACAATACAACACACTAAAGGGATACAATGTTTGGTGATGGCATAATAGGTCACTGTGATGCCACAATATGAGAAAATCACAGTACAGTATGGCACAGTAAGGGCACAATAGGAAAGTGGGATGACTCGATAGAGAAAAATGATGGTATAATATTCCAAAGTAATGGCAAAATATGATACTGTGCTGAGACAATGGAGAACTGCAATGACTAGATAAGGCTCACTAGGGCACTTTGATTACAAAATAAGGCACAATGATAACACAATAGGGCACACTGAAAGCATAAGATGCTTTCTTGATGGTGTAAGACGTCACTTTGATGATTCAGTATGAGAAAAATTACAAGACAATATGACATCATGATGGCACAATAGAATACTGAAGGTGCAAGATGAGTTTGTTATGACATAATAGGCTACAGCAATGGCACAGAAGGAACTGTTCCAAACCAATAGAGCACAGTGATGGCAAAATTGGACACTGTGATAAACAAGATAGGACATAATGTTGGCAAATTATGGCACAGTGGTGACACAATATTCCTCAGTGATGACAAAATAGGATAATGCAACACCATGGTAGGTGTGCCAGATAGTTTTATGTCAATTTGACATAAGCTAGTGTCATGTGAGAAGAGGGAACCTCAATTAAGAAAGTGTCTCCATATATTCAGCTTTAGGCAATCCTCTAGGGCATTTTCTTAATAAGTGATTGATGGGAGAGGCTCATCATTGTGGATGGCACCATCCCTAAGCTGGGGGTCCTGGGTTCTATAATAAAGTAGACTGAGCAAGCCAGAATGAGTAACCCAGTAAGCAGCACCTCTGCATGGCCTCTATGTCAGCTCCTGTCTCTAGATTCCTACCCTGTTTGAGTTATTGTCCTGACTTTATTCAATAATAGACTATGATGTGAAAGTGTAAGCCAGATAAATTTCTCCCTCCTCAATTTGCTTTTGGTCATGACGTTTCATCATAGCAAAGATAAACCTAACTAAGACAACAGGGTGCTGTGATTATTCATTAGGTCACCTTATTGTCACCATAAAATAAATTTCTGGTACAAGAGGCCATTGTGATGGCACAATAGGATTCTGTAATAACTCGATAAACAGTAATAATACATTAGGACACAGTAATGGCACAATAGTGCAGTGATGGTATAAGAGGACACTGTAATAGTGCAACAAGATGTGTGATTACAAAATAGGCCACTGTTAGAGTTATAGTGGAACAATGATCATTTAATAGACCATAGTGATGGCACAATAGGATAGAAAGAAGACACAGTGATGGACCAGTAGGCTCATGGGTACCACAATAGAACAGTACAATGAAAAAAATAAGATGTCTGAGTGATTCATTGAGGCACAGTGATAGAACACAGTAAGGAACCAAATAGGTCATGTAAGTAGCACAATAGGCCACAATGATAGAACAATATGAAACTGTCTTGACCAACTAGGAAAACATGTTGGCACAATTGGGCCCAGAGATGGCACAAAAGGGAACACAGATGGTACTATATGCCAAAAGGATGGTGCAACATGGCAATAATGACATAGTATGCCACTGTGGAGACTTATTAGAACATAGTAAGATAACATTAGGCCACAGTGATGGAACAATAGACACAGTGAAGACTCAGTAGGGTACAATGGAGGTGTAATAGGTCACAGTGATGGCAGAGTAGGCCCACAGGGATATCAACATAAAATTTATAACACAAATTGGCACTAAAATGACTTTATTAGGAACTATGAAAGCAAAATAGGCCAGACTTGTAGTGGGTAGCCATTCCAGCTTTGTCCTGGAAGTTCTAACCCCCATTGAGGCTTCTATAATGGTTATGCCTGCAAGGCAGGGCTGAGAGAGGACACTGAAGATGCTGGGGCTCTCTTGGTGCCTGAACCCTGGACACCCCCTAGCCCAAGGCTTCCACAGTTTCACCTAGTTAAAATAGACTCAGCACTGTCTCTGGTGACAGCACTCTATAGAGGCACAGAGAGGGCTTGGAGCAATGGCCTGCTGGCAGACCTCCTGTCTGTAGAGGCAGAGAGGGGCTTAGAGTAGCCTGGAACTCTCCATGTCTTGAAGCTCTAAGGAGTCACTAGAAGAATGGCCTACTGTCTGTGCTCACTGTGCTGCCAGCCAAAGCATTCAACAGGACCTGCTTTGGATCTATACCAATGCCTCCTGCTTGCTGAAAAGTGCTACTACATCCCCCAAAAGCAAGGAAAGGTAAGCTAGGCAAACAAGCATCTTATTTCAAGTAAAAGTACTTGATAATTTAACACCTTAAAACTGACTAACAAATTGTGAGTAATTCTTGTAATATGGCTGACAACATTACCTCACAAGAATTTAAAAAAAAAAAACCTTTTTGCCTGTATGATGAATGACATTATCCTGGAAATATACAACCTCCCTTAGGCATATATGGCCTGTATCACTTTGGCATTCATCGTAATAATTCACACAGTGTTCAAACACTGGCTTAATAATAAGAACAGATTCGGTGGGCCATGCAGGAAGACTCCACTTTTCCAAAACTGCAGGCAGACCCTGCAGTCTCCACACCCTGCCCCCACACCCATTTGCCTGAGACCTCAGCCACTCCCTGAGAATCAGAGACTAGCCCCCAGCTTCCATCCTGCCCTGGAACTCCCAACGGGACCAGAGGTGAGTGCTTGGGGCCATACGCAGAGAGGCCCACACCTGGGTCCCAACCTGGGTCACCAGCCACTCTGGGGAAGACCTGCTCAACTGGAAGGTTCCCCCTCTCCAAGACCCTCTGGTGAACCCTACAACCTCCACGCCCTGCCCCCACACCGATCTGCTAGAGATCGCAGCCACTTCCTGAGACTTAGAAACCAGTCCCCAGCTTCCATCCTGCCCCAGAACTACCATCTGTACCAGAAGTGAGTGCCTGGGGTTGTAATCAGAGAGGCAACCACCTCTGGGTCCCACCCCTGGGAACCAGCCATCCCGGGAGGACCTGCCCAAATTGGCCCAAGTTGCTGGCCATTCTTCATGCACTGTGGGAAGGCTCCCCTTTTCCAAGACTGCAGGCAGACCCTGCAGTCTCCACACCCTGATTCCATACCCATTTACCCGAGACCCCAGCCATTTCCTGAGACTCAGAGACCAGCCCCCAGCTTCCATCCTGCCCCATAACTCCCATCTGGACAAGAGGTGAGTGCCTGGGGTTGTAGTAAGAGAGGCAAACTCCTCTGGGTCCCACCCCTGGGCACCAGCCTTCCAGGAGGACCTGCCCAACTTGGGCCATGTTTCCGGCCATTCATCAGGCCCTGAAGGAAGGCTCCCCTTTTCCAAGACTGGAGGCAGACACTGCAGTCTCCACACCCTGCCCCCACACCCATTTGCCTGAGACCGAAGCCACTTCCTGAGACTCAGAGACCAGCCCCCAGCTCCCATCGGCCCTGAAACTCCCATCTGGACCAGAGCTTCCATCCTGTCCTGGAACTCCCATCAGGACAAGTGGAGCTCCCTTCTGGACAAGATAAGGAGACTCCAGGGACTTCCTGAGACTCAGAGTCCAGCCCCCCCAGCTCATATCTGGCCAGCACTCTCATCTGGACCAGAGCTCCCATCCAGCCCAGAGCTTCCATCTGGACGATAGAGAGGCTACCTGAATCTGTCAGCTCTGGCTGGACCAAGTACACTGATAAGAACAAGAACAAACCCACAAGGAGATGGGCAGACATCAAGGCAGAAGCACATACAACAAAATAAAGAGCAATACAGCATCACCAGAACCTAGTCCTTCTCCAATAGAACATTACACAATGGAAGAAGAAGAAGAAAACAACCTTATAAGTAACATCATGAAGAGGCTAGAGCCTTAGATAGAAGAAATCAAAAATAAAGGGGAGGAACAGACAAACAAAAAATGGGAAGAATGCTATAAAAAACTAGAGGAAAGGACAATTAAAGCAGAAGAAAACAATAAGTCCCTGAAAGAAAATCAGGAAAAAAAAGGGGGGAAGAATCCAAGACCTGAAGAGGGAAATAGAAAAAATGAAGAAGACACTAGCAGAAAGACTGCTAGAAATAGAAAATGTGAGTAAACAAACAGGAACTTCAGATGCAAGTATAACCAACAGAATGCAAGAAATGGAAGAGAGGATCTCTGGTGTTGAAGATACAGTAGAAGAAAGAGATTAATCAGTCAAAGAAAACACTAAAACCAACAAAATCATGACCCAAAATGTCCAAGAAAATTGGGACACCATGAAAATATATTTACAAAGATCATAGAAGAAAACTTTCCCAACTTAAAAGAACAATTGCCTATGAAGATACAAGAAGCCTGTAGAACACCAAACAGACTAGACCCACAAAAAAGTAATGTTCAGGTCTAGCTGTTGGAGAAGCGCTAGGTTCTGGTGATGCTGTATTGCTCTTTATTTTGTTGTATGTACTTCTGCCTTGGCGTCTGCCCATCTCCTTGTGGGTTCATTCTTGGTCCTATCAGTGTACTTGGTCCAGACAGAGCTGACAGATTTAGGGTGCTTCTCTCTGGTCTAGATGGAAGCTCTGGGCTGGATGGGAGCTCTGGTCCAGATGAGAGTGCTGGCCAGATAGGAGGTGGAGGGCTGGACTCTGAGTCTCAGCAAGTCCATGGGATCTCCTTATGTTGTCCAGATGGGAGCTTCTCTTTTCCTGATGGGAGTTCCGGGGCAGATGGTAGCTGGGCGCTCTCTGGTCAAGATGGGCAATCCAGGACATGATGGAATACTGGACACCGGTCTCTAAGTCTCCCGAAGTGGCTGGGGTCTCCAGCAGATGGGTGTGGGGGTAAGACATTGAGGTTGTAGTGTCCACCAGAGGGTCTCTCTGGTCTCCAGTCCAGATGGGAGTTCTGCGGCAGATGGGAGCTTTGGTCCAGATGGGAGTCCCATGGCTGATGGAGCTGGGTGCTGGTCTCTGAGTCTCAGGAAATGGCTGGTGTCTTGGGTAAATGAGTGTGGGGGCAGGGTGTGGAGATTGCAGGGTCTGCCTGCAGTCTTGAAAAAGGGGAGCCTTCCTACAGGGCTAGCCAATTGGCAGGAAACTGGGGCCAAGTTTTGCAGGTCCTCCCAGGATAGTGGCCAGGGGTGGGACCCAGGTGCATTTGCCTCTCTGAATATAACCCCAGGCACTCACCTCTGGTCTAGATGGGAGTTCTGGGGTGGATGGGAGCTGGGGGCTTGTGTCTGAGTCTCAGGAAGTGTCCTGGGTCTTGGTCAAATGGGTGTGCAGGCAGGGTGTGTAGACTGCACAGTCTGCCTGCAGTCTTGGAAAAGTTGAGCCTTCCCCCAGGGACCACCAATTGGCAGGAAACTGGGGCCAAGTTGGGTAGATCCTCCCAGGATGGTGCCCAAGGGTAGGACCCAGGGGTGGTTGCCTCTCTGACTATAACCCCAGCAATCACCTCTGGTCCAGATGGGAGTTCTGGGGAGGATGGGAGCTGGGGGCTGGTCTCTCAGTGTTGAGTCTCTTAACTATAGTAATGAGAGACAAATAGGAAAGACAAATCCCAGAGGTGAAAGAAAGCCCCATAGTATCAAATGTTTTAAATGTGGTTCACCAGCTCATATAAGTAAAAACTGTACATGGGGTGCTTCTAGTGCTAATATTAATTATAGAATTAGCCCAAACAGGAGCCCCCAACCTCCTGGATTATGTAGAAGATGTGGCAAAGGCTGACATTGGATCAGTGAGTGCAGATCAAAAATAGATATACGAGGCAACCCTTGACTGGCAGGAAATGCCTCAGAGGGCCTGTTGCAGGCCCCAAAATCAAATGTGGTACAAACATTTCTAGCCACTGTGGAAGACATTCCTCCGCAGGACAACTGAATTAACCATTGCCTAATGTAAAAACTGATACTACAATGGATGATAAAAAGCTCTGATAGGTGAATCACAATTTCCAATGAATACAATAAAATAAATATTTTGGCAGACTTCCATAAATGAACAAGGACCAAAGGTTAGAATTTAATTAATGGCCTGGTTCTGGAAGGCCTGGTAGACACAGATATGGATGTGACTATAACTACACCAAAATCATGGCATACAAATTGGCCTCTTTAAGAGGTAGATGTCCAGCTTCTAGGGATTGGTACCCTATCTCAGATAAAAAAGATTTTGAGATGGGTAGAATGCATAGGTCCAGAAGGACAGAGAAGAATGCTGAATCCATATTTAGCAAATGTAGCAGTAAATCTTTGGGGCAGAGATCTGTTACAACAGTGGAATATCCAGATTAAAATCATATTCTCTCAGAAAATGAATACAGATCAATGTATGCTTTTAGGTGTATTATCATAACATGCTATAAAAAACAGTCACCAACCATTCAGGCTGTGTACAAACAGAGCACAACTGCTGTTGAACTGTCAGAAATACCAACTGCCTTATCTTTAAAATGACTAACTAATAAACCTGTCTACCATCCCTTGTAATTCTCCTGTAGTTGTTATTTAAATGTCTGGTAATGGGAGAATGCTGCCACATCTGAGATCTATGATTAAAGTAAGTCAGCCAATGGGCTCCCTGTAGACTGGGATACCTTTGCTCTCTCTGCTACCCCCACAAAATGGCCTATAATAGTTATTGACTTAAAAGACTGTTTCTTTACCATACCCTTACAAGAAAATAATAAAGAAAAATTTGCTGCCACAGTACCTAATTATAACAATTCCCATCCAGTCAAGGTATAGCAATGGAAGGTCCTCCACAGGGAATGTTAAACAGCCCTACCTTGTGCCAATACTTCGTGCAAAAACCATTGGAGATAATTGGTGTAGTTTCCAAAATCCATAATTTATCACTATATGGATGATATCATATTTGCTGATCTAGATTTAGACACATTAGAAAGTGTGTTTGAAGAAGTAAAATAAGTTTTCCCTCATCTTGATTGTAAATTGCTCCTGAAAAAATACAAAGAAGAGATTCTATTAATTACTTAGGATACAACATAGAACTATAAAAAATTAGACCCCAAAAGGTACAACTAAGGAAAGATCATTGAAGACTCTTAATGATTTTCAAAAGTTGTAAGGAAACGTTTCCAATTTACTGGGTATCATGGGGCTACCCAAAGATAGACTACAAAACTTGGGTAATACTCTAGAAGGGGACAAATAATTAAATAGTCCAAGAGAATTAGCAGCTGAAGCTGAGAAGTAATTAGTTCTAGTAGAAAAGGCAATTTGAGAGGCACATGCAGATCCTGTGGATCCAGAACTTAAATGCATTCTTTTCATATTACCCTTCAGACATTCCCCACAGGTATTTTGATGCAGTGTGAATATATTATATTAGAATGGATATTCCTTCTATGTAAAGCAAGTAAGAAATTAAAGACTTACATAGAAAAGATCCCTGATTTGATTCAAAAAGTTAAAATAAGACTTTGCCAGTTGACAGGAATGGACCCAGCAGAAATTGTAGTACCTTTAACTAAAGAGGAAATTTCATCACTATGGAAAGATAATGAATACTGGCAGAGAGCCTGCAGTAACTTTTTGGAAGAAATTAATAACCATTATCCCAAAAGCAAGAGAATAGAATTCATCAATAAGACTAAATAAGCCCTTCCTCACATTGTATGACAAAAGCCAATTTCTGGAGTCTTCACATTCTATACTGATGCAAATAAATCAGGGAAAGCAGGATACAGATCAGGAGACATAAATAAAGTGGTACAAAGTCCATACAGCTCTGTACAAAAGGAAGAACTGTATACCATTATTATGGTACTGATGGAGTTCACAGAAACCCTCAATATAGTCACTGACTCTCAATATGCAGAGAGAGTTGTTTTACATATTGAAACTGCTGAATTTATTCCTGATAATACAAAATTAACTTCATTATTCATACAATTGCCAGAAAAAGGGAACACCATGTATATATATCATATCACATATCAGATCCCATACAGGTCTGCTGATACCTATAGCACAAGGTAATGATGAGATTGATCAGTTACTAATAGGTAATGTGTTAGAAGCCTCAGAATTTCAAAGGAAACACTATGTACATAGCAAAGGTTTGAAGAAGTATTTTTCCATCACTTGGCACCAAGCTAAGGATGTTGTGAAAAAAAAAAATGTCCTACTTATTCCTTCTATAACCAAACTCCATTACCTGCAGGGAGCAATCTAAAAAGTATACAAAGAAGTAAAATTTGGCAGATGGTTGTGTTTCATTTTGCAGGATTTTGAAGATTAACGTATGTACACCATACCATTTACACCTGTTCAGGATTTCAGTGGGTAACTCCTATGAATTCTGAAAAGGCTGATTCTGTGATTACACACCTATTAGAAGTTATGGCCATCATAGGAATACCTGCACAAATTAAGACAGACAATGCCCCAGCATATGTATCCAATAAAATGAGACAGTTCTTTGCTTATTACAATATAAAGCATGTTACAGGTATACCACACAATCCCACAGGCCAAGCAGTCATAGAAAGATCCAATCGAACTTTAAAGGATATGCTAAATAAAGAGCAACAGGTAACAATGATTCCTAGAAATAGATTGTATATTGCTTTATTTACCTTGAATTTTCTCAATGCTGATGAGAAAGGAACAACAGCTGTGGAGAGACATTGGATGACAGACAAAAGTCCTGAGCTAAATCAACCAGTTTATTTCAAAGATGGGTTGACCTCGGAGTGGAAACCTGTATATGCCCTATGTTGGGGAAGGGGTGTTGCTTTTGTTTCTGCAGGAGAAGAAAAGCTATGGATACCAACAAAATTAATAAAAATTCGATTAGAACAGGAGAAACCCTTGATGAGGGGAAGTAAAAGATCATCCACCAATGTGACATCTCTTCAAGTTGTAAGAAAAAAAATAACAGTTAAAGATTTGGGTAGGTTTCTGTTTTTATCTTTCCAGGATAATGAAAATACTGATCTCCCAGAAATCATAAGGCCTTGGATATCCAGATATTTACAACAGAAAAAAAAAGAATCTATTTGTACCAATCTACACCGAATAAAATCGCACTGTCTAACATCTATGTCTCTATCAATCTAGACGAGTTGTGGTTCCAATTAAATTATAAACCAAGCTTTCGTTGGAGTTGGAATTGGCTCACTCCTTCTCTAAACCCAAACATATTGATAAAAGAAAAGGTTGAGAGATTCTTCAGTCCCATATCAGAAGAGCCCTCTGGTGTAAGACAGAAAGAAACTAATAGAAAGGGACGATTGTTTTCAAGATTCTAATTCCCTCCATGCATACTCTTGATTTCTTGGAATCCTTTCTTCCATGTCATGTCATCTTTAAATCCAACCTTTCCATTTTGATAAAATATGAGTTTTTCCAATAGCAATCTCTGAAGTCTCCAGAAGGAAGATGGGGCCACAACAACAACAACTCTACCCAATCCAGAATGTTGCCATTAGTAATTATCATCATACTACACTTCTTGCCAGAATTTCAGACAATCTTACCCATTACTCTGAGACTTTCTGGGGAATCTACAGTTAATCTAACTGAGATTTCATTATCTGACCTTTCTCAAAGTACTGAACAGAGATACCATTGCCCCCTAAAGAGCAGGAAGCAATTCTAAAAAAATGACACCCCTTCTCCCTAAAGTTTCATATTTCTCAGGATTATGCATGATGGTTACATTCTGAATGGGATAGAGTTGTTGTTGTTGTGGCCCCATCTTCCTTCTGGAGACTTCAGAGATTGCTATTGGTAAAAGTTATTTTTTATCAAAATGGAAATTTGAATTTAAAGATGACATGACATGTAAGAACGGATTCCAAGAAATCAAGAGTAAACATGGAGAGAATTAGAATCTTGAAGACAATGTTCCCTTTTTATTGGTTTCCTTCTGTCTAGGGTTGGGGGTGGAAGAAAATATTAAACTCAATATTCTCCTTAAGAGGAGAAAAAGTGTCTCAAAAAAAAGGGAAAAGAAGAAATGGAATGGATAGGTAAAAGATATTATGGTAGATTAGTATATATACTCGAAAATAAAGTTAGTAAAATAGCAGCCTTAGATAATTTACACTGTAATGGATTCTTATATGTTGATACAAATGTAAACTATTTTTATATTCCTGTTTAAGATAATTTGTATATTGATACAAATACAGAACTATAGTTGTTATAATGTACATATATTTCTACTCTTATTAGAAATCTATCTATCTATCTATATCTATAGTTATATACAAATGTAAATTTATATCTGTCATACTGTATTTATGTTCTACTTCTGTTTAGGATTATATATATATATATATATATATATATATATATATATATATATATGTATATATACATATATATTTAAGATTATTGTCATATTGCATATTGCACTATACATTCCTACCTCTGTTATAAATAACTTGTGTATTGTCACAGTTTTGAAGTCATCATCCTTTACTGTATATTTGCTTATAGACTGTTTACCTTGTTTACATAAAGTCCTTAGATTATTTCAGTAGATAAGACTTACAGATTTACAGTCACCTATGCTTGTCATCTCTATAGTTATGCTAGTGAGGTTATCCAGATTTACAGAAACATAGGTCCAATGGACAGGTTATCTTCAAACACCTTGTAGACCTGAAGAATATGGCATTTAAATAACTTAGAATTCTGTTGACCTGAGACACAATTGCTCCTGGCAGCACCAATTTGATCCTGAGAGAACATTGGGCTTCTAAACATTTCCATTTGGAAGTTTGTCTTCTTGGCACAAAATGGCCTATTGGGCAAAGAACTGCCCTTGCCTCAACTGCTGACAATACAAATGCTATCTATCTGGACAAGTGGGACACAAGGAAAAGTGACTTCTGAACTCTGCCTAGACAGGGTAAGCTGGTCTTTCAGAATTCCTGCTTCTGAAAATGGTCTGTCAGATACTCTAGACCTATAGCCAATTTGAATGTACCAACAATGCTGAAAATCGTTAGGTGACTATCCAGTCTGACAGCTGTTTCTGTCTACCCTTGCAAGATTCCCGAAAGTTGCTTGCATCCATCTTCCATTTCTCGGGTACCATTACATTCCTTCTCAGGTCTTTGATGGGAATGAAGACTAGCAGTTATAGTTACAGCTTAGTGTATGTATATATACATACATATATATATATATATATATATATATATATATATATATATATATATATATATATATGTATTTATATATATATGTGTGTGTGTGTGTATAGGACACCTTTTGGAATGATCTTTGTAACATGCCATTTACCAATGCTCTAGACTTCTCTGCATTTTAGTATGTGTTTCTTACTTGATATTGTTCACATTGGTTGTAGTTCTGTCTTATCTAGGTCATTATCTCTCATTACTCCTGGACAATATTGGATAACCATTCCTTTATATAGTCTTGTATTGGGTTAGAACCTTCTTATTCAGACAAAAGGGGGAGATGTAGTGGATAGTCGTTCCAGCTTTGATCTGGAAGTTCCAACCCCTATTGAGGCTTTGGTAACTGTCATGCCTATAAGGCAGGGCCAAAAGAAGACCCTGAAGACATGAGATATGGATGCACTGGCTCTCTTGGCTCCTGGACCCTGGATGCTGGAGGTAGACTGAGCAGAGTTCTCAAGAGAGCACTGTTGGACTGCACCACACCTTTCCCAGACCCTGCAACTACCTATCCCTTCATTTGTAAGTTACCCCACAATATAAACCTCCTTTTTAACTATGTGGATTGGCCTTAATAATTTCACCAATACAGACTGATTACACAATAGGAAACTGCAATCCTACATGAGGATACTGTATTGGCACAATTGGACACAGAGATGGCACAATAAAGAATAGAGATGGCACAGTATGACACAGTAGTGCACTGTGATAACTCACTCAATAGAACACAGGTGAAATACAATAGGCCATGGTGATGGCAAAATAGAGATGTGTTATGAGTCAATAAAACACAGTGATGGCACAATAACATGCAGATTTGGCACAAAAGCAGAACAGTGGCACAATATGACATAGTGATAGCACAGTAGGCACAACAATGACTTAGTAGTGCATAGTGATGGCACAATGGGCCAACTTCATGACATAATAGGGCTCAGTTATGACTTAGTAAGGCAGGATAAAGTTATGGCAGAAAAATGAACTTGATGACACCATAGGACACTATGATGACTTAAGCAATAGTGATGAGGTAATAGGGCATAGTGACAACAAAACAGGCCACTGGGTTATCACAATAGAGCACTGTGATAGCACAACAGAACATATAAAGATGGCTAAAGCACATTGATGCTGCAATGAGCCAAAGTTATTGCACAACAGGCCAATGTCATGACTTAATAGGGCAAAGTAATGACTTAATTGGACACAGTGATGATGCAACCATCCATAGTTATGGCATAGCAGTGAATTTTATGATACCATAGAATACTGTGGGGACTAAATAGGGCACAATGATAGTACAATAAGATAGTGATTTACAATAAAGCACTGTAATATCACAATATGGCAGTGGTCGCACATTAGCAAGCTGAGAGGTCTCAGTTGGATACAGCAAAGGCACACTAGGAAGGACAGAATATGGCACAATATGGGAAAATGATGCCTCATTAGTGTACTATAGTAACTCCATAGTGCACAGTGATTGCACAATAGGATATAGTGTTTACTTCATAGGGCAAAAATGATGACAAAGTAGGACACAATAATAGCACAACAGAACAATGTGATGGCAAAAATGATACTTTGTAGCACAATAGGCAACTGTGATGACTCAATATGGCACTGGGATTGCAGAGTAGGATTCAGTAATGGGAAAATAGGACACAATGATAGCAACAGGCCAATGGGAACAAACCATAGAACACTTTAATGACAGAATGGATCACTGTGATGCCTCAATAGGATACAGTGATAGCACAATATTATGGAATTCCAGAAGAACATAAAATAGGGATAGAATAATAGGCCACAGTGATGAAAGAATATAAACTTGATGGAAGAATAAGAACCTGTGAGAGCAAGTAGGACACATTGATGGCACAATAGGACATAGTGATTTAAAAATAGGGCATGTGATGGCACATTGGGTCACTGTAATACAATAATAGGACACTGTGGTGGCACATTAGGACACAGTGGTGGTAAAATAGCAAATAGTGATGGCACAATAAAACATTATAATGACAAGATGTAGCACTATTCAATAAAGCAAAATGATAGCACTTTAGCCTAATATGATGGCACAATGGGGCTCTGTGATGACACAGAGATGACACAATAAAATACAACTTTTGCTCAAGATTACACTGTGATGATATGCATTCAACAGTGAGGTGAATAGGGCACACTGATGCCACAGTAGGACAGTCATGTCAGGTAAAATAATGGCATAAAAGGGCACAATGATGGTTCAATAGGTCACTATGATAACTTTATAAGGAACATGAATGTCAAGTAGAGCACAGTGATGACACAATAGGGCATTGTAATGGCATATAATAGTGTCTAGTAATTGTAAAATGACACAATTTTATGACATAATTTGTCACTGTGATGGCACAATATGCTACAGTGATGGCACAACAAGGCATAGTAATAGCACCACTGGACAAAGAGATAACAATAACAAAATAGGATAATGTGATGGTAAGATATGACACTAAAAAGTCAAATTACATAACTGTAATGACTCAATAGAGCATGATGGTGGTATAAAAGACTCTGTGATGGCACAATAGTACACTGTGAAGACACAATAAGACATAGTGATGGCATAATCTGGTAAACTAATGGCAAAATAGGCCAGACCTATGACTCAATGTGGCACTGGGAGCACACTGTGGTGGCTTAATAGGGCACAGTAATGTTTAGTGGGGCACTGTGCTGATGCAATAATGATGACACAATGGCCAAAAGTAATGGCACAATAAGGCACAGTGATAGCACAGTAGACACATGATGGCAAAACAAGGCACAATTTTTATGGGACAATTAGACATGGTGATGACAATGTACACGAGAAGACAACAGGACACACAAATTATGCAGGAAGGACTGCAATTGAACAGTAGGTTACTGTTATTACTCAATGGAGTTCATTGATAGCATATGAGGCAACATATATGGGACAATATGGACCAATTATAGCACAATGTATCATAATGATATCACAGAAGCCATGGAGATGGTATGATAGGGCACAGCCATAGCACAATAGGAAAATATTATGGCATATAGTGGCACAAAGTTAGAACAATGGGGCCCATATGCAACACAATAGGCCACAGAGATAGCACAACATGAACTATAGCGCAAAAGGCAACTATCAAGACTCATTAAAGAATAGTGATGGCACAATAGGCTTTAGTGATAGAAAACTAGTGAACAGTGTGGACTCAAAAGGACACAGAGATAGTACAATAGGTCATAGTGATGGTACATTAGAGCATAGACGTGACACATACTAGGCCACAGTGATGGCACAAAGGGCAAAGCTGTAGCATAATAGGGCATAGTGTTGGCTCAATAGATAAGCAATGACACAATAGGGAGTTTGATGACAAAAGAGAGCACAATGTTGGTACTAAAAGGCAAAGTTATAACATATCACATCACTGAGATGGCACTATAGAACATTGTGATGGCATAGAGGGGCAATGTTATGACTCAATACAGTACAGTGATGAATCAATATGGCATAGTGATGATTCAACAGGGCACAATTGACAAAATAGACTACCTATAGCACAACAGTGAACTGTGATGTCATGGTGGGACATGGTGATGACTCAATAGAGCACATTAATGGTAAAATAGACCACCTGTAGCACAACAGTGAACTGTGATGATGTGATGGGACATAGTGATGACTCAAGAGAACACATATGCCTTAATAGTCTAATGTGATGACAAAATAGTGATGACTCAATGTGACAGAATAATGGCATAATCGGACAGAGAGCTGGAAATATCAGACATAGTGAAAACACATCACAGTACAAGGATGCACAAAGGAATACAATGATGACTTAAGAAGATACATGATGGCACAATAGGGCACAGTGACAACACAATAGGGCACATGTGAGCAACATCTGTCAAAGGAGTGGCACAGCAGGGCAGAGTGACAGCACCATAAGCAACTGGAATGGCAAAATAAGACATTGACAATGGCTCATTTGAACAGTCATGGCAAAATAGTGGACAGTGATTACCTATTGGAGCAATAGTGATGGCAATATGCACTTATAATAAATGACATAATACTATAATGATACAATAGGTCACCATGAAATTCTCAATAGGGCACAATGATGTCATAATATTACTGAATGGTAGCATAGTAGTCATAGAATCATGGGCCACAGTGCAGGCATAGAAGGAAACTGTGGTGGCAGAAGAAGATTCTATGATGCCCAAAGAGGGCACAGTGATGGCACAAAAGGCTGAAGGTAAGTCAAAAAAAGACCCTGCCATGACATAGTAGGGCTCCTTGATGACTCAGTGGGGTACAGTAATGGCACAATAGGTCACAGTTATGGTAAAATAGGAAAGTGTTTGGACTCAGAGTGTCACAATAACATAGTAGGTCATAGTAATGGCATATTAGAACACTGTGAAGGCACAACAAGAGACAAGTTTGTCACAAACAGTACAATGATAACATGGTAGGACATAATCATGGCAAAACAGGCATGGCGATGACTTAATAGGGCAAAATGATGGCATAATATTACTGTGTGATGGCACAATAGCATACATTGATAGCAGTTTGGGCCACAGTAATGGCAAAAATGGAAACTGATGGCAAAAGAGGACTGTAGTACCAAAATAGTTCATAGTGATAGCACAAAAAGTCATTTAATAACATCGCAGGGTGTGATGATGACTCAATGTGGCCCAATGATGACACATAGGCCACAATGATGCCATAATAGAACACTACAATGATTCAATGGGGCATTATGATTACTCAGTATAACAGAGTGATAGCACAATAGAGAGATGGCAAAAAATTTGCATAGTGAAAGAAAGCACATTATGATACAAGGATTCACAAAAGGTTACTGTGATAACTTAAAATGTCATAAAGATGACACAATAGGACACAGTGGTGGCATAAGAGGGAACACTGTGAGCAAAAGATACCATAAGAATGTAGGGAAAGTGACAACACCAGTGTCAAACTGAATGGTACATTATAGCATTGATATTGACTTGCAGCATGGTTATGGCATAATAATGTGCTGTGGTGACTCTTTGATGGCACATCTTTGGCAATGATGGCACAAAATGCACAATGCTACCTAAATAGAGCACAATGATGTTACAATATGCCAAAATTAAGGCACAATGGTGAATGTGATGACAGCAAATGGTGTGGTGATATTTTATTTGTGTTCTAACAAAGCTTGCCTGGGGATCAGAGGACAAATCCAGCCACTATATTAAACATAGTGGTCAGGCAGTTGTAACACTTGCCTTTAATCCTAGCATTTAGGAGCTAGAGATTCATCCAGATATCTGAGTTCAAGACCACACTGAGAACAGAGCCAGGAGTGGTGGCACACACCTTTAATCCCAGCACTAGTTAACCATAGAGATCTGGACAGGATCATACAGACAGACAGGATGTGATAGAGCTGGGCAGAAAGAGGAAGTCAGAGGGTAGGGCACAGAAAGGTATATAAGGCATCAGTATAGAGGAAGTAGATCTCTTCGGCTGAGGATTTCCTAGCAGTAAGAACTTGTGGCTGGCTTGTTGTATTCCTCTGATCTTTCAGCTTTCACCCCAATATCTGGCTCTGTTTTTCTTTTTAATTAATAAGACCTTTTAAGATTTGTGTTACAAATGGACACTATAATAACAAAATAGGAAATAATGATGACACAATAGGATTCAGTGATGGGATAATAGGGAACTATGATATGCTATGGCAGTGATAGCAGATTAGGGCAGTTCAAGGGCTCAACAGGACACAGTGATAGCACAATATGATTCAGTGATGGGATGATAGGATTCAGTGATGGCACAAAAGGATTCAGTGATGGTACAATAAGATTCAGTGATGGTACAATAGGACACAGTGATGGCAATAGACCATTGGGTAAGAACCATAGAACACTGTTATGATACAAAATGTCACTGTAATGTCCCAATAGGACACAGTAATTTCACACTGTTACCAAGTGATGGCATAATAGAGCAGAGTGATAATGTAATTAGCCATATTGATGGCAGAGTCTAAAACTGTAATAACCAATAAGACTGTGAAGGGAAACTAGTCCACTATGATGGTACAATTGGGCAGAGCATTGGCCAAATTGGGCAAACTATGGCACAATTGGCCATAGTGATGGCAAAAATGGGACATGTTATGATTCAATAGGGTACAGTTATGGTACAATAGGCAATAGTGATGGCACAAAAATACAAAATTAAGGCACAACCATAAATTCTATGACTGTAATGACTAAATAAGGTGGTACAATAGGAGAAACTGTTGGCAAACTAAAACATAGTGAAGGTATTAACAAGGCATAATAATGACACAAAAAGGTAAAGGTACTGAGATGACCATAAGAGCATGATGAGGTTATGAAAAGGCCAGATGGTGGCACAAAAATATATTATGATGGAACAATAGGACACTGTGATGGCATAATAAGACAAGCTGATGAATCCATAGGGCACAATAATGACTCTGTGTATGATGACAAAATAGGACCAATTCATTGCACAATAGGGCATTGAGAGGGAAAATTTAGAAATGACGATGGCACAAATGGGCACCATGATGGCACAACAGGAGATTGTGATAGCACAATAGGCCATAGAAATGATATAATAGGATATAGTTATGGTATAATAGGACAAAATTGTGGTACAATAGAGCACTGTGATTATACAAGAGAGCATTGTGATGATTCAGTAAGGAACAGTGAAGACTCATGTGGCACAAAGAATGAACAATGGGCCCAAGTTATTGCACAATAGGGACATATGATGACTTAATAGGTTACAGTGATGGCACCATAGGCCACTGTGAGGTCACTATAGGACTCATGGGCCATTAGGGCACAATTATGTCACAATAGGGCACAGGGAAAAAACACAGAAGAGTGTAATGACAAAATAGGGCACCATGATGTCTCAGTAGAACACAATGATGGAACAACATTACTGAGTGACTTTGCAATAGTACATAGTCATAGTATTATTAACCACAGCAAAGACATAGAAACTGATGGCAGATGAGAACTTCATTATAGCAAAATAGGATACAGTTATGAGTTCATAGAGCACAGTGATGACCTAATAGGTTATTGTGATGTTATAATAGAACACTGTGATGGTACAGTAGCTCAATGTGATGACTCAGTAGAGAACAGTGGTGGCTTTAATGGTCACAGTGATGTTACAGTAAGTCAAAATTATGGCCTAATGGTGAACTTGGTGACTCCAAAGGACACTGTGATCGCTAAATAGGGCACAATGATGGCAAAATAGGACAGAATGATGGCACAGTAAAGCACTGTGATTTCATATTACAGCAGAGGTTGCACATTAGATAGTATGTTAGCCTGATATGATACACCAATGCCACAAGAGCACAAAGTAATAGCACAACAGGGAATTTTGATGATTTGTTAGGGTACTGTGATGGCAAAATAGAGCACAGTGCTTGCACAACCGGCCATAGTGATGGCATAATTAGAAAATTGTAGATGTAATTCTGAGCAGTTTTATTAAATAAGAAACACAGCCAAATGCAGAGTTAAAAGGCCCAGAGGTCAGAGAGCAATAGCTAAGAGCTGAGACCAAGACCACCTTCTTACCCCTCATTGCCACTGCCATCCTTCCTCTGAGAAAGAGACCTACTTCCTGTGTGTCTATCTTTTTATTGAATTTCTGTTCTGCCTTTTCATTGATTTTAAATCCAATTACATGACCTCCTTTTCACTGCCTGTCTATACAGTCCTCCAGGTCTCTATGGTTGGTATTGAGATTAAAGGCATGTGTCTCCAAAATGGCTAGGACCTTGAACACACATGGATGCCTGCTATGTGATTGGATTAAAGGTGTGCAATACCACTGCCAGACTTCTGCTATGGCTTGCTATTAGCTCTGACCACCAGGCAAATGTATTTATTAACATGCAAATAAAATCACATTTCAGCACGAATAAAATATCACCATAGGAAACTATGATGACAGAATAAAGTCTGTGAAGGCAAATAGAGCACTTTCTTGTCAAAGAATGACACAGTAATGGCACAATTGAGCATTGTGAAGGCATACTAGATAACATTGACAGTATAAGCAGGCCTTATAATGGGACACATTGTTAGATTGATGGCTAATAGGACATAATGATGACATAAAGGGCACAGTGATGTCAAAATAGGTCAGAAGGATATGATGGCATGGTAGGACACTGTGATGACAAGATAAAATGAATGTGATGACTCAGTAGGGAATAGTGATGACACCTTAAGCCAATGCAATGACAGACTAGTATACTGTCATGACACAACAGGACCCAGTGAAGGCACAAAGCAAAACTCTTTGGCAGAAGACATAATTGTGGTTGTACAATAGGATATCATCATTATAAAATAGAACACTGTGATGACACAGTTGGACACTGTGATTACACAAGATGGAGCTATGATGACTCAGAGTACAGTGTGATGGCACAATAGGGCATTATGCTGGCAAAATAGGACATTATGATGTCAAAATAGGGAAATGTGGTGACTCCATAGAGCACAGTGAAGGCATCCTAGGACACAGTGATGGCACAATAGCCAGAGCAGCTGCACAATAGAACATAGAAATGACTCAGGATGTCAAAAAATATGACAGTGATGTCACAATAGGGCACTGTGATGACACTCTATATACCACTGATATCACAAGTTGGTGTTTTGATGGGACATTAGAAAATATGTGAAGGCTCAGTAGGATATAATGATACCACCATAGGAACTGTAGTTGCATAATATGGCACCACAATGGCAAAAATATCTCTGAGTTATAACACAATGAGGTGGCAGCAGAAATGGAACATCACAACAGCACTGTCATGTATAATGATGGTACAATAGGTTAACACAAAAGAACATTAGGAAACTGTGATTCCACTAGAGGACACAGAGGAGGAACAAGGGATAAAAAGTTTTCCCATACAAGGAAATTCTGATCATGCAATAGGATGTTGTGATGGGCCAATAGGATGCTGTGATTGCAAAATAGGGAACCATGATGACTCAATCGGGTACAGTGATGGCATCATAGGGCAAAGTGTTGGCACAATATGACACAATAATGGCATGTTAGAATACAATGATATAATAATAGGGCATAGTGATAGCACAATAGAGCACAGTGAATGCACAATAGGACTCTATGATATCTTAGTAGGGCACAGCAATAGCACAATAGAACAGTGTTACTGCACTTTGATGGCAATATCGGACACCTTGATGGCATAATAGGAAAACTTGATGGTTCAGTAAGACACAGTTATTGCACAAAAAATGGTGATAGGACATAGTAATGGCACAGTTTGGGACTCTGATAATTCGTTAAGGCACATTGATGACATAATAGAGCACAGGGATGGCAATAGCCCACAGGGAATGTACAAAAGAACACTCTAGTAATACAACAGGACTTAGTGATAGAATAATTTGGTACTGTGATGGCATTATAAGATAATGGTTTTCACAACAATGGACTCTGATGACTCATTAGGCACAGTGATTTCACAATATGGTGGAGTGATTGCACAGCAGGTTACTGGGATGGACCAATAGGACACTGTAATGACAAAACAGCATACTGTGATGACTCAGTAGTTAGTATACAGGGATTTAATAAAATTGAAGCATCATGGCATAGTAAAGCACAGTGAGTCCACAATAAGCCACAGTGATACTCCCCTCCCCAGAATGTCTGATTGTTTCCTTTCCCCCACTGTACAGTTATCCTTGTAAAAGGCCTTAGGTCCCTCTGGGGGAAGGAGTAGAGAAAGGCTAACACTAAAACTAAATAATTTTTCAAGTTCCTTCCTCAGGGGAACCTGGCCATCCCTTCACTCAAGGTGTCCTGGGTCATCAAACTGACTCAACTCTAGAAATTGGTTCATGGGCCAATATTCCCTTTTGTCATGATCCAATGTAGCCTTTCTCTCATTTGTTGGAGAATTTTTTTGCTTATAGAGATCAAACAAAAATGCAGTGGGCTTCTTATCTACTTCACACCTGGAAAAACCATGATAGATTAGCCAGTACCAAAGGTTCCTAAGAGTGATGTCACCATAAAATTCAATTTGACTCTGCTGACCATTACAAGTTAGCCCATTATGGACACTGCTTGGTCTATACTACCCAATATGATAGCTACTATCACCTTGCCTTTGGAGATTCAGTGATGCCACCTGGCCCCTGCTACTTTGAGGCCCAATTAAAATCATTACATTTAATTCACCCAACAGAGCAGCCGTATATCCACCACTAAGGCATGTAACAAAGAAAAGGACCATGAAGTTCTTCAAATGATTAGGTTTTACATAGCATACTCTAGCACTGCAATTTCCCTGAGTCTTAAAAATCCCTTTGTCAACACTAAACCAAGGGGTATGAGACATCGCCAATTCCTTTTCATTGGGCAATCTTTTGACAAATGCTTCAGATAATCATTCAAACAAAGTTTTGACAACCTTTTATTGACTGTGGGATCTTCCATTTTAAGCTTTATCTCCAGGCAGAGGGCCTATATTAATAGATTTAGCCTGATCCAGTTTTATGTTCCTTCCACTGTTATTCCACACCCTCAAAATCCATTCCCATACATACTCCCCACACTTTTGCCTCAATGAATTAGCAAACTCATTAAACTCTTTAATAGCATAGCACACCTTCTCATGGACTATACTTTCGGTTTCCTCCCTAGGGATCCAGTTATAAGTCTAGAGATGACTATGGTGGGCCCTGGGGGACATCAGTATTCTCTTGCCTAGTATCTCCTTTAGATAAAATCACTGCTGGTTTAGCAGACAAGAAGGGATTAATTTCCTCAGTCAAGGTAGAAAAGGCAATATTTCAGAAAAATGGGGGTGGAGTACTTTTTCTGCTGAGCATGGAAAGACTACTTCCTCCAGTGAGATAAACCCTTAATAGGCTAAAGGTTCAAAGTTCTCAACTTCAATAGTGTGCTCCCATGTATCTCCATCCCAAGTTACAAGATTGCTTTCTTTCCTAATTAATGCCCTTACCTTAGCTGCTGACATTCTCTGTGTTGGTTCATTTTCTGTCAACATCTGACAAATTGGAGTCATTGAAGATAGGGGAATCTCAATTGAGAAAATACTACCATAAGGTCAAGATGTGGGCAGGCCTGTAGGGCACTTTTTAGAGGTGCAGCCCATGTGGTGATGACATCCCTGGGCTGATAGCCTTGGGTCATATAAGATAGCAGAATAAGCAAGTCATGATGAACAAGCCAGTCCAATAAACATTATCGCTTCACAGTCTCTGTATCATCTTCTGTTTCTGGGTTTCTGCTTTGTTTGAGTTACTGCTTCGGTGATAGATTACAATGTGGATATGTCCCCTGCTTTTTCTCTAGAATAATTTTACACATTATTCATTGTCTTTTTATCCCACATACACTGAGTTTCCAGTTTCTGGAAATTTCAGGTCCCTCACCTTACTCATTCCCCAAGCTATGCATGTGCTTTGCCCTTCCCCACAGAGAGCCTGCTTAGCCTTAAGTCTCCTTATAGGTTCAGAAATAACTATTGGTGAGGACTAAGGAATATTATTGTCTTGTCAGGCATCATCTTCAAATAAAGTCACTGCTGGTTTAGCAGACAATGAAGGATTAATTTCCTCAGTCAAAGATAGAAAAGGCAATATTTCAGGGAGTGGGCATGAAGTTCATCTGCTGAGGGTGGAGAGACTACCTCTTTGGGTGAGAAATCTTGAGAATCTGAGGTTCAAAGTTCTCAGCTTGGGTCTCAGAATAGAGTCATTCCACAGATCTCTACCTATAGATCCAGGATCCCATTTTTTAATCCATTAATGCCTGTACTTTAAATGCCAATATCCTCCAAAGCTGGAATTTGACTTTTCACTATAATTAAGCCAGCATTATAATGAGGGCTTCAGTTTAATTTTCCACACTATGAGTTCTATGGCTGCTGGAGAAAAGATTCTCTTCCAGTGCACATTTATAAACCTTTAGGCTGTTTATGTGAATCTGGAGCTAGTCAATTTTATCACTGAGATCATTGTTGTTTTTCACAATATTATTATCCTAGAAGTTGGTTAATTTTCTCATGGAGCTCACTCCTACCCTTTCCTATCTCTCCAGAGATTCTAGGAGTAACCAACCAGCATCATTATTTTCTTTATTTTTCCACAAATAGTCATAAGTTTTATATACAACTCACCAAATCAATTGTTCCTCACAATCAATAAATCAAATTAATCAAATGTATTTCTCTCAAGTTTGTAAAATAGCTCACACCACAGGCTTTCCTTATTCTCCTAACTTCTAAGAAAGGCTTTGGCAACTGGAGAAGCTTCAGTATCTGTAGGTGTTGGCAAATTGGAAAGTCTATTCAAGATACTTAAAAGTTTTATCCTAATAGTTTTCTTGCTCTAAAATCTCTTCTGGCCCCAAATCTATATTAGTCAAGGTTCTCTAGAGGAACAGAACTAATAGAATATATATATATATATGTCTCACAAGTATACATTCTATTTCCTTAGTGATGGCAAAATAGCATGCTGTGTTGGCATAACAGGAATAGTGGTGAGTCACTGGGGCACATGATGGTACAATAGGACATTGTGATGGCCAAATACAACAGATATTGCACAAAAGACCAAGGGAATGAACAATAAATCATAGACAAGGATGACACAATAGTGAACTATAGTAACTCAATAGCACAGAATTATATTACAATTGGCCACAAAGATGGAAAAATGAGGAATGGTGGATGTTTCAACAAGGCACATTGATAGTACAATGAGATACTGATGGAGCAAGAGGAAATAGGGATGACACAATAGGGCACCAGGATGGCACACTAGGACACTGTAATGACAAAATTGTCTTGTATGATGACTCAATTGGACACCATGATGGCACAATTGTTAAGTGTTATGACTAATCAGGGCTCAATGATAACATACTAGATCACAGTGAGGACACAATATATAACAGGATTGGCGCCTTTGGATAGCATGATGTTATGATTTGGTGCAGTGATTACTAAATAGGGCATACTGATGGCACAACAGGGATATATGATGGCACAGTAGGACCATGTGACAGCAGAAGAGTCCAATGCAGTGACTCAGTAAGGAAGAGTAATTGCAAACAGTTCCAAATTTATGTCATAACAGTAACACAATAAGGCACTATAACAACAGTAATGTTGTAATTTATCCACCAGAGAAGACCATTTGAACATGGGTTCAAGCCAATAGAAAGTCTTTATAAGACAACCAGAGACTACACTGACTGTTCTGTACCTGAGTTCAGTCATGAGCCTTTCTCAGGATAAGTACAAAAAGCACACTCTGGATCAACACCACATCATGAACAATTAGCCATAAGCAGAACTACAGAAACCAACAAAACAAGATTATTACATTTAGGGACTTCCCAGAAATATGGAAGTTGATAAAGTATGTCTTTGTTCTCATTTTGGCAGGTGTTGTTGCCTATGTGCTAGATTCCAAGGCCTAAATGGTACTTTCATTGTGACATTGGTTGTGCTAATGTCTAGCGGTCTAGCGGCCTACTAAGGTTTGGGGACCTGCTACAATAGGTTACTGGGATGAATCAGTAGAAAACAGTGATGCCACAATAGGACAGATTGATAGCATTATGACACAGTAATGACATTTTAATGGTATAATAGGATGTTGTGATGGCAAGTAGAACATCATGATGGAAACATAAGCCAGGAATGATGATATAGAAGGACACAGTGATAACACGATAGGCCACTATAGTGACTCAATAGGACAAAGCAATGGCACACTCTTGCCAAAAATGTGAATTGTGACAACATATGAAGAAACCATGATAGCAAAATAGAGAACTGTGATGACTCAATAGAGTACCATGATAACACAATAGGATACAATGATACCACCATAGGATACTGTAATAATAAATTACAGTGAGGTTTCAAAGGACTAAAGTGACCACACAGTAGTCTAATGTGATAATTCAATGGGGATCTGCAATGAAATAATAGAAGAAAGTAAAGTAATAGCATATATTGATGGACAAGTGGTCACTGTGATGAACCAATAGGGCACAGTGTTTGTATAATTGCACAGTGTGATGACTTATGAGGGCATAGAAATGGCATAATAGGAAACTGTGGTGGCACAATAGGGCACTGTGGTGACATGCTAGGGCACAGTGATGTTACAAGAGGATGACACACCAGTGCCCAGTAGTAGGGGAATTGAGCACTGTCTTCACACAACAGACCACAGGGTTGTCAATGTAGGATACAGTGATAGCACAATAGGACTATATGATCATATACCAAGGGTGGCTCAATTGGTCATGGTGATGGAACAATAAAGTACTGTGTTGGCACAATTTGGCACTGTGATATCACAACAAGGAATGTGATGACTCAGTAGGTCATTGTGATGACTTGGTGAGACATTATGATGATATAGTAGGGCAGTGTGATATAACAATAGAACACAGTGAAGGCACTATATGGCATAGTAACAGTACAATCAAGTACTGATGGCACAGTAGGGCACAGTGATAGCACAGGAAGATACTTGAAAGACCCAAGAGATTGCTGTCCTACCACAACAGGACACTGTGATGGCAAAACAAAACACAAAGATGACACAAAGGAAAACCAAGTTGGAACAATACAACACAGTGACAGCAAAGCTGGAGACTTGGATGGCACTGGAGTACACTGTAATAGCAAAATAGGGCACTGTGATAACCTAGTATATCACTGAATTGACACAATCAAACATCATGACAGGCCATTTTGGCACTGAAATGGTACAATATGGCATATAAATAGCACAATGGAGCAAGGAAATGACACAATGGGACATTGTGAAACTCTGATTTACACTACCTTGGCAGAGCAGGAAACCAAGATGATGTAGCATGCCATTGTGGTAGCACAATAGGACACTAATGGCAGAATAGTGCACTTTTGTGGCAGAGTAGGACTGTGTGATGACTTTTAAAGAGAGCACTGCAACAGAATAAATCAACACTTGTGGATGGAATTATAGGACACTACAATGGCAAATCATGGCACTATGATGGTACAATAGGGCACTGCAATGTTATAACAGGGCACTTTGTTGGCAGATTAGGACACTATGAAGGTACAATAGGACACTAGGATGACACAATGGGACTGTGATGTTCAATAAGTGATTATAATAGCACAATACAGTATTGAGATGGTTACAAAATGATACTTCAATGGCATAGTAGGACACTAAAATGACACAATTGACACTGTATTGGAACATATGACATTGTGATAGCACAATAGGGCATTGTCCATCAAAATATGGCAATGTAGTGGCAAAACTGAACACTGTGTTTGTACAATAGGGCAATGAAGTCACACAGTAAGGTATAATGATGGCACAACTGGGCATGGTGATGGCACAATAGAGCACTGTGACAATTCAATAGATGGCTCAATAGGACACTGTTGTTACATAAGAGGACACATTGATGGCACAGTAGATCCACGAGATGTCACCACAGAATACAATAATGAAACAATATGGCACTGGAATGGCTTTCTTGGGTACAAGGATGGCTCAAAAAGTCAGAAATATTGTAAAATAGGGAACTGTGATAGTATATAGTAGGGAACCACACTAGGGATGACACAATTAATAAAGAAATGACATACTATGTCACAGGATTGTCACTAGATGACATTGTAAAGATACAATAGGCTAGTGTGAAGAGTCAATAGGGCATAGTGATGGAACAGTAGTCCACAGTGATGGAACAATGGGGCACAATGATGACATAATATGGCACAGTAATAGTGAAAGAGGTTATAGTAAAGGCACATATAAAACACATTCATGGTACATTTGGACACAGTGGAGGTACAGATGACATAGTGATGACATAAGAGGACACTAGTATGGCAAATGATAGCACTATGATGGTACGATAGATCACAGCAGTGTCACAACAGAACATTGTGATATCACAACAGGCCAATATGATGATAGACTTAATAGAGCACAATGATGGCATAATAGGACACAGTGATGGCACAACAGAATACCATAATAGCAAAATAGAATATTATTATGGCAAAACAGGACAAAATGATGGAATAATCCCACAGTGAAGGAACAATAGGGTGTAATAAAGAAATAACAGGACAAAATTATGGGACAATAGGCCACAATGATGGAAACCTAGAATATAGTGATGGCATAATGGGGCATAGCTATGACAAAATAGCATGATAATGATATGAAAAGGAATTGTGATGACTGAGTATGACAGAGTGATGTCATAACAGAACATAGTGTGAGCCAAAGAGACCACAGGGATGGCACAATAGATCAAAATGTAGAACAATTGGCAAATCAGATTGCACAATTGGCTACTATGATGACTTGTTGGGGCACAGTGATGACATACTGGTGGACTGTGATGACCCATTGAAACACAGTGATGATAATAGTCCATAAGGAAGAAATAATAGAAAATTGTAATGACACAATCTGTCATTGCAATGTCTCCATAGGGCACAGGGATGGCACAATAATACTGACTGATGATACAAAGTACATAGTCATAGTTCTATGGGCAGCAGTGAAGGCATAAAAAAACCTGTGGTGGTAGAATATGACTCTATGATGCCAAAGGAGGGCACAGTGATGGTACAATAAGATACTGTAATAACAAAGAGAATGCTGTCATGACTCAATAGGGAACATTTAATGCACAATAGGCCAGAATGATGGCAAAATCTGGTAGTGTTATGAGTCAATATGGCACAATGATGGCATAATATGACACAGATTGGGCACAATGAGTACAATGGTGACACAATAGGGCATAGTGACATCACAGTAGAACACTGTGATGTCATATTAGGACACAGTGACAGCATAATAGTCCAACATGATCCTTCAGTATGTATCCACAAAAATGTAATAGGGCACAGTGATGGCACAATAGGCCCATTTCATGACACAATAGCACTTAGTGAAGATTTAATAAGGCACAGTTATTGTACAATTTACCAAAGGTATGGCACAACAGCGAATGTGATAACACCATAGGACACTATGGTGAGACACTGCAATACTCCTCTTCACCTGTCAGTTCATAACTATAGAGGAGCATGAACAGACCAACAGATAGCACACTACAGCATTCACAGCAAATACCAGCAGACCACAGAACCCAAAACAGCTATAGTCATAGCATAACTAAAGAATGTTATGGCACATTAGGGCACAGAGATTGAAGAAAGGGGCACAGATGTGAAACCACAGCTGGGGTAGCACAAAATGACATTGTAATGACACAATAGGTAACTGTCTAGACTCAGTAGGGATTAATGATGACACAATAGGCCTCAGTGATGGAAAATTAGAAAATAGTGAAGTCACAATATGGTGCAGTGCTGCCCAAATATGACACTGTTATGATGACACAGGGCATTGTGGTGACTCACTATGACAGAATGATGGTACAGTAGAACATAGAGATGGCAAAATCAGACAAAGTGAAAGCACATGGTATAATGATGCACACAAAGACATTTTGACAACTTAAGGTATCACAGGGATGGCACAAGGAGACATAGTGGTGGCACCATAGGACACTGTGATAAGAGCAGACCTGAGATGACTCAATAGGGCACATTGAAGTCTCTTATACCACAAAGATGGTACAAGAGGCCACAGTAGGATATTGTAATGACTTTAAAGGGCACATTGTTGGAAGAATAGGCCACAATGATGGCAAATTAAGACATTGTGATAAATCTATAGGGCATAGTGAAGATTCATAGGACACAATGATGGGGCAATAGCCCAAAGTTACTGCACAAGAGGTCAATGTCATAACTCAACAGGGCAAAGTAATGACCTAATTGAACACAGTGATGGTATAGTAGTCCATAATTTTGGCACAAATAGTAAACCAAATGACACCATAGATTACTGGGATGACTAAATGGAGCATAATGATGGCCTAGTAGGACATAGTAATTTAAATAAGGCACTGTGACACCACAATACAGCAGTGGTTACACATTAGGGCACTGTGAGGGCTCAATAGCACACAGTAAGGCACAATAGAGTACAATGTTTACTTCATATGGCACAATGATGACACAACAGAGTAGTGTGATGGCAAAATAGGACACTTTATGACTCAATAGGCAACTATGATGACAATATGGCACAGAGATTGTGCTATAAGTCACAGTCATAAGACAATAGGATTGAGTGATGACAACAGGCCATGGAAAATAACTATAGAACACTTTAATGACACCCCAGGGCATTGTGATGGTATAATATTACCACTTGATCACACAATAACATAGTAAGACTACAATAGGCAACATTGATGTCACAGTCTGAAGCTAGTGGTAGAATAGTAATCTGTGAAGGCAAATAGTTCACAGTGATAACAGCATAGAACACAGTGAGTACACAACAGAACATGTAATGGCACAGTAGGATACTTTAGCAGCATAGTATAGGATATTATGATGGCATAATAAGACACAGTGATGTCAAAATAGGCAACAGTGGTTGTACAATGATGACACAGCCAGGCAATGTGATGAGTCAATAGGGCACAGAGATGACACATTAGATGAATGTAATTTCACAATTGAATCTTGTGATGGCACATTGGGACACATTGGTGACACAATAAAACACAACATTTGCTCAAGATTACATTGTGGTGGCATGTAAGTAATGATAATGACTCAGTATGGCATATTGATGGCACAATATGATATAGTAAGAATAAACAGGCCAGGCTTAGGACTCAATGGGACACTGTGATGATATGATAGCATATTGTGATGACTCATTTGGGTACAGCATTGCTAAAGTAGGGCACTTGGATGATAAAATAGTACAAAATTGTAGAATAATAGGTAAATGTTAAGACACAACAGTACACTGCAATGGTTCAGTAGGACACAATGATGTTAGTGTAGGGCACTGTGCTGATGCAATAGGTCACAATGAGGATGCAATGGGCCAAAGCAATGGCACAATAGGACATGATGAAGCACAGTAAACTACGTGATGATGCAATAACTTTATGGCACAATTGGACACTGTTATAGCACTGGGAGGACAAAATGATGACACAATAGGACACATTGATGACACACGAGGAACTGCAATGGCACAATAGCATTAATGATTCACATTAATGGCATAATGGACCATAAATATGGTAAAATACAACGCAACCCAGTTATGGCCCAGTGTGCCATAGTGATAGCATAATGTCATGGGTGTGATACAATAGGGCACAGTCATAGCATAGTAAGAAAATGTTATGGTGCAATGAGGTGTCACATAATAGACCAGAGAGATAGCACAATGTGACACTATAATCACACAATGGGCAATTGCCATGACCCAATAGGGAATAATGGTAACTCAATAGACTTTAGGGATGGAAAACTAGTCCACAGTGTTGACTCAAAAAAAAGTTATAGAGATAGCAGACCAGGTCACAGTAATGGCACAAAAAAAGCAAAGAGTTAGCATAATATGTCTTACCTTTGGGTTCAATATAACAAAGCAATGACACAAAAGATCACTTCAATGGCAAGGGAACACAATGATGGTACACAAGAACAAAGTAATAACACAGCAGGACACTGAAATGACCCTATAGAACATAGTGATAGTATAGAAGGACAATGTGATGACCCAATATGGCACAGTGATGACACAATATGACACATTAATGGTAAAACAGACCAGTTACAACAGTACTCTGTGATGACATGATGGGACATGGTGATATTCAATAGAGCAGCTATGGCTCAATAGTCAAATGTTATGGCTAAATAGGGCACTGTAATGATACAATTGGATACAGTGATAGTACAATGGGAGATAAAAATGGCATAAGAGGGTGTTCTGATAACTCATCATGTCAAAGTAATGATTCAGTTTGCTTTAGAGATGGTATAATCAGATACAGTGATGGAAAAATAGGACAATGTAGTGGCTCAATGGAACAAAATGATGGGGCAATATGATGGTGATGGAACACAAGAGCTTAGTGATGACACAATAGGATGCTGTATTGATACAGCAAGGCACTGTGTTGTCTCAGTAAGATAGTGACGGCATGGTAGGACACAGAGATGGCACAATTTGCCATAGTGAAAGCACATTTACAGTACAATGCACAAAGTGATACTGTGATGATTTAAGAGGGCATAGAGATGACACAATAGCCCATAATGATGTCACAATAGAACATGGTGTAAACCAAGGCCATAAGGATGGCACAATAGGAATGGATAATTGATAGCAACATAGAAAAATGGGATGCTATAATAACCAATACTGATGACACATTAGAGCACAGTAATGGAGTAATGGTGAACTCTGATGACTCACTGGGGCACAGTTATGGAAGAAAGATATTGAGGAGAAATAGTTGAAGACCGTAGTACCACAATAGGTCACTGTGATGTCTCCATAAGTTATGGTGATGGAACATTACGTACTGGTGGCCCAATATTATACAGTCTTAATACTTTCCAAAGGTCAAGCTGTGGCTTGAGAAGTCTTGGTGATATTTTAGCTTTTGAATGTATATTAGCTGGTTCCTACAATGATATTTTATATTATTATTATTATTATTATTATTATTATTATTTGTTTTAATTTTATACATCAGCCATGGGTGCCCCTGTCCTCCCCTCTCCCGCCCCCACCCCCACCTTCCTCCCTGCCCCTCCCCTCCATTCCCATGTCCCCCAGGACCAAGACACCCCTGGGGATTTATTTAAACCTGGTGGATTCAGTATAGGCAGGTCCTGTCACCTCCTTCCAGGCTGAGAATGTGTCCCTGTGTAAGCCCAAGGTTCCAAACAGCCAGCTCATGCACTAAGGACAGGTCCAGGTCCCACAGCCTGGGTGCCTCCCAAACAGATCAAGCTATTCAATGGTCTCACTTATCCAGAGGGCCTGATCTAGCTGGGGGCTTCATAGCCGTTGATTCATAATTCATGTGCTTCCATTCAATTGGCTATTTGTCCCTGTGCTTTTTGCAATATTGGATTCAACAATTCACACTCTTGCAGTCCCTCCTCTTTCTCAACAGTTGGACACCTGGAGCTCCACCTGGGGCCTGGCTGAGGATCTCTGCATCCACTTCCATCAGTTATAGGGTGAGAGTTCCAAGATGAATGTTAGGTGTTTAGTCATCTGATCACCAGACTAGGTCAGACCAGGCTTTCTCTCGACCATTGCCAGCAGTCTACAGAGGATATAACATCTACAATGATATTCTTGTATGCTATATGTGCTTCTATGAACTCATAACATAATCTAAAATACCTATCAATTACCCAAGGACAAATGATGTCCTGAACTATGGTAACATGTTTATGGAAACAATGCCTGTCTCCTAGGTCAGGTGGATAGTTTTATTTCTTGTACAATTTTAGCTGAGAACCTCCTTTCTTATACAGCCTTAATAACATTATAGACTCCTAACATTTTTACCTAAGCACTTCTAGAAATGTAGTTTGAGAGCAAAGATTCTTTTTTTTCTGATATATCAACCAGTTTTAGCTCTTAATTGAACTCCTCCTTCACCACTTTTTTGGGGGGGTTGTAAAAGAAAGCCTGATGTCACTGCCTGAGGAAAACTCTTACCTGCCTTTATGACCCTGTAAGAATTCAAGCCAGGTGATCTTTCCAGGCCAGAGGATTAGTATTGTTTGGTTTTATAACTGAATACCTGAGAGATGATGGAGTTGAGATGTATAAGGAGATTTAGAGGAGGATTTTAAAGAGACAACTTGAGGGAGAGATGAAGAGGAGAAAGAAAACAGAAGAACTAGATTGGTAAGAACTGGAGAAAAACTAACTAGATTGGGGAAGAACTAAATTGAAGGGATAGAAGAGAGAACTAGAGGAATGAGATGGAAGACAAGGAGGAGCCAGATGGAGAAGAACAAGAAGAGGAAGAACAAGATGAGAAAGAAAGAGATGGGAGAAGAGCTGAAATGGGAAGGAACTAGATGGAAGAAAACCTAGATGGAACAGAACTAAGATGAGAGAATTAAGTTAGAACTTGGAGGGGATAGCAGGTAAATGTAGAGAGAAATCAGGCAAGAAAGGAGGTAGGCATGAGAGCAGAATAGAAGCTGTGTAGAGAGAGAACTGACTCAGAATAATAAAGTGTATGAAATAATGAGTTTTGTGTACATGGATTATTTAATATTATTAAATATTAAATTATGAACTGGTTATAGATTCTTCCAAGACCATAGGAGAGGACAATTGAGGAGCAGGACACACATAATTATCATTAATAGGATTCAGTGATTACATACAATTTCCAAGTAACGCAACAATAGAACACAGTGATAAGAGAATTGACCAAAAAGATTGCAGAGTCTGAAACTGTGATGAATAAATAAGACTGTGAAGGCAAACTAGGTCATAGTTGTGCCACAAAAGGCAGCAATGAAGGGAAAATTTACCAGAATTATGGAACAATTGTGAACTTGACAACACAAACGGATACTATAATGACTAAATAGGGTACAAAGATGGCACAATAAAAGAAAGTAATGGCAAATTAGGACATAGAGAAGGAAAATGGTGAGAAAAAGATACTGAGATGAAAAAGAGTACAATGATATTATAAAAGAGCAAAATTATGGCACAAGAAGACTCTGTGATGGAACAATTGTAATGTCATAATAAGTCAAGCTGATGAATGAACAGGGCACAATGATGACTCAATGTATAGTGAGAGCACATTAGAAGTAATTTGTGGCACAATATGGCATTGTGAGGGTAAAATTAGAAATAATAGTAGCGGAAAAGGGCACCAAAGTGGCACAATATGAAACAGTGATGACACAAGAGAAGACTGTGATGACACAATAGGAGACAGTGATGACATAATAGGAGACTTCGATGATACAGTAGAAGACAGATAACACAAAAGGAGACTGTGAAAACACAAAAGGAGACTGTGATGAAACAATAGGAGACTGTAGTGAATAACATGAGACCATGAAGCCACAATAGGAGATTGTGATGACACAGTAGGAGACTCTATTGACACAGTAGGAGATTGTGAGGACACAGTATTAGACTGTAATGACACAAAAATGAACTGTGATAACACAGCAGGAGATGTTGATGACACAATAGAAGACTGACAACATCATAGAGGACAGTGATGACACAATAGGAGACAATGATGACACAGAAGGAGATTGTGATAACACTGGAGAATACAGTAATAACACAATAGGAGACACTGATGACACAATAGGAGACAGTGAAGACATAATCAGAGACTCTGATGACACATTAGTAGACTGTGATGACAGAGTAGGAGACAGTGATGACACAATAGGAGATTGTGATGACAGAGTAGTATTTGGTGATGAAAAAATGGACTGTGATAAATCAGTAGGAGACTATGATGAAACACTAGGAGACTGATGACAGAAAAAGAGATTGTGATGACAAAGTAGGAGACAGTGATGATACAGTAGAAAACTGTGAGGACACAAGAGGAGACAGTGATGACACAATAAGAGACTGTGATGATAAAATAGGAGACAGTGATGACACAAGAAGAGATGGTTATGACACAATAGGAGACAGTGATGACACAATAAAATAGAGTGATGACAAATAGAAGATAGTGATGAAACAATAGGAGAATGTGATGACACAAGAGGAAACAGTGAAGACACAATCAGAGACAGTGATGACAAACAGGAGTCTGATATGATAGGCTAAGAGACTGTGATAATACAGTAGAAAACTGTGATGACAATATAGGAGAGAGTGATCCCAAAAAAAGGAGATAGTGATGACACAGTAGAATTCTGTGAGGTTATACAATAGATTGTAATGACCCAGTAAGACATTGTGATGACACAGTAGGAGAGAGTGATAACACAGTAGAAAACTGTGATGACACAATAGGAGACGTGGTGACAATATAGGAGACTGATGACAGTAGCAGTCACATAACACAATGGAAGACTGTGATGATAAAAGAGGAGACGGTGATGACACAATAGGGGACTGAGATGATGCATAAGAGACTGTGATGAAATGTTAGGAGATTGTGATGACACAATCGGAGGCTGTGATGACACAGTAGGAAACTGTGATGACATAGTAGGAAACTGTGATGACACAGTAGGAAACTGTGATGACATACTAGGAGACTGTGACGTTACAATAAGACACAGTGATGACACAAAAGGAGACTGTGTTGACACAGTAGGAGAATGTGATGACACAATTAGAGTCAGTGATGACAGAGTAGATAACTGTGATGATACTCTAGGGGACTTTGAAGACACAATAGGAAACTTTGAAGACATAATAGGAGACAGGGATGACACAATGAGATAGAGTGATGACAAAATATGAGACTGTGATCACATAAGAAGATATTGTAATGACATTGTAGGAGACTTTGATGACACATTGGGACTAATTTGTAGCATAATAGAGAATTGTGAGGGTAAAATTAGAAATGTTAGTAGCAAAAATGGTCACCAGAGTGGCACAAAATGATATAGCAATGACCCAGTAGGAGACGGTATTGACATAGGAGAATACAGTGATGACAAAATAGGAGTCTGTGATGACACAATTAGAGTCAGAGATGACAGAGTAGGATACTAGGATTATACAATAGGAGAGAGTAATGACAGGAGGAGAGAGTGATGACATAATAAGAGACTGTGATGACACAGTAGGTGATAATGATTAAATAGGAGGAGAATGTGATGACTCAATATAAGACTGTGATGACACAATAGGAGACTGTGATTTCACAATAAGAGCCTGTGATCAAACAGTAGAATATTGTGATGAGAAAATAGGATATAGTTATGACACAATAAGAGACTGTGAGGTCAAATAAGAGACTGTGATGACATTGAAGGCAACAGAGATGACACCATAGGGTACATTGAAGACACAATAGGAAACTGAAATAACACAGTAGGAGACAGTGATGACATAATACAATACAGTGATTACACAATAGGAGACTGTGATGACAGAGGAGAATACAATGATAACACAAAAGGAGACTGTGATGACAGAGTAGGAGACAGTAATTACATAGTAGGATACAGTGATGACACAATAGGAGATAGTGATGACACAATAGGGGATGGAATGACAAAACAGGAGACTGTGATGACACAATAAAAGATTGAGATGACACAATGGGTATCTGTTATGACACAATGAAACACTGTGATGAAATAATAAGAGACTGTGAAGACAAGAGGAGACTGTGAGGACACAATATTGATAGAGATGACACAATAGGAGTTTGTGATGACATAGTATGAGACTAGGAAGAGACTAGAGGCAAATGTGATGACTCAGTAAGAGACAGTAAAGAAACAATAGGATACTGTGATTACACAATAGGAGACAGTGATGACAGAGGAAGAGACAATGATGACACAGAAGGAGATTGTGATGACACAGTAAGAGACAACAATGACACAATAGGAGACAGTGATGACATAATTAGAATCAGTGATGACAGAGTAGATAACTGTGATGACACTGTAGGAGACTTTGAAGACACAATAGGAAACTCTGATCACACAGTAGGAGACAGTAATGACACAATAGTATACTGTGATTACACAATAGGAAATAGTAATGACACAGGAGGAGAAAGTGATGAAACAATAAAAGACAGTGATGACACAATAGGAAACTGTGATGACACAGTAGGATACTGGGGTTACATGATATGAGACAATGATGACACTGTAGGAGACAGTGATGACACAATAGGAGACTGTGATGACATAAATGGATAGTGTGATGACATAGTTGGAGACTGTGATGACACTTAGAGCTAATTGTGGCACAATAGGGCATTGTGAGGGCAAAATTAAAAATGGAATTAGCATATATGGTCACCACAGTGGCACAATATGATAGAGTGATGACACAAAAAGAGACAAAGATGACACAATAAGAGATGGTTATTACACAGTAGTAGACTACTGTGACACAGCATGAGAATATGATGACACTATAGGAGACAGTGGTCACACAAAAGGAGATTGTGATGACACAATAGAATTCAATGAGTTTACACAAATAGACTGTGATGACCAAGTAGAAAACTGTGATGACACAATAGGAGACATGATGATATTAGGGGAGACTGATGACAGTAGCAGACACATGACACAATAGGAGGCTGTGATGATACAATAAGCGACAGTGATGACAAAATAGGAGACTATGATGACACAGTAGGTGATTTTGATTAAATAGTGGGAGACTGTGATGACAGAGTAGAAAGATATGATGACACAATAGGAGATAGTGATGACACAAGAGGAGACTGTGATGAGACAATGGAGACTGTGATGTCATAAGAGGCTATTGAGATGACAGTAGGAGACTGTGATGACACATTAGGACTAATTTGTGGCACAATAGGGCATTGTGAGGGTAAAATTAGAAATGTTGTTAACATATATGTTCATCAGAGTGGCACAATATGATAGATGACACAATAGGAGACTGTGTTGACACAGGAGAACACACTGATGACACAATAGGAGAGTGTGATGACACAATAGGAGAGTGTGATGACATAATTGGAGACTGTGATGATACAATAAGAGACAGTGATGACACAATAGGACACTGTGATGTCATAGTAGGTGACAGTGATGACACAATAAGAGAGTGTGATGACATCATAGCAGACTGTGATGACACAAAAACAGATTGAGATGACCCAACAGGTGTCTGTTATGACACAAAAAGACACTGTGAGGAAACAATAAGAGACCATGGAGACACAAGAGGATACTGAGAGGACTCAATAAGAGATATTGATGACACAATAGGAGTTTGAGATGACACAGTAGGAGACTTAGAAGAGACAAGAGGCAAATGTGATGACACATTAGGATACAGTAAAGACACAAGAGGATAATGTGATTACACAATAGGAGACAGTGAAGATACAATAAGAGACAATGATGACAGAATACGAGACTGTAATGACATAAGAGGAGATGGTGATGACATAGTAGTAGTCTGTGATATCGCATTAGACTAATTTGTGGCACAAAGGGCATTGTGAGGGTAAAATTTAAAATGGAATTAGCATACATGGTCACCACAGGGCAAAATATGATAGAGTGATGACACAAAAAGAGACAAAGATGACACAATAAGAGATGGTTATTACACAGTAGTAGACTACTGTGACACAGCATGAGAATATGATGACACTATAGGAGACAGTGGTCACACAAAAGGAGATTGTGATGATACAGTAGAATTTTGTGAGGTTACACAAATAGACTGTGATGACCAAGTAGAAAACTGATGACACAATAGGAGATGTGATGATATTATGGGAGACTGATGACAGTAGCAGACACATGACCTAATAGGAGGCTGTGATGATACAATAAGCAACAGTGATGACAAAATAGGAGACTATGATGACACAGTAACAGACTGTAATGACACAGTAGGTGATTTTGATTAAATAGTAGGAGACGGTGATGACAGAGTAGAAAGATGTGATGACACAATAGGAGATATTGATGACACAAAAAGAGACTGTGATGACACAATGGAGACTGTGATTTCACAGTAGGAATGTGTGATCACACAGTAGGAGATTGTGATGCCACAATAGTAGATAATTATGACATAATAAGAGACTGTGATGTCACAATAGGAGACTGTGATGTCATAAAAGGCTATTGAGATGAAAGTAGGAGATTGTGATGACACATTAGGAATAATTTGTTGTACAATAGGGCATTGTGAGGCTAAAATTAGAAATGGGAGTAGCATCAATGGTCACCACAGTGGCGCAAAATGATACAGTGATGACACAATAGGAGACTGTGATGACCCAATAGGAGACTGTGATGACACAGAAGGAGAATGTGGTGATACAGTAGGAGAATGTGATGACACAGTTGGAGATAGTGATGATACAATAGGAGACTGTGATGACACAATAAAAGATAGCGATTACACAATAGGAGACTGTGATGAAACAATTACAGTCAGTGATGACACATTAGGAATCTGTGAGGACACTGCAGGAGATTTTGAAGACACAAAAAGAAACTGTGATTACACAGTAGGAGATGGTACTGACACAAAAGGATACTGTGATTACACAATAGGAGATACTAATGGTAAAGGAGGAGACAGTGATGACAAAAAAGAGACAGTGATGACACAATAGGAGACTTTGATGACACAGAGTCAATGATGGTAGGAAACTGAGATGACACTGCAGGAGACTTTGAAGACAATAGGAAACTGTGATCACACAGTAGGAGAAAGTGATGACCCATTAGGATACTGTGATTATACAATAGGAGATAGTAATGACACAATAGGAGAAGGTGATGACAGTAGATGATGATGATTAAATAGTAGGAGACTGTGATGACTCAATAGAAGACAGTGATGACCCAACAAGAGATTGTGATGACAAAATAGGAGACTGTGATTTCAGAATAGGAGCCTGTGATCACACAGTAGGATTTTGTAATGACACAATAGTAGATAGTTATGACAAAATAAGAGATGGTGATGTCAAACTGGAGACTCTGATGACACAGTAGACAACAGAGATGACACCATAGAGGACATGGAAGACACAATAGGAAACTGTAATGACACAGTAGGAGACAGTGATGACACAATAGGATACTGTGATTACACAATAGGAGAAAATGATCACAGAGTAGGAAACAGTGATGACACAATTAGAGACAGATGACACAACAGCAGACTGTGATGACATGAGAGGATATTGTCATGTCAGAGTAGGAGATAGTGATGACACATTAGGACTAATTTGTGGCACAATAGGGCATTGTGAGGGTAAGATTAGAAATGGTTGTAGCATATATGGTCACCACAGTGGCACAATATGATAGACTGATGACAAAATAGGAGACATTGTTGACAGAGGAGAATACAGTGATGACACAAAATGAGACTGTGATGACACAGTAGGAGACAGTGATGATATAGTAGGGGACTGATTGACACATTAGGACACTGTGATGACACAATAAGAGCCAGTGATGATACAGTAGATAACTGTGATGACACTGAAGGAGAATTTGAAGACTTAAAAAGAAACTGTTATCACATAGTGGGAGACAGTGATGACACAATAGGATACTGTGATTACTCAATAGGAGATAATGATTACATTGTAGGAGATAGTGATGACACAATAGGAGATAATGATGACACAGTAGGAGATAAAGATGACACAATAAAAGACAGTGATGACACAATAGGGGACTGTGATGACATATAGGAGACAGTCAAGACACAGTTAGAGACAGTGATGACACAATAGGATACTGTGATGACACCAGAGATGGTGATGCCAGAGTAGTAGACTCTGATGACACAATTGAGGACAGTGATGACACAGGAGACAAGTATATAACAGTAGTAGACTGTTATGACACAATAAGAGACTGTGGTGACTCAGTGGGATACTACAGTGACACAGTATTGACACAATAGGAGACAGTGATGACACAGTAGGAAACTGTGATGACAATGAAGGCGACTTTGATGACACAATAGGAAACTGTGATCACATAGTAGGAGACAGTGATGACACAATAGGAGACTGTGATGACATAAGAGTAAATTGTGATGACATAGTAGGAGACTGTGATGACATATAAGACTAATTTGTGGCACAATAGGGCATTGTGAGTTTAAAATTAGGAATGGTAATAGCATAACAGGGCACCAATTTGGCATAATATGATACAGTGTTGACACAATGGGAGACTGTGATTACACAGTAGAATACAGTGATGACACAGTAGGAGACTGTGATGACACAATTAGAGTCAGTGATGATACAGTAGGTAACTGTGATGACACTGTAGGGGAATTTGAAGACACAATAGGAAACTCTGATCATAGTGGGAGACAGTGATTACACAAGAGGATACTGTGATTACTCAATAGGAAATAGTAATGACACAGGAGGAGACAATGATAACACAATAACAGAAAGTGATGACACAATAGGAGAGTGTGATGACATAAGAAGAGCTTGGGATGACATAGTAGGAGACTGTGATATATCACATAAGGACAAATTTGGTGCCCAATAGGGCATTGTGAAATAAATATTACAAATGGTAATAGCATAAAAGGGCACCACTTTGGCAAAATATGATACAGTGATGACACAATAGGAGACTGTGAAGACACAGGGGAATACAGTGATGACACAGTAGGAGACTGTGATGACAGAGTAGGAGACAGTCATGACACAGTAGGAGACAGAGATGACACAATAGGAGACTGTGATTACAAAGAAGGAGAATGCAATGATAGAGTATGAGGCTGTGATGACACAATTGGAAACAGTGATGACACAGGAGAAAAGGAAGAAACAGTAGTAGACTGAGATGACACAATAAGAGACAGTGATGACTCAGTAGGAGACTGTGTTGACACAATAGGAGACTGTGATAACATAGTAGGGGACTGTGGTGACAATTAGAGACAGTGATGACACCATAGGAGACTGTGATTACATAGGAGAGACTGTCATGACACAGTAGGAGACTGTGATGACATATTAGGGTACTGTGACGACCCAATAGGAGACAGTGAGGAAATAATAGGAGACTGCAATCACAGAGTAGAAGCCAGATGACAAAAAAGGAGACTGTGATGACACAATAAGATACCATGATGACATAGTAGAAGACTTATGACAGAAAAGGAGACTGTGATGACACAATAAGATTCAGTGATGACACAATAGGAGACTGTGATGACACAGTAAGAGTCAGTGATGACACATTAGGATACTGTGCTGACAAAGTAGGAGACTGCAATGACACAGTACCATATTGTGATGACACAATAGGATACTGTTTTTACAGAATAGGAGATAGTGATGACACAGGAGGAGACAGGGATCCTCCAATGACAGAGAAATGGATGAGATCTACATGAACAACCTGGATGACAGAGAGAGTAATGAAGGGCAAGGTTGGAGGGAAAAAAAGCTTAGGGGTGCAGGAGTTCCCAGCTGGATCCAATGACAGAGAGAAGTGGATACAGAGATCCTCAGCCAGGTCCCAGTTGGAGCTCCAGGAGTCCAATTGTCGAGAACGAAGAGGGACTGTAAGAATGTGAATTGTTGAGACCAAGCTTGGAAAAAGCACAGGGGCAAATAGCCAAATGAATGGAAACACATGAATTATGAACCAAAAGCTGTGGAGCCCCCAACTGGATCAGGCCCTCTGGATAAGTAAGACAAATGAATAGCTTGAACTGTTTGGGAAGCACCCAGGCAGTGGGACCCAGACCTATCCTTAGTGCATGAGCTGGCTGTTTGGAACTTTGGGCTTACACAGAGACACTTTGCTCAGCCTGGAAGGAGGGACCTGCCTGTAATGAATCCAGCAGGTTGAATTGAAACCCCAGGGGAGTCATGGCCCTGGGGGAGAGAGGAATGGAGGGGAGGGGCTGGTGGGAAGGTGGGGACAGGGAAGGGAGGGGAGAGGACAGAAGAAAAAAATTTAATATTTTTTTTTAAAAGGAGACTGTAATGACACAATAGGAGACTGTGATGATACAATAAGAGACAGTGATGACACAATAGGATACTGTGATTATATAATGTGAGATAATGATGACACAGTAGGAGATATTGATGACACAATAGGAGATGTGGTGACCAAATACGATTCAGTGATGACACAAACCGAGACTGTGATGACAAATTAGGAGATTGTGATGCCACAATAAGGAGATTGTGATGACACAATAGGAGAATGTGGTGATACAATAAGAGACAGTGAAAACACAATAGGAAATTCTGATCACTCAATAGGATATTATGATTACACAATAGGAGATAATTATGACGAAGTAGGAGACAGTGATAACACATAAGAGACAATGTAGACACCATAGGAGACTGTGATGACACAATAGGATACTGAGATGACTTAGTGGGAGACTGTGGTGACATATTAGGACTAATTTGTGGCACAATAGGGCATTTTGAGGGTAAAATTAGAAATGGGAATAGCATAAATTGTCAAGATAGTGGCACTATATGATACAGTGATGACATAATAGGAGACTGTGGTGACAGAGGAGACAGTGATGACACTAAAGGAGACTGTGAAGACACAATAGGAGACAGTGATGACAAAGCAGTAGACTGTGATTACATAAGAAGAGATTGTGATGACACAATAGAAGACTGTGATATCACATTAGGATTAATTTTGGGCACATTAGGGAAATGTGAGTTTAAAATTAGAAATGGTAGTAGCATAAAAGGGCACCATTTCGGCACAATATGATTCAGTGATGACACAATAAGAGACTGTGAAGACATAGGGGAATACAGTGATGACCCAATAGGGGACTGTGATGACACAGTAGGAAACAGTCAAGACACAATAGGAGACAGTGATGACTCAGGAGAGAGTGATGTAGAATAGTAGACTCTGATGACAAAATAGGAGACAGTGATGACAAGGAGATAGGGATATAAAAGAAGTAGACTGTGATGATGGAAAAATAGACAGTGATGACTCAGTAGGAGAGTGTGAGGACAGAGTAGGAGAGTGTGAGGACAGAGTAGGAGACTGTGTTGATACAATAGGAGACAGTGTAGGATACTGTGGTGAAACAAATTTAGTCTGAAGACAAAATATGAGACTGTGATGACACAGTAGAAGACTAATGACACAAAAGGAGACTGAAATGACATAATAGGAGACTGTGAGGACACAATAAAATTCAGTGTTGACACAATAGGAAACTGTGATGATACAATAAGAGACAGTGATGACATAATAGGATACTGTGATTACATCATAGGACATAATGATTACACAGTAGGAGAAAACGAGGACACAATTTGAAACAGTGATGACACAATAGGAGACTGTGATGACATATGAGGATATTGTGATGACATGGTACGAGACTGTCAAGATACATTAGGACTAATTTGTGGAACAATGAATAGGACATTGTGAGGCTAAAATTAGAAACAGTAGTAGCATAAATGGTCACCAGAGTGTCACAATATGATAGAGTGATAACACAATAGGAGAGTGTGGTAGCAAAGCAGGAGACTGTGATGACATAGAAGGAGACTGTGATGATACAATAAGAGACAGTGATGACACCATAGCAGACTGTGTATCACATAGTAGGAGACTGTGATGATATAATAAGGGACAATGATGACACAATAACAGACCGTGATGACACAGTAGGAGCTGGTGATGATATAGTAGGAGACCGCAATGACAACAGGAGACTGTGATGACAGTTGGATTCTGTGGTGACACAATTATAGACTGTGATGACACAATATGAGAATTTGATGACTCAGTAGGAGACTGATGACATTATGGGAGACAGTGATGAAAGAGTTGAAATCTGTGATGACACTAAAGGAAACAGTGATGACATTATAGTAGATGGTGATGACACAGTAGAAGACAGAGGACACAAAAGGAGACTGTAATTTAAAAAAAAAAAACCTGGAAGCTGTGATGACACAATAGTAGACAGTGATGACACAATAAAAGACTGATGACACAATAGGACATTGTGGTGACACAATAGTAGACAGTGATGACATAATAGGAGACTGGGTTGACAGAGTAGCAAACTGTGATGACACAGTATGAGGCTTTGAAGACACATAGCAAACTGTGAAGACACAGTAGGAGACAGTGATAACAAAATAGGAGACTGTGATGACATGAGACAATATAGTGATGATATAGTAGGAGACTGTGATGGCATATTAGGACTAATATGTGGCACATTAGGGCATTGTGAGGGTAAAATTAGAAATGGTAGTAGCATCAAGGGTCAGCAAAGTGGCCCAATATGATACAGTGATGACACAGTGGAGACTATGGTGACAGAGGAGAATACATTGATGACACAAAAGGAACTGTGATGACACAGTAGGAGACAGTGATGGCACAGTAGGAGACCTTGATGACACAATAGGAGACTACGATGACACAGTAGGAGATAGTTATGACACAATAAGAGAATGTGATGACATAATAACAGACTGTGATGACACAGTAGAAGACAGAGCACACAAAAGGAGACTATAATAAAACAATAAGAGGCTGTGATGATACAATAGGAGACTGTGATGACACAATAGTAGACAGTGATGACATAATAGGAGACTGTAATGACACAATAGGAGTCTGGGTTGACAGAGTAGCAAACTGATGACACTGTAAGATGTTTTGAAGACACAATAGCAAACTGTGAAGACACAGTAGGAGACACTGATAACACAATAGGAAACTATGATGATAAAAGAGGATATAGTGATGATATAGTTGGAGAATGTGATGACAATTTAGTACTAATTTGTGGCACATTAGGGCATTGTGAGGGTAAAATTAGAAATGGTAGTAGCATCAATGGTCAGCACAGTGGCACAATATGATACAGTGATGACACAATAAGAGACTGTGGTGACAGAGGAGAATACATTGATGACACAAAAGGAGACTGTGAGGACACAGTAGAAGACAGCGATGACACAATTGGAAACTATGATGACATAGAAGGAGACAGTGATGATAAAATAAGAGAAAATGATAACACAATAGGAGACTGTGATAAATAGTAGGAGACTGTGATCATAGAAGAAGAGATGGTGATGACACAATAGCAGACTGAGATGACACAGTAAGAGACTGTGATGACTCAGAAGGAGGGAGTGATGATAGAATAGGAGACTGTGATGACCAAGAAGGAGACAGTGATAAAACAATAGGATAGAATGATGACATAGTAGGAGACTGAAATGACAGTAGGAGACTGTGATGACACAAGGAGACAGTGATGATACAAGAGTAGACAGTGATGACACAATAGGAAAATATGATGACACAGGAGACCACATAGACACAACAGTAGACTGTGATGACACAATAATGCACTGTAATGACACAGGAGGAGGCCCATGATGACATAATTGGAGACAGTGATAATACAATATGAGACTGTGAAGACATATTAATAGATTATGAAGACACAAAACATGACAGTGATGACACAATAGGAGACAGTGAAGACTCAATAGAGGATTGTTATGACACTATAGGAGACAGTGATGTCACAGCAGGATTCTGTGGTGACACAATTATAGACTGTGATGAAACAAAATGAGAATGTGATGATACAGTAGAAGACTGATGACATTATAGAGGAAAGTGATGAAACATTTGAAATCTGTGATGACTCAATAGGAAAAAGTGATGACATTATAGTAGATGGTGATGACACAGTAGAAGACAGAGGACACAAAATGAGACTGTAATAAAACAACAGGAGGCTGTAATGACAAAATAGGAGACTGTGGTGACACAATAGCAGACAGTGGTGACACAATAAGACACTGGGTTGACAGAGTAGCAAACTGTGATTACACAATATGAGGCTTTGAAGACACAATAGGAAAGTGTGAAGACACAGTAGGAGACATTGATAACACAACAGGAGACTGAAATGACATAAGAGGTTATTGTGATGATATAGTAGGAGACTGTGATGACACATTAGGAATAATTTGTGGCACATTAGGGCATTGTGAGGGTAAAATTAGAAATGGTAGTAGCATCAAGGGTCAGCACAGTGGCACAATATGATACAGTGATGACACAATAGGAGACTGTGGTGACAGAGGAGAATGCATTGATGACAAAAAGGAGACTATAATGACATAGTAGGAGAAAGTGATGATACAATAAGAAAAAGTGATGAGTAGGAGAAAGTGATGATACAATAAGAAAAAGTGATGACACAATAGGAGACTGTGGTAAATAATAGGAGACTGTGATGACACAATAAGATAGAGTGAAGACACAATAGCAGACTGTGATGATACAGTAGGAGACTGTGATGATAAAATAAGAGACAGTGATGACATAATAATAGACTGTGATGACACAGTAGAAGACAGAGGACACAAAAGGATACTGTAATAAAGTAACAGGAGGCTGTGATGACACAATAGTAGACAGTGATATCATAATAGGAGACTGCGATGACACAATAGGAGACTGTGATGAAACAGTAGGAGACTGGGTTGACAGAGTAGCAAACTGTGATGACACAGAATGAGGCTATGAATGCACAATAGCAAAATATGAAGACACAGTAGGAGACAGTGATAACACAAGAGGAGACTGTGATTATATAAGAGCATATTGTGATGATATAGTAGGAGACTGTGATGACATATTAGGACTAATTTGTGGCACATTAGGGCCTTGCGAGGGTAAAATTAGAAATGGTAGTAGCATAAATGGTCACCAAGTGGCACAATATGATACAGAGATGACACAATAGAAGACAGTGATGACACAATAAGAGACTATGATGACAACTAGGACACTATGATGACACAGTCAGAAATTGTGATGACACTGTGGGACATTTTGAAGACACAATAGGAAACTGCAATCACAGAGTAGGCTGCAGGAATGACACAATAAGAGACAGTGATGACAAAATTGGAGACTGTGATGACACAAGAGGATATTGAGATGACATAGTAGGAGACTGTAATGACACATTAGGATTAATTTTTGGCACAAAAGTACATTCTAAGGGTGAAAAATGGAAATAGCATAAATCATGATGAAATAGGAGACTGTAGTGACAAAAGAGAAGACAGTGATGACACAGAAGGATTCTGTGGTGACACAAATTTAGACTGTGATGATATAATATGAGACTGTGATGACACAGTAGAAGATGGATGACACAAAAGGAGAATGTGATGACACAATAGGAGATAGTGATGACACAATAAGAGCCTGTGATGACCAATTAGGACTCTGTGATGACACAGTTGGAAACTGTGATGATACTATAGGACTCTGAAAACACAATAGGAAACTGTGATCACATAGTAGGAGACAGGGATGACACTATAAAAGACAGTTATGACACAGAAGGAGACTGTGATGACAAAATAAGGACAGTGATGATAGAAGAGGAGACAGTGATGAAACAACAGGAAACAGTGATGCCACAATAAGAGACAGTTATTACACAATAGTAAATTATGGTGATACAGTATAAGACTGTGATGACACTATAGGAGATAGTGATCACACAAAAGGAGATTGTGATGACACAGTAGAATTCTGTTTGATTACCCAAATAGACTATGACGACCCAGTAGGAGACTGTGATGACACAGTAGGAGACAGTGATGATATAGAAGAAAACTGTGATGACACAATAGGAGACATAATTACATTATAGGAAACTGATAACAGTAGCAGACACATGACACAATGGGAGACTGTGATGATACAATAGGAGACTGTGATGACATAGAAGGAAACAGTGATGTTACAATAAGAGACAGTGATGACAAAGTAGGAGACAGTGATGACACAGGAGATAGTGATGACCCAGTAGTAGACTGTGATGACATAATAGGAGAAAGTGATGGCACAGTTGGAGACTCTGATAACATTATAGGATACAATGATGACATAAGAGGAGATTGATATGATACATTAGGAGATTGTAAAGACACAATAGGAGATAGTGATGAAAAATAGCAGACAGTAATGACACAATTAGCGACAGTGAGGATACAATAGGAGACTGTGATGACATAAGAGGAAATTGTGATGACATAGTAGGATGCAGTGATGACATATTAGGAGTAATTTGTGGCACAATAGGGAATTGTGAGGGTAAAATTAGAAATGATAGAAGCAAAAATGGTCACCACAGTGGCACAATATGTTACTGTGATGACACAATAGGAGACTCTGGTGACAGAGTAGGAGACAGTGATGACACAATATGAGACTGTGGTTTCACAGTCAGAGCCTGTGATCACACATTAGGAGATTGTGATGACACAATAGGAGATATTTATGACACAATAAGAGTTATTATACCATAGTATTCTATAGTGACACAATATGAGACTGATGACACTATAGGAGAAAGTGATCACACAAAAGGAGATTGTGATGACACAGTAGAAGACAGTGATGATTCAGTAGAAAACTGTGATGACACAATAGGAGAAATGATGACATTATAGGAGACTGATGACAGTAGCAGACACATGACACACATGGGAGACTGTGATGATACAATAGGAGACTGAGATGACACAAGAGGAGATTTTGATGACACAAGAGGAGACTGTGATGACACATTAGGACCAATTTGTGATACAATATGGCATTGTGAGGGTAAAATTAGAAATGGTAGTAGCATAAATGGTCACCACAGTGGCCCAATATGATACAGTGATGACACAGTAGGAGACTGGGATGACACAGTAGGAGACTGTGATGACATAGTAGGCTGTTACAATAAGAGACAGTGATGAAACAGTAGGAGACAGTGATGACACAATAGGATATTGTGACTATACCAAAGGTGACAATGATCTCACTGTAGAAGACAGTGATGACACAATTAGATACTTGACACAATAGGAGACTCTGATGACATAAGAGTATATTTTGATGACATAGTAGGAGACTATGATGACACATTAAGGATAATTTGTGGCACAATAGGGCACTGAGAGGTTAATATTAGAAACGGTAGTAGCATAAATGGTCACCACAGTGGCACAATATGAAACAGTGATGACACAATAGTGGACTGTGGTGACACAGTAGGCATCTGTGATGACACAATAAAAGATAGTGATGACACTATAGCAGACTGTGATGACAAAATATGAGACAGTGATGATACAGGAGGACACATTGTTGATACAATAGGAAACTCTGATGACACAGGAGACTGTGGCGACACATTAGTAGACTGTGATGACACAATAGGACACCATGATGATATAATAGGAGACTGTGATGTCACAGGAGGTGACAGTGATGACACAGTAGGGGATGATGATGAGAGAAGAGGTGAATCAGATGACACATAAGGAAACAGTGATGCCACAATTTGAGACAGTGATGACACAATCAGAGACTATGATTACATGGGAGGAGACTGTGACAACAGAATAAGAGAGAGTGATGACACAATAGGGACACTGAAGATACAAGAGGAGACAGTAATGATAAAATAGGAAACTGTGATGACACAAGAGACAGTGATGACACAGTAGGAGACAGTGACAACACAATATGAGACAGTGACCAAACAATAGGAGAGTGTGATGAAATGAGGAGGTTGTGGTGACATAGTAGGAGACTGTGATATCACATTAGACCAATTTGAGCCACAATAGGGCATTGTGAGGGTAAAATTAGAAACGGCAATAGCATAAAAGGGCACACATTGGCACAATATGGTACATTAATGACACATTAGGAGAATGAGACAGTGATCATACAAATGGAGATTGTGATGACACAGTAGAATTCTGTGGTTACCCAATAGACTGAGATGACACAGTGGGAGACAGGGATGACACAGTAGGTGATTGTGATTAAAGAGTAGGAGACTCTGATGACACAATAGAAGACTGTGATGACACAATAGAGATTGTGATGACATAAGAGGAGACTATGATGATGACATAGGAGGATGTTGTGATGACACAGTAGGAGACAATTATGACACAATAGGAGACTGTGATAATGTAGTAGGAGACTATGATGTTACAATAAGAGACTGTGATGACACAGTAGGTAACAGTGATGACAATGTAGGGGACTTTGAAGACACAATAGGAAACTGTGATGACACAAGAGGATAATGTGACTACACAATAGGAAATGATCACAAAGGAGACAGTGATGACACAATTACATACTTGATGAAACAATAGGTGACACTGATGAAATAAGATGATATTGTGATGACATAGTAGGAGACTGTGATGACACATTAGTAATAATTTTTAGCACAATAGAGCATTAAGAGATTAATTTAGAAATAGTAGTAGCATAAATTGTCACCACAGTGGCACTATATGAAACAGTGATGACACAATAGTGGACTGTGGTTACATAGTAGAAAAATGTGATGACACTGTCAGAGACATTGAAGACACAATAGGAAACTGTGATCACAGAGTAGGATACAGGAATGACAGAATAAGTGACAGTGATGACACAATAGGAGACAGTGATGACAGAAGAGGATATTGTGATGACATAGTAGGAGACTGTGATGACACATAAGGATTAATTTTGGGCACAATAGGGCATTGTGAGTATAAAATTAAAAATGGTAATAGCATAAATCATCAAGATAGTGGCAGAATATGATATAGTGTTGATATAATAGGAGACTGTGATGACAAAAAAGCAGACTATGATGACACACTGTGAGACAGTGATGACACAGGAGGACACACTGATGATACAATAGGAAACTGTGATGAAACAGGAGACAGTGATGACATAGTAGTAGACTGTGATGACATAGTAGGAGACCTTGATGACACAATAAGTGTCAGTTATTACACAATAGTAGATGATGGTCACAGAGTATGAGAATTTGCTGACACTGTAGGAGACACTGATCACACAAAAGGAGATTATGATGAACCAGTAGGAGACTGTGATGACACAGTAGGAGACAGTGACCACACAAAAGAAGATTGTAATGACAAAGTAGAATTCTGTGAGGTTACACAATAGACTGTGCTGACCCAGTAGGAGACTGTGATGACACAGTAGGAGACAATGATGATACTGTAGTAGACTGTGAATACACAATAAGAGATAGTGATGAGGCAGTAGCAGACTGAGATGGCACAATATGTGACAGTGATGAAACAAGAGGACACATTGATGGTACAATAGGATACTATTATGACACAGGAGACACTGATGACACATAAGTAGACTGTGATGACACAATAGAAGATTGTAATGACACAGTATGAGACTGTAATGACACAGTAGATGATTGTGATTATGTAGTAGGAGACTGTGATGACCAGTAGAAGACTGTGATTTCACAGTAGGAGCCTGTGATCACAGAGTAGGAGAGTGTGATGACATAATAGGAGATAGTTATGACAGAATAAGAGACTGTGATGTCACAGTAGGAAACTGATGACAATGTAGGGAACTTTGAAGACACAATGGAAACAGTGATGACAAAGTAGATGATATTGATGACACAATAGAAGATTAAGGCATAAAATGAGATGGTGATGATACAATAAGCAACAGTGATGACACAATAGCAGACTATGATGATATAGTAGGAGACTGTGATGACACAATAAGAGATAGTGATGACACAAGAGGACACATTGATGATACAATAGGAAACTGTGATGACACAGGAGACAGTGATGACAAAGCAGTAGACTGTGATGACACAGTAGGAGACATTGATGATACAGAAAAAAAACTGTGATGACACAATAGGAGACATGATGACATTATAGGAGACTCATGACAGTAGCAGACACACAGCACAATGGGAGACTATGATGATAAAATAGGAGACTGTGATGAAACAATAGGAGACTGAAATGATACAATAAGTGTCTGTGATGACACAATAGGAAACTATGATAATGCAGGAGACTGTAATGACACAGTAGGTGATTGTGATTACACAGTAGGAGACTGAGATGACACATAGGAGACAGTGTAGCCTCTATTGGAGACTGTGATGACTCAAGTGGATATTGAGATGACATACTAGGAGACTGAGATGATGCATTATGACTAATTTTTGGCACAATAGGGCATTTGAGTTTAAAATTAGAAATGGTAGTATAATAAATGGTCACCAGAATGGCACAATATGAAAGAGTGATGACACAATAGGAGACTGTGTTGACACAGAAGGAGTCAGTGAACACAATAGGATACTGTGATGACATGGTAGGAAACTGTGATGACACTGTAGGAGACTTTGAAGACACAATAGAAAACTGTGATCACAGAGTAGGATACATGAATGACACAATAAGGGACAGTGAACACACAATAGGAGTATGTGATGACACTAGAGGATATTGAGATGACATAGTAGCAGACAGTGATGTTACATTGGGATTAATTTGTGGCTCAATAGGGCATTGTGAGCATAAAATTACAAATGGAAGTAGCAGATACTGTCAAGATAGTGGCACAATATGTTACAGTGATGACATAAAAGGAGACTGTTGTGACAGTGCAGAATTCAGTGATGACACTCAAGGAAACTGTGATGACAGAGTAGGAAACAGTGATAGCACAATAGGAGACTGTGATGACACAAGAAGAGAGAGTGATGACAGAAGAGGAGACAGTGATGACACAATAGGAATAAGTGATAACACAGTAGACAGTGATGACATACTAGTAGACTGTGATGACACTATAGGAGACAGTGATGACACAATAAGAGACAGTTTTTACTGTCTCTTATTATATTAGACTATGGTGACACAGTATGAGACTCTGATGACACTATAGGAGACAGTAACCACCAAAAATGAGATTGAATGACACAGTAGAATTCTGTGAGATTACACAAGAGACTATGTCCGAGTAGGAGACTGTGATGACACAATAGGAGACATGATAACATTGTAAGATACTGGTAACAGTAGCAGACACATGACACAATGGGAGACTGTGATAATACAATAAGAGAAAGTGATGACACAGTAGGAGACTGTGATGACAAAGTAAGAGACTGTGAGGACATAGTTTGAGACTATGATGATATAATAATAGACAGTGAAGTCACAAAAGGCGACAGTGATGACATAGTAAGAGACTATGATGACACAATTAGATCCAGTGATGACATAAGAGGATATTGTGATGACACATGTGGAGACAGTGATGATACAATAGGAGACTGTGAGTACATAGTTGGAGACTGTGATGATACAATAATAGACAGGGATGACACAAAAGGAGATGTGATGACATAGTAGGAGACTGTGATGACACAATATGAGACAGTGATGAAACAAGAGGACACATTGATGATACAATAGGACAATGTGATGACACAGGAGACAGTGATGTCACATTAGTAGACTGTGATTACACAATAGGAGAATGAGATGACACAGTAAGGGACAGAATGACACAGTAGATGATTGTGATTACACAGTAGGGGACTGTGATGTCACAATAGGAGACAGATATAACACAGGAGGCAACAGTGATAACACTGTTGCTGACTTTGAAGACACAATAGGAAACTGTGATGACACAGTAGGCAAGAGTGATGACACAATAGGATGTAGTGGTTACAAAATAGGAGACAATGATCACATAGTAGGAGACAGTGATGACACAGTTAGATCCAGTGATGACACAATAGGAGATTAGATGACATAAGAGGATACTGTGATGACATAGTAGTAGACTTTGATGACACATTAGGACTAATTAGTGGCACAATAGGTAATTGTGAGGGTAAAATTAGAAATGGTAGTTTCGTAAATGATCACCACAGCAGCACAATATGATAGAGTGATTACACAATATGATACTGAGATGACATAGTAGGGGACTGTGGTGACATTATAAGAGATAGTGATGACACAATATCAGACTTGGATGACACAATATGAGACAGTGATGAAACAAGAGGACAAATTGATGACACAATAGGAAAATGAGTTGACACAGAAGACAGTGGTGACATAGTAGTAGACTGTGATGACACAGTGGGAGACCAGGATGACACTATAAGAGACAGTGATGACACAATAGTAAACTATGGTGACACAGTATGAGACTGTGTTGAAACAAAAGAGACTGTGATAACACAATAAAATTCAATGAGGAGACAATAGGAGACTGTGATGACACAATAAGGAGATTATGATGACACAATAGGAGATAGTGATGATACAATAAGTGACTGTGATGACACAGTAGGAAACTGTGATGACACTGTAGAAGACTTTGAAGACAGAATATGAAACTGTGATCACAGAGTAGGACACATGAATGACACAGTAAGAGACAGTGATGACACAATAGGAGATTGAGATGACACAAGAGGATATTGAGATGACATAGTAGGATACTGTGATGACACATTTGGATTAATTTTTGGCACAATAGGGCATTGTGATGGTAAAATTAAAAATAGCAATAGCATAAATTGTCAAGATAGTGGCACAATATATTACAGTGAAAACATAATAGGAGACTGTTGTGACAGAGGAGAGTACAGTGATGACATTCAAGGAGACTGTGATGACACAGTAGGAGACAGTGATGACACAATAGGAGACTGTGATGACATATGAGGAAATTGTGATGACATAATAAGAGACTTTGATGACACATTAAGACTAATTTGTGGCACAAAAGGGCATTGTTAGTGTAAAATTAGAAATACATTATCATAAATGCTCACCACCCTGGCAAAATATGATACAGTGATGACAAACAGGAGATTTTGTTGATACAGGAGAACAGTGATGACACAATAGGAGACTGTGATGATACAATAAGAGATAGTGATGACACAATAACAGATTGTGATGACAAAATATGAGACAGTGATGACACAAGAGGACACATTGATGATACAATAGGAATCTGTGATGACACAGGAGACAGTGATGACACAGTAGAAGGCTGTGATGACACAATAGGAGACTGTGATGATACAATAAGAGATAGTGATGACACAATATAAAACTATGGTGACACAGTATTAGATTCCTGATGACATAATAAGAGACAGTGATGACACAGTAGGATTTCTGAGAATACAAAATAGACTATGATGAAACAGTAGGAAACTGTGATGACACAGAAGACACTGATGATACAGTATAAAACTGTGATGACACAATTGGAGACAGTGATGACACAATAATAGACTGAAGACATGAGAGGATATTGTGATGACATAGGAGGAGACTGTGATGATACATGAGGACAAATTTGTGTCACAATAGGGCATTGTGAGGGTAAAATTAAAAATGGCAGTAGCATAAATGGTCACCACAGTGGCAAAATATGATACAGAGATGACAAATCGGAGACTTTGTTGATATAGGAGAATACAGTGATGACACAATAGGAGACTGTGATGACACAATAAGAGATAGTGATGACATAATGGCAGATTGTGATGACAAAATATGAGACAGTGATGACACAAGAGGCCACATTGTCGATACAATAGGAAACTGTGATGACACAGGAGACAGTGGTGACACAGTACTAGACTGTGATGACACCATAGGAGACCGTGATGACACAATAAGAGACAGTGATGACACAGTAGGATTCCTGAGGATACAAAATAGACTATGATGACACAGTAGGAAACTGATGACACAGTAGGAGATATTGATGATACAGTATAAAACTGTGATGACACAATTGGAGACATTGATCACATTATTGGAGACTTAATGACACATTAGAAGACATATGACACAATGGGACACTATGATGACACAGTAGGAGACAGTGATGATGACACAATAAGAGACAGACTCTGCTGACATGAGAGGATATTGTGATGACAAAGGAAGAGATTGTGATGACACATTAGGACTAATTTGTGTCACAATAAGGCATTGTGAGGGTAAAATTAAAAATGGCAGTAGCATAAATGGTCACCACAGTGGCACAATATGATACAGTGATGACACAAAAGTAAACTGTGATGTCACAGTAGGAGACTGTGATAACACCATAGGAGACAGTGATGACACAATAGGAGACTGTGAATACATAGTAGGAGACTGTGATGACACAGTAAGAGATAGTGATAACACAAGAGGAGAGAGACAGTGATGACACCAGAGTTGATTGTGATGATACAGTAGGATTTTGTGTGCATACAAAAATAGACTGTGATGACACAGTAGGAAACTGTGATGACACTATATGAGGCAGTGATGACATTATAGGAGACTTGATGGCACAGTAGAAAACACATGACACAATAGGAGACTGTGGTGATACAATAGGTGACAATGATGACACAATAGGAGACTGTGATGACACAGTAGGAAATTGTGATGACACAATAGGTGACAATGATGACACAATAGGGGGCAGTGATGACACAATAAGAAACTGTGATTACACTGTAATAGACTGTGATCACACAATAGGAGACATTGATGATGCAATTGGATACTGTGATGATAAAATAGGATACAATAATGGCACAATAAGGGACTATGATTGTATAGTAGGCCACGGTGATGACACAATAGACACAGTAATAGCAAAATAAGACACTGATGATACAAGAGAGCACTGCAATGACTCAGTATGCACAATGAAGTCTCATATGACACAATAAGGCAAAATAATTACCCTACTACCCTACTGGGCACTGTGATGACTTAACTGGTACAGTGATGTAACAACAGGCCACTCTGTGGTCACCAAAGGACAATGTGATTGCACAATAGGCTAATATCATGACTCAGTGTAGCATAGTGATTACTCAGTATAACACCCTTATGGAAAAACTGTGAATTGTGATGGTAAAATAGGACACTGTGATGACACAATGAACGAGTGGGGACACAATAGAATGTGTGGGACAAGAGAACATTCTGATAGCCTAACATATTAATGACTCAATAGGACATAATGACAGCACATTGGGACACTGTGATGACAACATAGGTCACAGTGATGCCACAACAGAACAAAATTATGGGACATGTTGTAAGCACAAAGGAAAATCTTTTGACAGAAGTAATTCTGGTTGTATACTAAGACACTGAGATGACAAAATAAAATACCATGATGTCACAGTAGGACACAGGAATGGCTCAACAGGGCAAAGTGATTGTGGAATAGGACACAGCAGTGTGATTATAAGGCACAATGCTAGCACAAGAGAGCACTGTGATACCTCAATCGGCCACTGTAATGACAATGACAGGCCACATTGATGGCACAATGGGGTACTGTAATGACAGAGAGGGCATGGTGGTAACTCAAATGGGCATAGTGAAGACTCATGGGGCATAATGATTATACAATAGGCCAAAGTATGGCACACTGGGTCACTGTGATGAAACAATAAAACAAAGTGTGAGCACAGTTACAAACCATGATGGCATAATTGTGTACTCTGGTGCCACAATAGTCAACAGTGATGGCATAATAGAAAATACTGATGACAAAACCAGCATTGTCAAGGCAAAATATATCAATGTAATGACTCCATAGGTCACAGTCTATTTAAAAAAATGATGGCACAGTAGGCACAGTAGACACACTAGGTAACAGTGGAGGAACAAATTTGCATTTTGATGGGACATTAGGGCAAAATGATGGCTCAGTAGGGCATAATGATGGCCCAGTTTAGTACTGTGATAGTATAGTATGGCATAGTGATGGTAATATAGGCCAGAGTGATGATGCAAGAGGATGTTAGGATGACAGCATAGAGCACTGTGATGACCCAGTTGGGCAGAGTAATAGCATAATAGACTAATGTGAAGGCACAAAAGATACTGTGATTACACTATAGGACACAGGAAAGACATAAAGGAAAAATGTTTGAAACAAGAAATTTTGATCGTAGAATAGGATGCTTTTATCATCCAATAGGATGCTGTGGTGGCAAAATAAGTCATTGTGATGACTAAGTAGGAAGCTATTATACTCAATGGGGTGTAGTGATGGTATCATAGGACACATTGGTGACATAATACAACATTTTGATGACACAATAGGGCATGATAATGTCATATTAAGATATAATGATGGTACAATAGGGCAGAGTAATGGCAAAGTAGGCCATGGTTGGCACAATACAACACAGTGGTAGCACAATTTGATGCAGTGATGGCACAAAAGAACACTGTGATGACACAATAGCACACCATAAAGACATTTTAGGCTACAGTGATGGCACAATAAGTACCTCTGAGGTCTCAATAAGGCACACTGATATGCTGTGTCATTATTGTGTGCTCGGTAGGACACTGTAGTGACATTATATGGCATTGTAATTGATCAACTGGATATATTTTTGGCAAAAAAGACTAAAGTGAAAGCAAAATAAGGCACTGTGATGATACAGTAGAACCAGTGGCTCGATAGGACACAGTGATAGCACAAGAAGGCACAGTGATTGCACAATAGTTCACTATGTTGACTAGGGCACAATTATGCATACTAATGGCAAAACAGGGTACAATAATGGTATAATAATGTCTTGTGTTGTCTTGTTGTTGTAATAGAAAACAGTGATGAGACAGTAGCTACAATGATGGCACAGCAGGATAATATGATGATTCATTGTGACACAATGATGGCAAAAGGTCAGTGGGAAGAAATAGTAGAACATTGTAATGACACACTAGGTCACTGTGATGTTGAAATAGGGTACAGTGATGGCAAAATTGTAACAAGTGATAGGACAATAGTATGCAATCACAGAACAAGCCACAGTTGTAGCACAAAAATGTTATAGTGGATCTCAACAACAGCACAATAAAGCACAGTGATGTCATGATAGGATGTAGATTTAACACAATGGTGACCTAATAGCATACCACAATGACACAAAAAGGCACTGAGAATATGAAAGCGCATAATGGTGATATAAAAGGACAAATGGATGTTACAAAGGACAGTGTGATGGTAAAATAGGACACTGTGTTGGCACAACCAGGCAATGTGATGAGTCAACAGGGCACAGTAATGACTCATAAGGCACAATGAAGGCATAGTATGCCAAAGTTATGGGACAAAATGACACTTGTAGGTAACAATTAGGAGCTGATAGCACAAGTTGGCACCATGATAGCATATTAGCCCATATTAGTGCACAATAAGACACAATGATGGCACAGTATGTCAGTGTGATGACTCAATAGGGCACCACAGTGATATCACAATAGGTCACAGTAGTGACACAATAGAGCACTGTGATGGTATACAAGGACACATTGATGATACGAGTGGGTGTTATAATGGGACAGTGGGGCCTAGTGATGGAAAAATAAGATACTTTTGTTAGGATGGCATATAGGGCACAGTAATGGCACAATAGGACATTATGACAATACCAGAGGTCACTAGAAGACTCATAGGACACAGTTATAGCACAATAAGACAAAATTATTGCACAACAGGGCACCATGATGACTTAGCAGGGCACAGTGGTGGCACACTTTGGTATCACAATAGGAAAGTGTGATGGCACAATAGGCTAACTTGATGACTCAATAAGACACAAGATGGCTCAATATGGCAAAGGGATGGCACAATAGACCAAAGTTAAGGCACTAAAAAATCCTAATGACACCGTTATGGTGCAATAAGACACAATAGAGCAGTGATTACACATTAGGGAATTGTGATGATTTAATATCAGACAGTTATGGCACAGTAAGTCACAATGATATAACAATAGGACACTGATATCACAGTAGGTCACAATGATGGCACACTAAGACAAAGTGATGGCACAACAGAACAATGTAGTGGCACAAAATAAGATTATGATGGCAATATAGGACATTTTAATGGCACAATAGGGGGTCTTTGATGATTCAATAAGACACAGTTATGATACAATAATGGTTTCACAGTAGGACATTGTAATGGCACAGTAGAGGACTGTGATAATTTATTAGGGCACAGTGATGACAAGAGCCTTCTGTGAAGGTACAAGAGAAAACTAACAATAGTCACAGTGATGGCAAATTAGATACTGTGTTGGCACAATTTAACACAGTGATGACACTATGGGACACTATGATAGCACAATAGTGAACTCTGGTGACCCTTCTATGACAAAGTTTTCACAAATAGGGCATAACAATGGCCAGCAGGTCATTGGAAAGGAACAGTATGACATTGTAATGAAAAAACAGGCATTGTGATGACTTGATAGTGAACAATGATCACATGAGTTATGGCACAATAGAGTATAGTGGTAGTACAATCGGCCACAGTGATGACACAGTAGGAAACCGTTGGTATGATAGGACTCTGATGGCAAAGACTGAGTGACTGCAAAATCTGGCACAGAGATGCCACCATGGCAACCCAATAGGACACTATACAATAGGCTACTGTGGTAACTCAATTTGACACAGAATAGAGAAGTTTTAGGATGTACTAGCGCCAGTAATAGCATAATAGGACAGTGCTAGCAGAATAGAGCAGAATGGTAGCACAATCAGACACAGTTTTGGCACAAAGAGCATAGTGATAGTACCGTAAGACATAATAATTTCACAACAGGGCATAATAACGACACAATACACAATGTAATGGTATAATAGACTAATGCAGTGACTCAATAAGTCAGAGTGATGCCAAAATAGGCAAAAATGAAGAAACAACAATGAACTTGAAGATACAGCATGACACTGTGATGGCACAATAGAGTATTGTGATGGCACACTAGAGATTTGTTATGGCAGAATAGGACACATTGGTGATATGACAGCATTATAATGATACAGTAGGGCTCTGTGATGACTCAGTAGGGCATAATGGTGATACAATGTGACACAGTTGTGACACAATAGAACACAATAATAGCATACTAGTACACATTAATGGAACAAGAGGAAATTGTGATGGTACTAAATGTCACTGTAATTATTACATAGATCTGCATGATAGCACAACTGTACATAGTGATAGCATAATAGAGAATTGTGCTGGGACAATAGAAGAGAGTCATTGCACAATGGGGATCTATGTTGACTTAACTGGGCATAGTAACAGAACACTAAGACACAATGATAGCACAATAGGGCTCAATGATAGTGTAATCGGCCATAGTACTGGCCAAATAGGAAACAGTAGTGAGTTATTAGGTTACATGATAGTTAATAGTATGTAGTACATAGTGGTTAGTTATTAGGACACATGATGAAAAAAGGTACACAAACATACTAATGACAAAACAGGTCACAGTGACAGCACAAAGAGCACTGGGAATGAGAACTAGATGCTGGAGTGACAATAGGGCTCTGTGGTGACTTCAGAGTGCAGTGCAATGTTTAAAAACTATCCCAAGTCATATGAACGCTCATAGAACCAAAGATGGCAGTGAGGTCTAACCTAAAGCTTGGAGTCCACGTGAGGTAGGAAATTTCCTCTGGACAAAAGAAAACCAAGGCAAAAAGGCAGCTCGGGCACACCTGAGGGCTCTTATCTGAGAAGGTTAGAGAGTGACTTCTCTCACAGGATAGGGTTTTAGCCAGGGCTTGGTAACAAACATTCAAAGATCCTGATGTCTGGTTCAGCTGAGTAGTGTTCATAGGTAAACTAGAAAGCATGTGAATGGTATTTGGTGATGTTGCCATCAGGAAATTGACTTTGGGAAACTGAAACTGTGAATTTGTTGAAATTAGCCACAGAAAAGAGGGAGCTGTCCATGTGAGAATGGGGGCAGAAGTACCCTGTGGTGGCACAGCGTGTCTTCACTGTGGGGCTACAGGATTGGCATTGCTGTGCTGTAACTGGAAGCAGAAGACGTGAGGCAGAATGTGATGTCTGAGAGATTTCAACATGAGAAATCTGTGATCCAGGCTGTTGCCTCAGACACATGAATGTCCATACAGACCACAAAGACTCTGGAAGCCCAAGGAAGTTGTTCTCCTCCCTGCAACAGCCATCCTGCAGAGGTAAGGATGGGATTATGACCATAGCATGGGTGAATTTGGAAAGCAATTTCTTTTCAAACCATTGTCGACCTCAGCTTCAGGAAACTCCTATCAAGAGAATCAGCCCATCTAACCTGGATTTCCTACCTGCACAACCCAGAGGGAAAGTGTGTCATCATAAAAAGACTCCTACTGTTGTATGGCAGTTTTCTGCTTCCTTCGAATATGCCCAATACACTGGATGAAAAAGGAAAAGATAATATTTTTTTTTCAGTTCCATTCCACTACCTGACTTGCCTCTTCATATACTCAAGTGGTAAAGTCTATTTTTTTTTGATGCAATGTGGTCTTTTAGGTATTTTCCACTTCATTTATAATGCCATTGTTTTGATATATAGGATAGTCTGCCTTTTATTGCTTATCTCCATATGAGTACATAATTCACCCAATTAGGTTACAATTCCATGTAAAGTTGAGGTCTTGCCTTATTCATTATTGTACATACATACATGCTTAAAAGTGTGTTTGTTCCATGTGTGTTGAAAAGCATATTGCTTTGAAACTCTCTGTAGTATGGCCTGCTTCCATTTCTTCCTTTAGCTTATCATCCATCACTCACTGGCATATTTTCAGAACTTTAATCTATATTTGGTGTCTTAGGGTATCTATTGCTGTGACAAAACACCATGACCAAAGCAACTTGTGGTAGAAAGGGTTTATATGACTTATACTTCCACAGCACTATTTCTCATCAAAGGAAATCAGAACTTAAACAAGGCAGGAACCTGAAAGGAGTTGATAAAGAGGCTATAGAGAGGTGCTGCTTACTGGCTTGCTCATTATGGCTTGCTCAGCCTGCCTTTTAATAGAACCAAGGACCACCAACCCAGAAATAGTACCACTGCCAATGGACTGGGATATGCCCAATCAGTCAGTAATAAGAAAATGCCCTATAGCTGGATTTTATGAACACATTTTCTTTCAGTAGAAGTTTTTTTTTTTTCAGATGACTTTAGCTTGTGTCATGTTGACATATAACTAGTCAGGACTCTTTGCAAATATTAGTTCCATGCCAAGATCCAGAGTCCAGTGTCCCTCAAATGGTGCTGAGGGTGGTGGTCCTGGTACATAAAGAGGAGGAGAAAGATGAAAAGGAGCAGGAGGAGGAAAATAGTGGTGCTGGATTCTAGATAATAAAGTAAAGGAAAGGGCTGTGAGATACAACTCAGGAGGTAAAAACACTTGCTGCGAAAGTGGAAGAACCTGAGCTGGGATTTAAGCATGTCATATAGGAAACGATAGGGGATAATTTGGACTTTGAGCCCAACAACCTAGCTGAACATTTGAGCACCAGGTTCAAGGAGAGACCCTGACTTGAATGGAAAAAAGAATGGAGTGAGAGAAGATGATACCCAGCAGCTTTCTATGACCTCTGGACAGTATCAAATATACACATACCACCATACATAAAATAAATTAATTATAACTTTCATGGTCTACTGTGTTTTTTATATTACTCATTTTTCCCCCAGGGAATATTTGGAAATACATGGAAGGTTTTATTTGGTTGGTTTTGGACTTTGGTTAATTGTGTTGGAATGAGAGGTAGAGATTTCAACTGATATTTGGTGAATAGAGATCAAAATGCTACTGAGCACAGGACAGCAGATGCTGGGTGGAGGAATCAACATGTAGCCCTATTCTAAAATCACACTGCCCAGTGCTTATGCCAAGACACAGCTGTCTTGGGAAAAGATAGCTGTCTTTTATTCCTCAAGGGAATAAATATACTATATAATAGGATCAAATGGGAACCACCCCACTTCAAGGGGTGAATTTAGACAGTCCCCCTGTATTAGTATCTGTTTTTATTGCTGTGACAGAATACTATAGCTAAGATAATGTGCAAAGGAATGTTGAATTGGGCTTCAGATTTCACAAGGTCAGAGTCCATGAGGATGGAACAAAGGCATGCCAGCCACAGGAGCTGAGAGCTCATATCTTGATCTCTGAGCAAAAGGTAGAAGAGAGGTAACTGGGAATGGTGGAGTCTTTTCAAACCTCAAAGCTTGCCCCAAGTGAAACATTTCCTCAGATATGCTGCATATCCTAATCTTCCCCAAAGAGTTCTACCAAATACTGGAGCTGGGTGGTGGTGCCACACACTTTTAATCCAAGCATTTGGGAGGAAGAGGCAGGCAGATCTCTGAGTTCAAGGCCAGCCTGGTCTACAAAGTAAGTTCCAGCACTACACAGAGAAACCCTGTCTTGAAAAAGCAAAAGCAAAACCAACAAATAACAACAACAACAACAACAACAAAAAACAAAAAAAAAAAAAAAAAAAAACACACAGGAGCTTATGGAGACAGTATCCTTCAAAGCATCACAACACAATGCTGTGTTTCAATATCATCACAGTTTCATTTGTAACAAAACTAAAAAAAGTTATGAATCAAGTACTTTTCAAATACTTGGGTGGGAACATCAGGTATGTGGGTTACAGGAAAATGAGGCAGTCTCTGCTACAGACATTACATGTTGTCGGATGGCATCTATAGCCTTTGGGTTGGTGGAAGCTAATCTGTTTATATATTCCAAGGCTTCACATGACAGTATCAAGGTTATTACATCAAATACTGAGATGAGCAGTAAACTGTTATTTAGGGATGAAGGATAGACCAAGATAATTCTGCTCTAGAACTACAACATTCTAACTTTGTTCAGTCACAGAAATTTTAATCAGTCAGCTTTGTTGACTGATTTAACAGATGGGGATTATCCAGGGAACACTAGTTCATCCTAGCTCTGTATAAGTTTAGGTTCCTTGCCCTACTCTAGAAACTAAGCAAGCATTAATAAAATTGAATAATGTACAACACTGCTCTTAAGAGGGCTGTAATCACACATGAATGACAGCATTTATTTATTCAATAATTTAAAGAGTCTCTGGTCTGTCTAGATATGCTAATTTGTCAATTCCTTAAATTAAAATATGTTTCATAAACTATAAATTACTGTATCTTTCCTGAAACAGCTAACCCTAAAGCAATGATTATGACCATTAAATCTAAGTGAAAACCAAGCTTTAAGCAAATTACCTAATTAAGATCTAGCATGGCCATCTCCCAACAGCCCTGCATGTTCTCTGTCTTTAAAGGCCAGGCCTCATTTGCACAAATATCCACATTCTGTCCAATAACATTTATCTTACCAAGTTATGAAATCCTGCAGCAAAGTTGCTTTTATATTTTGGGGCATCTAAGCCTCAGAGAAAACTCTTAAGACCAGTGAATGATCTGTTTGTGAGTCTACTTCACCAGAGGGAAGGGGGCATTTGCCAGAGAAATTATTTTTTCACATTTTCTAAATAATGTATAGATCTTTCCAACACCAATACAGCACTTTTCAATTTCTTGAGAGCTTAAACATCTAAATATGATAAATTAAGTTAATGAGGAAAAATGTAGCTTTCAAGGTCAGAGGCTTGTAAACTCTTTTCACATCAGAAGTTCAATTTAATCTGAAAGAAAGACATATCCATCAATGTCTATTCAGCTCTCTGGAAAACCTGAGGGACCTTGTCTTCCTCCTTGTTGAATCTGTGTGTGAGATGTTATTTGAGTCATTTTGGTCCTGGAACATTTACCCTGAAGAATACCAGGAAATTACACTTTGCATTATTTTTCTTATTCTGTACACATTTGTATTGTGTGTGTGCAGGTGTACAAGCATATGTATGTGGATGTGGATGTGAATGCACACACCTGTGCATGCACTTGTAAAGGTTGTAGGTCAATGTTAGGTGTCATCCTTTGTCATTCTCAATCTCACTTTTGAGACAGGGTTTTGTTTTATTGTCTTTGGAGTTCACCAACTATCTAGGCAGTCTGGTCAGCAGGCCTCAGCGGTCTGCTAGTGAGCTTCCATGTTCCACCTTTTCCACCTCTCCAACCTTGGTGTTCCAGTAGGTACCTTACCAGATGTATGTGTTTTGAGATCTGAACTCAGGTCTTTATGCTTGCACAGCAGGAACTTTTCCCAGTGTGCCATTTTCTCAGCCTCTATATTTATATCTTGTAAATGTTCCTTAAATTTTTAGCTATAGGTAAATTACTGTGAAGATGAAAACGGGGTCATTTTCTTCCTACAATGATGTTCAGTAGTACAAAGGAAACAGGCCAGTATTGGGGTGTGAACTGTAACACACATGTCTAATTCTGACTCAGAGGCCCTTCCCTACTGTTGGAATCTCTTCCATGTTTGAGTTCTTCATCAAAACCAAGGACTGCCTGAGAGTAGCAGTCCATGGGACACACATTTCAGGAATTGTTTTTAGTGAAATATTGTACAAAATATGATGAAATAGAAATGACTAATATTAAATATGATGAAATGTCAAGCAAGACTGAATTTAACTATTTCTAGCATATGTTACAAGATATATGTGATATACATAAAAATCACATATACCACAGTGTGCTGGTTTTTCTGTCAACTTGACACAAAGCTGCAGTCATTTGAGAAGGGGGAACTTCAGCAGGAAAAAAGCCTCCATTACATTGGCCTGTAGTCAGTCAAGCATGTAGAGCATTTCCATGATTAATGATTGATATAGAACTTCCCTGGTCCTGGGGTGTATAAGAAAGTTACTGAGTAAGACAGGGGAAGAAAGCCATTAAACAGTGTTCCTCTATGGATTACATAACATGGACAAACAGGAGCATCCCATAAAGTTGGTGGACCAGCTAACTTGGTGTATACAGTAAATCACAGGAAGTCCTTGTCTCAACCAAATGTGGAAATTGGAAACCGATATGCTCTCATACTCACACACAGAACTTACACACACACACACACACACACACACACACACACACACAAATTTTAAAAAGAAAATGAGGGCTGGAGTGATGGCTCAGCCGTTAACAGCTAGGCACACAACCAAAAAGAAAATGAGTCCAGTTTTCTCGGTAGCATCCCTGGAGTTGTACAGCAGTCTAGTCATCTTTGTTTTACATCTAGTATCCTATGAGTCAGTAGATACAATGTATGTACTTCTGAGTCTGGGTTACCTCACTCAGGATGATTTTTTTCTAGATCCATCCATTTGCCTGCAAACCTCATGATGTCATTGTTTTTCTCTGTGGAGTAGTATCTCATTGTGCATATGTACCATAATTTCTTTATCCATTCTTCAGTTGAAGGGCATCTAGGTTGTTTCCAGGTTCTGGCTATTACAAACAATGCTGATATGAACATAGCTGAGCAAATGCCCTTGTGGTATGATTGAGCATTCGTTGGGTATATGCCCAACAGTGCTACAGCTGGGTCTTGGATTCCCAATTTTCTAAGGAAGCGCCATATTTGATTTCCAAAGTGGCTGTACAAGCTTGCATTCCCACCAGCAGTGGAGGAGAGTTCCCCTTGCTCCACATCCTCTCCAGCATAAGCTGTCTTCTGTGTTTTTGATCTTAGCCATTCTGACAGGTGTAAGGTGGTATCTCACAGTCGTTTTGATTTGCATTTCCTGGATAATTAGGTATGTTGAGCAGTTCCTTAACTGTCTTTCAGCCATTTGAACTTCCTCTGTTGAGAATTCTCTGTTTAGTTCTATAGCCTATTTCTTAATTGGACTGTTGGGCATTTTGATGTCTAATTTCTTGAGTTCTTTATATATTCTGGATATCAGCCCTCTGTCAGAGGTGGGGTTGGTGAAGACCTTTTCCCATTCTGTAGGCTGTCACTTTGTCTTGTTGACTGTGTCCTTTGCTCTACAAAAGCTTCTCAGTTTCAACAGGTCCCATTGATTGATTGTTTCTCTCAGTGTCTGTGCTACTGGTGTTATATTTAGAAAGTGATCTCTGGTGCCAATGTGTTCAAGACTACTTCCAAATTTCTCTTCTAAAACAGGACCCTAGGAAAGAAACAGGGATCTCCCAATGACAGAGAAATGGATGAGATCTACATGAACAACCTGGACATCAGTGGAAGTAATGAAGGGCAACGTTCGAGGGAAAGAGAGCTTAGGGGAGTAGGAGATCCCAGCTGGATCAAGAACAGAAAGGGAGAACAAGGAATAACAGATCATGATAAATGATGAGCACATGAGAACAGGAACAGGCAGAGTGCTGGAGAGGTCCCCAGGAATCCACAATGATACATCCTCTGTAGACTGCTGGTCATGGTCGAGAGAAAGCCTGATCTGACCTAGTCTGGTGATTAGATGGCCAAACACCCTAACAGTCGTCTTGGAACTCTCATCCAATAACTGATGGAGGTGGATGCAGAGATACTCAGCCAGGCCCCCGGTGTAGCTGCAGGAGTCCAATTGTTGAGAAAGAGGAGGGACTGTAAGAGCATGAATTGATGAGATCAAGAATGTAAAAAGCACAGGGACAAATAGCCAAACAAATGGAACCACATGAATTATGAACCAAAGGCTATGGAGGCCCCAGCTGGGGCAGGCCCTCTGGATAAGTGAGACGATTGAATAGCTTGAACTGTTTGGGAGGCATTCAGGCTGTGGGACCAGGACCTGTCCTTAGTGCATGAGCTGGCTGTTTGGAACCTTGGGCTTACACAGGGACACTTTGCTCAGCCTGGAAGGAGGGGACTAGACCTGCCTGTTCTGAATCTACCAGGTTTAAATTAATTCCCAGGGGAGTCTTGGCCCTGGAGATGTGAATGGAGGGGAGGGGATGGGGGGAAGGTGGATGTGGGGGCGGGAGGAGGGAGGACAGGGGAATCCATGGCTGATGTGTAAAATTAAAACAGAAATATATAAAAAATAAAAAGTATGAAAAAACAGATGAATGAGTAATGAAAAAAATAAAAATAAAATGAAAGTTTCACAAAAGAGGATGCAGACATCTCTTCTCCTTTCTGCCAGCCTTCATCATGATGAGAAACCATGTGTGAGCTATCATTGCAGAGCTCATTATGCTAAGGAACTGAAGGCTGTTACCCAAAAACCTTCAAGGTAACCAAGGTTCCCAAACAAGCAGACATGAGATGACTCCTTTCCATAACCACCTAAGTGAACTTAAAATTATGTCTTCTTCAAATCCAGCTCTTGGGTGAGGCCATGGTGTCCACAGTGTCCATGAAAACCTTGATTGCAGCATTCTGAAAGAACTTGCATGGGTCAGATGCACTTAGCCCAGTCAGGTCCATATTCCCAAGCCATGGAAAATATGAGATTATCTCTGTTATTTGGCATCCTTGGTTTGGGAAAATTTATTACAAAGCATCTTAGAACTAATGTACCATCTTTCAAAATATGGCTGGATTCAAGTAGACAAAAGAACTCCTTCAGATACTTGTTTCACTTCCACCAGCAAATAACCCTTATACGCTTGAGCTCATCTCCCTAACTAGTTTCTGTGTCTCATCCTGAGACTTACTTAACACAAGAATCACAAGCCTCTACTTCCTGGGTTTAAATACTGTTTCCAGGACTCACTAACTCCATGGCTCTGGATGATGCTTAGTTTTTGCCTCAGTTTCTGAGTATGTGCAATGAGAATGAAGACAACATATGCTTGTCCTCATTAGTGTTAATTGTCCATATTATACAGCCTAGAATTATCTGAGGAAGACATCTCCTTTGAGGGATTGCCCAGTGTATGTTTGTCTGTTGGCTTATGTGTAGAGGTGAGTTGTGTCGACTCTTTAGGGATGAAGGAGGGTTCAGTACACTGTGGTCCTGCCATTCCCTGAACTGGTGGTCCAGGCTATAAAAGAAGTATAGGTAAGCATGCACCTTGGAGGAAGCCAGCAAACATGGTTTCTGCTTCAGGTATCTGTCTTGGGTTCCTGACATAATTTCCCTGAATGACATTCTGTGACATGTAAGTATAAGCTAATTAAATCCTCCTCTTCCTTAAGTTTCTTTTGGTCAGAGTGTCTATCATAGCAGAAGAAAAGAAACTAGAACATTTCTCCATAGACTTAAGTTCATATTATGGTATTTTATGTTCATATTCTCAGCATGAAACATAGTTCTTATTATATAGAAAAAGCAGAATCAATATTTGCCTTCATGAATAATATTACTTGATCTTTCTATCCACCTAACCACACAGAAATCTATTTGAGGACATGGGCCATCTCTTGTGTTACTCCATGCTTCATAGACATCGATAGCTAAGAAAGTTTTTTTTATACTTTGATACCCACAGAACAATATTGATAAGTTTAAGGTCCATTCATTTAATGTTTTATTTGTGGTCTCAAATAAGTCATGTCTTCTGGATCTGGAAATTTTTGAATCCTTTGGTAATCAATGGATTTTACAAAATGTCTGATTCTCTCTTTCAATTGCCTTCATACACAGTGAAAGATGTGTTTCATTTTTTTCAGTGAAATCAATCAAACTGTAGATACTGTGTTTGCATCTAAGACTCAGAATATTGACAGTGAACATGAAAACTTCAGGAAGTGGAATTCACTGGTTCCTCAGTTTTGATACTTCCCTCTAAAACACATTATTAAGGAAGTCTGCAATTCATCAGAAAGGAATCTCTGGGGGTATAGAGCAAAGATGGTGTTGTACAATGTGCACAACAAATCTCAAATAGGACTGCCCCCAAACCTTGACTGCTGCTAGGTCATGCGATCCCTAAACTCATTTGTTCTCACAGACTTGCTTGGATGTCTGCTTCCTTCAGAGATAAGTGGTTTTCACAGAGGTATACAGGCAGGTGGCATATCATTACCCAAGAACCTTTCAAGGGTGGAAATGATTGAATTCTTCCCTAGACCTAGAAGATCCATGCTTCCATAGCCCGAGTCAGCACCCTGTATTTCTCATTGGATTTATTACTGACAGGAAAATGTAGTCATATCATTTAGCTGAGAGACACTGCTATAGAGCACAGAGTCTTTGACACCAGTGCCCATGGGTTACTCAAGCTGTGCCTTCCAGTGTCTGGTGAGTGACATAAAATATACATTCAATGAATGACTGGGCACAGGTTTACTTTTTTTTTTTTTTTAAGAATGTGTATGCTTTTGTACATATGTGTATAAATGTACATGTTTGTATTTGTATGAGTGAGTTAGCATGTGTATGTGTATGCTTTTAGAAGCTAAAAGACATCCTTGTGGGTCATCCCCAGGAACACAAACTGTCTCCTTTGAGACAGGGTCTGTATTTGAATTGAGGCTCACTAACTAGGCTAGACAGGCTGGCCAGTAGGCCTAAAGATCTGCCTGGCTCCATCTCCCAACATGAAATTTCAAGCACTTTCCACCATGCCAAACATTTAAAATATGGACTTTGGGTACCAAACACAGGTCCCCATGTTTGTGAGGCAAGCACTTTATCAAGTAAGTCATTTGTCCATAACCCCCTTCCATATGACTTTTGAATCATAAATACAGATGTAATTAGATGTGATGATAGATAAATAGATAGATAGATAGATAGATAGATAGATAGATAGATAGATAGATAATAGAGATGACAGATAGTCATATGTGCATGAGATGGGATTATGAGTAGTCAAGAGCAAGGTGACAAAAACAATATCTAGGAAATGCATGTGACTGACAAACCTACTTCCAGTCTTCAAGTTGAAGCTACTTTGGGTAGGTTTAGACTCTCGTCTTATGATGTTGTGTTGCTTCTTTGTTGGCAAGAATATTATTGCAATGGCTATGATCCCAACAGAACATTAGAGACACACATTCACATAGACTCACACATACAGATAGAAATCATACACACAGAGATATACACATACACACAGACACACCCAGAGGCAAAGAGTCAAAGACAGAAGGGGGACAGGGAGAGACCCTGCTCAAAGCTGTCATCAAAGATACAGACTCTCAACTATCATAAAACTTGGCGAGTTTTGTCTTTCCCTGACTTTTTTAACCTTTAAAAGTAAAATTTTAAAGGCTAAAAGATCTTTAAGAGAGAAATTAACAAAACCACTATTTTTTTCATTAAGCACAAATATTTATTGAGTGCCCAATCCTAGACATTATTTAAGGAATCTTAAATACATTATTGAACAAAAGACACAAGAACTGTCATTAAGTAGCTCAGATGTGTAAGAGGCAAGGAAGAGGCTGAGGAAGGACACAGGCTATAGCCACTGTCATGAAAACACATCTGTAAAAGAGGATGCTAGAAGGGGAGGAGCAGAACAGATGAGACTTTCACAACAGGGACAGAGGCAGAGTTCCTCATTGTCCAACATACTGAAGATGTCCTTTTCTCCTAAGAGACCACCATTCCTGCAAAATCAAGACTAGTGGCTTCAATACTGGGAGGAATTTCAGAAAGAGCCAGTATAAAGGAGAATTTGGGTTTATTAAAACCAGACTTATTAATGCAGACCTTAACTCAGGTGTGAATAGGAAGAGAGTGGTTGAAATATTAACATAACAAAATGTGGGCATAGGCTTCCCACAGAAGAGTTGCACTTGTGTATATGTACAATTGTTTTTGCTTTTTATTTTATGTGACTTTGTAAGCCACATTGATTAAAGATTCATTACAAGGTTTAAAGGTTAAGGGATTTTCTTTAGTAAAAAAGTTATATGGTGTATATGTGACGGACACTGAATTTAGCATTGACATAGACTTTCTGGGATCTCAAGGTTATGAACCATTTTGGCCTAAGGAAGTATAGTCTTGGTGGGCATTTGGGTTTTATCTGTGGTATTGGAAACTTCCTACTTTTCCATGTAGGGAATACAAACCAGATCTTAGTATGTTAGGCCCCTTTTTTGTACTGTGCTTTCTGCCCCACATTCCTATAATTTTACCCATCCTACCTAAGGGCAACATCACTAAAATCAAGGGTAGTCCTTGGATTTACAGGTCAGGACTGGAGATCGTACTTTGAAAATTCTCAAAACCCATTATCTTACCCTTCCTAAGGTCATCTCCTGTATTATTCCACCAAGTCTCCAGGCTTCAAATATAATCTATATGCAAATGGACTAAAATTAGAATGTCCACTCTAGGGCTTGTGGGTAGCCCAGACAAACGCACCCAACTGCCTTCTCAGCATCTCCACTTGAATATCTGAGAAGCATTTCCAATTCGCATTATCTAGAATTTCTACTACCACAGCCCATATTCTCTCTGGGCTCCATTTCCATTACTCAAAGCAGCCCTGGGAGTTTTTCTTAATTTCTTCTAGTATCCCTCACTTTATCTGATGATGAATCAAGTCAAATATTCCTCCAAATCTATCAAAGCTTCCATCGAATCCTATCACTTCTTTATGTCCCAAGTTACCCTTTTTTCCTGGGTTCTCTTCTTACAAATAGCACTGGGACTGTCATAGTTATCCCTTGTGACAATTTGTTCTCATCCTTGACACAGCCTGTCTGTACCACAGTAATCCAAGTGATTGAGTTACTTCTAAGTCAGTCATTACTCCTTTCCAGATCAAGTTCCATTATGGTAGACTCCCAAGCTCATTACCAATCAAGATCAAGAACCTTATGTTGGCCTGTGAGTCCCTTGGACCTGAACCCATTGTTTACCTAACTTCATAAATTCCCACTTTCTACATCACTCATCTTTCTTCAGGCACTAGGTTCCCCTTTGGAGTCTTGAGATGTTTTGAGCCAAAGCCCTCTCCGATAGTCTGTACTCATCTTTTCCTTACTAAGAAACTTGTCCTCTGATGTCCTAAAATCTCATTCTTCACCTATTTCAAGTTGCATTCTACCCTCAAGGTGACTGTCCTGTGAATACACTGTACAAATTTTAGCTACCACTCTCCAATACTGTATACCTTCATTTTCTCCACAGCAATATGATCAGCTGACATTTTAGATATTTTACTAAAAACTTTGCTTTAAAGAATTTGCAAATAAAAATATCACTCAGAAACATAACCAGACTTCAAGTCTATAAATCTTGGTGAACTTCTATACAGATAGATTAGCTTTTCTGCAACTATGGCATTTCAATTGGGTTTTATACTCTAACTAGCAAATGTGTTGTGGTAATTTGAATGTAATAGGTGCTCATAATCTCATGGAGGAGTGGCACTATTAGGAGGTATGACTTTTTTGGAGTGGGTGTAGCCTTTTTGAAGGAAGTATGTCACCGTGGGGCAAAGCTTTGAGATTTCCTATGCTAGATATACTGCCCAGTGTCTCAGTTGACTTCCTGTTGCCTGCAAGATGTAGCATATTCAGCTCCAGTACCATGTCTGCCTGTATGGCACCATGCTCCCTGTCATGATAATAGTGGACTGAACCTCTAAAACTGTAAATGAAAAATCCCAATTAAATGTTTTCTTTATAAGAGTTGCTGTGGTCATGGTATCTCTTTGCAGCAATAAAAACCCTAACTATGACAGAAGTTGGTATCAGTGACTGGGATGTTGCTGTGATAAGTTTGACTATGTTTTTGTTTGGAGTAATATGAACTTTGGGATGGTGGATCACAGAAGCAATTAAATGCTTTAAGTGCTTCTTAATGGGCCATATCACTAGGAACATGGAAGACAGTGGCCTTGTGTTGCAGAACATTACTTTAACTATGTAAAGGCATATTGCATTTCTTAATGCTGCATTTGTTTAACAATGTAAAGATGTGTTGCTTTGCCTGCCCAAGGCACCTGCTTGATCTAATAAAAAGCTGAATGGCCAATAGCTAGTCAGTAGATAGGTAGATCTGGCAGGCATAGACAATAAGTGGGAGGTGATATCTCAGCTTTAGAGAGAATGAGAGGAGAACGAATGAGGGAAAAAGAGAGAGAGTCCCCCAGGGCCAGCTATTCAGGCATCTGCCAGCCAGACACAGAGTAGGACCTACAAAAAAAAAAAGATAAAAAGCTCCAAGGCAAAGCATAAATGAATGGAAACAGGTTAATTTAAGTTTTAAGATCTTGTGGGACAAGCATAAGCTATGGCTGAGCATTCTAACTAAAAATAAGTCTCCATATCATGATTTTGGAGCTGGTTGGTTGCCCAAAAGAAAGCCTGTTAAAGTGTTGAATATGACTTGTTGAAATATAGGGAGCTTGCTCAAGAGAATATAGAAGAAAAATATTGAGTATGCTGCCTAGAGATCATCCTTGTGATATTTTGGTGAAGAAAGTGCTTAGTTTTTGCCATTGTATGAAGAGTCTGCCTGAGGCTACAGGGGAGAGTTTTGCATTAATTCCTTTAGCAGAAAGAATCTCAAAACATCCCAGTATAGACTCTGTCATATGGTTATAAATGTTCTTGTTTATAAAGATTTATAATGAAAAGGAGAAAGCTACACTTAGTAAATTATAAATTTTGAGGAGAAAAATACAAAATACAAATTATAAGGAGAAAATGAGCACCAGAAAGTGGACAGGAGCTAGGTCCTGTGTTCAAGGAGATAAATGGATTAAAAAATGGAATAAAGGTAGTGGTGACCTCAGAGCAAGATCCCACCTATTAAGTTTCCAACTTGTAGAAAGAAACCAAAGAAAAGATTAGAGCCAGGTGTGGTGGGGCACACCTTTAATCTCAGCCCTGGAAAGGCAGAGGCTGGCAGAACTGGTCTAAAGATCCAGTTTCAGGACAGCTGAACTTAGGCAGTGAAGGACAGAAAGCTGGTAAAAGATGACTCCATTCAATTACATTTTTTCATTCAATTACATGTTCCAGACCCAGTCAGCATCAGTACCTGTCAGCTGGAGTTATGTAGTTATGGCTTTAGCATTAAGGATATAAGAAACAAGTTACAGAATTTGCTTCTATGCCTAAAGAAAACTGCTGAGACCAGGTATGTGTGAAGGGTGTTCCTGAATGGAGGCCTAGTACAGAGACCATTTTGTGAAACTGTGAATTTGAAGTTTAATTGCCTTGGAGAACCAAAAATGTTAGTGATGCCAGAGTTTTGGTATATCTGCCAAGGAGAGCTGATAACATGAAGTGGAATCAGCCCAAGAGAAAAAAAAGTATGTTGCAGGCAACAAAGCTGAAAGGAGTTAGAAATCTGAAAAGTGTTTCAATATCAGATATAAAGATGCAGAGTTTGGAGTTTGCCCAGCTGTCTTTCAGTCTTGCTTTGGTCCAGTATTTCCTCACTATGTTCTCTTCCCTGTATTTTAGAATGCTGATGTATATCCTGTGCCATTAGTATGTTGAAGGTATGTGCTCCATTTTCTAATTTTGATTTTACAGGGGATTACAATTTAGAGATTACATGAATCTCAGATGATACTTTGAACTTTAGGCTTTTAAATAAATTTGAGACTGTTACAGAGTATGCGGACTTTTGAAGTTGGACTAAATGCATTTTGCACTATGATATGGTTACAAGCTTATGGGGCCAGGGAGTGGAATATGGTAGTTTGAATGTAATTGCCCCTCATAATCTCATAGGGAGTGGCACTATTAAAAGGTTTCTTCATTGGAGTGGTTATGGCCTTCTTGGAGGAATTCTATCAATATGAGGGTGGGCTTTCAGTGTCTCAGTTGGCTTCCTATTGCCTGTATTTGGACTTGCCTTTAGCTGCCAGCTCACAAATAATGACACAGAAACTTATTATTAATTATAACAACTTGGCCTTAGCTTTGGCTTTTTCCCAACTAGCTCTTATAACTTAAATTAACCTTTTTTTATTCATCTACATTCTGCCACATACCACGCATCCTGCTTCTGCCATGTCTCCTCATGAATCTCTTCTTCTCATCTTCCCAGAGTTCCACTCTCTCCCTGGAAGTCCTGCCTATTCTCTCCTGCCTAGTTATTGGCCATTCAGCTTTTTTTCCCCCAGGCAGTGGTGGCCATTCAGCTTTTTATTAAACCAGTTTCAATGACATATCCTACAACAGCTGCCTGCAAGTTGTAGCACTCTCAACTCCAGGACCATGACTGCCTGCATGTCACAAACCAGCCCCTATCATGATAATAACAAACTAAACCTCTATAACTGTAAGTGAGCCACTCCAATGAAATGTTTTGTTTATAAGAGTTGCATGGTCATGGTATCTCTTCACAGCAAAAAATCCTAAATAAGACATCTGTCTTTATGTATTTATCCTTTCATGGTCAGCTTTTTATGTAGAAATTGGTGATTTGAACACAAATCCTTATGCTCACCCAGTTTAGTTTCCAGCATCTACATTGCTATGACTCTAGCCTTTCTCTGGTCTCCTCAAGTACCTACACTCATGTGCACATAATCAACTCCATACACATACATGCTCATAATTAAAGTCTATTAAAAATGTTGAGCAATCTCCCCACCCCTTGATTTTTTTAAAAATAGATTTTTCTCTCAAATATTACATCCCAACCTCAATTAGTTTCCTCTCCCTCCACACCTCCCTTCTCCCTCAGATCCACTGCTTCTTAATTTTCCTTTAGAAAAAAAGCAGGTCTCCCTGGAATATCAAATCAACACAGCATAAGAAGTTACAATAAGACTGGGCACAAACCTTTACATCAAGAATGGTTGAGGCACCGGGCGGTGGTGGTGCACACCTTTAATCCAGCACTTGGGAGGCAGAGCCAAGCGGATCTCTGTGAGTTCAAGGCAAGCCAATTGAGTTCCAGGAAAGGTGCAAAGGTACACAGAGAAACCCTGTCTCAAAAAACCAAAAACCAAAACAAAACAAAAAACAAAAAGAAACAAAAAAAAAGAATGGTTGAGGCAACCCACGAGAAAAAGGTCCCAAGAAGACAAAATCCAGAAACATTCTATACTCCCATTATTAAGAGTCCCATGAGAACACCAAGCTACATAACCATAAGGTATATGCAGATGACCTAGCTCAGACCCAAACTTAGTCTGTGTTTGTGGCTTTAGTTTCTGTAAAGCCCTATGAGTACTGCTTAGTTGATTTTGTGGGCTATGTTTTTCTTGAATCCTGGATCTCTCTGGCTCTTACAATCTATACTCCTCCTCTTCCATGTGGTTTCCCACACTCTGCCTACTGTTTGGCTGTGGGTTTCTGCATCTGTTCCCATAGTTGCTGGATGAGGTCTGTCTGATGGTAATTAGGCTAGGCACTGAACTATAGGCATAGTAGAATATCATTAGGAATCATTTCATTGACTCTTTCCTTTTGCCAATTGTGTTTGGTTCTATCCTAGGTCTCTGAACAGCTTGTTTCAGAGTCCTACAGCTTGATTCACAGGCAACAGGAAGTGGTCTGAGACACTGGGCATGGTTGAGCTTATATGAGACCTCAAGCCTACCTTTACAGTGACACACTTCCTCCAGTGAGGCCACAACCATTAACAGTGCTACTCCCTTTGGAGATCATTTTCTTTCAAATAGCACATTCCACTCCCTGCCCTCCAAAGGCTTGTAGCCATCTCATAATGCAAAAATGCATTCAGTCCAACTTCTAAAGTCCCTATAGTATCTTAAAGTCTCAGTTATGCTTACAAGTTCAGAATCTGTTCTGAGATTTATGAAATCTCTTAATTGCATCTCCTGTAAAAAAAAAAAAAAAAAAAAAAAAAACCTGATCACATACTTCCAATATACAGTGGCATGGGATATATAGTGATGTTCTAACATGTAGAGAAGGGAGCATAGTGAGGAAATCCTGGACCAAAGCAGGACCAGAAACCAGTTGGGCAAAATCAAAGCTCTCCATCTCCATGTTTGTTGTCAAAGTGCTCTTTAGATCTTCAACTCTGTCTAGCTTTGTTGACTGCAACACACTTCTTTCTCTTGGGCTGTTTCTCTTTCCTGATAGCATCTTTCCTCAGCAAGTATCCCATGGCTCTGGGGTCTCCAACATCTTGAGTCCTCCAAGGCAATCCAGACTTCAACTTCACAGCTTCACATATTGGCCTATCTAGGTCTTCATTCAGGAATGTTCCTGAGACATGCCTGGCCTTAGCAGCTTTCTTTGGTCTCAGAGGCAAATTCCATAACCCTTTTATTCTATCCATAATTCTGAAGCCAAAACCACCTGGTTGAAGCTGCCAAGTTCTGTTGCTTACTGGGGCTGGAACATGCCCCCTCATTCAATTGCATGTTACCAACTTTTTATTTTCAGTGGTTTCCCTCACTGCCAGAGTTTGGCTATTCTGAACTGGATCTATAGATTAGGCTAACCTTGAACTGAGAGATCTTACAATTACATCTTCACCAACTTTCTGTTTCCAATTGTTACCTCCACTGCCTAAGCTTGGCTATTCTGGAACTTAATATGTTCCAGACTCAGAGCTCCATCAGTGTCTGCCTTCCTAGTGCTGGGATTGAAGGAGTGCACCACCACACAAGGCTCTAAGCTTTTCTTTAGTTCCTTTTACAAGTTGGAAACTTAGCTAGGTGGAATCTTGTTCTGAGGTCACCACTCCCTTTATTCCATTTCTTAATCTGTTTTTCTCCTTGAACACAGGATTTAGCCCCATTCCACTTTCTTTTGCTCCTTTTCCCCACAAGTTTTATATTTTCTTGCTCCTTTTCATTAAAAATCTAGAAGAGTGACCAATAATAACCACACAAAAGAGTAAATCCTAGGCTTTTTGAGATTTTTCTCTGCCAAAGGAATTATTCCAAAACTCTTCACTTTAGCCTCAGGCAGACTCTTTGGACAAAGGGGAAAAGTAGCCACATTCTTCACCAAAGTATCGTAAGACCTGTCTTTAGGCCTCATACTAACATTTTTTGTCTCCTCTGAAACCTCTTGATACAAGCACCCACTCACTGCTCAAATCACATTCAGCACCATTGTCTACCATGCCTGTATTAAGATGACCCATTAAGCAGCACATAAAGTGTTCAACTGCTTTTCTAATCTACAAATTCAAGATCCATGTTACCAAATTAAAAAAAAAAAAAAAAAAGCATGATCAGGCCTACCACAGCAATACCAGTCTCTGATTCAAACTTCTTTTTTATTATTGTGAAAAGGCACCATGACCACAGCAACTCTTATAAAGGAAAAAAAAAAAAAACAAACAAACAAACGAACATTTAATTGGCATGGTTTACATTTTCAGAGGCTTAGACCTCAAACCCCACCTCCACAGTGACAGTCTTCCCCCAACTAGGCCATACCCTCTAAAAGTGTCACTCTCTTTGGGGTCCATTTTTTTTTTCAAACGGCCATAATATCTGTGAGGTCCAGTTTATTCAAAACATCTGTTAGCTCCAGTATTTCTGCCTTTAGTTTTTGTCTGGATGACCTTTCCATTGGTGAAAGTGGGATATTGAAGTCTCAATATGTAAGGGGGGATGCATGATTTAAGATTTAGCAATGTTTATTTTTAAAATGTGGGTATCCTTGAACTGGGGCATAGATGTTAATAATTGAAATATCATTTTGGTGGACTTTTTCATTGAAGACTATGAAGTGTACTCACTTATCTGTAGCTGGAGAGTTTTCTCCAGGTCCCACCAAGCCCCCACAGTTTCACAGCCCACTTATAAAACAAACATGCTTATAGTGTTTAAACTGTTTAGCATAATGGCTCAGGCTTCTAGCTAGCTGTTCTTATATCTTAAATTAACCCATCTCTATTAATCTATAAGTTGCCATGTGGCTTGTGGCTTACTGGTACCTTAATCTCTTCTCATGGTGGTGGCTGGCAGTGTTTCTCTGCCTCAGAATTCCACTTACCAGACCTCTTCTCTCTCTTTGTCCCACCTATACTTCCTACCTGGCTACTGACAAATTAGTACTTTATTTATTAACCAATCAGAGCAACACATTTACAGCATAGAGAACATCCCACAGAACTTATCACTTTGATTGATTTTGGTTTGAAGTCTACTTTGTTTGATATTGGAATGACTATGCCAGCTTGATTCTTAGGTCTGTTTGCCTGAAAACTCTTTCCAGCCCATTAATTTGAGGCAATGTCAATCTTTGATGCTGAAGTGTATTTCTTGTAAGTAGCAGAGGAGTAAATTCTGTTTTCATATCCATTGTGTTAGTCTATGTTTTGTGTTATTTATTTGTGTTAGTTGTTTAGTGTTTTGATTATTATGTGGACTTCTTTTCTGAACCAATTTAACTCTTATTCTGTATGCACCTTGTACCTTTATGGGCATCTCCTTCTTTAGGTTAGAATTTTTTTTCTTTTATAATCTTATTGAAAGTATTTTCTGTGCCTTTGATCTGGTATTATTCTCCTTCTTCTATTTCTGTTATTCTTAGGTTTGGTCTTCTCATAATGTCCCAAAATTCTGCAATACTTGTGTCTTTAGTTCCTGTTCATCTATTTAGATTTTTCCATTTCCAGAATTCCCAAAGTTGTGTTTTCCTTATTGCTTCTATTTCCATTTTCAGGTGAACAGATTAATTTGTTTCCTTGAACTGTTTGTATCATCTTTTATGGCTTTCTTTAAGGGATTTATCCATTTTCACCAATTTATTGTTTGTCTTTTCCTTGATGTCTTTAAGGTATTTATTTATTTCTTCTTTGAGGACCTCTATCATCTTCATATAGTTGGTTTTAAGGCCTTTTTCTTGTGCTTCCACTGTGTTGGAATATTTGGGACTTGCTTTGATAGGGTAGCTGGGCTCTGGTGGTGACATATTACCTTGCCTATTCTTGATTATGTTCTTATGCTGCTGTCTAGGCCTTTGGGGTTTGAGTGATAACACGTATGGGTGCTGATTTCTGAGTTTGTCTTTGTTGGATGGGTTTCTGTTTTCTCTCTGGTTTTCTGATCTGTGTGGTCTGAGTTCTGACAGCTGGCATAGCCTCTGGTCCAGCATATGGTCTCCACCCAAGTTGAAGGATAGACTTCTAGCTGCTCACATAGCCTTTGGCTAAGCAGGGTGTCCCTGCTTGAGTTGGGGGCTGAGACATGGTGAGGAGAAAGAGAGGGGAGATTGTGGTTATTGTCAAAGGGGCACTGATGGAGTGGAGGATGTATGTGGTTGGGCAGCCTATCTGCAGTTCTAGAGGCTGGTGTGGCCTCTGGTTCAACAATGAGTCTCTGCCTGTGATTACCTACTTATTCTTCTTGATAGTATGGCCTGCATCTGAGCAGGGGATATCCATCCAAGTTGGGGTGGGGACACAGCAGCAGTGGTGGGTGGTGGAAAAGGAAGGGTTGGCAGTAGCAGATTGGGTTTTTAGAAAACAAAATGAGAGAGTGGTAGAGTTCTGTTCTTTGACTGGCATGTCCTGCACCTGAGAAGGGGATATACACCTTCCAGCCAACCTTTAAAATAAATATTTTCTTTAAATATTATTTACATAAAGAAAAGCATAATAACCATGAATATACAGTCAAAACAATTCATGCAAAGAGAGCATGCCTGTGTATCTAGCATTCAGATAAAGACAACAACATTATGAGCATCTCATCAGAGTACTGAGTTGTGGGGGTTCCTGCAAGTGTCACAGCTGGCAGGGAAATGATCTGTGTAAAACAAGAAGAAACCCAGCTTAGCATGACTCAGCTGGTGCTCAGCCAAATCTTCTGGAGTCTGACACCAGGTGGTTTAATGTAAGCATATTGAAATACAATAAAATTTTGGGAAACATTTCCTGGTGTAATACAATCCCCAGTGCACAGGGAGTCATAATTACATAGAAACTCAACTCAAAGTACATGTCATTTCTTCGAAGAAGATGGATTCTAGAGATAGACTACATATATTAGCTTATGGGCTTAGGAGAGGATCTGGCTTGGTCTCAGTCATACAGATAGCATAGAGGTCATTGAGGCTATAAAGTACATGGGACATATCACCTAGGATGGGTCATATTGACTGAGAACAAAGATAAGAAAAACAGTATGGGGGATGTGGGTGAGGTCTGGACCCACAGGTAGCAAAACTCACAAGTAATTAATGAAATCCACTACCAGCCTTCTGGTGAGGAAACAGGTTATTACAGCTTTGTCTTTGAAAAGACAACCTTGTGTGATTAACATTCCTGATTTCCCTGGTTATGTGTGAGTGCAAGGACCTTTGTGCTTCCAACACTGAATGACAATTTGGGGAGTCAGATCTCTCCTCCCACCTCCTAAGGTGGGGGCTTTCTGTTATTCATGCAGTGCTGTGCACTCCAGGATAGCTGGTCAAGTAGCTCCTAGGCATCTTTCTCTCTGTGCCTCCTACCTCAGCATAGGACTCCTGGTATCACAGATGCTTACCACCAGATCCAGAGGTTTATTTTGTTTGTTTAACATAGTTTATAAAGGTGGATTTTGGTCATCATGCTTCCATGGCAAGCACTTTTACATGCTGAACCATCTTGCAAACCCCTATGTACTGCTTAGTTTGATTGTCAACCTGAAATAATCAAGAGATGTCTAGGAAAAGGAAGCTCCACATGAGGTGTTTCCTTGATCAGACTGATCTGTGAGCATGTCTGTAGGACATTTTTTTTGAGTGTTAATTTATGTAACAGGCTAATTTATGTCCATGGTGACAGCACCACCTTTAGGAAGGCAGGCCTGAGCTATGTTACAAAGGCAGCTGAACATGATTTCCTCCATGGCCTCTGCTTTGGTTCCAGTTTCCAGGTTCCTGTCTTGAGCAGATACCCTGCTTCCCTTGATGATGGACTACAACCTGTGAACCAAGTAAACCTATTCCTCCTGAAAGGTGGTTTTGGCCAGTCTTTTATCACAATGAAAAGAAAGCTATAGCAGGGTACTGTACATGCCTTTAATAATCATACGCATAGGAAAGAAAGAGAAAGGAGGAAGGAAGGAAGGAAGGAAGGAAGGAAGGAAGGAAGGAAGGAAGGAAGGGGAAAAGGAGGGGAGGAAGGAGAAAAGGAGGGAAGGAGAGAGGAAGGGGGGGAGGGAGGGAGGGAGGGAGGAAGGAACAGTGGCTCAGCACCCTAAAACAGGAGGTACTCTTGTGGATGAAATTTGGATTCTTGAACCCACATTGGCAACCCTTTGTAACTCAAGCTACAGGGGTTCTGAAGCCCTCTTCTCACCTCCTTAGGACCCTGTACTCATGTGCACATAACTACCTCCACACACATACATGAATACTTTTTAAAGAAATTTTTAAAATCTTAGGTAAATAAGCATGCACTTTTTCTTAATTCAGAAGAACAATTACTATTGCAGAGAGATTGTACATACTCAGTAATTTTCCAAAGTGATTTCACTAGATTGTTCTCCCCAGACTGTATGAGAGAATTTGCTGAACCATAATATGGTATCTGGTTACACAGCAGTTTCTTCTGAATTGAAACCTCAGGTCCTAGGAAAAGCTCTTGGGCCTCAGAAGGTAAAGGAACTCCTTCAGCCTCAGAGAGCTGAGACCTGCAGGATTCATCAGGACTCTCCAGGGTTAAAGCAGCCAGAAGCACCATCGGGGAAGGGGCCCGAGAGCAGAATGCAGAGGGAGCCTTTCAGCCTGAGGAGCTGTCAGGAGTAGCTCAGAGGGATGTAGCTTTCCTGAGCCTCATCTGTGTGGGGCAGACTCTTCCATGATACACTTGCTTTTCAGTCATCCCTGTTCCTGTAGGAAACCCCTTGCCTACACCTCTGTCAGCAACCCGGATGAACTCATTGGTACCCTAAGGTGCAATCATTATTTTGTCTGTGGTAGGTGCCCAGCCTAGTGAGAGTAACACATAACATATACTCAGTGGGTGTTTCTGTTTGTTGGTTTTTGTTTTTTGAGTGTGTGTGTGTGTGTGTGTGTGTGTGTGTGTGTGTGTGTGTGTATGTGTGTGTGTATGGTGTGTGTGTGTTTTGTTTTTTAACAGACTAAGGGATGTATTCAATGTTGTTTAAATTTGCACTTCTCTGATGACTGATGCTATTTAGCATCTGTTCACTGATGTTGGCTGCTTGAGTACATTCTGTGCCCTATCAAGACTTCAATTAGCTTTCCTATCAATTGCATTGATCTGTAGAGTCAATACCCAGAGGCTAAATTCCATGGATGAAGTCTTTTGAAAACACTTTTCTTACTGAGATGTTTATTTTTCACATTTAATGACTTTTTTTTTTCTGCCAAACATTGGGAATCAAACACAGAACCTTGCACAAGTAAGGCCACCACTTCCATCTATATCCCCAGCTGCCTTTTAACCTTAAATGGAGTCTCAAAGTACTTCAGTTTGGTCTTGAACACACTCTTTAGTCCAGGCAAGCCTTCTACTTTGAGTTTCCCTGGCTCAGGCTGTAGAAGAGCTCAGATGGCACTGCTGGCACCACTGGCCTATCATAACTCTACTTCCTGAGATAAACAAGTCTTTCACGTTCCCACAATAAGTTTCTACACATGTCCCTTTGTTATTAGAACTATCAACAGGTTACTTAAGAAATCTTTGACAACTTACAGTTAACTTTTAAAGATTTATTTATATTTTACTTATGTGTATGTGTTTGTGTCTGTGGGTATGTATGCTATGTGTGCAGGTGTCTGTGGAGGACAGAAGACTGGAACCCCTGAGCCAGTGTTACCCACAGATATAATTGCCTGATATGGATGCTCTCAGCAGAACTGTGGTCCCCTGCAAAAGCAGCAAGTGCTCTCAATTGCTGAGCCATCTCTCCAGCACTCCCCAAAACTGTATTGCTATAAACATAATGCGTTGGAAGTTTTATTACTTTACCTTTTAAATGTAGATATGCAGTTAATCTATCTTTTGAGTCAAGTGTGAGGTGAGAGTGAATATTCACTTCAAATCATGATAGTCCCTGAGCCCAGCACAACTTATTCAAATCTATCTGTCATTCGCTATTCTGAAGGTCTCCCGTATCATACACAGCAGTTTGAATGCATGTGCGGAGTTTCTAATTTCTAACCCCTCAGTAATATTACACTTTGAATTAGTAGATATTTGAAATAAGAAAATAGCTGGTGGTGACTCTATCCTTCAAGAGTATAACTTCTTTACTTTTGGCCATAGATAATCCCACCTGAAACTTAGACGTAATCTGTCAATTTCCACAAGAACCTCTGCTGGATTTTTTATTTATTTATTTATTTATTTATTTATTTATTTAATTAAGTTGAATTTCAGGGAAAAAATGCCATCTTTATTTATTTAAGCACGGAATCCACAAATGTGGCATATACTCACCTTCATTTGAATATTTTACTAGTCTGTGACTTTTAACAATGTTTACAAATTCTAAATACCATTTAAAATTATTCTCTGGGGCCATTGAGATGACTCAGTGAGTAAAGGTGATTGCCACTGAGGCTACAATCCTCAATGAAATCCCCAGGTCCCACATGGTAGAAAGAAAGAACTTACTCCCACAGGTTTTCCTCTGACCTTCACACATGCACCATAGTGCATGTCACACACACACACACACACACACACACACACACACACACATGAAATTAAAAATTTATTCTCTGTTCATTCTCATGATGCCTGTGACTATTATTGTGCCTGGTTCTCAAGTACAGTAAGACTTTAAAACACACCTATACAGTTTATTCATTCAGTTAAGATTTTTTTGAGTTTTCTATATGCAAAATTGCACCACGTGTGAATAATAAACATTTTATTTTTGTACTATATTCTAAATATCATGGCTTTTATGTACTTTGCTTGCCTTACCAGTCTTTCTAAAAGTTCTAGCACAAAGTTAAATAATCCTGACAGTTAATTCCCTTCTGTTTTGCAATTCAATCTGTTTGCCTATCTAGATGGTGAGTTCTGGCCATTGTTGTTAACATGTAACAGACAGTATCCCCTGGCCCTTCCTCTTCTCTCAGTGGGTTTGTTGTTGTAGTTTTATTTTATTTTGTTTTATTTCAGTTGATGATGGGTAGTGTTAATGTTACCAAAAAAACTATACTATAATTTTTGAAATAATCATGTAGTTTTTTTCTCTCAAACTTATTCATTTGATGAATTGTATAGTACTAATTTATGTTATGCAAAGTGTTTGTTTTTAGTTTATCCTCTTCAATGGAATGTTATATTGCACAGAATGGAGCTCCATTCATTTTTCTTATTTTATCTAGTATTTTTGCATCTGTACAGAAGACAAAGTTTGCCAGATAAATTTGGGACAAGCTCAAAGATATTTATGCTAGTTCAGAAAAATTTGGAAAGTGTTTCCTTTGGGAGAAGGTTTCTTGGGAAACATTATACTTGGTTGGAGCCATTTTATTTAATAGTTTAGAAGACCTCAGATGAAATAACATTGGCTGGATTAAATCACATATGTAGATTTGGGACCATCAGGTTTACTACACCCTCTTATCTCAGACCTTGCTAATTGCCATCCAGCTACATTTTCATCATTTGCTCATTTGTTCTTAGTATTTTAATTACATGTTCAGGACAGAAGCTCTTTCTGTCTGGTTTTACACTTAGTAATTCCCTCGGCTTTGTGGTGGTTTTACTAACTGCATCTTTTCACAGTTCCCTCTTGTACTTGTAAATTTATTTTGTTTTGTGCTTGTTTCTTTCTTTAAAAAAATCACTTCTTATATTTAATATTAACTTATTTTGCTCTGCTTTTACTTTCTCTAACTTTTACCTTGAATTATAGATTAAATCATGAATTTTCAGATGTACATTTTTACATGCTATAAATTTCCTTTTAAACTCAACTCTTGAAGCAACACATATGTTTTGGAAGTTATTTACACACTGATTTTTTTTCTGTCACTCTATAATTTAAAGTCTTTTATTGATTTGCATAACTTGGGGAATTTTAGATATATTTTTTTATTGCTCATTTTTACTTTAGTTCTTCTGTTGTCAGAGAAGAAAATCTGGATATTTCAATCTTTGAAAGTTATTAAAATTGCTTTATGGCCCAACATATGTGCAATTTTGATTAATATTCTATAAATATAAGGCAGCAATATATAGTTTGCAGTTTCTCAAAGTGTCTATAAATTCAAATATGACTTCTTGTTTTATCACATGAGGAGAGGTGCTATGTTAAAAATGCCCTCTTATGATTTTAAATTTATCCATTTCCATTGATAAGTCAATCTCTGCTTTAGGTTCTCAGGGATTTTGTTACCAATTACATCCAAATTTAGAACTTGTATGTATTCCTGATCATTATAGTATGTCATCTTTATCTCCCATAATACTTTCTTCATAAAGTCTGGTGCATCTGACATGAAAAGATTTCACTAACCTTTTAAAGACAAGGTCCTACTGTGTAGCCACATCTATCCTTGAATTCATAATCCTCCTGTGGGGACCTCGCAAAAGCTGGAATCACAAGTCCATACCACCATACCAATTAGCAGTCTTAAGTTAGCATTTAAAGCCTATATTTAGATCTTATCTTTCTATTTTCAACCTTGCAATGGTAAGTCTCTTTGAAGTAGACCTGAGTGAGTTTTAATTTGAAGTATTAATAGAAATTCCGTTAACAGCTGTTACACCATTTTCGTGCAGCGTGTGTGGATGCACCTTGCTCATCTTTGCCACTACAGCATCTTTCATCATCGCTCCTCCCCCGCCTTACTGGTTTCCTTCCTCCTTATGTCACATGCATGCCCACACTCGCATGCCCACACACACACACACACATGCACATGCGCACACAAAGGTTAGAACACACATATTAAAGAAAACAGGTGATTTTTCTTTCCTTTCTTCCCCTCCCGTTAGCTTTCTTTTTCAGACATCTTACTCCCTCATCACAGGCAGCCCCCTTCACACATCATGCTACACATATGTACAAAACATACATGTGCCTTTTCATATATGTATCTAAATCTCAATTCCAATTTGAGAAAAATGTAACATTTTTCCTTACTGAATCTAGCTTCTTTCAATTAAAATTATACTATCCAGTTCAAGTAATTTTCTCAGAAGCAATATGATTTCATACTTCTTTGTGGTTGAATAAAATTCCATTTCGTCTTTGCTCATATTTTCTTTATCATTCAACTAGATGTGTATCTAGGCTGGCTCCATATTTTAGTCATCATGAACAGTGCCACAATAAACATGCACACAAACATAACTTTTTTGTCTACTGACTTAGTAGTTTGTGTGTGTGGCCAGAAGTGGTATAGCTGGATCACACTGTAGTTCTGTTCTTTGTTTGGTTTTGAGACCCCTCATTGATCTCCAGAGTGGACTGACCCACTTACATCCTAACAGGGCATGAACAGGAGTCCTATCCCTCACCTTCCCAGCCTGACCACCATTTGTTGTCATTTGTTCTCCTGATGACAGCCATCTGAGCAGGGTGAGATGCAGTCTCATCACAATCTCTATCTGAATTTCATTGATAACTGAGGATGTGAACACTTGTTCAGTTAGGGTTAGACACTGGTGTGTCTACATGGAGAACCATGTTCTTTAATTAGCTCACTTACTGATTCAATTATTTGTTTTGCTGATGTTTAATTTTTGTAGTTCTATAGGTATCCTTCATATTAATCCCTTGTTTGAAGCATAGTTTGGAATATTTTTTTCTCATTCTGTAGGCAGCCCCTGCACTCTGGTGGTGTCTTCTTGCTTCTTCTTGTTCTATGGAAGCTTTATCACTTTGTGGATTCCCTTTGTCAGTTCTTGGGAATATTTCCCATGAGACTATTCTTTTCACATACACATGCATCATGATGAATTTCCTCATGTTTAATTGTAGCAATTTAAGAGTGAGAGATACAGATCTAGTTTCATTCATCAACTGGAGAACATTCAGTTTTTCTAGCATCAATTTTTAATTCATTCTGACAAACTTTGTCTTTAGTAGAAGTCTATTTGCATTTGGTGTAACTTCTAATACATTGCTGCTTACTTATGTAATTTCAGTAATTGCTCCTATTTAACCTACTTTGCTATATATACTTGTGTTTGTTTATCTTTTCTTTTGAACTATTTTTTAATATTGCATTCCCTCAATGTTTACTTTTCAGTTATATGTTCTTTATTAAAATATTAATTTATGAGTCTCATCCCCAGCCCTTTGGCAGATCATCTGCAGAGGCCTGCCCTCCTTCTCTGCCAATATTCTCTAGGGAATAGAGGGAACAATAGCATTAGGGACTCCAATGACCCTCAAGGTACCCAGCCTTCCTCATTTACCCCATCATCTGTGCTAGCTGCCAATATCCAGAGCATTCTCTTCCTGGGAACACACTGGCCATACCAGCCTGGTAATCAGGTAAGTGATCTTCCCTCTGCTCTTTATCTTCCATTGCAACTGCCCAGTCACATCCCTCATGATGTAAGAGACCATGTACATGAGCATGCCTTCCCTCTGCTTTCACTGCCTGGGGAACCATCAGATACTCATGCAGACCAAGCCTTCCTCCTTCATGTGGACCCTTTCAGTCACACAAACTCTCTTTCGAGTGTAAGTCCCTAACTGTTCCACACACGACTACCAGTGGCCACATGTGACAAGGACTCAGAAGCACTCCCTACTAGTCAATACATCACTAACATACTGTACTAAGATCCAGATAGGGCTACAGAAAACAAGTAAAGGAACATCCAACCAACTAAGATAAGACCAGATATCCACACCTAGTACAATCATCCCAAACCTATATGCCTAGACACAAGTGTAAAACCACAATCAAAGTCAGCCAGGACAAAATATCTGCACCAGAACCCAGTAACCCTACTACAGAAGTACCTGAGAACTACAACATAGCTGAAGCACAAGGCAAGGTCTTCAAAATAGCTATGAATATCTTCAAAGACCTTAAAGAGGATACAAGTAAACCATTAATTAAATCTATGAAAACACAAACAGTGGAATGAAATGAAGAAAGCAGTTCAGAAGACATGAGAATAGAAATATAATCACAAAAAGAAATAAAACTGGAAATGAAACATTTAGGAAATCAAACAAAAATCTCAGAGGTAAGACTTACTGAGAGAATAGAAGAGATAGAAGAGAGAAATCTCAGGTACTGAAGACAAAATATAAGACAAAATATAATGGATTGCTCAGTCAAATAAAATGTTAAACCTTAAAAAATTCAAACACAGAACATTAAGGAAATTTGGTGCACAAAAAAAATCTATAAATAATAGGAATAGAGAATGAAGAAATGCTGGTCAATGTAAAGAAAATATTTTCAACAATATCATAGAAAAAAATGCCCTAGCTTAAAGAACCAGATGTTCATCAAGGTAGAAGAAGCATACAGAACACCAAGTACACTGGACCAGAAAAGAAAGTCCCTACAGCATATAATAATCAAAACATTAACTATACAGAGCAAATAAAGAATATTGAAAACTGTAAGAAATAAAGACCAAGTAATATATGAAGACAGACACATTAGCATAACAGCTGACATCTCAATGGAGACTCTAAAAACCAGAAAGCCTACACGAGTGTTCTACAAACTCTAAGAGATCACAGATGCCACCCCAGACTCTATACCCAACAAACACAACAGATGGAAAAGGAAAAAAAATCCACAATAAAACTAAATTTAAGCAGTGCTTATCTACAAATCTATTTCCACAGAAGGCACTAGAAGGAAAATTTAAATTAGAAGAGAGGTTAACAAAACCCCCAAGAGAATTCAAGGAATGAATAATAAACTAACAAAATAAAGGAATGGGGACCCACACCTTAACAACAAAATAATGGTAATCCATAAACACCACTCATTGACAACTCTCAATGCCCCCCACAAAGACACAGAAAAACATAATAGATTAGAAAAAGGATGTATCCTTATGCTGTGCCCAAGAAATGCACCTCAATATCAACAATCAATATCAGCTGAGGGTAGAAGGATGTGAAAAAGATTTTCCAAGCAAATGGATGTAACAAGTATGGCAGTATAGTCGTTCTAATATTTGTCAAAGTAGACTTCAAACCAAAACTTATCAGCTAAAACAATGAAACTGAAAAATAAAAGAACTGCTGGAAGTATCATTATCCCAGATCTCAAATTGTACAACAGAGTAATAGTAATAAAAACAGCATGGAACTGGCATAAAGATAGTCACATCAATCAATATAATTGAACTAGAGAGCCAGACATAAGTCCACATACCTGTAAATACCTGATTTTTTGTTTTTTGAGACAGTATTTCTCTGTGTAGTTTTGATGCCTGTCCTGGATCCCACTCTATAGACCAGGCTTGCTTCAAACTCATAGAAATCTGCCTGGCTCTACCTCCTGAATGCTGGGATTAAAGGTGTGTACCACCACTGCATGGCCTGATTTTTTTTTTCCATAAAGAAGCCAGAAATGTGCACTTGGAGAAATGACAGCATCTTTAACAAATGGTACTGTTTAAAGTGTGTGGCTGCATGTAGAAGAATGCAAATATAATTATCACCCTGCAGAAAACTCAGCTCCAAATGGATAAAAAATTCTCAACATAAGACAAATAATCTAATAGAAGAAATCTAAGTGAGAAATGAGATTGAATTCATTGACACTGAAAAAGACTTTCTGAACAGAACACCAACGCACAGGCATTAAGAACAATTAATAAATGGAACCTTAGGAAACTCAAAAGCCTCTTATGGCAAAGGACAACATCACTTAGACAAAATGGCAGCCTACAGAGTGGGGAAAGGATTTTACCATCTGATATTGGGTGGCTAATATCTTAAACATACAAAGAACTCAAAAAGCTAGGCATCAAGGAAACAAATTAAAAAATGGGGGACAGATCTAAACAGAGTTCTCAAAAGAAGAAACTCAAATGGCTGAGAAACACTTAAAGAAACGTTCAATATTTTAGTCACCAGGAAAGTGAAAATGAAGTCTACTTTGAATTTCACCTTAAAATCTTCTTTTTCAGTTATTGTTAATTAACTGGAAAGCTGTCACCACAGTCTTCTGACAACATTTTCTACCTGAGAAGCATGTCTCATTCTCATTGTTCCTTTTTCAAAGGCCATGTGTCACTTTTCTTGGACTGTTTTTGGGATTTTTCTCTTTCTTTGTGAATTTCACTATGAATTTTTTTCTAACTTGAGGTTCATAGAAATTCTTCAATTCATGGTGTGGTATTTTTTGTAGTTTTAGAAATTACACAACTTTTGTATCCTCAGTTATTACTTCTTTTCTCCTCCTAAGGCACCAACTTCTCTCTCTCTCTTTCTCTTCCTCTCTCTCTTCCTTCATCCTCTCTCACAATCCCTCCTCCTTTTCTTTTATATTTATATTGTATATTTTCTACTGATCTACTGTAGTTCTGCTCCACTCTACCCACTCATCACACGCATCTGATCATTGTTAATCCTGTTAGCATAATCTTTATTGAAGCTTTTCCTTTTGTTTTTTACTGAGTCCACTTGAGACAAATTCATTTACTTTGTCTCTGGTCTCTTTTTGTAAATCATTTTTTTCCTTTTTTTATTTATTATATTTGTGTTTTACACATCAGCCATGGGTTCCCCTGTCCTCCCCCCTCCCACCCCCACCTTCACCTTCCCCCCATCTCCTCCCCTCCATTCCCAACTCCTCCAGGGCCAAGACTCCCCTGGGGATTCAATTCAACCTGGTGGATTCAGTACAGGCAGGTCCAGTCCCCTCCTTCCAGGCTGAGCAAAGTGTCCCTGTGTAAGCCCCAGGTTCCAAACAGCCAGCTCATGCACTAAGGACAGGTCCGGGTCCCACAGACTGGGTGCCTCCCAAACAGTTCAAGCTATTCAATTGTCTCACTTATCCAGAGGACCTGCTCCAGCTGAGGGCTCCACAGTCCCTGGCTCATAATTCCTGTGCTTCCATTCGTTTGGCTATTTGTCCCTGTGTTCTTCCAATCTTGGTCTCATGGAATATGTAGTAATTTTTTTTTCCAAAGTATAATATTACCCTCCTGTGTGTGTGAGAGAGAGGGAGGAAGAAAAAAATGAGAGACAGAGAGAGAGAGAGAGAGGGAAGGAGGGAGGAAGAAAGAGTTGTAGATTGTAGTGTGTATGTGATGTTTGCACACATCATATAAGAATATGCACATGCATGGGGGCTAGAGGAAGATGTCAAATTGCATTCTCTAGCCCTTTCTGCCAAAGTCTCAACATGGTTTGGAGTTAGCCTGGCAGCCAGCAAGCCCCAGAGATCCTCCTCCTTACCCTTAAAACAGTGTTGGAGTTACAGGTATGCTCACAGCCATACCCAGCTTTTTATGTGGATTGGGAAATTTGAATTCAGGTCAAATGGTGTTACCCAATGAGCCCCCTCTGCTTCTCCAGAACTCATTTTTAGTAGGTCTAGAGTACCAGTATTAATATAAACAACAGTGCCTCCATCAGTGGCTTCTAAGCAGTTTAGTAATGGCTGGAGTCTGGCTGACCTTTTGCATGAAAAGTATTTCTATGGAGCTATTATTCCTCAGAGAGGAAGCATTTTGCCTCCGGAAAACAGTAAATTAAAGAATAATCTTAATCCAATAAGAATTGACGTATTATGCCTCTAAGTCTGCATTTACAGAAGTCTTTCTATGTTTGAAGCTGTTTTTAAATGTTTATAACATTTTTATCTATTTATCATGTGGGCACATGTGAACCAAGGGGCATTCACTTGTGATGGCACACATGTGGATGCCAGAGGAAAACTTAGAGGAGTCTGATCTCTCTTTCTACCATATGGGTCCTGGGGATCAAATCCAGATTATCGGGCTTGGTAGCAAGAACTTATTCTCTCTGAGCCATCTTGAGGGCTCTAGGATGTTGTCTTTTGCTGAATATACCTCTTACAAGATGTCAGCCTACACTCCACAGATTCTCTCAGGTCTCCATCTCCAATTCTTGACATCCCAAGCCTAGTAGGATTTGGTCACCCTCTGGACTGTCTCACTAATTAACCTTTGGTGATGGACTGTTGGCTTTCATACAAGGAGTTACAGAATCATGGATTCATGGATTTATCTACTTCATGAAAGGCAGGAAGACCAGAATAGTACTTGGTACTGAAGAAAGAAATTTAAGGAAATTGATTTTTCAAAGTCTTGAATACTGTGGGGATGGAGTTTATTCTATCATTGAATAGCCAAGGCAAGATCCTGATCATTGCTTTTGTAACTACCTGCTGGCACTTGGTACTTTGGACCAACTTCATTTCCTATTCCAGATAAATGACTCATTTGATTCAGTGAGTGGGGGCAGGGGTCACTGCTGAAAAAAAGCTCCATGTGGTTTGGGGAACAGAGCAAGCAGGTTTCTATGTTAGAAAACTTTTCCAAGTATGATTCCAAAATATGTCCTCAAAAGATAAAAAAAGCAGAATAATTTTATGAATGTTGGGATATAAAATCCATGTTTAGGGTCTGAAGAGATGATTTCATGAGTAAAAAATATGTGCTGTGCTAACACATTTAACCAAGTTCAAATCTCCAGCATGCCTATGAAAAGCTAGAAGTGGCTTGAAACCCCAGGGCTGTGAAGGTCAGAGATAGGAGGCTCTCTGGAGTTTGCTGAACAGTAGCCTACTTCTAGGTACAGTGAGAGCCCCTGATTCAAAGGCAAGGGTTATAAATAATATTTAGGACACCTGATATCCTTTCCTGGCCTCTAACCATTCACCAGGCTTGAGCCTCAAATACACATATACTACATACACATACACCACAGACACAAACACATAGACACACAGGAAATGCATGATGCATATAATTTCTTGTCTATAATAGATGAACTTTTAAACACTTGCAAAGGGAAATCACTCATGCTTAGCAACTGAATAAAGGCTACATATCATGATTTTAAATGAAGGCTTTTAAGAAATATCTGGGGAAATTCCCAGGAATCTTAAGGACAACCCCAGATTAGACTACCAGTAATAGTGGAGAGGGTACCTAAACTAGTCTAACCTGGTAATCAGACTGGTGAATACCCTAACTGTCATAATAGAACCTTCATTGAATAACTGATGGAAGCAGGTGCAGAGATCCACAGTCAGGCACTAGGCCGAGCTCTGAGAGTTCAGTTGAAGAGAGGGAAAAGGGATTATAAGAGCAAGTGGGGTCAAGATCATGATGGGAAAAATCTATAGAGACAACTGAACCAAGCTCAAAGGAACTCACAGACTCTAGACCAACAGCTGTGGTACCTGCATGGGACCAGACTAGACCTTCTGCATACATAATGGAGACAGTTGTGTAGCTGGGTCTGTTTGAGGGGCCCCTGGCAGTGTGATCAGGATCTATCTCTGGTGCATGAGCTGGCTTTCTGGATCCCATTACCTATGGTTAGACACCTTGCTTATTCCTGATAAAGCAGGGAGAGGCTTGGTCCTGCCTCAACTGAGTGTACTAGGCTTAAGTTTCCCCCCATGAGAGACCTTACCCTGTTGGAGAAGGGAAGGAGGATGGGGGAGGCAGGGGTAGTGGGGGAAGGGATGAGAGGGGGATCTGTGGTTGGTATGTAAATTAATTATAAAAAAAAATTAAAAAAAAAACAGATTAAAACAGCATTATCCCAAATTAAAAAAAAAAAATCTCTGCAGGGGCTGATGAGACGCCTTAGTGGTTAAGAGCACCAGCTGCTCTTCTAGATGACCCTGGTTCAATTCCCAGCATCCACCACTCACAGCTGTCTGAAACTCCACGGGATCTGATACCCTTACACAGACCCATATGCAGGCAAAACGCCAATGCACATAGGAATAAATATTTTTTTTTTTTATCCAAGTAGTAGATCCCAGCACTCTGGATGCAGAGGCAGGAGGATTTCTATGAATTGGAGACCAGCCTGGTCTACAGAGCAAGTTCCAGGACAGCCAAGGATACACAGAGAAACCCTGTCTCTAAAAGCAAAGAAGAAAAAAAATACAGAAGAAGAAATATCTGTTACTTAATTCACTGCAGTCACTGTTTCTTCAAGGTGAACACTTCCAAGGTATAGATGTGGCTCAGTTAGCAGAGAGTGCCTGGCATGTAAGAAGCCCTGGCACCATCTCCAGCACTGCATAAACAGGGCATGGTGATGCACTCAAAGGGAGGCAGGAGAATCACAAGTTTAAAGCAATCCTTGGCTGCCTAGTGAGTTTAAGGCCAGCCCAAAATGCAGGAGACTTTGTCTTAAAACAATCAACAAACAAACAAAATCTCCAGGTGGTTGCAAATTTCACCCTCATCCCAAAGTCATTTACAAGCTGTTGTTGTTTGTTTTGTTTTCTTTTATGTTGATTTGATTACAAGTATCCAAAAGTCATTTTAGCCTAATGGCAATTATTTCAAATTAAAAGCATACAAATGATTTTTTTTTCTGAGAATATGTACTTGAGCCAAGAAGAGATTTTTTTTAAAGTTCATCAGTTGTACTTCATTGACAACAAATTATTTTGTTCCTCATAAAACTATAAACATACACCCTACCTTCATTCTCCTCTTAAAGTGATTTTTGAAAGAGTGTTCTTGGAGATAAAGGAACTGGTACTCAGAGATGACAAGCAATTTGTCTTGCAGAAAAGTCAGGAGACTTGTGCCATTTTACACTTTGTTCACCTGGCTTCTGATAACATGAATTCTGGATTTTAACAAATTTATTTCTAGATGAAGATAAAATTTCTGTGCTGGTTACTTTTAACTGTCAACTCAACACAACTTAGAATTACCTGGGAAAAGACTCTCAACAGAGTAATTTTCTTTATTGGGTTATTTTGTAGAATATTATTTCAACCTGGTAAAGATGTGTTACATTTGTTTATGCTGCAGAATATTACTTTATGTGAAAGTGTGCTACACTCATTTCTGCTGCCTTTGTCAATGATGTAAAGCTATGTTACATTTCTTCAGTTTGCCTGCCTAAGGCACCTGATTTGTCTAATAAAAGCTGAATATTCAATGGATAGATGGGAGAGGGATAGGCAGGGCTGGCAGACAAAGAGAATAAGTAAGAGGAGAAGTCTAGGCTTGAGAGAGAGAATAAGAATAAGAATAAGAGGAGGAGGAGAAGAAGGAGGAGGAGAAGGAGGAGGAGGACAAGGAACAAGAAGAAGAGAACAAGGGAGAAAGAGAGGGACATGATAGAGACCAGAAGTCAGCCAGCCATGGAGACAGTAAGTAAGGAGACAGTAAGATAGGAGCAGGAAAGTAAGATGTAAGGGAAAGAAAGAAAGAAAGAAAGAAAGAAAGAAAGAAAGAAAGAAAGAAGTTTCCAAAGCAAAATACAAATGAACAGGAACAGGTTAACTTATAAGAGCTAGCAAGAAAAGAGCCTAAGCTAAGGCTAAGCATTCATAACTAATAATAATTCACCAAGTCATGATTTGGGAGTTGGTTGGTTGCCCAAAAGAAAGCCTGCTACATAGTTACCCTATGGTCATGTCAGTGAAAGACAGACTTTAATGCTAATTGATGAAGAAAGATCCAGCCCACTGTGGGTAGCACCATTCCCTGAACTGGGCCCTGAGCTGTATAAGAGTGAAGAAAGCTAACTGTAGTCAAGCAGGTCATCCATTTCTCTCTACTTTTAACTGTGAATGTGAGGTGACTACCTGTTTGAGTTTCTGCTTTGACTTCTCCCCAAAAGATTGACTGTACCCTGGAATTGTAAGCCCAATGAATCCTTCTTCCCCTAAGTTGATTGTTGTCAGGGTATTATCATAGCAACAAAAAGGAAACTTGGACAGTTTCTATAAGTGGTCATTTTACATATACCTGCATTTCTAACTAGACATAATAGTCAGTAAATCACTGTCTCAGAATGGCTAACCTGGGAGTAATGAACACATTGAGAAGAACTGGATGACTGTAATGAAAAGCATTGATGTGGGAAGTCTGGTGTGAGCATTCTGACACAGGCCTGGGAAGACTGGAAATCATTGTCTGAAGCACAGAGGGTGAATCAGAGGCCAAAGACCAGACAGAAAAGACTGAATGATTTTAATCTTCCACAAGTACACACAGTGGACTAAGATGTCAGTATCATAGATGTCAGTATCAGGCAGACATAATATGATGCTGATGGCCATTTATCCATCTACAGGGACCAGAAAAGGGCTGGCACCAACTAGGAGGCTATACAAATGTCAGGTTAACTAATATTTAAATCACTTAAAGGGATCAATGAGGGGGTAATGAGATGTCTGTGTTGGCAGAGATGTTTATCTCCTTGACTTGGTTCAATCTCTGGAACCCATGTGGTAGAGAGAGAGCATCAACTCCCACAAGTTTCCCTCTAACTTCCACCTATGTGTTCTGACACATGTGCAGCCATACAGATGTACATATGTAGACACATAGATAAATGTGCTTAAAATTTTTAAAGTTATATATCATCACAATCTTTAATTACCTATTTCTGCTTTTAACTTCACATGAGAATATTCATAGAAAATCATTTATAGAAAAGTCATTGTCCATTAGAAAAGCTATCCCTAAGAACTTGCAATTTCTTCTGGAAAAATAATGCAAATCTTGAATGAAAGATTTAGGAATATGAATATGCCTTCACTGGTAAAGTGGTTGCAACATAAGAAGGAATTGGTGCCCTGAACTGAAATAAAAAACAGGTATAGGAGAACACACTCTTGCACATGGCATTTGTACACACATCTTGGTGGCTGTGCTCTGGAAGACAGCTAGTGTGTGAGGTTGTAGAGATGGTCTACTTGCTACACAGCACAAGGCCCTGAGTTTGGATCCTCAGTACTCATAAAAAAATGACTTGATGTATTGGCACATAGCTATAACTCCAGTATGGGGGAATGTGGAGACAGAAGAAGCTCTGGGACTGACTGGCCATCTAAGTCATCAAATTATCAAAACCAAAGAAATGGTGAGAGACTTTGTTATAAAAAATAACTGCAGTGACTGAGAATCACATTCATGCATGCACAGACATACACATCATATATGAACATACAAAAACACACACTACATACACATGCACATAAGCATACCATGTGAACAAACATAGGGGTACACATGCACATACACACATTGCAAACACATATACACATCACATGCATACATGCATGCATGTAGACACAAAGAAACACACACACACACACACACACACACACACACACCAAATGTGGACACACATATGCACAAATATACACACCCATGCACACAGGTCTGTGCTGATCAGAATAAAAACTTCTCTTCCACCTTCCAAATCTCTTCTCAGGCTGTATTAGGCACTTAGTTTAAGGAATGATCTTTTCATTCTTCTGCTAGTACAAATGCCCCATGACTAAAAGCTTGTTCTTTGAAAAATGGGTTATGAATACATTCAATCGCTTAATCTGTAGTCTCAGCAACAGTTTTATCAAGTCAGGACTAATGCTTCCTGAATGACATCAGTTCTTCACATTACTTCCTATAATGAAACTAGGGGTTAAATACACACACACACACACACACACACACACACACACACACACACACACAAAACATAGAAGTAGAAGGTTACTTAGGAAGGGTAGTAAGAGTAGGGAACTGGAGTAAATGATCAAAATACATTGTATGCATCATATATGTGAAATATCATCAGGAAGCCTATTATTATGTATCATTAGTATATTCTCATAAACATCTTTAGAGACAGGAGGGTCCTCTAAACCACACAGGCCAGCTAGAGTGAGGTATGCAGCAGGGAATTCTGTCTCAAGCAAGATAGAAGGTGAGAACAAACACCAGTGAGTGTCCTCTTGCCTCTATGCATACTTCAAAGAATAAATTCATATGTTCTCTCTCTCTCTCTCTCTCTCTCTCTCTCTCTCTCTCTCTCTCACACACACACACACACACACACACACTCCTTACTGTGCAGGTAAGTTTTATGTCAACTTGAAACAAGCTAGAGTCATCTGAGAAGAAGAAACCTCAATTGAGAATATGTCTCCATAAGATCAGGCTGTAGGCAGGCTTACAGGCATTTTATTAATTAGTGACTGATGCAGGAGGACCCTGCCCATTGTGGTGTTACCGTCCTGGAGAAGTCCAAGAAGAGACCACCATCTATATATGCAATCAGCAAGAGCATTTATTATTCCAGCATGCTGAGGCTGCCCATCCTACAAAAAGGCAAAATGGCAATGACCCCAAGAAAAGACTGCAGGTTCCCACGGCAGTTAGGTCATCTCAGAGATTATTAGCTTAAGCAAATGGCAATCATATTAATACATTCTATTTGGTTAGAGCTAGTCAGGGGCTGGTTAAGGCTACAGCTTTCCCATTTTTTTGACAGTCCCAAATTTTGTCTTCATTTGGTTATTACCTAGAGCTATTGACCGTGGGGGCTAGCTCAGGCCTGGTATGTGTTATCTCCCTCTTCCCTGCTATTAGGGACATTGAATATTGATGATCCTTTGTTCATGGCTTCCTCAGAAACTTCCTGCTCATTCACAAAAAGCAGGGATCAAGACCTAGTTTTTAATTGTGTTATTAGAACAGGCTTTCATGATATTCATCTGGCCCTTTCATTGGGTGGCACCACCTGTGGGCTGCTTGTTCTTGATTCTATAAGAAATCAGGCAAAGCAAGCCATGGGGAATAAATCAGCAAGCAGCACCCCTTCATGGGTTCTGAATCAGGTTCTGCCTCCACGCTCCTGTCCTGTTTAAGTTCCTGCTCTGACTTCCTTCGATAATGAACAGTGATATGGAAGTGAAAGCCAAATAAACCCTTTCCAAGTTGCTTTCTTCATTGTGTTTTATCACAGAAACAGTAACCCTAGCTAAGCCACAAACAGTTCTGGGAAAAGAGAAATCTTCAAACTGCCTCCCCTTTGATCATGTCTGAGAAGCACTTACTATTCTAAGGTGCACTGAAAAGTATAGAGTCACCCCATCCCCTCCTCCTCTAGAAAGCCCTAAATAGTGTTCCCTAGAGTACCCTTAAAAAACTCAAATCATGGAAAAACTCAAATCATGGGCTGGAGAGATGGCTCAGTGGTTAAGAGCACTGACTGCTCTTCCAGAGGTCCTGAGTTCAATTCCCAGCAATGACATGGTAGCTCACAACCAATTGTAATGAGAACTGGTGCCCTCTTCTGGCCTGCAGAGACACATGCAGGCAGAATACTGTATACATAATAAGTAAATAAATCTTTAAAAAAATAAATAAATAAAACCTCAGATCTAATTTTCTCAGTGCTTAATAAATGATCGCTCAATAAGGACTTGTGTTCCTTAGAAACTATTTGAGCTTTTTGAGGGTAGATGAGTTCCACTGCTCACTTAATCAGGACTAATATGCTGGGGAGATGGCTTTCATAGTAAGGGGCTTCTTCTGTACTCTTGTTTTCTTTCTGTTGATGAAGTAATGACTAGGTCCAAAAGGAACTTGGGGAGTAAAGATTGTTACATCTTATAGGTGGGAGTCCATCCCTGAGGGAAGCCAAGGCTATAACCCATAGCAGGGATCTGGAAGCATGCACTGAAGCAGAGACATAGAGGAATACTGCTCACTGGCATATTGTCCATGGCTTGCCCAACCTATTTTTATATACACTAGGACTATCTACCCAGAGGTGGAACAACCCAGAGCAGACTGAGCCCTCTTACATCAATCATTAATCAAGAAAATGCCCCACAGAGCTGTTTACAGGCCAGTCTGGTGGAGGCTTTTTGCTCAATTGAGGTTCTCTCTTTTCTAGATGAGTCTAAGCTTGTGTCATGTTCGCAAAAAAATAATTAGTACACTTTGCAAGCACGAGGACATAAATTCAATCCCCAGAACTCACATGAAAAGCCAGTTGTGGAAACAAACTTGTGATCTCAGAGCTATGCAGAGGTGAAAATCAAGTTCCTGGGGCTCACTGGACATCCAGGCTAGCCAACTTGGTGACTTCAAGGCTGGTGTGAGACTTTCTCAAATGACACCTGATAAAGGACATCAGAGGTTTTCTTCTTGCCTCCACATGATCATATATTCTCTCTGTCTCCATCTGTCTCTGTCTGTCTGTCTGTCTCTCTCTGTCTGTTCTGTTCTCTTGTCTCTCTCTCGCTCATCGCTCTCTGTCTCTCTGTCTCTTCTGTCTCTCTCTCTCTCTCTCTCTCTCTCTCTCATACACACACACACACGTACACATAGGCTCATAAAATAAGTGACCAAGGGACTTAATACAGACCAGTTGGTCATGGTTATGAAAGTCCAGGCAACTCAACTTTGGGAAGACAAGTAGTGAGTTTTATGAGAAACTGTAATTTCCTCTCCCACCATGGAGTAGTCAGTTCTGTAAGTCTGCCTTATTTCATCTGGTAAGCATTGAACTATGGTATCAAAATTGTTTTCTTATTATGTAAATTATCCCCTGAAGCAGGTGGTACAAATTCCACATGTAATCGGGACATGCATGGCAATATGTGGAAAACAACCTAAACACACACACCAACACACACACACAGCACAACACACAGCCACACACACACACACACCACAGTGAGAACATTGGAGCTGAGGGGACAAAGCTTGCTGAAATTGAGACACTGGGAATATAAGCACAAATCTGCCCACTTTGTTTCTTCTTCAGCCCCCGAACCCTCTGCCCTGCCGTTCTGAAGTGCTGGAGAGTCTCATTTGTTTCCCTTGACTGCCCCCTAATGTTTTACTTTGGGTTAAAAAAATGTAAAATTCAGTTCTGGAATAAGTTCTAAGGGAATTGTTGCTATAACACATTTTATCCCAGCATAATATGTATAATATGAGTATAAAGGTTAAATCCAATCATAAAGCACCGGAGATGGAGTGTGATCATTGGCCTACCAGTGTTTTATCTGACAGGAAAACGTGCAAAAATGGGACTGCTTTAGACAGGTGTGGTGGATAGCAAGAGAAATTGTTCCTAGGCATCTGGTGTGCTTCTCCACAGTGCTCTCCTCAAACCAAAGACCAGACTAATCCATGTAAGGCACCATATGCCAGTGCTCTCTAGACAACATTTACATATTGTTCTGTGGACAGACTTTTCCTGAGGTGATGCAAAACACACAGCCCACACACACACACACACACACACACACACACACACACACACAGACAGAGTGAGAGAGAGAGAGAGAGAGAGAGAGAGAGAGAGAGAGAGAGAGAGACCAATACTAAGATGACAGATGTACACTGTCATACTTGGCTTGGGTCCTGGGCATCTACACTCTGGACCTTATGCTTATATGATAGGCATTTTACCAACTGAATCATGTCTCCAGGCTCCTCAGGTAACTTCTTATATGAAACATCAACCATTCTTTTATATCAGAAACAGAACTGCATTCTCCCCCATTGTGGGTTAGAAAGCTTGGAGAAAACCCTTCAATTTAGCAGAATTGAAGTTTGAAATGGAGCTTAAGCACTGAGCTTGCCACGATGTTAAGGAACAGAATAGCTGCATCTGACCAGGAAAACCAGACCCTGAGCACTTCTCACAGGGGAACCATGTGAGGTAAGTTTAGAGGAGAAAGAGACAGAAGACTTGTAATTGGAAAGGGTATTCATTGTCCAGGCCAATGAGAGAGGAAAAATAATTCTAGAAAGAGGATAAGAGATGGGAAGAAGCAGTGGGCATCTAGGCTACAGCTAAAGTTACAGAGGTTCTACCTGGGAAAACAGTGGGGAAGGGTTTGGACAGAATGGCAGTAAGGAATCCCTGACCATCTGGAGCCCAGCTAAGCACCTTGCACCCATCCCCAGAGCCTGGGGATCTGCAGAACGCTCAGCAGGCAGAATGCAGAAGACACATTGCCTGGGTGCAGATATCCATTAGTTAGGATTAAAAATAAATAAATCTTATCAAACAAGGTTAAGGTGATATGAAAGTGCTTCCCTCACAAATATGAGGACCTGAAATCTGTCCTCAGAACCCATGAAAAAAGCCAGACATATGAACAATAGCTTAGTGACCTAAAGCCACTAAAGTTTCCAGGTGCTGGGTTCAATTCCCAGTCTTAGAAACAGAAAAGAGGTCTAATTATAAAAGAAAATAGTCTGCAGAGTCAGGTGTGGTGATGTGTGTATGTAATTGCAATGCTGGGGAGATGGAGATGGCCTGCTACCTGAAGCTGGCTAGTCAATCAAACCTAGTCAACCTGTCAATCTCCAGGCCAGTGAGGAACTCATCTCAGAAGGGGAAGAGGGTGGTGCCTGAGGAGCAACACCAATGGTATCCTTTGTCTTCCTCATGCAGTTCCACATATATTTACACACATCTGCACAAATATATGCACTCCTACCTACATGACCACACACACACACACACACACACACACACACACAGGTACCACCAATACACTGGCTGAAGACCTGAGCATTAGTTCACAGCTGTAGTTTCCATGGGACATGATGTAGGGGTAGCCAGGAAGAGTGTGATGCCCCTCACTTTACAATTTTTGATATGGCAGTCCCTCTGCAACTTCACTGTTCCTTCCCTGCCATCACCTAAACAAGTCTCTCCTCTCATCTCCTGTGGTCCTCCCTCCATTTCTCCTCCCTGTAGACTCCTGATTCCACTCTTTCCCGTCCACTTAAAAATCCTGTGTGTCAGTTGTCACACTGACAGAAAATTACAGGAGGGCAGGAGCCTGCTGCACACTGTCCCAAATTCCTGAATAAATGTTTGTGCTGCACTTAAAGACAAGAAGAGCAAGGAGCAGTGGCATGCCCAGAGGTAGGTGTGTCCTGTCCCTGGAAATCTAAAAGGAAAATCAGCTGGGAATGGAGCAAGAAAGTACATGAAATAAAACCATAATACTATTGCAAGTGAGATAAAGGTCAGTGGATCTCAAAATGTCAAATGACAAAAGGGTAATTTCCCTTCCAGGTTTCAGTTAGTATAGCTTAGCTGCTGCCAAGGCTTGGATGTGTCTGGATTCATATACATTTTAAGTTTATGATGGCAGTTTATTAGCGTTTATTCAAGTTTGTATTAATATCATCATAAATACCAATCAGCATCTATAAGTAGTATGAAACAAATTGGTAGTTAGATTACATATTTCCTGAGCATAATCATTATGCATTGATTTGAATCTGCAGATACTTAAAGCCATATTGTGGTTTGGTGTGGAGGGTAGGGATATTGGGGGTCAAGGTTGGCAGGAGAGTGCTAAATTCTTCAATATTTCTTGTTCACTAAATCTTTATAGACACTAAAAATGTCTAAATGATGGAGCTTCTCTGCACAGTTAATTGATTTTACTCTCTCACTCTCTCTCTTTGTGTGTGTGTGTGTGTGTGTTATGTGTGTGTGAGAAAGAGACAGAGAGACTTTTACATGACTCTTGGAAAAACATACCTCAGAGCTAAAGGGCACTGCAAGTACTCAATAATCCTTGTATCAATTTGGGTTAGGGGAGACAGCTCAGTGAGAATGTGTTTGCTATGCAAGCACCTGATTTCAGATCCTCTGCACCCGTGTAAAAATCCAGGCACCATGATTCCCGTTTGTAACTCCTGTGCTGAAGAAGGGGAGAAAGGAGGATCCCTGAAGCTTCCTAGCCAGCCAGTCTAGCCAACTCAGTAAGGTGCAAGTACAGTGAGAGACCTTGTCTCAAAAAGTAATGTGGAGAGCTACAGAGGAAGACACCGTAAAACTCTTGTGTGTATACACACACACACAAAAAAATTGTATAAAATAAAATTTGGTTTGCAAAATTTAAAAGTATGTATTAACTACTAAGTTTGTAATTACTAATAATAATTTTTATATGCAAATGCTTATGTGACAGGACTTGGTGTACCTCACTTTGATCTCTGTTTAGTTATCATTTTCCTGATTTCAGTGCAGTGGAAATTGTGTCTCCAGTGGGTCAAATTATACTTCCAAGTTCACACAGTAATTAAGGGGCACAGAAAAGATTTTAAGCTAACACTGTGTACTTCTCAAACTCAAACACTTCCTGTTACATATTTAGGACTGCTGAATGTCAGTAAACTAATGTTAATTGTCTCACTTCTAAGATGACAAGGTCCAGTACCTGTAACATACAATGGGATATGTTCTATAGTCTCAAATGTTTCACTTTTTTTCAGTGTTGTGGTTCGAATGTGAAATTCCACCCTAAGTTCATATGTTTGAACACATGTTACCCAGATGATACTGCTGATAGAACTGTAGACCCTGTAGAAGCTGAAGCTTTGCTATAGGGACTGAGTCACTTTGGGCTGCTCTTGATGTCCAGTTGTCTGTTCTGCTTTCTGTTTATTCTCTGTTCCCTCCTTGTAGACACAACATGACCTGCCATCTCATGTTCCTACAGCCATTTCCCACCATGATGGACTCTATCCCTCAAACTATGGGTCATAATAAAACTGCTCCTTTTAGTTGCATCTTATTTGGTATTAGTCATAGAAACCAGGAAAATAGCTGATATACCCAAATTTTACACAATTTAATAAGCAAAGTTAATACAGTATATGTGGCCACTTTAATATGTATCTTTTTTCTTTGTGGTATTTAGTTCCTATAACAGTGCCAGATGTGCTCATACAAAGATGAGAATTCTTACAGTTCTTACACATTGAATGCAATCTATCCTTCTCTTGTTGACCTCTGTTCAAGTCTATGTGCTGTACTCAGATGACTGTGGAGCCAATGAAGCTGAGTTCTTCCCCATATGCCTGACATGCAGCTTACCTTAGCATGCCAACTCTGCTATAAACAGGCCAGCTATGGGTAAAGGAACAGATGACAGGAAGATTGATATCTGTGTCACTGTTGGAGAATTTTAAATAAGGCAGCCATTTCATAACCCATAGAGCAGTGGTTCTCAGCCTTCTTAATGCTGCAACCCTTTAATATAGTTCTTCATGTTGTGGTGATGACCACAAACCATAAAATTATTTAGTTGCTACTTCATAACTGTAATTTTCTACTATTCTGAATTGTAATGTAAATATCAGATATATGGTCATCAAGGGGTCATGACCCACAGATTGAGAACCACTACCTTAGAGGACTGACAGAAATAGCTTCATGTTTCCTGTAGGTTGAAAAAACACTATGCACAGAGATACTAGGAGTGGAGAATGAGTAATATGTTTAGAACAAGTGGGTAGCTAGTTCACCCTGAAAAAGGGAACATGAGGAAGAAAGCATGTTAGCATCTCACTCCATTCTTCTTGCTATAACAAAAGACCATAGAGTGGCAAGTTACAGGCAGCAAAAGTTCATTTTTTCATAATTCTGTAATCTGGAAATTCAAGCCCAAGGCATTGGCAGAGATGGTGTCTGATAGGAGATATTCAGTACAGCACCTCTCACACTCTGAATTTGACATGACAGATGGGGCAGAAGTACACAAGCAAGGTTTTGAAGCCTCTCTATAAGGACACTGATTTTTATCCTAATCATCTCTCAAAGGGCCCATCTTTTAATATCATCAGTACGAGTGTAAAGTTCTAGCATATGAATGTAGTGGAAATAAGAGTTATAAGGCTGCATTAAAAAAAGAAGGTGAAGAGAATGGACTTCAGACAAGAGGTTTAATTCATGTTCTACAATAAATGAAATACAGGGATAATTTCTGATAGTAAATGTGACCTTATTTGGCCCTTGTTTTAGCTAGAGATTGAATAGGGGCAGAAAACTGTAGAGGGACTGAGGCTGGATGTTAGCAACAACACTTGGGTAGAGATGTTTCCTCCTATCAGAGCAAACAGCAACTTAGGGTCCCATTGTTTCATCCTCCAATGTGAATAATATGTCTAAATGCATGCTTCTCTATGGCAATGGAGGATGGTGCATGAATCTAGGTCTTTCCCTTCCCTGGTACCAGAAATTCATCCCTTATCTAGTTTTTCTCCCTTGAGCAAGGTTCAGTATTCAGAGAAAGAGTTTTAAAGATTTGAGTGAAAAACTCTTTAATAATTCTTCTAAAATTTTGAAATATCCCCTTTAGGGAGAAGACAGAAGAATGAAGCAATGTCCACTACGGCCTCTATCCTAATTAGTTTTCCCTCTCACCTTGACACAGTCTAGAAACATCTGAGAAGAGAGACTCAAACAACAGATTGCCTAGATCAGATTGACCAGTGGACATGCATGTGGAGACGGTCTGGATTGTTAATTAATTCAAGGGAGCCCAGCCTACTGTGAGTAGCACCATCCCTGGGTAGGTAGGTGGTCCTTGAATATTTAGGGAGACTAGTCAAGAATGTGCAAAAACAAGCCATCAAGAATTGTCTGCTCAAGTTTCTGCTCTGATTGCCCTCAATGATGGGCTGTGACCTGGAATTGCAAGACAAATAAATATTTCCTCATCTAAGTAATTTTTGGTCAAGGTGGTTTATCAAAGCAATGGAAATCAAAGTAGGACACACCCTAAACAATAAGGAGATTTCCAGAACCCAAAAATAAACAAAGCCGTCACTTTTGCTCTTGTATTAGAGTCATAAGCACTATTACAGGTTATTTATGTAGTACACTCTTATAGTACATATGTATTATTTACAAGGTTATTAAAATTTGAATTTATAGCATTTTGAATTACATAAACTATTGTATTATAGTTCTTCCATGTGAGCTCACAAAACCTCATGCACAACGGTTTGCAAATGAATGAATAGGTGTGATATATTAAAACTATTTCGAAGCAGGTCTTTCAAACAATGACATATTAAATAATCCAAATGTTTGAAGCAGGGGCCCTTTCTTCTATGGAAAGGAATTTAGCTATTTTGTTCCTCATATAAAAGCTTCTCACAATATGGATAGGAAAACTGTAACACAAACCATTAGCATTATAATGTACTTCAAGATAAGAATCAGAGAAGAAAAAAGTTCTTACCCAATCTAAACTTCCCTCAGGGAAAAGAAACAGAATCCACAATAAAGTTTCAACATAGATTAATGGGATTAATAACAAGAAAGCATCATCAACAACAATTATATTAAAACCAATAAGCCAATTTGGGATGCAGCAGCACAAAATTACAAAGCTCTTAAATGTCCTTGGTCCTGTAGGGTGCAGGACAGGGACAGGGCGTGAGCAGAAGATAGAGGAACCAGTATCAGGCACTTTGTGTGTATCACAGCAGAGCTAAAATGAGCTAACTGAAAACAAAAATTCTGCCCTCACCCAAGGAGCAGGTATACTTTCCTTCACTTACTCCCCAGGCCCCCAAGTATAATGCAGGCAGCATTAGGTATCATAGAATGCTTGCAAAGGTTAATAAGCTCCCCTATTAACAAGTACAAATTTTCTCTAATTTTAAGATGTTGTGTGAACATGAGGTTTCTGGGGTTGTGTGAAGTAAGATAAGGGGTCACCTATCTTCTTTTTGAGTTGAGAAAACTCATGAAGAACAACACCAGACTTGCAGAAAGAACCATTTGTGAAGGCTAACAAACAGAAATCAGTACCAGAACAGAAATAAGAAGTTCGGGGCTGGAGAGATGCTCAGCTATTGAGAGCACTTACTTCTCATGCAGAGGACTAGGTTTGGTTCCCAGCACCCACACAGTGGCTCACTACTGCCTGTAACTCCAGTTCCAGGAAATCCAATGCTATTTTCTAGTCTCCTAGAGTAGCAGGCATGCACTTGGTGAACATGCATATAGCATGCAAACATTCATAGACATAAAATAAATCTTTTAAAATGATTTTATTATTATTATATACCTACCACAATTTCCCCTTCCTCCTCTCCTCCCAGTCCCTCCTCCTCACCACATCCACTCCATTTCTCTTCAGAAAAGTACAGGCTTCCTATGGATATCAACCAAACACAGGGAATCAAGTTGCTATAAGACTAGACACCTCCCCTTTTATTAAGGTTGTACAAGGGAACCAAATATGAGGAAAAGCATCCTAAAAGCAGGCAACAGAGTCAGACAGTCCCTGTTCCCACTGTTAGGAATCCCACAAGAAGACCAAGCTACACAACTGTAGCATATATGCCAAGGGCCTAGACCATGTAGGCTCCCTGGTTGTCAGTTCAGTGTCTGTGAGCACCTGTGAGCCCAGGTTAGTTGATTCTGTAGGTTTTCTTGTAATGTCTTTGACCCTGGTGACTCCTTCTTCCTTACTTCTACAAGACTCCTAAGAGCTTCTCCTAATGTTTGGCTGTGGGTCCCTGAATCTGTTTCTATCATTTGATGGGTGAAGCCTCTGTGATGGCAATTGGGATAGGCACGAATCTATGAGCATAGCTGAATATCATGATGCATCATTACATTGACTATTTACTTGTTTATTTGTTTGTTTTCTAGTCATGTTTGGTTCTAATCTAGGTCTCTGGGCTACCGAGCCTCTGGTTCCTGGCTACCCAGGAAGTATCAGGGATGGGTTCTCTCTCATGGCATGGGTCTCAGGCTGGACCAGCCATTGGTTGGCCACTCTCACAATTTCTGTGCCACATCTTGTAGGTAGGACAAATTGCAGGTTGAAGGTTATGTGCCTGGGTTGGCCTCGCAATCCCTCTTCTGGGAGTCTTGCCTGGTTAAGGAGATGGCCAGTGCAAGCTGCTTATCTCATATTGCTAGGAATCTTAGCTAGGGTCACCTTGTAGATTCCTGGGAGTTTCCATTGCACTAGATTTCTACCTCACCCCCGAATGCCTCCATTTTCCAGCTAACTCTTTCAGTATTCTCCCCATCCCTGACTGAATCCCTCCTGTTCTCATCCCCATCAGCTCTCAGTCCACTTGAGACATCTATTCTATTCCCCCCTCCCAGGGAGATTGAAGTGTCCCCCTTGGTCTCTCTTTGTTACTTAGCCACTCTGAGTCTGTGGGTTGTAGCATGGTTATCCTTTACTTTATAGGTAATATTCACCTATCAGTGAGTACATACCATGTTTGTCTTCCTGGGTCTGGTTTACCTTACTCAGGATGATTTTTTTCAAGTTCCATCCATTTGCCTTTGAATTTCACAATGTCATTGTTTTTACAGCTGAGTTATTTCATTGAGTAAATGTATCACATGTTCTTTATCCATTTTTTGGTTGAGGGACATCTGGTTGTTTACAGCTTCTGGATACTATAAATAAAGCTACTATGAATATAGTTGAGCAAGTGCCCCTGTGATATGGTGGAGTGTCCTTTGGGTATATGCCAGGAGTGTTATAGCTGGGTCTTAAGGTACATTGATTCCTAATTTTCTGAGAAATCACCATATTGATTTCCAAAGTGGCTGTAAAGTTTGCACTCCCACTAGCAATGGAGGAGTGTTTCCCTTGCTCCACATCCTCACCAACATGAGCTGTCACTTGTGTTTTGTTTTTAGCTATCCTGACAGGTGTAAAATGGAATCTCAGAGTCCTTCTGATTTGCATTTCCCTGATGGCTAGGGATGTTGGATATTTTTTAAGTGCTTTTCAGCCATTTCAGATTCCTCTGTTGAGAATCCTCTGTTGAGATATGTATCCCATTTATAAATTGGATTATTTGGTTTTTTTGATGCGTAGTTTCTTGAGTTCTTTAAATATATTGGACATCAGCTTTCTGTTAAATGGATGTGGGATTGATGACGATATTTCACCATTTGCCTTACAAAAGATTTTCAGTTTCATGTGGTCCCATGCATTAATTGTTGAGAAAAATATGGTATGTATTCACTTACAGGTGGCTATTAGCTGTAAAATAAAAGATAACCATGCTACAATTGACAGACCCAAAGAAGCTAAGTAATGAGGAAGTCTTATGTGGGGAGATTAGGTAAATAATTGGAAATAGAATAGACACTGCATGGGATGGAAGAAGGGGGATGGATTGGGGATGGACATGTGAACAGGGGGGGTCAAGTTGGGGGAGGGTGGAGGAAGAGAGTACTGGAAAAGACAACTGGAGTCTGGAGGCATCTCTGGGATGAGCTAGAAACCTAGAGCAATAGAAACTCCCAGGAATCTATGAGGCAACCCTAGCAATAGGAGATATGGAGCCTGAACCAGCCATCTCCTAAAGCCAGGCAAGATTTCCAGTGGAGAGACTGGGACTCCAAACTAGTCACATGACCTCTGATCTACAATTTTCCCTGCCTACAAAATCTGCTATGATAAAGGTGGTGCAGAAAATACAGAGGTGGCAAACCAATGACTGGTTCAACTTGAGATCCATGCCATGAGAGGGAACACATCTCTGACACTGCCTGGAAGGCTAGGATCCAAAGGCTGAACAGCTCAGAGACCTAGCATAGAACCAAACATGACTAGCAAAACAAAAGTCAATGAAACAATTCCTAAAGATATCCTTCTATATCCATAGATTATCATTGCCTAGCCCAATTGTCATCAGAGAGGCTTCAACTAGCAACTGATGTAAACAGATGCAGAGACCCATAACCAAACAAAAGGTGGAGTTCTGGGAATCCTGTGGAAGAAGGGAGAAGGACTGCAGGAGCCACAGGCCCAAAAACACCACAAGAAATCCCACAAAATCAACTAACCTGGGCTGATAGGGGAACAGATACTGTGTATGTATATGTGCATATGTATACTAGGATATTTGATCACACTGTGAACCCCAAGATTTCATTATTTACGGAAAAACCCTGCTTACAGCTGTGGTGTAACTCAGCCTTAGCACATAGCTTTAATCCAGTGGCTTTCTACTTGAATACTGTAAACAGGATTCAATAAAATCAATCATAGATCAAGAGGTAGAGTGAGCAACCATTTGATAGGAAAAAAACATTGAGAGTAAGAGGAAGGCAGGAGGATGAAGAGAGAGAGGCACAGGAAGTAGAAGGGAGGGACATTTGGTTGGAGGAGTTTTGTTTGAGATGGCATAGGAAAAAGCTCTTTTTGTTGGATGTCAGTGCAGGAATAAGGTCAGTTGGGTGTTTTCTCTGCCACAATGAGCTAGCAGGCTTTCACCCCAGCATCTACCTTCTGAGTCTTTATTCCAGTTGACAGGAAAAACCATAAAGAGTATGAGGATGTCAGGAAGATGGAGAGAAAGATGCACAGGAAGTAGAAGGGAGGGACATCCAGTGGGGAAAGTTTTTTCTATTTCAGTTGGCATAGCAGAAACTGTCTTTCTGGTATGATGGCTGAGGAGGAAACAACTGGGTGCTGTCTCTGCCTCGCTGAGGTAACAGTTTTTCACCCCAGCATCTGGCTCCTATGTCTTTATTGATAAAATAGAATGATAGAGACTTGTTAAAAATATTTGTGTGTGTGTGTGTGTGTGTGTGTGTGTGTGTGTGTGTGTGTGGAGAGAGAGAGAGAGAGAGAGAGAGAGAGAGAGAGAGAGAGAGAGAGAAACAGAGAAGGACACATAGGAAATAGATAAAAACCCATCATCCACAGTACAATTCAGAGTGATCTTCAAAATAGAAAACATGACTTAGCAGTGCCCCAAATTGGTCATCTGCTGCCCCCAAATATCTATCCATGACTCTCAAGTTTGTTCTTCTTCCTGTCATGACTGTCTTCTCCTTGTGGGTTTTTCTTTGATTTTCAGTCATAGTCAAAGTCCTAATTCACTCTGTGTTAGGGACCAAGATGTCAGGAACCAAGTAAAGTACTAGCTAGACCAGAGAACAAGTCATAAGCCCCTTCCCAGAGCAGTAACCAGAGGCCTCCAAAGATAAGAGAACATCCCACAGTCAGGTGCCATGACAACTGAACATAAAGAGCATTCCAGGGTCAGGTAGCCTAGCAACAGAATAAACTGCCCCTGACCAGCGACCTTAGCCGACATCTCACAGTTGCACTATCTGCCTCACACGTCTTGCACCCCTTCCATGTTCTACACGCCCCTTTTCCCTTTCCCTCCTTCCTGCCCCTTCCCCTCTCATGCTATATAAGCCATGTGGAGAGAAATAAAGTTTGGTGGCTTGATCAGAATACTGTCTTGTTGCTGTCTCTTGTGTCGCCCTGTCCTTTCATTCTCTCCCACAGGTGGGTTGCCCTTGTTGAAACCCCACTGGCCAGGGCAACTCTGCTCCCTTGTTCAGATATCTTCCCTTCTTTACTGCCCTTCTGACTCTTTCTCAAATTAGTTTGCAACACAACATCAACCTCCTCAGAACTCCCCTCCAAAATTATGGGATCTTATATCCACCATCCCCAAAGTTATCTCTCTTAATGTTTAATTAAATTACTATTTATTTTTCCTTCACAGTCCTGTGTTTCTCTTTTGGACTGTTCTATTGCTTTCTCTCTGGTTTCCCCCCAAGTGGTGTCCATAGCATATCACTATCCATTGTAACATGAAGGATGTTCAATACATGTTTTCTGAATGAAAAAATGATTGAAAAAATTGATCATTTCTAGTCACTGAATATTTTCTTTACAATCTATGAAAACTGAACTAAGCAAGCATTAGCATGCCAGTCTCTACAATCTTTTCCAAATCTTAGGAAAGTATATCCAGATATGAATATATAAGTCTCACTGTTTTGCCCTGCACAAGCTCATGTGTTTCAAAACCTAGTCCTCAGGTGGTAGCATGGTCTTAAGGCTGTGGAACCTTCATGAAGGCAGACTTAAACTAGAGGAGGTGGGTGACTGTGGAGGGGGAGCTTGAGTGTGTAAGATGGTCCATTTTCCTGTGCATCTCTCCTTCCTGATTGCTCAGACATGAGCCTCATACTCTTGTTGCTATAGCCTCAGGCCTTTGCCACCACAATAGACAATATCTTTGTCTTTTGTTTTTGTTTTGTTTTTTGTTTTTTTCTTTAATTTGTCTCTTTCTATTTATTTAAAACATTTTTAATTTGCATACCAGCCACAGTTCCCCCTCCCATCCCTCCACTCACTGGCCCCTCACTTCCCTCCTGACCCACTACTCCTCCAAACGGGTAAGGCCTCCCATGGGGAGTCAAAAAGGCCTTGTACATTCAGTTGACACAGTACTAATCCATTTCCCCTTGCATCAAGGCTGAGCAATGTATCCCACCATAGGGATGGGCCCCAAAAAATCAGCTTGTGCACCAGGGATAGAGTCTGATCCCACTGCTAGGGAAACCCTCACTCAGATCAAGCTACTCAACTGCCTTCTACATGCAGAGTGCCTAATTAGGTCCCAGGTTAGTTCCACAGCTATCAGTCTAGAGTTCCTGAATTCCTATGAACTTGATTCAGTTGTCTCTGTAGATTTTTCTCATCATGATCTTGACCCTACCACCTTGCTCATATAGCCCCCCCCCTCCATCTTCTTAACTGGACTCCCAGAGCTCCACCTCCTGTTTGGCTGTAGATCTCTGCATCTACTTCCATCAGTTACTGGATACAGGCTCTATGATGACAGGGTATTCACCAATCTGATTACAGGGGAAGGCCAGTTCAGGCACCCTCTCCAAAACTGCTAGTAGTCTTAGCTGGGGTCATCCTTGTGTATTCCTGGGAATTTCCCTAGCACCAGGTTTCTCCCTAAGTAGATAATGGGTCCCTCTATCAAGATATCTCTTTCTTTGCTCTCCCACTTTGTCCCTCTGCCAGCTGGACCATTCCATTCCCTCATATTCTCATTTCCCAACCTCTACACTCTACCACACCCCCTCCCTCAGTGAACTCCAGAGATCTTATCTATTTTCCATCCCTGGGTGATCATGCGTATCTCCTAGGGTCCTCCTCATTACCTAGTTTTTATGGAGCTGTGGGGGTTGTAGTCTGGTTATCCTTGGCTTTATAGCTGGTATCCACTTATGAGTGAGTATATACCATGTTTGTTTTTCTGAGTCTGGGTTTCCTTATTCAGCATAGTATTTTCTAGTTCCATCCATTTGCCTACAAATTTCATGATGTCATTGTTTTTTTACTGTTGAGTAGTAATCCATTGTGTAAAAGTACCACATTTTCTTTAGCCATTCTTTGGTTGAGTGGCATCAAGGTTGTTTCCAGGTTCTGGCTATTATGAATAATGCTGCTATGACCATAGTTGAACAAGCATCCTTGTGGTATAATTGAGCATTCCTTGAGGATATGCCCAAGAGTGGTATCATTGTGTCTTGAGGTAGACTGATTCAAAATTTTCTGAGAAGTCACTATACTGATTTCCAAAGTGGCTGTACAAGTTTGCGTTCCTACCAACAGGGGAGGAGTGTTCCCATTATTCCATATCTTCTCCAACATAGGCTGAACACAGTGTTTGTGATCTTATCCATTCTGATAGGTGTAGGATGGCATCTCAGAGTCATTTTGATTTGCATTTCTCTGATGACTGAGGATGTTGAGCAATTCCTTAAATGTCTTTCAGCCATTTGATATTCTTTTGTTGAGAATTCTGTTTAGCTCTGTAGCTCATTTTTTTTAAACTGAATTATTTGTTATTTTGATGTCTAGTTTCTTGAGTTCTTTCTACATTGTGGAGATCAGCCCTCTCTCAGATGTGGAGTTGGTGAAGATCTTTCCCTTTCTGTAGGCTGTTGTTCTGTCTTATTTACTGTGTCATTTGCCTTAAAGAAGCTTTTCAATTTCAGGAGGTACAATTTATTGATTGTTGCTTACAGATAGGAGGTAGATCACTGAATCTACCCTGAGAAAAAAAGATAAAGAAATAATAGGATGAATGGGTAGATCACTGAATCTACACTAAAAAGAAAAAGGGAAAACTATAAAAATGACAAAAGGTAGATTACTGAAGCTATTATGAAAAGAAAAAAGAGAGAATATGTATATGATCAGATGAAAAGGTCAATGATTGAATCTACATTTAAAAAGGAACTACTTGTTTTAAATAGGATAAGTAATTAAAATATTATTTGCCTGAGTTTATCAAATGTTACTGGACTGGACATTGTTATATATTAATGGAGTTGTTTATCTGAATCTGTCAAATGTTAATGGACTAGACATTGTTAATGTAATTATTCTTGACTGTATATTCTTATTGGATAGTTTTTCCTGTATTAGTTATAAACTTTTTTTTAAATTTTAGACAAAAACAGGGTGGCAGAGGTGAGACAATATAGAGAGCTCATATCTCAAACTATCAGCATGAAGTGGAAAGCGAAACAGAGTATAACAAGAAGGCTGTACCACAACAGTTGTTCTTGGTGTCTGTGCTACTAGTGTTACATTTAGAAAGTGCTCTCCTGTGCCAATGCATTCAAGGCTACTTCTCACTTTCTCTTCTATCAGGTTTAGGGTAACTAGATTTATGTTGAGGTCTTTGATCCACTTGGATTTAAGTTTTGTGCATGGTGATAGATATGGATCTATTTGCAATCTTTTACATGTCCACAAGCAGTTATACCAGCACCATTTGTTGAAGATGCTTTCTTTTTTTCCACTGTACAGTTTTATCTTCTTTGTCCAATATCAGGTGTTCATAGGTATGTGGATAATGTCATAGGTATGTGGATAATGTCAGTCTTCAATTCAGTTCCATTGGTCCATGTGTCTGTTTTTATGCCACTACCAAGCTGGTTTTATTACTATAGATCTATAGTAGAACTTGAAGTCAGAGATGGTAATGCCTCCAGAAGTTCCTTCATTGTAGAGGATTATTTTAGCTATCCTGTGTTTTGTTTTGTTTTTTCATATGAAGTTGAGTATTATTCTTTAGAGGTCTGTGAAGAATTGTATTGTAATTTTGATGGGGATTGCACTGAATCTGTGGATTGCTTTTGGTAAGATTGACATTTTACCATGTTGATACTACCTATCATGGGAGATCTTTGCATTTTCTGATATCTTCTTCAAATATTTAAAGTTCTTGTCATACAGGTCTTTCATTTGTTTGGTTAGAGTTACTCCAAGATATTTTACACTATTTGTGGCTATTATAAAGGGTGATATTTCTCTGATTTCTTTCTAAGCCCATTTATCTCTTGTATATAGGAGAGCTACTGATTTTTTTTTTTTTTAGTTAAGTTTGTATCCTGTTACATTACTGTATTACTTAAGATGTTTATCAGCTGTTGGAGTTCCCTGGTAGAATTTTGTGGATCACTTATGTATACTATCATATCATCTGCAAATAGTGAAAATTTGATTTTTTCCTTTCCAAGTTGAATCCCCTTGATATCCTTTTGTTGTCTTATTGCTCTAGCTACAACTTTGAGTAGTATAATGGATAGATATGAAGAGACTGGAGAGCCTTCTCTTGTTCCTGATTTTAGTGGAACTGCTTTGAATTTCTCTCCATTTAATTTGACATTGTCTGTGGGCTTGCTATAAATTGCCCTCATTATGTTTAGGTATGTTCCTTGTATTCCTGATCTCTCCAAGACCTTTACCATGAAGGAGTATTGGACTTTGTTGAAGGCTTTTTCAGCATCTAATGAGATGATCATGTGGTTTTTTTTTTCCCACTTTGTTTATATGATGGATTACATTGATAGAATTTCATATGTTGAAACATCCCTGCATCTCTGGAATGAAGCCTACTTGATCATAGTGGATAATTTTAAGCATGTGTTTTATTGGGTGTTCCATATGACCTAGGACGTAGAGACTGAGCTGTCCAGCTGGGAAAATATTCACTCACATCTTGGTCCAATCAGAACTGGCAAATGTGGTGATATTGTGTTTCCCAAAATATTGTGCACCACAATAAACTTAACTGGGGTCAGACAACAGAACAACCACTAGATATACAAGCCAGAAAATGGTGGCACACACACCTTTAACCCTACCACTTGGGAGGCAGAGATCCATCCAGATCTCTGTGAGTTTTAAGCCACACTGGAAACAGCCAGGCATGGTAACTCACACCTTTAATCCCAGGAGGTGATGGCAGCAAGCAGAAAGGTATATAAGGTATGAGGACCAGGAACAAACCTGACTAAGTTTTTAGGCTTTTGAACAGCACAGTTCAGCTGAGATCTATTCTGGATGAGGAGTCAGAGGCTTCCAGCCTGAGATAACAGGATCAGCTGAGGAATTGGTGAAGTGAGGAGGGTGTGGCTTGTTCTGCTTCTCTGATCTTCCAGTATTTACCCCAATACCTGTCCAGGTTTATTTTTATTAATAAGAACTTTTAAGATTCATGCTACACTAGGGAGCCAATGAGGTCACGGGGGATGCTAGACTATATCTTTGAACATTAGCCAAAATAAATCTTCTTCCTAAAGTTGCTTTCTTAGGCTCTTGGTCATAGCAATAACAAAACTAATTAATATAATAACTGTACAATTATCACCTAAATAAAGTCATGGCTGAGCACAAATGTGAATAATTTTAATAATTAAGCCAAGACTGTAGGCAAAATTAGGGCTATTCCAAAGCAAGCAAAGCAATGAGAAAGAAGGGCACCTGTTAGGAAATTTTCACAGCTACTAGATGAGATTTAAAAAATACTATCAGAAATGGATATTATTAAGAACCCATGGCTGATATGTAAAATTAACACACAAATATAATTTTTTAAAAAAAGGGAAAAAAAAAGAAATCCTAAGATCAGAATATAAACTGTGGGTCACATAGAATGTAAGGTTTTCTTGAGAGTCACAAAATAGCTGATATAGTCTAACTTTGTGAAGCAAAAAGGTTTGTTTAGCCCACACTTTTAGAGGCTGAAATTACAAACTGCATGGTATAGCCTCTGGTTATGGCCATGTGATAAATGGCAGAGAGTGTCAGAGAGGAAGCATCCCATCTTGAACCAGGATGAGAAAAGTTGTACTGAGCCATACTTTCCCTGTTTATAATAACCCTCTCTCAAGAACTGCTTCACTGTCTTCTTAATGGAGAGGCTCTGGTGCCTGAGAGACTTTCTGGGAAGATGGATGGTATCTACTCACTGTGGTAAGGGAACCCACAGACCAAAGTAGCAAATGCATGAAAGTCAAGCTTGGGGAGCCATTGAGTATATCAGCATTATTTAGAGGAGTGCAGGTGAGGGGTTACTCCAGGATTAGAGATGACTCATCCATCAACAGGTGCATCACAGACAAGCCACCCCAGCACAGGTGATGGCCCTCAAAAGCTGCATCCCTTGAATCATCGCCACCACTTCAGGCCATTCAACACTTTGGAGAAACTTCCTTCCTGCTGCTCAATCTCCTCTTCCAGCAAATGTTTATGCTGCTGTAACCCTAGGCAGGGATCCTAGTGAACCTTGCAAGGTTCATCTTTCCTAGCCATGTCATTTCCTCCTGGAGGGCAATTTCTATACAAATACCTTCTCCCCATCTCCCACTCTGATGACCAAATCTCCAAATACTCTCACAATATGCAAACCGCAGACACAATAAGGCAAGGAGCAGTGGGGAATAACAAAGTTTTCCCTCTCTGTCAAGAGACCTGCCTTGTCCTGTGGCAGAGCAGAGCAGATTCAGCTCTGTGGTCCAGCCTAATTAAGACTGAGTTCTCTCTTCAAAGTAGCAAAGCAGACTCTAAGCATCAACATTAGCGTGCTGGGAAGGCTTCAAATCAATATTTCTCAATGTGTTGATTCTGCTCCATGAAATATTTGTCCAAGAAATGTAATTAACAGAGCCCCCTGCGGGCTTTAGAGAGTTATAATATCCATCTAATTTTCAAAACATCACAGCTTTTCTCAGTGTAGAAATCAAGAGTCATTCACACCCAAAACTGAAGGCAAGATAGCTTCAAGGTTAATTCATCTAATCTGTTTTGCTCATCTGCTTCTACATAAATCTTCACTACTGACAGAGAATTTAAAGGAAAACAAGAAAGAATGAAACAGAGAGAAAGGAAATGAAGGAGAGAAGGTGCCAAGTGAAATTCATCCACACACACTGACCCTGTGTTTCTTTAGGAATCATAAGCTGAGAACCAAACCAATGGGAACTCAGAGTGAGCCCTTTGCACTGGACTTCTGGAAATAGGTCAGAAGACTATCATGAGATAGAGTTGAACTAAGCTGGATAGACATTTTTTTTCCTTTGGCCAAAACTATGAAAATAAAATTTTGATCAGATTTGAGGGGAATAAAAAGAGAAAATATTAGCCAAACGGTAGTTTTTGACTAAGGTGTAATAAGTAGGAATATACTTACTGTAGCACAGTGTGTGTGTGAGTGTGTGTGTGTGTGTGTGTGTGTGTGTTGTGGTACTGTGTGTATACATACACATGTGGGTATGTGCACTTGTGCATGCATGCACATGAGGAGGTCAGGGGTTAGCCTCAGGTGTCTTCCTCTGTACTCTGTAGTTCCTCTTTATTTCTCTATCTTACTTTTGAGACAAGGTCTCTTACAGAGATCACGGATTTGGCTATACTGGCTGGCCAATGACCCACAGAGATCCTCCTTTGCTGCCTCCCCATGTTGTAATTACAGGTATACCATCACATTTGACTTTTGCTGGGAACTGGGGGCTTGGATTTGGGTCCCTGTGGTTCTGTGACAGCCGCTTTAACCCCTGAGCCATTTCCTTAGCCCAGCAGCACATTTTTGTGGCAGATACTGATATTAGGTTCTTCTGCCACCTCCACACATCCAATCTGCCACTGCCTCTTTCACCAACACCCAGCATGGTTGTTCATTCTCACATGAGAGAGACAATGTCTGCTTTCCCCCTTGCCCTCTGGCCTCTCAGGGCTGTTGGCTGCGGTTCATAGGGTCCTTCCATTTCTGCACCCATTGAAAAAACTAGGCATCTCTTATGATCTATTCTCTGCGTGCCCACAGTGGTTACTTAATGGCTTAATACCAGTCATGAAGAGAGACAGTTACTAGGAAATAGCATCTATTGAGGTATGAGTAACAGGAAATGCACTGCCCTAGTGAAGGGAACAAAGGCCACAAGTTTCAAATAAGGGTTTAGAAAACATGGTACCCATGTGGCTATACAGAATAACTCAGTTAATATGACAGCAACTGTTTATCTATGGAATAATAACTTTACAGTAATGATGACTATTACATAAGTCATTATATAGTTAGCTCTTGCAAAACACCACTTTTTGTGTGATTTTGTGTAAAATGCCCTTGAGGTCAACAGTATGCACCTTCACTTAGAATGAATAAGTAAGTACATCACATCTCCCAGTGTCTCTGTACATCTTCTTTAATTTCTTGGTCCTTTACACCCCCTGTCCCTGGACTTAGATATGGAACCTGTCACCTCCCCCACCTAGAGTTTATCAAAGGACCTGATATTTGGTCAAAACTTGAGGTAGGAGAGTAGGGAAAGAGAGTAAATTTGAAATTTCAGTTATGAAAATAGACTTTGTATAGTTTGCTAGAAAAATATAGCAGTGTGTATTTATATACATACAATATGTAATGAATATAGAATGCAGGCATCAAGGGCTGGCATACAGAAACATTTAACTCATTGTTTATCAACTATCAAGTGAAGGCTAATACATAAGGCTATGAAATTAAGCTAAGTTTAGCCTAAATTTGCTGCCACAATTAAATGATGAATTCAAGCCCAAGGCATCTCCATAAATAAAGTGAACTATAATACAGCTTGAAACATAAACAAACTATATCTTATGACCAAACAACTGAGTCTCAGACAATCATAGGGGCGGATTTCCAGCCAATCATTATCTACCAAATACGGCCAAGGCAAGTGACAAACATTTCCAGGTAGGTTCTTTATGAATGTCATTTTCTTCTCTCCAGCCATAAATATAAGCTTCACATGTGACAGGAAGCAACACTTTGAACAATTTTAATCTTTCTCTTGTCCAATTCTAGGATCTCTACTAAAGTCAATTAAGGCCACTGTGTTAGTCATCGTCCTATCATCACCGCAAAATGCCCAAGGCAAATAACATAAAGGAAAAGGGATTATTTGCTCCACAATTTTAGATGTTTCAGCTTATTCTCACTGGGTTTCTGGAACATATGGAAGAGTAGCTACTCAAATCACAGCAGCCCTGAAACAGAAAACTAGAAAGCCAGTGACAAAATATGCCCTTCCAAGTCATGCCCTTATTAGCCCTACTTCCAAATAGCCGTGTTATTTTATTTAACCCTGATAAATGTAATGAAACATCTATTCACCACCAACAGAACACTGGAAGACCAAGCAAATGGTTTTATGAAAGTAAGTCCTTGGTGGACCCATATCTTCATTAGGGTTACTTATAGGAGCACGATGAGAAGTTAGAAGAATTATAATGACTCAACCAAAGTTGTATTAGATAAAGGCCTTATCCCAGAATGGTTATGATTCATGGAAGCCTCATTAGAGTGCCACCCACATCATGGGTTACTCATGAAATGCTACACTGAAGAGTCCTCTAGCTATCCACAGGAAGCTGTATTAATAAAGTGACCTGAGTCAAATTCTTACATCTTGTTTAAAGTCAGGGAGAAGAGGGAGTCATGAGGCCTTCGTGAAGATTCATGACCTTCATGAGCTTTGTGAACCCTGGGAACACCTCTCACTCCATAGACAAATATTGATAAGCCCAATCTTACAAGGTCTTCATTGATGAACACAACTATGCTATTCAAGAGGACAATAATCATATCCAATACAGAAGAAAAGAAAATAACTGCAAAATACTCTACTCCTTCCTCTTGCTTTAATATTTTTCTGTCCTGTTCCCTCATCTACAACATTCCCTGAGCCATCTGTGGGATATATGAATGTGTTCATTCAGGGCCAATCACTAGGATGTTATGCCAAAGATTCAGCTACTCATTTATAGTAGCTCAACTTTGAACTTTTTCAGTAGCTGTAGGCTGTTGTAAGAAGTTTCTTTTGAATGTGGCTAACATCAGCTATAATCTACAGTCATAAGCATAAATGTTTAGTAGGCAAGCTGGCTGGCACATTATATTCACCTAACCAAGTATATGTATATGTGGATGTGTGTGTGTATTTATATACGTATATATGTGTATATGTATGTGTATATGTATGTGTATGTGTATGTGTATATGTATATGTATATGTATATGTATATGTATATGTATATGTATATACAGCCTCCTCCTCTGTGGCCTGTGACTTTCCTAGCCTCAGGGTTTGCCTTAGCTTACAATACCAAACACATGTTCCTTCCTGTGAATCCTTACATATATTTATAAAACAGTCATTTACCTCCACAACATCCATGCCATTATTGTAACAGCTAGTGCATTTTGCCTGGAATGCTTAAAGTGTAATATCTAGCTAACATACAGAACCAAACAGGACCATTGATGGTAATTCTCTCCCAGCAGCCTGCATATATTCTTCTGGCACTCCAAACATCAGTCAGTAAGTATGGGTTTCCAGTTGAATACCAGCCTGATTTCTCCATGTCCCACAATGGCAGAAATTTATCATATAGTTCTGGCATGGAACCAACAGCAGAAGCATAACCTGGATTATGTGTTTGATCTCAACTCCTCATGGATAACAGAGCATATGGAGGCAGCCTACACCTGGCATTGGGATTTAGACTGAACAGCCTCAAATTTTCTGGGAGTGCCTGCTTCCACCCACACAAGGTGCCTTTTGTGGTAACCCCTCCAAATGCTACTTTTATTTTGGTTTTTTTTTTTTAGATTATTTTACAAATTTGTGGGACCTACAGAATTTAGCATTATGCAATGAAACTTTTTTTTTAAGCAGAATGGGCAGATCTCTGGAGGTTTACTGTTTTCTGTTCAAAGAAAGTGCAAAATGGTCTTGACATTCAATAGCTAAAGAAAAACAAGGGGGAAACACATTAGCAAGGTCCATTGAAATAGCAAAAAGAGCCCATAGCTTGTATCAGTTGTTCTGTCAAAAAGCAATGCTAGTTATGGTGGAATGGATGCAGAATACTACCTAATCTAACTCTTTATAACTCACAACCATTCCCCATGATCAATATGACCTCTTTATCACACACCTCTGTCTGCCAAAAGTCCTTTCAGTTGGGTGAATAGGGTCACAAGACCACAGGGGACTACTCCTACAATCTGTACCATCAAGCAAAAGACTCTCCAATGGTGGTGTGTCAGGTGTGCCAGCAGATAGCCAACCCCAGAAATACTTCTGTTCAAGGGGGAAATGTTCAAAGTAGACTCTGGGAGATAATTGTCTACCACTGGGACAAGTCTTTTCTTCACTTTTACCATTCTCTCTCCCTATCTATCCCTTCTTCCCATTGCTGGTGGTGCTTTTGGAAGTGCCATGAATTAAAATACACTTGGTTCCAGCATACAAATCCCAGATGTTCTGCACCTTAGCAGGTTGTCCACAAATCTGCAATTCAACATGGGGCCTCCTATTACCCTAAATGGCTCTCAATGGGGAGGGGGCAGCTGAGATAGATCCACCCCATAGGATCTCCTTCTTCTACATATCAATGGGAGTGAAAACACCTGTACATCTCATTCAGCTGTTGTTCAAACTTTAAAGACTTCCAGTGACTTTCTGTCAATTTCGTTTCCTGGGAGCTCTGGCTTGACACATTTTCTTTCAAGTGACCTCAATAGGCCCCTTTGTCTACTTTCCCTCTTGACCTATTCCAACCCAGACCATAAGAAGCAATAAAGCAGTACATTAGTTTCTGTTAGGTAGCAAATCAGACCCCCAAATGTCAGTGCTGATGGCAATATTTTAGGTCTGTATCTCACGTAGCTTGGATTTTGCTGGAGAACAGAAACATAGAGCATTTTTAGAAGCCCTTAATGGCACCTGAACACTCCTGACCACAGCTGGCAGCACTTGAGCAGGTCTGACCTCAACTGGCAGCACCTCTTATGTCTCACAGATTCTCCATGGTAACCATCCAACAGTCAGTGTCTAAGCTGCTCCCCCAACATCATATAATATACCCCTATGATATGCAACACATTTTTTGTAGCTGGGTGCTGTCCTCAGCTATCCAAGGTAGCCAACTGTTTTTTTGTTTTGGTTTGGTTTTTGGTTTTTCGAGACAGGGTTTCTTGGTGTAGTTTTGGTGCCTGTCCTGGATCTCACTCTGAAGACCAGGCTGGCTTCAAACTCACAAAGGTTTGCCTCTCTCTGCCCCCCTAGTGCTGGGATTAAAGGCGAGTGCCACCAACACCTGACTTAGCCTGCAGTTTTTAACAAACCGTTTTGTCTCCCCACTGAGAATGGTGGTATTCAGTGGTTTCTTGCTGTTCCTGTTATGGTTTCATCTTTCTCTGACCCACTTTATCTGCTAAATCACAGGCAAATATGCAGGATCCCTTTCACCTATATATGTTCTTTTAAAGTTGTCTCTTATGAGCACAAATTTCCTCTCGGCAAACATCTTAGTCTCAGCTACATATCTTCCAACCCTTAGTAGGGACCACAGAACTATGACAATATTAAGAAGAGACAGCATCTCACAGTACATAATGGGAATACAGCTGTGTGGGGATTTCCACCATGATGTCCCTCCTTCAGATGATGCTTATTTGCATGCTTTATACTCAAAGCAGAGGCCATGCAACTGCTACACTGAGACTCCTATTCAGCTGTGTTGAATCTCAGTTCAAATAACAAATTGTTCTGTTACTTTTCCAGGAGAGACATAATATTTAAAATACAAGGTCATGCACCAAAAGGCTAAAGAAACTATTCCATCCAAATCTAGATTAGGAAACCAATGAGTTTGTTGGGGTTACTTATAGGAGCATAGATTATTCAAAAGCAGTTGGGTCACCAAAATATCCTACAGAAGTGGGATGAGACCTCAGAAGGTGTTCCCAGGGCAGCTTTGGGGCATTTACAATACTAGAGAGTCTCAACCCAGTCAACTATTTACTTCTTCTATAACTTCAGGGATTAGAGGGACCTTGTGACTATCCCAGGAAGATGCATGAATCCCATGAGACTCCTGGCTCCTTCCACAAGGGAATGTTCAGAGGCCTCATCTTGTGATTATGTCATGATGTTTTGATTCAAGACTTCAGTACAAAGCCCATTCAGAAAAGCACAAGCCCAGGAAGCTATGACCCACTGATGAGGTCAAAGCATCATGATCCAGTACTCTCTGACTGACTGCAGTTCTGAATGTCATAGGGATGGGAACTAAATCATTAATACAGGAGTTTGTGGAGATATTTGCTATCTAAACTCAAAACTAGAGTCATTGTAACTTTATCTTCTAACAAAACAGAAGTATTCTTTATTTGTAATAGCTCCTGTACTTTTTTGAAAGGAAGATCTATGTTACAAAGAGAAAAATAACTACTTTTTTATGAGTATAAAAAATACCAAGATTGTATAGAAAGAAAATGTGAGAATTTAGTTTAGATAGAGTGAAGAAGCCAAATTTGAGGGAGGCCATGTCGCTTTAATATTTCAATTATCTCCTTCCTATCTTTTCTCCATTTGTATATGTGTGTGCACACATGTGTGAAATTATGTGGGAGTGTGTGGGTGTGTGCATGTGAGTGTACATGAGTATGTGCATGTCTGTATGTGTGTGAAAGTATGTGTGAGAGATTGTATGTAAACATGTATATGAGTATGTGTGAGTGTGGGTGTCTGTGTGCACATGTGGGTTTGAGATGTTGTGTGTTTGTAATTGCAAATATGTGTGTCAGAGTGTCTGTGAGTTTACACTGTGAACATGCATCTGTGTATATGTGGGTCTATGCATGTCATAGTTCAGAGCATCTTATATTTTTTTGTTACCTCACTCAATGTCACATCAAGAGCAACCTCTTATACCAAAAGATGCTGCTGTAGCATATTCCTGTACACTGAGTAAATTATGATCTGATTGGCTGAAGATGACTGACCAATAGCTAGGCAAGATAAGGTTAGGCAGAAAAAACAACCTAAGGAGGGGACAAAGAAGGGTGGAGTCAGGACAGATGCTGTAAATAGCCCAAGAAGCAGGATGCTGAAGGACTAGTAAGTCACAGAGCACATGGCAATAAAAAGAATTATAAATAGAGTAAATAGCTGATAATCAGCCTGAGCCATGAGCCAAACATTTATAATTAGTATAAGCCTCTGTGTGATAGTTTGGGAAACAGTTGCAGAACAGGGCAGGACAGAAAAAAAGCCCTTGTTTACAAGATCCCTCATGATTTCTGGATGCTTTTCCGACTATTACTAATAACTTTGGTAATCATCTTAATACATAAATATTTGTATTTAAGATAATCCCCTAGAGTAGAAACTATTAGAGAATATTGGATATTCCCTGCTTGAGTAGTTCATAGCATCATTTCCAGCCAGAGTTTGACTAAGACCTAACTGTGGGTAGCCCTCACTCATAGCAATCATTAGAATATGAACATAGAATCTCAAAACCCACATTTGAATGTCCTCCCCAGTAATGAAGAGGTAAAGACACACAGATCATTAGGGTTTGACAACCATTCAGCTTCCAAATCATGAGCCACAAGACAATGAGATATTTCATCTTTAAAAACAATATGGATGGCCTCTGGTGTGGGGGGGCACAGCTGTTGTGGGTATCTTTGTTATGAGAACCAGGCTATGAGTAGCTTTGTCAAAGGCCTGGACATTTTTACTCAAAGGAAAGTTTTTGTACTTACTCCATCAAGTGGGCCATTCTCCCATTACAGCCCTGGAAATTTTCTAAGTTATCAAATCACAGGGCCCCAACCCACTCATTGTTCTATACATGCCCACTTGTCAAAGAGACATATTTTAGAATATGAGTAAATTCCCTTTTCATCCAAAAAGAGGATTAGAATTTAGCCACTATTAGAGGAAAACCCATAAGTAGATCCCAAGTTTTTATAATTATCTGCATAGTTAATTAAGAAATATTATTTTGTAGTCCTAAATAAAAATTATATTTTACCAGAGTGAATCTGCCTTTACTGTTATAAGAACAAAAATCAAGATAGTTTCAAATGTCATAAAAAGTGCCAAACAGCCAGCTCACGCACTAAGGACAGAACCTTGGGCTTACACAGGGACACTTTGCTCAGCCTGGAAGGAGGGGACTGAACCTGCCTATACTGACTCCATCAGGTTTAAATGAATCCCCAGGGGAGTCTTGGCCCTGGAGGAGATGGGAATGGAGGGGAGGGGCTGGGGGAAGGTGGGGGTGGAGGTGGGAGGGGTGAGGACTGGGGAACCCATGGCTGATGTGTAAAATTAAAACACAAATATAATAAATAAAAAAGGGAAAAAAGTGCCATACACACAAAAAAATGACTTTCCTGTTCTGTCAATAGTTTTCACTTCAATCAATATTTCCTTCAGAGAAGAAGGAGAAAGTTTATTAGGTAGTATGTAACATATTCCTTTTATAAAATGGGATAGGTATTTGTGATTGTGTGTTCAGTTGAGCAAAGTTCACAAAAACATTTAGGAGGTACTTTGATCAATGCTGGATATCAGCAGGGAATTTCATATTGACTGTAGAGGTGTCTTGGTGGCCTCATTAAGATGCCAAAGAACTATTTTTAAATCTTGCTGAAAAACACATCAAATACTGAAGCATGGCATAGTCATAGGGTAAGTGGAAACTAACTCTGGAGTCCAACACAAAAATGGTGTTCCATTACCAGTTAGTAAGTGCTGGAGACTGCTGATGGCTTCCCTGTTAACACTCCTTACTAGGTCCAAAGCACTTCTTTGCTCCTCTGTGTACTGACACTTGTTCAATGAGAGATCTTGACTGAGTGATACAAAGCAACCCTCAGCCTTGCAGCTCCATCTGACCTTTGCACCTTGGTCTTTAGGATGAAGGCCAGAGGCACATGACCCTCCTTATTTGGCTTTCCTTTTTATTGGTATCCTTGTTTCCAAATTTCCCTCAAATATTTGTGTCTCCCATATGAAGTAATCTCATTTTTATTTGGGAGTTTGAATGCTTTCCTTTCTTTTCCTTCTACTGTTTTTCTAAAAAGGATTTTAAACAAGTCAGAATAAATGCTGAATCCATGTATCCTTCCTTCACTATTCAGGTGCAAGTCATCTTGCTGCTCTTGAAACTATTATTACTCGCTTTCTGTGCATGTTCTGTATATTATCCTTGACTTAGTTAGGATCTTTATTGATGACATAAAACACCATCAGCTTACAAGTCACAGTCTATCATGAAGGGAAGTCAGGGCCGGAATTCAAGGTAGGAATCTAGACACAGAAACTGAAGCAGAGGCCATGCAGGAGTGCTGCTTACTGACTTGCTCCTTATGGATTGTTCTGCCTGCCCTCTTATATACCTCAGTACCATATGACTGAAATGACACACCTACAGTAATCTGTGCCCCCCCATCAATAACTAATCAAGAAAATAACCTACAGACTTACCTACAGGAAATTTGATGGAGGCACTTAGTCAAAGGTTCTTCTTCCCAAGTAACTCCAGTTTGTGGTTAAGCTGACAAAAAAAAAAAAAAGAAACAAACAAAATCCCTGTGTTGATCATATAATGTATTCCCTCCATGACAGATGGTTTTCCATAGTCTAGTCTTTAAATTCCCAACTAGCTCATAAGATCTTGAGCTTTCAGCTTGCTTGGACAGTGTTTCTTCAGATAGTTTATGTAATCATGGATGTTAGTGAACAATAAAACAGCAATGGCAGGGGCTGGGAAGATGCTCATCGATATCCTAGTTCTATGCCCATGACCAGTGAAAAATCCAGGAGTAGCAACATGCACCTGTAATCCCTGTGCTGAGAGGCAGATACAAGTGGATCTCTGGAGACTGAGAGCTAAGCAGTCTAGCAAGTCAATGGGCTAGAGTTTTAGTGAGAGACCCTGTATCAAAATAAAAACAAAAACAACAACAAAAAAAACTAGATAGCAAATAATAAAGGAAGTCACTTAACATCATCCTCTGGTCTATACCCATGTGCGCGCGCACGCGCGCGCGCACGCACACACACACACACACACACACACACACACACACTCACTCACTCACACACATCAAAAACAAAAAGACAAAAAGCAAACAATAGTGATCTTCTAGCAGTAGTCCTTTCATCATGCATGTAAGAGTTGAAGTTCCAAGCACTCCCCTAAGCAGCTGTGTCTGGGGCTAACTCAGTAGCTGATGCTCTTTAATGTCCTTCTCGTGGTTCAGGAGAGTAGTGCTGGCTTTGACGCAGTTGACCTTCTCAGCTTGGGTGAGCTTTCTGGAACTGAAGCAGACAGAAAACATGGGTGTATGTTTCCCAGTGTTCTCTCCAATGAACCAAAATATATTTGAAACTGATAAGAGCTATGTCTGCATGTAGAACTTGAGTGCACAGCAAGCAAGGAAGAACAGAAACCAGAATAAAGGGAGACTTCTCAGAGAAAGGTGCCATCAGGACCCACCTAGAAACCCTTTCATCTTTGCCAAGCTCTTTGTTAGTGTGCTAGGAAAGATGTTATTTTTCACCATATATTTTAAATGATTTTTATTAATTCTTTGGGAATTTAATACATACATTTCATTGTCCATTCATACCTCTAACATCTCTTGGATTCACTCTTAACCTTCTACATCCCAAGTTCAAATCTTTTTTTCTTTTTGTTTCTCTCTCTCTCTCTCTCTCTCTCTCTCTCTCTCTCTCTCTCTCTCTCACACACACACACACACACACACACACACACACACACACACAAGCCTTCTTTTGATATAGGAATTCACTATGTAGTTCTGGCTAGCCTGGCATTCACTGTGTAGAACAGACTGGCCATGAACTCACAGAGATCTACCTGCCTCTGCCTGCTGTGTAATAAATGCTTTGATAAATATGTACTCTACAGCTCATATTTTTTTTTTTGAGCTGATGATCAAACCCAGGGCCTTGTGCTTGCTAGTCAAGTATTCTACCACTGAGCTAAATCCCCAGTCCATCTTTTTAGTTTGTTGTAACCCACTGAGTCTAATTAGTACTTACTTAACAGATGGGTGTAGGTCCACTCACTAGAGAATAACTGATCTACCAGGAGCCACATGCTGACAAAAAAAAAAAAGTGACTCCCTCTCCCCTAGTATCCATCAATCCATCAACTGTCAACAGCTCCTCAGCCAGGAATAGGATTTAGTGTGCTCCTTCCTGTCCCCGTGCTAGAATGCTGATTAGAATGATTTTGTGTAGATCTTACTCAAGCCACCACAGCTACTATGGGTCTCTGAATGAATCAATCCTCCACATCCAAAAGACTCTGTGTCCCTCTGGTTCTTCCTGACCTCTGGCTCTTACTATCTCTCCACTCCCTTTTCTAAGGTGTTCCCTGAGCCTTGAAAGTCAATGAATACTGTGTTCAGTCATGTTTTCTCTCTTTTCTGTAGTGGAATTCCATTGTATTTATTCATTCATCTGTTAATTTTGTTAATGTCATCTGAGCACCTAAAATCCAATGATTTAATGGTTGCACACACCTTTAATCCCAGCACTCGGGAGGCAGAGGCAGGTGGATCTCTGCGAGTTTGAGGCTAGCCTGGTCTACAAAGCGAGTTCCAGGAAAGGTGCAAAGCTACACAGAGAAACCCTGCCTTGAAAAACAAACAAACAAAAAAAGATATGCTGCTTAGCATTATGCATATTATATATACATATATGCAGTATATATATATGTGTGTGTGTGTGTGTGTGTGTGTGTGTGTGTGTGTGTGTGTACACATGTAGCATTTACATTATAATTGTTATATGTGTATGTCATTTTTTTGTATATATACATATTGTCCATCTAATACATGATTCTGCTTTTCCTGGTGAAGGGGGGAAATTAAAAGTAAATTTGTATTTGGTAATATGGTACAGGTACTTGCTGTCAAGTTTGAGAACCTCTGTTCATATCCCAGAACCCACATGGTAGAAGGAAGAAACCATCTCCTAGAAACAGTCCTCTGATCTCCACATGTGAATTGTGTATTCACACACACACACACACACACACACACACACACACACACACACACACACGGTGCAGGGTTAATAAAGAAAATGTGAAATAAGATTTTAGGTAAATTTGGTAAAGACATATGTCTTAGTTAGGGTTGTTATTGCTATGATGAAACACCATGATCAAAATCAACTTAGGGAGGAAAAGGTTGATTTCACTTAAAATCCATGTTATAATCCATCTTTGAAAGAAGTCAGGACAGAAACTCAAACAGGGCAGGAACCCAGAGGCAGGAGCTGATGCAGAGGCCATGGAGGAGTGCTGCTTAATGATTTCTCATCAAGGCTCACTCAGTCTGCTTTCCTGTAGAACCCAGAACCATAAGCCCAGGGGTTGACCACCCACAAAGGTCTGGGTCCTCCCACAACAATCACTAATTAAGAAAATACCATAAATGTCAAAATACTTCTTTTCATTTCTAAATAAAACCTGCATTTTTCATCTTAAAAAAAGAAAAGAAAAGAAAATGCCCTACAGGTTTGCCTACAGCTGGATTTTATGGAGGCATTTACTTAACTGACAATTCCTCCCGTCAGATGACTTTAGCTTGGGTCAAGTTGACATAAAAATATCCAACACAGCACACAAAGAAATGAGAGAGAGAGAGAGAGAGAGAGAGAGAGAGAGAGAGAGAGAGAGAGAGAAGTTAACCCTGAGAAGGATGAAGACAGCTTCCCTGTGGAGGTTCTGCTTAAGCTGGTTCTGAAGGGCAGGAGGATTTTGCAGGGGACAGCTTGCTGGAAAGGACTGCTTGGCCAGATGCCTCAGTGATTTGGTGACCAGTTTGTTGGGGCACCAGTACCTAGGCTTTTGCATCTGAGACAGGTCTCTTTCTCTGGCTTTGTTTGGATAAGGAGTATTAAAAGTGTTGTAGGGCAAACATTTATATTTATGTGATATTTAACTTTTCATCAATAATAAATTCAGGTGAAATCTCATTGTTATTAATATTGATCGATGTTCCAATTGAAAGCACAGATGTCAGTGATTTTTTAAAGTGGGTTCAGTTATATTTAATAGTGCTGCTGATGAGAGGAAACCTAATGAAAACCAACAGATGGTCTATTTAATATCGCTCTCGGCTTTGAAACATGTGCCAAGTGTGATCCACACAAGGACCTGACAGGGCTGTTGCGGGAAGCCTTTAATTACAACTATTTGTACTCCCGGGCCTGCCAAAATTGCTACAATAACACCATAACTCCAACACTGGCCAAGCCAGAATTTAAATAACACCCATTATGATATTGTGTGGTTCTTTCTAAATGACCTCTATAGACAGCATCTCCCATGGGTCTTCTCTTCTCAGGGCTGAGGAACTGGAGCTATGCTGGTGGACAGGAAGTCCTCCTACCCCTAAGTCAACACACTGAACTTGCAATGCTCAACAGCATCTCTAAGGTCATTACTAATTTATTCAATTACAGAGATACCCCAATAGAGGTAAGCTGCCTAGGCAATGACTAAGTACTTAATAATAACCCTGGAAATATCAATCACTTCATTAAGAACCCTGCAAACCACTTGGTAAATATTACTGCCAACTCTCACAACCAGACACAAAGAGACAAGGTTGCTGAAGCCAAGGGTTCAGTGTCAAGCTCAAGGTCACACTGCTTCTAAGTGTGGCCTAGGCAGCTTAATTAAACATAATAAAATCACAGTGGATCAGTTGATTAAGACAATGTTGGAAAAGAGGGGAAGAAGAGAGGAGGAGAAGGGCTAGAGAAGAAGGGGAGGGGAAGAAAGGAAGCAGGAGGAGAGAGGAGGGCTAAGGGGTGAGAAAAGGTTTGGGAAAGGAATGGAGGAGGGAAGGAAGGGGAAGCTGTTGTTCAATCAGAGTAGACAGAAGTAGAAACCCTCTGTTTAAATGACCAAAACCAACATTAGGAAAAAAGGCCAAGAGTCTGATCCCCCTCAGCTGCTCTCTCTTCTGACCAACTCTGCCCTCTAGCTGCCTACCACTCTAGAGAATTACACATTAGTATATGCAACTCTCCTGAGACAGAGTGACCCAGAACCCTGAACATCTATGGGTGCTTTAATAATTGTTCCACCTCCTGGGGTTAAGACATGGTAAGTGTCCAGAGCCTGAGGACACTGGCTTATAGGGAGCCCTTGGAGTGCACACTATCACCATGATACCAGTGATGCAATAGGATTCTATCACAAGGCTTCAGCACCTGGGATCCAATAGGCCTCACAGGGTATCACAAAAGTTGCCAATCTTGCCATCTGTGCAGCACTCAAAAAAAAAAAAAAAAAGTCCTGCCTCCCCTGGCATGTGCCTTCGGGTTCTTCACCTGAATTACCAACAGGGCGAAAGTGGAAGAACAGACAGTAATCTGACCTTTGTTGTTGTTAAGTTTATAGAGTAACCATAAGGAAAATCAGAAGTAGATGCCAGAAAGAAATGTTAAATTGGCATTCTTTAAATAAAATAAAGCTGAATTCCTGAACAAAAATCAAATGGGCATGATTTGAATGTGCAATACCTCCCACCTCCCAAGGCCACTGTTTTGAACAATTCTTCTTCAACTGGTGCTGCTGTTTAGGGTTGTGAAACCTTTAAGAGGCAGGGCCTTGCTGGAGGAAGTGGTCAGGCTTTGGGAGGACATGATTATAACCTCACTTTTGCTTCCTGGTCCATCTTACAGACTCAGAAGAATTGTAAAACTGGAGAGATGAACACTAAAATCAGGAACTCAGTTGTTTTATTACATTTTAAGTCATCATACAAAGCAGTGGGTTTCATTATGGCATTTTCATAAATTCATATATGTTGTTATGCCTCATTTTTACTCACCACCCTGCTCCCAAACTGCCCTTCCTGGTCTAGTTGGCTTCTCTGTTGCTGTTTTAAAACATTATCCAAAAACAACCTGGGGAGGGAAGGGTTTATTTGGCTCACAAGTTAGTCTGCCTTTGAGGGAAGTTGGGCAACAGCTCATGACAGGAACGTGAAGGCAGGAACTGAGGCAGACACTGCAGAGGAACACTGGAGGAACACTGCTAACTGTCTGGTCCCCTGGATTGCTAGGCTGTCTTTCTTATATAGGTCAGGCCCACCTGCCCAGGAATGGCCTGCAATGGGGTGGGCCCTTCTGTGTAAATTAGCAATCAAGTAAATGGCCCACTGGCATCCTACAAACTAATCTGATGGAGGTAGTTCCTAAATTGAGATTAATTCTTTCTCATGTGTCTAGGTTTGTATAAAGTTGACAAAATCTAATTGTGGCATTCTTAGTCTCTCTTTCTGGCTTCCTTCCATTCTAAAACACCCCATCGCTTTCAGATCACATGCATTCCACTACCCTCTGTTTTCACTCCTCCTCCCTTCGTCAGATCTCTTCCTCCCCGCTCCTGGTCCCATTTCAGGTTTCATAGCACACATACCCATACAGACACACATGCACATATATAGACACATGCATATATAAACACATACACAGAAATAATAAACATGCATACACATGTATACACACAAAAATACAGATACACACACACACACACACACACACACACACACACACACACACACACAGCCACAATGCAGTTTTTCAAAAATATATGTAGAATAATGAGTAATTGGGATTTTCTTAACAAACAATGAAATGTAATTGTCTGTTGCAATTTTAAATGTTCACACAGAATTAAAATGGTAGTATTGGTGCATGTAAATAGATGAGACAATAAAACAAATCATCTTGATACAAATCAAAACATGAAGGTCATGATTAGTATGTGAAAAAGGTATGTTTTAAATTAAATTTTTAATGATGACATTGAAATAATTTCCTATTCATGAACTAAACAATTTTTTTTTCTGTCACTACCTAGGTAGTAAGTATTTTTAATTTTGAAAGCCCCAAGGACTTTTATAAATATTGCATTTATAGAAGGTATGGAAGCAAATATATTACAACAAAACCTTATTTTAAAAATGTATAGCAAGCCAAATTTGGTTTATAAGCCATAGCTTTCCAACTTCTCTGACCAAAGTTAAATTTAAATGGATTCTTTATGTAACAGAATTAAGTTACATATAGCTTTAAAATCATATTGTAAACAATGAAAAAAGCACTAAACATAACAATACAAAAAAGTTTACAATTTAAGAATAAAGAGGTCTACTTGAATGTATTAGCAGCCTAAATATCAAAACTAATGACTTGTGTATTTGTTCATATGGAAAAACAGAGCAAGAGAAATCATAAATTCTAAAGGCAAACTATAGTCTAAGATAAAATATTTGTGGACTGGAGAGATGACTTAGCAGTTGAATGCTTGCTGCTCATCCAGCAGACTAGAGTTCTGTTGCCAGCACCCAAGTCCTGTGGCTCACAACCACGTGGAACTCTAGTCCAGGGCATCTGACACCCCCCCACTGGCCTTTGTTGGCCACCTGAACTCACATGCAAACACACACACACACACACACACACACACACACACACACACACACAAATACATTAAATTGAATTAAAATAAATGAATCTTTAAAAATTCATACGAGCACAAAGCAGGAAATGGATAACTATACATAATATAGAGTTCTATACATTAAGTAAAGATAAATAGAACCAGGTGCTATATCTATAAGGAATATAAGCAGACAATTTTCAAAAGTAGAAATAAAATATTGGTTGCCTTACCTCCATAAAGGTGCAGTAACAAAGGCTGTGTACTGGGTGCATCCAAACGGCTGATATTGATGTCTCCCAGTTATGGAGGTGAAAGTCCAACATCTGGTGTTATCAAGGTTGATTCCTGCAGAGGGTCTCTTCTTGCTATCAGATTACTGATTTCTTAATGCATCCTCAAATGCTAGAATAAAGATTAGAGTTTAGGCCCTCTGGATAAGTGAGACAATTGAATAGCTTGTTCTGTTTGGGAGGCACCCAGTCTGTGGGACCAGGATCTGTCCTTAGTGAATGAGCTGGCTATTTGAAACCTTGGGCTTACACAGGGACACTTTGCTCAGTCTGGAAGGAGGTGACAGGACCTGCCTATACTGAATCCACCAGGTTTAAATGAATCCCCAGGAGTGCCTTGATCCTGGAGGTCATGGGAATGGAGGTGAGGGGCTGGGGGAGGGTAGGGGTGGGGCCAGGAGGGGGAGGGACAGGGGAACCCATGGCTGATGTATAAAATTTAAAACACATAATAATAAAGAAAAATAAAAAAGATTAGAGAGTTATATAGGGAATATTAATTCCATTCAAAAGGACCTCACCCTCATGATCTAGTCACCTCCCAAGAAATCAACTTAGTCACCCATAGATGTCAAGGGCATATGATATTCAGTCCACAATATTGGCTTCAGCTCCTGGTCTATTCAGAGTGGGATGCAGAAATCTTCCAGTGCCTACAGGTTATATGTCTCTCAGTCTACCTCTTCTCCTTCCTTCCTAGCCATTATGCCCATCTTACTCTACCTTGGAAACACAAAGTATCCTAACTGGAGATTTGTAATGGTGCTCCATACTCCCTGAGTGATCTCACAACTTTCCCCTTGCTTCCTTCAAGCCTGCCCAAGGACTGACATTTGAGAGACTCACTTCTGACTATATTAACTGCTAGCACACATAGTTAACATGAATACAACACAATACACACACACACACACACACACACACACACATATCCCACATGCAATATATATATATACCAAAACATTCCTCCAATTCCTCTCCACTTGTTCTTTTCTCCACAGTAGTTCCTTTATTTTTACCCATGTCTGTCTCTAGACCATGAAAGAGTATGAGATCAATGACAGCAGGAATTTTAACTATGCAATTGTTCACTTGTTTGTTTGAGACAAGGTTTCACATAATGTAATCTGGCCTGTGTTGCTGGTTGTTTTTACTCTTTTGCTCCTTTAGGGGCCTGCCACCCAGCTTCCAAATAAATACACATGGAGGCTTATTCTTTCGTATGAATGCTCAGCCTTAGCTTGGCTTATTTCTTGTTAGCTTTTCTTAAATTATGCCATCCACCTTTTGCCTCTAGGCTTTTTCCTTTCTTACTTCAGTGTATCGTACTTTCATTCCTGCTCCAAGGCTGGCTGGCTGGCTGGCCCCTAGCATCCTCCTCTCCTTGTTCTTATTCCTTCTTTCACTCCTAGATCTTCTTCTTCCCAGATTTCTCCTATTTATTCTCTCTGTCTGCCAGCCCTGCCTATTCTTTCTCCTGCCTTGCTATTGACCACTCAGCTCTTTATTAGATCATGAGGTGTTTTAGACAGACAAAGTAATACAACTTCACAGAGTCAAACAAATACAACATATAATAATGCAACACATCTTTGCATCATTAAAACACATGATCCACAGCATAAACAAATGTAACACATCTTAGAATAATATTTCACAACAGGCCTGAACTTGCTATATAGCACAACCTGACTTTGAATTCTGACACTCTGGCCTCCCCTTCGAGAGTGTTTTGATTAGTTGTGCTTCACCACATGAATCATGCACTGAATACGGAGTTCAAGAGCGTTACATACTATCAGGTATGGAGAGCAGGTATAACCTTGTCCCACCATACAGCTTGGTACACAGAAGACTGTGGGATGGATAATGCTAAGCCCCATAAATAACTGTGAAAATACAAATTTTTGGTGATCCAGCTATTGCAAATCAAGATTGCAAAATAAAACGGTGTTAGAGATGAATAGTGTGGTAACCAAAGACTCAGCAGTCTACCTTTGAGGAATTTATTCCCATGAAAGGAACTCACTGAAGTTGTCTAAATAAATGGCCATGACACCAAATGCTTTCTAAATATTTGTTTTCATAGCCCTAGACAATCCTACTTTCAGCATTAATCAGTGAACCTTCTCTTTATAATGAAGAGAGGTAAATGCAGAAACTGGGGCTGATTAGGTGCTGAAAATATGTGATGGTTGAGTTCTCACCTCTAAATAGGGAATCTACACTACCCCTTCTGAGCCTCAGAACATTGAGGAAAAGATGGGAAGAATGAAAAAGTCCGAAGGCAGAGAAGGACTATGAAATTTGATCTCCTTGACAGGACACAGCTCTTGCTCTCATGATCTCACCGCAATGAGTCTGCAAAAGACTGGTCCTCTCAACAGTGGATCAGAGATCAGAAAGGGCTGATGAGGCTCCATACCTCCCTGTGGAATGTCTGGCTAATGATACCAAGCTATAGTCTTCAGTTATGTATCCACCAAAGAGCCCTCTAGTCTCCAATGTATAGTCCCAAGCCCAGGTCACACAAATAGTCCTGCTTAAACTTAGTGGATGACAAAACAAAACAAAAATATGTGAATATGGAAAAGTAATTTGAAGGGAAGAGGAGAAGGTGATTGGGTAGGGTGGAAATGAGGAGGAAGGTGAATGAGAGGAACCATAACACATTGTACACCTTTTTGAAATTTTCAAACAACAAATTTAATAGCAATTATATAATGAAAATAACTTCCTTAGTCACATAAGGTAGGTATCTGGATTTTTCTTTAATGTAACACTGTTTGTAATAGTAAAAACAGCAAAGTACTAGAAATTACAGGAATGACACATGAATATGAAAATCATGGGCAAATTGTAGAACAACCACCTTACTAAATGTTCCTCAGATATAAAAATCAAGAGTGATATCTTCATATATTAACCTGAAAAGTTGCCCATGATATGTTTCTAGAGAAAATTGAAAGTTCAGAGCAAAAACTATAAGATATAAAAATGTTTTCTAAAAATTAAGAAAATGATTTTAAATGACTTATTTGCTTGATTACAAAATATTAAAGCACTGAATAATTGAATTGAAATGAATTTAGGGAACCTTCATATTGCTCTTCCATGGCCCACAAAAGTTAGAAAGCCTCTCATAATGGGTTTTTGAAACTCTAAGTATAGAATGGTTTCATATCTTTTGATAATTTTATCTATAAAGTCTCTCCTTTAGCAAAAGGATCTTGTTGAATTACCTTCAAATTATGCTTTTAACATTCCATTTCTACTCTATTATTCCTAGACTGTTTTTCACTCTATCTACTGCATCATTCAAGCTTTCAAGATCTAAGCTGTAGAATACCAAAAGGCTTCCAACAAAATGAATTCGACATGAGTGAAACGGAGTGCCAATTTCTCATCAGTACCTTAAAAACGCAATCCAAGTTACACTTCAAAATAGGAAGATGGTTGTATTTAATTATTAATAAAGACACAGAATTCCTAATCTATGGGTAAAACTTAATGAGTTTTGGGCAAGAGAGATGGTTCAGTAGTTAAGACTATATACTTCTCTTGCACAGAACCCCATTTCATTTCCCATCAGATGGCTCAGAACCATCTGTAACTCCAACTCCCAAAAGTCCAATGCTCTCTTGGTCATCCACAGGTACCTACACACAGGTATGCATACACACACACACACACACACACACACACACACACACACACACACATACAAATAAAAATAAAATGTATCTTTTTAAAATTTCAATGAAATTGAAAAACTAATGGGTAAGGATTGAAAAATATATGATAGAAGGAGAAATAAAGTGGAGAGACCATGTTTAGGAAAGTGAGTGCTATTTGGGGGCTAATAAAAATGTATAGACAGAATTGGATAATGGGATGAAATACTGACTTACAGTTTGGGTCTTGTTCTGTTTTTACTCATAGGGCTGTTGTATGCAGAATCAGTTTCAAGGAAGCTAATGAAGAGGAATTCCTTAGGGTCTGTACATCATGCTATGTACACCAAGAGTTGGTGGTATTTAGACATGTATAAAAGCAGACAGATGCCAGAAACATCATCTAGAATTTTCTGAATTAGGGAATGACTTTCTCGGGGTAGTAAAAAAAGTCAGAAGTCAAGAATGATTCTTAGAATTTACTCTGGCATTCTGGTGACCTTGGGCATTCTGATACTCAAGAAATTGGCGGGGGGGGGGGGGGGGGGGGGGGGGGGTGAGAAGGAGCTTGGCAGCAAAGACCAAGGAATAACTTGAACTCCAGTACATAATGAGGGCAGGTAGTTCAGTACAACATAAAGAAAACTTGGAGAGCAGCTACTGTCACAAGAGAGATGAAGTGATTAACTAGGCAAAATTCTTCTGAGAGGTCATGGATGAAAAAGAAAGGCACACAACAGCCACTGTAGGCCAGGATGATGACAGCTCAGTGATAAGGCTCTTAGTGCACAAAGCCTGAATCCCGGAGTTCACCCCAGCTCCACATGAGGTTGGAAGGAGAGAATTTACTCACAAAAGTTGTCTCTGACCAACTGGCACCAGGCACACATGCTCATCATACACACACACACACACACACACACACACACACACACACACACACACACACATACAATAATAATAAATAAAAGAAAAACCCAAGATTTAGCCAGAAGGAAGTTTAGTCAAAGTTAGGGAATAACAGAGAGCACAGAAGCCAAAGAAAATATTAAAAAAAAAAAAAGAGCACTTAAGAGAGAAGAGCAGAGAGGGAAGTCGAGGCTTGAGGAGGTCACTGACGAGAAGCACAGGAAAGAGCTGGAAGAGGATAATTGAGTCACTGCACATTTTATTCCAACTATGTCATACTCGAGCTTTTTTCACATTTATGATAGTGATGCATGAATGAGAAATGAAGACAAAGAGGAGAAGCTGCCAGAGCTGAGACCCCAAGTACCAAAGGAAACCATGAGCCTGACCACCACAGAGATGTTGACCTGCAACTCAGAATACCAGCCTACTGTGAGAAGCTCAGAGATCCTGAATGCACAAGCTGGTGCAATAGCAGAGAGGGGAGGAGGAGAGGGACTTCCCAATGCAGAGGTGGGGTATTTTCCCACTTGGCTGTTGGGCTAGCTCTGAAGGTGGAAATAAGAAAAGAATACTAAAAGTGTTAGAGAAGCACTTTCTGAGACCAGCAAGGGAGATCGTTCTGTTGGTAAAGTGCAAAGTATACCAGCTCATGAAAGGACAAGGACCAGACAAACAAAAAGCTTAACACAGTGGTGTATGCTTGTGATATCACTGCTGGGGACACAGTGACAAGCAGATCTTTGGGGCTCATGAATCAGCCAGGTGAGCCCCAGTTTCCAGAGACAGAAAAGACAGCTGGCTGCTGAGGAATTACACTCAAGGTTGACCTTTGGTCTCAACATGCATGTGCATACACAAACACTCATGAACGCTCACACCTGTACTTGCACACACACACACACACACACACACACACACACACACACACACACACTAAAAAGAGGAAGAGAAAAAATGTAACAAGAGACGGAAACCATTTGAATTTGGGATCTCTCAGGGAAGTCTGATCAAAAAGCACCTTTGTGTGCTTTTCTGCAGGGATGTCCTACACTACAGAAGACACTGGATAGAGGGGATATTACTGTCTTTATTCTATATGGAAAAGGGACATGGGATTTGCAAACACTGTGTGATCTTTCAGGTCCACACCAATCACAATGAAGCCAGGATGAAATGCAAGCGTATCTAACTCCAAAGCTCTTTCAGTGAAAATATTACTAATGAAATTTGTTTCTTTGCTTCTGCCAAAGTACTCAGAAGGGGAGTACTTAGAATATGAGCAATATTAAGGTTTGCTTTTAGGGGTGATGTCAAGGTCATAATGAACATGCTTCTGTATAAATGAGGGGAAGGTGGCTGTCTGCTGTAGCTGAGGGAACAGGGAATAATATGCATGAGTTCCTATGGTCAGTTGCTAGTACTCGCAGAAGAGAAGGACAGAAGGGGAGAGGAAGGGAGATGAAAGAAAGAGGGAACAATAGCAAGTCACTGGTATTTTTGGTAAGCAATTATTCCATTACACATTAATGGCTCTGAAATCTTTGTTTGTGGCTTAATTTTTAATATACTTTCTTATCTTAATTGCTTAGATAAGATGGTAATCTCCAAAATGACCTGCAAGAAACATGCATGCTGCATGATATCATAAAGTTAACAATATTTACTCAAAATGAATTCCTGAGCATGTCTAATTAATAAGCCCAGAAATGGCCATTGCCTTAGGTAGTTAAACCCTAAAGTCTAGCAACAAAACAATGTCAGAGAAAATAAGCGCCTTGCAGGAAATGCCTTTAAATTCTCATCACCTTATAAATCAACCCAGGCAAATCAGATACAGCAGTTAACATGCAAAATGCCTAAATGAAGTTCTTGAAGAAATGATGTATGGAAATAGCAGATTGTCTTTTGGCTTGCATGAGGCAAGGAACAGCAAAACATGCTGGATTTTGTTGAACTGTTGGTGCTGAACAAGCCCACAATATGGATAAGATATCAGGGTAAGCGGGTGAGGCACAGGCAATGACAAATGCTCATGTCTGTGTGTGCATGTGTGCATGCATATGTAGATTACACAAAACTGAACATAAGCCTTTATTGGTTACTTCTCTATTGCTTTAACACACATGACCAGTGCAAGACAGAGTTTATGGGCTGCTCCAGTTGTGCATGTTTAGAGACCTATAGAAGACAGTTTATGGGGTGTCCCAGTTCCGCATGTTTACAGACATATAGAAGACAGAGTTTATGGGGTGTCCCAGTTCCACATGTTTAGAGACCTATAGAAGACAGAGTTTATGGGGTGTACCAGTCCCATGTGTTTAGAGCCCATGATGGTGGAATAAAGGCCTGGCAACAAGGGCAGGAAGCTGAGGATTCACACTTTCAAATCTTCAAATCCTACTCGCAGTGAAGTACTTCTGCCATCCAGGTCTCACCTCCCAAACAGCACCACTAGCTGGGAATCCATGTTCAGATGTTCAAGGTATGGGAAATACCTCATCATACCAGCACAAACCCCATATTTGAGTGTATTGAAACATAAGATTTTGATTTATCAATGCTCATAAAGAATTTTATTCAACTGGACTCCTGGACCTCCACCTGGGGCCTGGCTGAGGACCTCTGTATCCACTTCCATCAGTTATTGGATAAGAGATCCAGCACAAATGTTAGGGTGTTTGGCCATCTGATCACCAGACTAGGTCAGATCAGGCTTGGAGCTCCAGGAGTCCAATTGTCAAGAAAGAGGAGGGACTGTAAAAGTGTGAATTGTTGAGACCAGGATTGGAAAAGCACAGGGACAAATAGCCAAATGAATGGAAGCACATGAATTATGAACCAAAGGCTGTGGAGCCCCCAGCTGGAGCAGGCCCTCTGGATAAGTGAGACAACTGAATAGCTTGATCTGTTTGGGAGGCATCTAGGCTGTGGGACCAGGACCTGTCCTTAGTGCATGAGCTGGCTGTTTGGAACCTTGGGCTTACACAGGGACACTTTGCTCAGCCTGGAAGGAGGGCACTGGTCCTGCCTGTACTGAATCCACCAGGTTTAAATGAATCCCCAGGGGAGACTTGGTCCTGGAGGACATGGGAATGGAGCGGAGGGGCTGGGGGGAAGGTGGGGGCAGGAATGGGGAGGACAGGGACAGGGGAACCCATGGCTGATGTGTAAAATTAAAACACAAATATAATAAATAACAAAAAAGGAATTTCATTCAATTAATATTTCTGGTACTTAATCAGATCAGTTTAAAGATATTAAAGGGTCACTAATATTACAAAGGTATTACTGAGTTATTCAGTTTGACCAATCTAATGTAAGATTTTCACTAATAACATTGATACTTAGAAATTAATACAATGTGACTTATGACATGAGTCTTCTCGGCAGTAGAAATCTGACACTCAAAACAAAATGCAAGCCATCAGGTTGGGAAGATGGCTCAGTTGGTAAAACACAGCTATTATGAATAGAGCAGCAATGAGCATGGCTGAGTAAGTACCTGTCTTGGCCTGAAGAATGGATAATAAAAATGTAGTACATGTATACTACAGAATACTGTTTGACTGTAAAGAAAAATAAAATGAAAATTTCAGGTAAATGGAGGGAACCAGATAAGATCATACAGCGTGGGATAACCCAGACTCAGAAGGATAAACATCACAGGTTCTCTCTCATCTGAGGATCTTAGCTCCGAATCTTCAGGTGTGAGCACATAGCCTGGAGTAATTGCAGAAATGTGGAAAGTAAAAGTGACCTTTGATAGAGTTGGGGGATGCAGTAGAAAGGGGAACAGTAGGGTACACTTGATCTAATGGGGAAATGGGGGCTCCAATTAAGGGTGATGGAGAAAAATAATAGAGAAGAAGGAGGGAGGAAGTGAAATAACAGTAAGGATATCTAAAAACTCAGTAACTACCTAAAAATACCTGTAATGTAGCAGCCCTTTTCTTTCGGACCACCAACCAGCCCCCAAATCATGACGGAGACTTCTCACTAGTTATGGATGCCCAGCCGAGCCTAGGTTCTTTCCTGGCTAGCTCTTTTAACTTAAATTAGCCTACTTCTCTTTATCTACATTTTGTCTTGGGGATTTGCCCCTTTCTTTCTGCATGTCCTACTCTATGCCTGTTGGCTGGTGACTGGCTGGCCCTGGGCATCTCCCTCTCATTCTCCTTCATTCTCTTCTCTTCTTCTCCCTCTCCCTCTCCCTCTCCCTCTCCCTCTCCCTCTCCCTCTCCCTCTCCCTCTCCCTCTTCTTCTTCTTCTTCTTCTTCTTCTTCTTCTTCTTCTTCTTCTTCTTCTTCTTCTTGCCTAGATTTCTCCTCCCTCTTATTCTCTGCCTGGCAGCCCTGCTTGTTCCTCTCTCCTGCCTAGCTAAGGGACATTTAGCTTTTTATTAGACCAATAAGATGTTTTAGACAGACAAAGTAACACAGCTTCACAGAGTTAAACAAATACAACATAATAGAATGCAACACATCCTTGCATCATTAAACAAATATTCCACACCATAAATAAATATAACACATCTTCAACTAATATTCCACAACATGTGTGTTTGTGTGTGTAACAAAAATTAGTGTAAAAAGAAGCCATGGATTTAAAAAAGAAAAAGGAGGAATATATGGGAGGTTGTGGAAGGAATAAAGGGACAGAAGCCATGATGTAATTATGTTATAAATCTCAAAAGTTGAATAAAGCATTTTAAAAAGCCAGGCTTAGTGGTTCATGCTCATAACCCCAGAGCTAGAGAGGCAGACAGGTGAATGCCTGGAACTTGCCAGCCATACTTGCCTTCTTGAAGAGCTCTGGGTAGAAGTGAAAGGTCCTATCTCAAGAAAGGAGGTGGGGTCTGGAGAGATGATTCAGTAGTTAAAGCACTTGCTGGTCTTTCAGGGGACTGAGGTTCAGTTCTCAGCACTCACACCAGTTGTCTTGGAGCCATCTATAACTCCAGCTCCATGGTACCTGATTCCTCTGGCCTCCTTGGATACCTGCACTCAAATGCACAAACATGCATATAAATAATTTCTATAGAAAAAGAAAAATAAAGTGAACTGTACCCATGGAACAACAACCAATGTTGTCCTGTGGTCTTTATACACACATGTATTTATTGTTGTGCACATGAACCCACATGTGCATAAACACAAATACACATGTATTTGCACACTCACATATACACATATACATAAATGTACATGAACTATATTAAATAAAATCTAATAAAGAGATGCATGGGTGCATGAACTTTACAATGATCTGAGTCCCCCATTTGGAGAAAGCCCAGACTGCTTGCTGTTTGTGATCTGAGATGTAAAGGGACTGCATCATTTAAACTTGTAACAAGGATAGTAAAATAAATATTTAGCATGCTCCCCCACTGTGAGAGGCTATGATGCCCTTCATAACAGCCTAACTCACCAATGAAAACAATTTTACTTCCCTTATTTAACAAACAAGTAAACAAAAGCAGAAAGAATATGAACTAAAGCTGTTGGCTGGTGTCAGAGACCTAGAAACTGGAAAGGTGAGAACGCAGATTCCCAGACTCCTGATGATATCCAGTGTCTCTTTCTGGCATCAGTGAGCCTATAGCCAAGACTACCTAAGAACACATATCATGAAAGTAGAACAGATCACTCCTGGTTAGCCCTGATCCTACAGGGCCTGGAACCTAACCTTCTTGATAATCCTATTGTTGACAATGTAAAGCCATCATCCTCTTCCTCATTGACCAGGGCTTAAGACTTAGTTAAAAAAAAAAAAAATCAGAGCCCCACCCTGCACTGTGGCTCCCCTTCCCAGCTTTGTGCTTCAGACCCACACTTACCACCACTTAGTTCCTTGGTATTCTGGAAGCTTCAGTTTCACCTAGGTTTTATCTGTGTTCATAAGTGTTCCTGTGTGGAGTTATCTGTGTGCTTGGCAGATATGTATATGTGCACATCTACACATGTTGAGAATGGGGTGCTATTTTAGCCACAGTGCTAATCTATAGAAAAGGACATTTCTAAGGGTCCAGTTTTGAATCCTGGCATCTATATGTACTAAAACATGTTTGGTCACTTGTGAGTTCTTGCTAATGGGACTGAATTTTGCACAGGCACCACTTGCATTTCCGTTCCTGATAGAGGTTCTCATCCAGGGAAGAACCTGAAAGTATGTAACATCCTACAATACACAGAGCAGTCCTGCACAGCAAAGAGGCATCTTACCCATATGTCCATGTAATGTTGAACATTATGTCTAAAGGATAATTTACTGTGTTGAAAAGACTTGTAAAATCAAAATTGGTACTAACTTGTAAGCAATGAGGAAGTTTCTCCTACCTTGAACATACCCTATTAGCTAACTTGCCAAAGATGGATGACTACCCTGTGCAGTTGGGCTAGTTTTAAAAACTACTGACTGTTGTAAAATTTTTCACAGCCTCAGCTGTTTTTACAAGGTAATAGGTACCAAGATTAACAGATTAACTGCTAAATTTCATTTTTGTTCTTTCTTTCTTTCTTTTTTTTTTTTTTTTTTAATGAAATGCTTACTTGTTTGGATGGCTGAGGCAACTGCTAGACTTCTGGTACAAAATCAGACTTTGCCTGCACCTAGATAGGGTATGAGTTAACCTGGCTTCCCCAAATTACAACTTTGTGATTTTTGCCTTTAAAATCCTTGGATTAACAATAGCCAAAATTAAAGCTTTGTAATTTTTGCCTTTAAAATCCATGGACTAACAATAGCCAAGACCTCACCCAGAGAACTCTCTGGTTTGGTCTTTGAAGAGCTCTAACAGGCCCAAGCATGGCAAACATGACACAGGCAGGGCCTTGTCCTTTCCCAGTTCCCTCTGCCTTGCTTAATCCTTAGATTACATTCCTAAAGCTAGCAACCAAGGTCTGTTCCCTTATTTGACTACTTCCTCCCCATGAGGCTGACCACTAAGGTCTAGCTATCAAAGTATTGAAATCCAGCAATCTAAAGCCCCTTTTTGCTACTACAATTAACATGCCCAATTAGAATTAAATACCTCATTCTAACACAGGGTTTCCCCTTTACCTTTTTAAACCGCCATTTTTCTATGTATCACATCTGTCTTGCCTGTATCTAGAATCATTCCTAAGTCCCCACCACAGGGACAAATATCCCTTCCTCCTCTCCTTTGCTCCTTTCTATTCTCTTTTGTCTTCTGTCTCCTGTATTTGTCTCTTATTCCCTGCTCTTTGTCTCTCTGGGGCAAATAAATCTCCTTAGTGCTAAGAATTTGTTCATCATCAGTTTTTTATTGTCTTTTTGTTTTGTTTTCTTTTTAATAAAAAGCCTCTGTATTACCAAAATTAAAACTCTAGTTAAACTGGTGAATCATTGAACAACCCCAGACACATAAAAGTTCAGAGATTCCATGGATTGGAAACTTTTACCACTTCTAGTGCTGAGAAGTTAGATATGTGCTAGTACACTACAACATACAGGTCTCCCAGGCTCAAAGCTTCCATTGTCTTCTTCCAGATCAATTTCATGAAATATAAATGTAGTCAACCCATTTCAATTCATAGAAACTACCATAGCACATCAGAACTTGAACTGGGTGCTCAATGTCTCTATTGTGATCTTGGCAAGGAACACATGCCTGCAATGTCAGCATTTGAGAGGCTGCTTCAAGAGGGTGCTGTGTGTTAGAGGGCAGCCTGGGCTCCACAGTGAATTCTAGGCTAGATGAATTACAATGTGAGGCACTATTTCAAAAGCCAAACAAAGAGACAGACAGTACAGTGAAAGGAATGAACAGATGCCATAACAGGCTGCTCAGTCTTCTAGCAGAGATCAGGCCTCAATTTCAGTTTACTGAGACTAAGCAAGCAGTTTCTGAAAGAATCAATCTCAAACACTGCCAACAGCAATGACCTGAGTCATTGTGGCTTATGTGCACTGTATATACCAGGCCTGAGCCAAACCAACTCAAGGTAATAGCTAAATAAGGACTAATCCTAGGACTTGTCCATGTATGCCCCAAAATGGAAAAGCTGTAGCCTTGACCAACCAACTCCTGATAACCCTTAGCCAATTAGAACATACTATGATTGCCACACATGTAAGCCAATCATATCTGAGATGACTTAACTGTCCTCAGAACTCCCCTTAGTTGTGATTAAAAGAGCCTGCAAGCTTCTCTTAGGGTCATCACCATTTGCTTTTGTGTAGGATGGTTGGCACCAGCTTGCTGGAATAATAAACGCTCTTGCTAATTACATATGTGGGTGGTGGTCTTTTGTGAGACTTCTCCAGGACCCGAACAGACATCTCCATGGATTCTTTACAGTGAACTTTTTTCATCTTACCTTTTATTCATCCTCTTCTTGCTTTCTCTACATGTACCAGTTCCCTTATCTAAACTCTATTTTCCATTCTCAGGTCTTTGCTCCTACTGCCCTCTCACCAAGAACCTTCTTTGTACAACATTGACAATCTTCATGTTTCTTGAAGTGCCCTTCAGCATACTCTGTATCAGTTTCTTCATTTAGAAACAATCAGTGTTTCCTTCACCCACACTCTTGGGTCCTCCACTCATTATACACTGGTTTTCTTCTCACATTATCATGTCTGGACCACATGCCTGGAAGATCCAAGAGTCCTCATATACCTTTCACAGTAGACAACCTTAAATTATTGTTATATAACTAAATGAATTCATTAATATAAAATGATTCTTTAGAAAAATGGGTTTTAATATTTTTCTTAAGTTCCTAGCACAAAAAAGAGCTCAAAAATATTCATGGAATGTGTGTGTAAATTAAGTGAGCAATTGAGTGAACTGATTGCTAATAATACCTACTGAAACCCAACAGATCATTTCATTAAATAACAATATATATCATGTTCAGATAAGTAGACACTGGTTGAATGTATGAATTCATAAACTATTCATTGGGAAAAGCTACTTGCTGTGGGACACCTGCCCATGTGGTAGATATAAGACAAGCTCCTGGAAAACATTCATTATTTTCCACACTAAACTTTTTGAGAATCTGTAGATAAACCTATCCAAGAGATAGTCCTCTGACGCCTATAAGAGAAATATCTACTATGACACAGGGGCATTGTCATTTATTTGGCTCCACCCAGTACATTATTTTTATATACAAATAAAGTAAATAAAGCCATGATACATTACTGATGTGGTGAAAAATTAATCTCCTCTCTGCTGCAATGGTTAGCACTTATACAATCTTTAGGATTCTGTAACTCTTATAAGTTTCAGGAGTTTCCTAAACTTTGTAAATTTTGTTTACTTCCTGAATCTGAATCAATCTCCCTTTCCTCCCTGGAGAAAATGCTTCAACTCAGAGGAAATCTCTAACAAGTGCCCAATCCCTATTGTCTTGTCTCCTGCTCATCCCATGATTTTTCTCATGTAGGAGGAATAAGCCACTCTGGATAACTGATTTGTGTCAGTCATAGTTCTTTAGAGAAACAGAACCAACAGAATACTCATATATAAATAACAAGATATTTAATGTAGAAATTGGCTCACAAAAATCAAAGCTGAGGGGTTGGGGATTTAGCTCAGTGGTAGAGCGCTTGCCTAGCAAGCGCAAGGCCCTGCGTTCAGTCCTTAGGTCTGGCAAAAAAATAAATAAATAAATAAATAAATCAAAGCTGGACATTCTATAATTCCTGATTTGAGCTTCAGTGAGATGCCTTCTAAGAATAGAGATGAAATCCGTAGTAACAATGAAATTCTTGTTACTAGGCCATTTCAATATAGTGGGACCAAGACTATGAAGCAATGCTAAGTGAGTTAAATCTGGTCAAAATCTTGACTCTTTCCAATATTCTAGGTTATAGATCTCCTGCCTGGGTGACTGTAATGTTACATACCCAGTTAATCAGATTCTAAAAAGTCCTTCTCTCTATGACTCAGCTCCCAAGTGATCCTAGCCTGATCCTTTCACTAATGAAACTCAAAATACCACCAAACTACAGCCTTTATGAGTTTGGGGAGGCAAATTTACATTAAGATAAGAATAAATGACTGATAGCTTTAGAACCCACTCTGTGTTTCTCTTATTTAAAGACACTTTCACTTACAAACAACAACAAAAAAATAAACAAACAAATTAAAAAAAAAAAAAAAAAACAGAAGTGCTACAGGAATTTTAATTATCTTCAGAAAGATATTTGAACAAAGATGCTCTCAGAATTCCTTCAAACTTTGATTCAAGAATCGACCACACTAATTTTATGAACCTTAAAATGACTTCCTTAGTTGATGTGTCAATGACAACACTCCCTTGTATCCTGGATGTTCCCACTAAAGCAAAACCCCATGGATACAATTCTTTCTATGCTTTTTGCATCTGTCAGTAGCTCATTATTACCCATGAGATAAACGTTGAAACTTGGGGCCTAGATCTGAAGACTCTTCCCAGTGGGACACCACCATTCACCTTGCCTCACTTCAGCTCTCACTAATTTCTTCTGGCATTTGTCTTTGACATGCCAAGCAAATTCTCACCCCCAGACTATGGCATGAACTATGGACATTTCCTGCCATGTATTCCACTAGTGCTTGTGAACCCACAGCTCTCACTCATTCTCAGGACTCCTCTCCAATCTCATTTCCTATGCATGGACCCAAGCAGTCACTCATCTTATTCTAGCTAAGCTGCTATTTCAAATACTATAGACCGAGGAGCTGCTAAACAATAGGATTTTGTTCATGCCAGATTTAGAAGCTGGGAAGTACAAAATCAGTCCACCAGCATATTCAGTGTAAGATGAAGACCTGCTTTGTCACACATCATCTTAGCACTGTGTCTTCACAAGGCCTCTCTCACAAGCATCTACATTCCTCCATAAAGGCAATAAGCCCACATGTAAGGGCTCCTACCCAGGATCTAATTGTCAAATGTTTGTTTGTTTGTGACAGGGTTGTGTTGTCCTGGCTGTCATAGAACTCACTATGTTGGCCAGGCTGGCCTCAAACTCAGAATCCTGCCTGTCTCTGACTCTAAGTGCCAGGATTAAAGGTGTGCACCACCAGCACCTAGCTCAAATAGTCCTATATTATTCATTATTACATAAACCTTAATAGAAGACAAGCATTCAGTCAGATGCCCTCTGGGCTCTTTGTCTCATCCCTGCCATTCTTTCAAGCTACTCATACACCTGGTTTTTATTGGCCTCTTTAATCCAGATGAGACTTGCATAAGTAAATGCCTGTTGAGTGAATGAGTAAATATGTCAATATATCAATAATAAAACCATTGTTTTTAATGAATAAGACATCTAAAATTTACATTGCCTACATTTTTTTAAATCATCAAATTAAGGAAAGAGGAATATGTACATTCTTTAAAAAATATGAATTAAGAGTTAAATACAAATAAATCTGGTTTTCACAAGAATAAAATATATTTTCTGTGGATATAGCCTAATGACTAAGGCCCAATGACATGGGAACTCCTACATTCAAGTTTAAACTTTAAATTTGCTTCAGTGTCTTAAAACTATCAATGCCTACTTGTGGTTGATATATTGTGCACCCCAATAAACTTATCTGGGGGTCAGAGAAGAGAACAGCCACTGTAGTAAACATAGAGGTGAGGCAGTGGTAGCACACGCCTTTAATCCTAGCCTTCCAGAGGCAGCGATCCATCTGGATCTCTGTGAGTTCAAGGCCACACTGGAAATAGAGAGGCAAGGTGACATACACTTTTAATCCCAGCACTTAAGATTTCATGTCTTGCTTGGGAAAGACACATGCCTTTAATTCCAGGAGGTGATGGCAGGAAGCAGAAAGGTATATAAGGTGTGAGAACCAGGATCTAGGGGCTTTTTAGCTTTTAGGCTTTTAGCAGTAGTTCAGCTGAGATCCATTTGGATGAGGACTCAGAGGCTTCCAGTTTGAGGAAACAGAATCTGCTGAGAAGTTGGTGAAGTGAGGTTGGCTGTGGCTTATTCTGCTTCTCTGATCTTTCTGAATTTACTCCAATACCTGCCTCTTGGGTTTTTATTTAATAGGACCATTTAGAAATTTGGATATACCTACTTAAAGACTGATATTGACATGATGGGGTAAAGGATCATGTTAGACATTGAAGAGAGTCTTGGGGAAAGAAAAAACTAAAAGGCAAATTCTAGAGACAAATATGTCCATTGAATGAGCACTTCGGGAGTATAGGCAGCTGAAACTTTTGGATGCTCTTAGAAAATCATTAAATTCTAATTAATATTGAATTAGGCTGCCACAGTGTCAGGCACCCCAAAGTGTTTCTTCTCAGATTAGAAATGCCCACCCCATCCTGCTGCTCCTCCAGATGCTCATCCAGTGATGCTTTGCCTCTCGTTTGGATGGGAGTTCCTGAAGTTTCCAAGTCTATGCACAGCAGGTGTTGAAAACTCATTACCTGATGCTGCCTCAGAGAGAAGCTAGATGAGTAGGCACTCCAGTGTTCTGGCATTTAGAGATAGGTTTGAGACTCCACACTCTTTCAAGGAACTGCTGTGGTGATGTGTAGGGCTGACAGCTGTTTATAGGGTGCCTGTCTTTCTCCTGTAAACACTTCAAGAAGCAACTTCAAGTCAAACAGAAATTGGTTCCCAAACTTAGTGAATAAATTTTTTTTTCATGTATCATTCTTCTTCATACTTAAAACTTTAGAAGTTAAATGCCATAAAAACTTAAGATAATGACGTTAAGGCTCAAGAATGTTGATGTGAAGCCAGGGCTTCTATCAGCCATAATTTTCTAGGGACAGAATCACCAGAATGCTCACAACAAATAAGAGGGTATTTATCATGGGAATTGGTGTCTATGATTTGTGAAGGCCAAGAACTCTTATGAAATGATACTTGCAAGCTTGAGAACAAAGAAAGTTTGTAGCATAACATAGCCTGAATCCAAAGGCTGAAATTTGTCTATAGGTGTTGTTACCAGTGGCAGAACCCAAACGCTGAAGATCCAGGAACACTCTCTTATGTCAGAATGAAGAAATCTAACCAGAAAGTGGTTGTTCATACCTATGATAGTCATACCAATCTTGTATTAGTGAGTATATCTTCCTTAACTTGTCAGTAATATAACACACATATTAATGTTATATAATAATAGGTTTATAGTATATTTTGATGACATCAAACCTCCACCAACCTCTTGTCCCCCTCCCACACCTGCTGATATCCTCCCTTTCTCAACTAGTCTCATCTACTTTCATATATTTTATTTTTGTGTGTGAACCAAATAGTTTAATTGGGGTTACATGTAGGAGCATATGTAAGGGGTTATTTATAGGCACATAGGCAAATTATCAGTTATTACACAGATAAAGAAAATGTCTTTTTTAAGCAGCTATTAACTATGTGTAGTTTCTCAATGGGTGAATGGTCTCTCAAGCCCCATCCTCCATGATGGAGTGTAAACAATACAGTCTTATACAAGTAATCACCTTGCTGTGAATCCAAAGGCACACTGTGCACATTATACCTAGAAGATAGTATTCCACAACACTCTACACATTTCCCCAGCTCCTGTATTATCTCTTCCCTGTCTTCTGTGATGTTTCCTGAACCTTGGATGATTTGAACATTCCCCACACACGAATCCTCAGCGTTTCTATGAGTATGAGTCTCTGAAGTAACCAATGTCCACTGCAAATAAAAAAAAAGGTTCTCTAATAATTAAATAAAAAATATTTAAAAATAAACACAATTCAGCCAATAAAAATCTTAGCAATAAAACAAGAATGAGCAATTCATATATCCTACAGCAGAAGAAGATGGGCATCTGGGATAGAAAATTTCCCTTTTCTTGTCTCTGAATAGGCGGATGCACCCTCGGTTGGTTGGATGATTCTCAGTCACATACTCAACTGCTGACAGTCGACCTTTACTCAGTCTGCTTACTCAAATGCTGATCATTTCTAGCAACACTCTCATAGATAAATACAGAAGTAGGTGTTTCCAGCTTTCTGGGCATCCTTTCTCTCTCTTCCTCACTTCACAATACCTGAAGCTGACTCTATGTCTAGTCAGTAGTTTCCAACCTCTTTTAACCTCTTCCACTGGACGCTGGAGGTAGGCTTCACTAACTGCTATACTTCTCTTTAAACCATGCATCCTTCCATTCTCCGCACCCTTCAAGGTAGGAATCAGGTGTCTCATGCACTGATGGCCTGGTTAATGATGCTTATCACACTGTTGTCTTGATTCCTAGTCTTCTTATGCTGTAGATTACTATGTCTTTAGACTTAATGTTTTCTGTTCTTTGTCGAGCCCTGAGGACTTAGAACAGCCCTTTGCTTAAAATGACTATGATTATTCAGTATTCTGTAGTATGTAAGTATTATGTATGTATGTATGTATGTATGTATGTATGTATGTATTTATATTTGTGTATGCATGCCAATGTGCATTTTCATTTGGGGGGACACAAATGTGTGCAGTTATATGAGTGCTTGTGTATATGCATATGGAGAGCTTTAGATGTCATTTCTTGGGTGCTATCAACCTTTCTTTCTTCCTTCCTTCCTTTCTCCCTCCCTTCCTTCCTATCTTTCTTTCTTTCTTTTTACATTGGTGTGTGTGTGTGTGTGTGTGTGTGTGTGTGTGTGTGTGTGTGTGTGTGTGTGTCTGCATGTATGAGTGTGAATTGTAGCTGAAGTTTTCTCCAGTCCTGCCTGACCCACAGTCATAACAAATCTCTCTCACCCACCAGTCCCACAGCTGCTCAGACCCAACCAAGTAAGCACACAGAGATTTATATTGCTTACAAACTGTATCACCATGGCAGGCTTCCTGTGATCTAGTTCTTCTATCTTAACCCATTTCTATAAATTTATACCTTGCCATATGGCTCATGGCTTACCAGTATTTTACAAGTTGTTACTCATGGCAGCGGCTGCCAGCGTCTCCTCTCTCAGCCTTCTTCCTCCCAGAATTCTCCTCCCTCTTTGTCCCACCTATAGTTCCTGAATGGCTACTGGCCAATCAGCACTTTATTAACCAATCAGAGCAACATATCCACAGCATAGAGAACATCCCACAGCAGTGAATGAATGTTTGTATATATTCAGATGTAAGTGCAGGTACACATGTGCTACAATACACATATGAAAGTCAGAGGACAGCCTTAAGTATCAGTCTTCACTGTACACCTTGCTCAAGACAGAGTTTCTTGTTTACCTCTGCATTTTTATTTCCCATCTTACTGGAGGAGTGCTAGGGTAGCAGATGCACAATTCCACAACTGGATTTACATGACTCTGTGGATCTGATTCAAGCCCCAAAGTTTGTACAGAAAGTATTTTCATTATTGAGCTTGCTTACCCTAGTTCATCCACTTAGCCTACCCCTCTTGGTCAACATTGTCTATCTAAAATCCAAAAATCACTCTGTGGAGTTTATGAAACTATGTCAACATTTCCTAACTAGAATTTCAAAATCTCCAAAAATGGATTTACTGCTTTTATACAAATGTAAAAATAAATAAATAATTAAATGACATAAATAAAAGTACTTCCTTTTTTGTAAACTATCTTCAACCCACACTTTCACCTTTGTGTCAAGATGAAGACACAACTCTCATGAGAAAGTCTTACAAAGACTGTGACAGAGGCATGCTGGGAGATTCTCTAGGGCTGGTGCAGATGTGGGATATATTTAGCCACATACAAACATACACACAGCAAAAATGCCCACCTTCATTAGCACAGCTTCTCATCTCTAAGTGGTACAAGTGTCTCTCAGTGGGATAAGACCTCTTTCTGCCTCTATTGATAGCAAGCTTTCCACTCCTGCAGAGAGGAAGCTCAAAGAACAGAGTTCAACACCTGGATGAGGGGAAAGGAGCTAATTATTGCAAGCATCTCTTCTCCCCCTGGTATTTCCCTTTATTAATGCTGAAGCTTAGTCATGGCTGGATTGCTCATCTCTGGCTTCATTATAACACAATGATCAAAGTCTGATTCCACATCAAATAAGTCTACCTCAAATCTCAATGATGCCAACACCTTAATCCACTTAATCAATGACAGGGGGAACATTTCTATGTCACACAGTAACATGCTTTGCAAAACTGCTGCTTTTAAGAAAGAAAATAGAAAAGTTCTAAGGAAAATCAATGTTATTCTCCAAAGAAACACTGTATTGTGGACAGAAGAAATGAATAAGTGGATCAGACTGCTTTCTGAGCAAGACTTTGAGTCTCCAGAACCAACATAAAAGCCATACACACACACACACACACACACACACACACACACACACACACACACACACACATCTCTATAGTATTGAGGGGAGCAAGAAGGTGACTGAGCTTTGCTGGCTGCCAACCTAGCTATAGGGTCAATGAGGCTTTCTCTCAAGGAACTAAGTTGGAGAGTGATAGACTAGGATATCTCACATTACCCTCCCTCAAACCTCCAACCTCTGCCCATGCCACATAGAGGCATGTTCCTGCCTGTACATGTGTACAGAAACCACACATATGCTACAAACCTATATCAAATACACCCTCACAGATATACATACATGCACAAAGAAATGTCATATTTACTGTGCTAAGACATCAGCATCAATAAGGGGCAAATGTCAAAAGCTGCAGTGGGGTGAAAAGGTTCATCTTTAACTCATCTCTGCAAACATGCATGGTGACTCTAAGAAATGGGTTCCACCTTTTGTCCCATATTTTTGCTGCTTGCAGGAATAGAGAGGCAAGGGCTAGAGCTTTAAGGAAATGTCTAGTGAGATAAGTGTGTGTGTGTGTGTGTGTGTGAGAGAGAAAGGGAGAGAGAGAGACAGAGAGAGAGAGAGACAGAGAGAGACAGAGACAGAGACAGAGAGAGACAGAGACAGAGAGAGACAGAGACAGAAAGACAGAGAACTTGTCTATGTATACAAATGCCTGTAGAGGCTAGAAGAGAATATTGGATCCCACAGAGCAGGGGTCTTTGACACACATGGGCCACCTCTCTTGGCTCTTGGGAACTGAACTCAAGTCCTCTGTGAAAACAGTAAGTGATCTTAAGGGTTGAGCATCCTTGGTTTGATGTTTGTTGTTTTCTTGACAAGGTCTTTCACTGGAGCTCACCATGTAGGTTAGCTGGACTATAATGAGCTCCAGGGACCCTTCTGTCTCTGCTGGGATTACAAGTTCCCTCTTGCCATCACATCTGCAAGGCAAATATGACCACTGAGCTCTCTCTCCAGTCCTGAACATTATTTTAAGTAATACATGACCCTCAAAGCACTGGATGTCTAACTCCAGCAGACACAGTGCATTCATTAACTTATCATTACATTAACTAACCAGAGACAAATGGAGTATGGTCTTCAAAGGGAATTTGTATCTAAACTAGAGACTTATTGGCAACACTAAACACATGATCAAAAATTTTAATCACATATTTAAGTGGTAAATATGACATATATTTTCCAGTATTTTTAAATGTTATTCACTTATATTGTGTGAATGTAGGACATGCATGTGCCATTGCATAAACTTGGTCATAGGACAAGTTTAGGAAGTCAGTTTTTCCTTCTACCACATAAGTTCCAGTGATGAAACCAGGTCCTCACAGTGATCAGCAAATGCTTTTACCACTGAGCCATCTTGCAGAATTCTACATATCCATTTTAATCATTCTTCTTAAAGATTTTGTTTTATTTTTAGCTGTGTGTGTGAGGGGGTGCGGATGTGTGTGTGTGTGTGTGTGTGTGTGTGTGTGTGTGTGTGTGTATACACACACATGTGGTGCAGTGCCCATGGAAGTCACAGGCATTACATCCTCCAGGAGTTACATGCAGTTGTCTGACATGAGTGCTAGTACCAAACTCAGGTTCTCAGCAAGAGCAGTGATTGCTCTTAACTGCTGATTTAATTCCTCATGCCTCACATTGTTGATCAAACATTTGAAATGATTCTGGGTCTTCAAAATGTGTGTGTATCAATAGAGTACTACTCAGCAGGAAAACACAATGATATCATGAAATTTGCAGGCAAATGGATGGAACTAGAAAATATCATACTGAGTGAGGTAACCCAGACTCAGATGGACAAACATAGTATGTGCTCATAAGTGGATACTAGATGTAAGGGAAGGGATGAAGAGACTGCAACCCTCAGCTCCAGAGAAGCTAGCTAACAGGGAAAGACCCTAGGAGGGACACATGGATGGCCCAGCAAAGGAGAATTGGATGAGATCTACATGAATGGACTGGGAGTGGGGGAGGGGTGGTGGAGGGCGAGGAGTGGAGGATGAGAACATAGGGAAATGGGAGTGTCAAGCTGGAACAGGGACAGAGTGGGAGGGGAAGGAGGAAGATACCATGATACATGAGGACATTATGAGAATAGGAAGAGGCAGGATGCCAGCAAGGCTCTCAGGAATCCACAAGGATGTCCCACCTGAGAGTGCTGGCATGATCTAGAGGTTGCCTGACTGGTCTGTTCTGGTGACCTATCTAATGAATACCCTAGGCACCATCATAGAGCCTTTGTCCAGTGACTGATGGAGGCAGATGCAGAGATCCAGAGCCAGGCACCAGGTTGAGCTCTGGGAATAAGAGAGGAGGGATTCCGCAGTCTGGGGATTCATAATAGGAAGAAGAATTTCAGTACCATTTCAATTATCATTCACCTCTGTATTGTATTTTTATTAATTAATAAGTAAATTAAATAACATAGAGTACAGATTTTTCTTCCATTTTGCTCTTTCAAATGACTCAAGATTTAAAATGGCTTATTGTTCAAGTCCATATGCCTAATTTTAAAAAAATATTTTACTATCATTAAAAAAGAAAACAAAATGTGTGTGTGTGTGTGTGTACAAGACAATAAAACTTTGAAAAACTGTTTGTATTATAAAACTTGATTACATAAATAATGAATAATAAATAATGCCTTTATTCTATGTCACCCAAGCAAAGTCCTTGAAAAATAACCAAGCTGTGGTGGTGCATACCTTTAATCCCAGCATTTGGAACGCAGAGGCACAGATCTTTTAGTTCAAGGCCAGCCTGGTCTACAGAGCAAGTTCCAAGACAGCCAGGACCACACAGAGAAATTTTGTCTTGAACCCCCCCCCAAAAAAAGATGCCAAAATATCTTACATTTGCAAGAGAAATATCCGAGTGTCTGTTGTAGAACATGTTAAGGATGCCTGGACTTGTTGGCTTGGGTTAGTCTGTATCAGAAGACAAGGTAATGATGACAAGTGAGGTTGAGCCCTGATTGTTCCCTTTCCTCTCTCCATGTGGTGGAACCCCAAACAGAGAAGCTTGATGCCCTCTTGAAGAGCACGTATCTCTACTTTTCAGTCACTTGAGAAGATGCCTTTTGTCTTGCCATCCCAGGTTACTGGCTAAGTGCCCGCCCCTCTGCTGTATCCTTGTCACTGAAAAAGATGCACTTAGCTCTGTCAGAAGCCAGTCACACTGACACAGTCCACCTGCTACTTAGTCCACATGCCCAGCTTAAAAAACTGGACTCTGTTACCTAAAGGGGAAACAGATGTGTGGGCCGCTGTCAGGTCTCCTGAAGCTTCTGTGAAATACATATTCTTTGGATCTCAAACTTCCACTAAAAGCTGTGGTAGTTTGAATTGGAACTGTCTCCTGTTTGAACACATGATCTCTGGATGCTGACACTGTTTCAGAAGGTTATTGAAATTTTTCAGGAGGCAGAACATCACTGGAGAAAATGTGTCATTGGAGGAAGGCCTTGAATTAGCTCAGCTGCAACTCCTGTTCATTCCCATTTCCTGGCTGCAGACTCAATGTGGTCAGCTGTCTCCCTCTCCTGCTGCTATACCTGCCCCACCAAGACAGCTGTATCCTCTCAAACTGAAAAATAACTTTCCTTCACACACACACACACACACACACACACACACACACACACACACCATATTCTTCATTTTCCACAGCATTTTTAGGCTTTCCCAGATTCATCTTATGTGAAGAGAGTAATAGTGGTGACTTAGATGACCTAGAGGTTATCAGGTGTTCTTGGCCACCTTCCATGTAGTAGGGATAGCATGGCAGTGAGGAGAGCAGTGTTAGCAGGACAGAGGCACACTGTGCAAGCAATGAGCCAGGTCTTGCCTACCCCCAACTCCGAGCCTATGTAGTGGGGAAAATGATGGATTGCAAGAAAGTCTGGAGAAGCGAGTGGCTTTCAGAGGTTTCCGCTGGCACACATTAGTTCTGAATAATAATGTTTCATCATTTCTTTTTCAGAATTACATGATGCACTTTTATCACATCCATTCCCTATTACTTCTATGGCCTTCTCACGTCTTGTCTTCTTCCCACTTCTGCAGACTTCTTCCTCTTTCTAACTAGCTCTCTTTCCGTGTGTGTATGAGAGGTATGTACAGGACTGTGAACAATTTACCAGTGGCTGCAAACTTAAGAAAGTGTCTCTTTCTTCTCCAGCAACCATTGACTGCCTAAAGAACACCAGAGAGGGGTGAATTAAGTTTTACAGAAGAGCTAATTTACTCTTTAGATTAATAGTTAGCCATGTGCACCAGTCTCATTCTCATGTCTGCTTTTCTACAATTATGATGTTGTCATGACCAAATCTAATCATTTCTAATATAACCATTCACTTGCAATATGCAGTATATGAACATGCATATCACATGCACCACCTATAGAACACATGCACCCTTACATATTACCTAACACATGCACACACATGTCATAAACATGTCAGCTACATTCGATACAGCTGCCTTTGGCCAAAACACCAACATGTGGTCAGAGCTTAAGGAAGCCTGAGCCCAGGCTCAACTTGGCTCAAGCAGGAACACATGACTGTGTTTAAGCTTTTAGCCAGAACTTGTGGCTACTCTTTCTTGCTTTCTCTTTCTCTGTCTCTCTGTCTCTCTGTCTGTCTCTCTCTCTCTCTCTCTGGATTTGGAGGCTAGTTAGCTGTTTTGAAATCCCCTTGGATTTCTCCTGTTCTATGCAGACTTGATAAGTCAATTAAGATATTTTAAAGGAAAAAACTATTTAAAAGAGATTTTTTTCCACATTAAAAAAAATGGGTTTTATGTATACATTGGAAGAAAATTGGGCTTTGTTTGATAACATTTAGGCAGTCTGAAAATGGAACAACTATATGAGAAGATTAACGTTGATGGGATTGTGCACATTATTACTTTTCTTATCCTTATTTTACTATTTAAAAAGATAGTCAATTTATTGTCAGGATAAAAGTTTTAGAAAAAACCTGTTAAAATGAATTATAGAGAAATTCAGATTCAGACAGAAGAAATTAACAGTGAAATTGTTTCAGGATTGGATTGTAAGGTTATAGAGAGAAAGCCTGTTTTCACACAATGACACTTAATTTATCTGGTAACCAAACAGCAGCTACCTGGTCAAGTGAATATAAAATATTTGGACTCCAGTTGCAATGTTAGATTTACAAAGGTTTAAGGAGGTAATAGTATCTTATAGCATGCATTCAACACATGAAAAGCAAATGTTAAACTCTTGGTCAACTTATAATAAGATTATACCACAGGATTGGCAAGAGCTGGTATGTGCTGTTCTGGAACCCAGAGCACAGCTGCAGTGGCAAATGTGGTGTAAAGAGGAAGTTAAAACCATAGAAAAACAATGGTATACAAATAAAAGTATACAAATCTTCCAGGATCAGCTTGTTGGAGAAGGCCAATATGCTGCAATACAAAAACAATGTTTATATGATATCCAAACCCTAATTCTATGTTGAATGGCAGCCTTGAATGCATGGGACAGAGTTGAGGAACCAGGAAAGAAAAATGAGTCATTTGCACAGGTTATACAGGGTCCAAAAGAATCTTTCACAGATTTCTTTTTTTTTTTGTTTTTGGTTTTTCAAGACAAGCTTTCTCTGTGTAGCTTTGCACCTTTCCTGGAACTCACTCTGTAGCCCAGGCTGGTCTCAAACTCACAGAGATCCACCTGTCTCTGCCTCCTGAGTGCTGAGATTAAAGGCATTTGCCATGAATGCCCAAAGACTGACTTCGGCAGTAAAGAGAATTTGGAAAATTGAAATATTTACACCATACTATTGATATTTATTCAGGATTTTAATGGGTGACTGCTTTGAGTTCTGAAAAAGCTGATTCTGTAATCACTCATTTGATAGAAGCTATGGCCATCATGGGTATACCTGCACAAATTAAAACTGACAACACTCCAGCATATGTCTCTGTTAAAATGAAACAGTTTTTTGCTTATTACAATATAAAGCATATTACAGGTACACCACATAATCCTATAGGCCAAGCAGTTATACAAAGATCAAACAGGACTCTAAAGGATATGCTACATAAACAGAAAGGGGCAACAAAAAACCCCAGAAAGAGACTGCCTAATGCTCTATTAACTTTGAATTTTCTCAGTGCTAATGAGAAAGGAAAAACAGCTGCAGAGAGACATTGGATAATAGAAAAAAACTACAGAATTAAATTAGCCTATATACTTTAAGGATGTGCTGACAATGGAAACCAGAATATGTTTTATGTTTGAGATGAGCTTTTGCTTTTGTTTCTACAGGAAAGGATAAGAATCAAATTAGATAAAGGTTCGATATGAACAAGAGAAACCTTTTAATTAGAAGAGGTGATCGTTCATCAACCAGCATGGCCATCCAGTTTAAACTAATTTATACCAGTAACACATGCCTTTTCATTTAATCAGATAATAACTTGCTGAAAGGGTACCTCCTCAAAATTTGTCTTGGTGAAAGGTTTTTGTTTTTTGTCTTTTAGGAGAATGAAGGCTAAGGAATCTGAAGAATGCTGGAAAAATGAGACAACTGAAGAAATAGGACAAATTATCTGTCCAAGGAAAAAGAGTAAAATGGCCTATTGGTATATCTATAAAATTTCATAATTCTTCCTAAATATTTATTTCTGCTCTTCTCTAAAGAAATTTAACACTATTGGTCTTCTTGTAGTCCCAGTTCAATTAAAATTTAAAGCTGACTTTGGAGTTGGATAATGGCTCTCTCCTTCTGTAAACTCAAGCATGTTGTTAAAAGAAAAATACAAACTCCCTGTATCATGCCAGAAGAAAGAGGCATCTTCTGACATGAGGTAGGAGGAATACCAAATTAATTAAGGGACTATTCTATTACTAACCTTAATTCTTTGATTATATTCTGATTCTTTTTTTCCATTTTTTTTTTATTTTTTACACATCAGCCATGGATTCCCCTGTCCTCCCCCCTCCCGCCCCCCCCCCCATCTTTCCCCCATCCCATCCCCTCCATTCCCATCTCCTCCAGGGCCAAGACTCCCCTGGGGATTCATTTAAACCTGGTGGATTCAGAACAGGCAGGTCCAGTCCCCTCCTTCCAAGCTGAGCAAAGTGTCCCTGTGTAAGCCCAAGGTTCCAAACAGCCAGCTCATGCACTAAGGACAGGTCCCAGTCCCACAGCCTGGATGCCTCCCAAACAGTTCAAGCTATTCAATTGTCTCACTTATCCAGAGGGCCTGCTCCAGCTGTGGGCTCCACAGCCTTTGGTTCATAATTCATGTGCTTCCATTCGTTTGGCTATTTGTCCCTGTACTTTTTCCAGTCTTGGGCTCAACAATTCACGCTCTTACAGTCTCTCCTCTTTCTCAACTATTGGACACCTAGAGCTCCACCTGGGGCCTGGCTGAGGATCTCTGCATCCACCTGTATCAGTTATTGGATGAGAGTTGTAACTCGACTGAGAAAGTATTCTGATTCTTTAAACTTTTCTTAAAGTATGAATTTTATATCAAAATTTACAAGATTAATATATACATTTTAAACTTTGTTAAGATATTAATGGTCATATAGAGTACTAATACTAGAAAAAAAGGCTTCAATTACATGTCTGTACATTTCTTTGTGTTCAAGTCTCTTATCAGTTTTTTTGCATGTAATCACAAACAGGCCTAACAACAACTGAAGTCTCCAGGAAGAAGATGGTGCCCCACAACAACAACAATTTCACATGGACAATAATAATATCACTAAGCTGACAAACTTTATCTACTGATCAGCTTTGGACTACAAAGTGCTCAGAGCAATTTTGAGAGGGCTAACTGAGATGATCCAGTTTCAAAGACTATTTGAATAAGGACTTGAGATAAACCCTGAATTTTGGCATTATGCACAGACTAGCTAACAAAGGATATAGCTACCTTTCCTAGAATTTGACGATCAACCCAAAAATTTTCTTTTCAGAATAAAGATACCTTCGCCCATATTCAGCAGGAAGCAATTTTAAAAATACGATGCCCACATTCCCAAAGAAGTGGTGTGGGGCTGTTGGTTTTTTGGCTTTTTAATGGGTTTTGGGTCTAGAGTAATTTTCATTGTTTAGGAGGGTTGTTTACAATTGTCAAGGGTTAGGAAAAGAGCTATGCAAAGGAGATTAGATTTAAGGTTCTTGTTTAAAAAAAAAAAAGACAATTACTAGTTTTAAATACTTTAAATTGGATTGGATTATTTTATGTTGTATACAAACTATATAGATAGATAGATAGATAGATAGATAGATATTGTTAGAATATGCTATACATATATTTCTAATCTTGTTCAAGATATTGTACTTATAGTGTTCATTTAACAACATAATGCAATTTGCTGATCCTTGAGTGTTATTATTACCAATTATTAGGATATGAAAAAAATGAAAGTTAGTAGTTAGATATTACAATTGAACTTGTAGTCACATTATTTGTGTTTTCAAGATTGAGCAGATATATTTTAGATAGGTCATTTTCAAACCCTTCAGAGATCTTCAGAATATGATATTAAAATATTTTAATAACTTCATTTTTTTTTCTTTTTTGTTATGACTATGAGACATGTTGGCTCCTGTCACTACCAATGTACTTCAGAAAAAATATGGGCATTGAAGAAACTGCAAAAGGAGTTAAATTTCATTGTGGCAAAAGATAGCCACTGGACAACAACATATCCTCGAATCAACTGCTAACAAACAGGACATGAAACAAGGGACTATCATTTCTTGACAATACAACTGTGGTTGTGGCTTTAACAAAATGCATCTTCTGAGGCCAGAACAATATGGCATGATCCCTGAAGTAGCCTTTGCAATCCGGAAAAGATACAATGCCCTTTTCTTCAAAGGCAGCTGAACAGGCAGTGGACTGATGGCTTCTGATGTGCAGTGGAACAGCAGCTGAAACATTTGTTCTTGAAGAGTAACTAAGCTGATAGAGTCAAACCTCTCAATGGTAGACTGGCATTTAATAGAGAGATGTGGAGAAGAATGGGATGCCAAGATGAAGCCATACACACACAGCCAAGAAGAATGGACAGCTGAATTAAAAAAAAAAAATCAACAATTTCCAGAATTTAAAATCCTGAATCATGACATGACACTAGAGAATTCAGGTGCTTTTGGTACATGGACTGCTCTCACCAAATGTGAGTTGAACTGTTAACCCTGTATACATCCTACTTCCCAAATGAGTCTGTCAGATATGCTAAGCCTATCGGCTGAAGATGATGCCCCAACACTTTGGAGAAACCTCAGATGACTGTCTGGCAGCTGGTTGTTTCTATCAACTCACATTTTTTTGGAAGCTGGTTGCATGCAGTTCCTGTTTTTATTATTATTATTTTTAGGTAGGTATTATTTCCTTCTTGGGTCTCTGAGGGAGTTGAAGATTGGTTAGTTATTGCTGTGGATATCGCTCTGTATAAATAAAATGCTGTTTGGCCAGTGGCTAAACAGGAAGTATAGCAATTGTTTAAAACGCTTTACATTGGTAGAGATTTTAGTCTATTGATACAAACTTAAAAGTTAATTTTGTTATACTGTATGTGTATTTCTACTCTTGTTTAAGGTATTATGTTTATATCGCTCATTTAAAATTGTAATCGATAATTAAAATTATATTAATAATTAATCATGTATGATAATCATACTCGTAGTCATGTTAGTTAAGTCTTCTAGGTATACATAGAAATATTTCAGATAAATAGGTAATCTTCAAATACTTCAAAGACCTACAGAATATGACATTTAAAATATTTTTAAAATTTAGACATTCTGGACAATGAGACATGTCTGCTCCTGACAACACCGATTTACTTCAGATAGGAGGATGGGCATTGAAGACACTTCATATCTTATCTTCGCCTTGGCAAAAATAGCCATTTGGGCAAGAAACTGTTCTTGCCTGGACTGTTTGATGACTGGACATGCAGGACCCATAAAAAGGTAACCACTAAACTTTGTTTGACAAAATGGTCCTTCAGGTACCTGCTTCACAGAGGAAACTGCCAGAAATTCTACAGGACACTGAGAAGTGACCAAGAGACTCTAGCCCTGTGTGCTAAAGACAAATGCCCCAACTTTACAAAGGAACATTAGGTGACTGTTCAGGTTGCCAGCTGTGTCTATCTACCCTGCAAGACTCTCAAAAATTATTTGCATCCTTCTCCTGTTTCTCAGGTAATAATATATCCTTCTGAGGTCTTTGATGTGGTTGAAGAATAGGTAGTTATAATTTCCTCAGTTATGATAAAAGATATGTTAGATATAAAACCTTAGACTCACAAATATAAAATAAATAAAATATTTTGTTTAATTTTGCCAAAACAAATAGACTAGATATTATAACTATAATTCTTGCTTGATAATTGTTTTGTTATATGTAATTTTATTATTTTAAAGTTAAAACCTTCCTATAAAAAAAAAAAAAAAAAGAAAAGGGGAAGTGCTGTGGATATCACTCTGTATAAATAAAATGCTGTTTGGCCAGTACCCAGACAGGAAGTATAGGCGGGACAAGAGAGAAGAGAATTCTGGGAAGTGGAAGGCTGGGAGAGAGATACTGACAGCTGCTGCCATGAGAAGCAATGTGTAAAGACACCGGTAAGCCACAAGGTATGTGGCAAAGGCATGCACCACCACCACCCGGCATAGTTATTGTACTTTTGTATATAGTTTTTCTTATATTAGTTATAACTTTTTTCATTTTTCCTTTTTATTAAATAAAAAAGGGGAATAATTGTGATATTTTATTTGTACTGAAATGTGATTTTATTTGTATATTAATAAATAAAGTTGCCTGGGGGTCAGAGCTAATAGTGATAGCAAAAGCTGGGTGGCAGTGGCACACACCTTTAATCCCAGAGCTAGGTGGATCTCTGTGTGTTCAAGGAAACAGCCAACATGGAGACACACACCTTTAATCTCAATACCAACCTTAGAAGACCTGGAGGTCTGTATAGACAGGCAGTGATGAGGAGGTCATGTGGTTGGTTTACAACCAATGAGAAGGCGGAACAGAAAGTCAATAAAAGGACAGACACACAGGAAATAGGCCTCTTTCTGAGGGGAAGGACGACAGTGGCAGCTAAGGGTAAGAAAGGTGGTTTTAAGTCTCAGCTCTCAGCTTCTGCTCTGAACTCTTGGTCTTTTAACTCTGCAATTGGCTCTGTGTTTCTTATTTATAAGACCATTCATCTAAACCAACCTCCCACTTAAACACCATAAAGAAAAACAAGCACATACTACCTTATATACACACACATACACAGAGATACAAACACACACACCACCACACCTTAGTACTGAATACTACACACACAACACAGACACGCATAACACCTACCATATATGCACACACACACACACACACACGCACACACACACACACACATACACGCACACACATCACACATAATATTGACTTATATTGCTAAACAATCACAACACTTTATATCTTGCTGATGAGATGACTCAACCTGCCAAATACTTGCCTTGCAAATGTGAAGACTTGAGTTTAATCCACAACACACATGTAAACAAAGACAGGCATTATATTTGAGCTTGTAATCTTACTGCTGGGGAAGCAGAGACTGGCAGATCCCCAGAACTCCCTCACCAGCCAGCATAACCTACTTGGAGAGCTACAAGATGAACAGCTCCTGAGTCAGGACATTGGGAGTTCTACTCTAGATTCCACATATATATCCTCACACATGCACATGCACCTTCATACAAGCAAACATGTAACTCTACAGACAAACCTTGCACCAGGAAAGCAGCCATAAAGGAGTTAATTGGTTGGAAAGGCATGAATCACCTCACTTGCTCCCGGAAGTCTTAAAGCCTCCCTTGGCTGGGTTCCAGAGTACATGCTAATTTGCATGGCTGCAGTAAGGTGATCTACTTATTAAGACAATGAAGCTAAGCACTAGATTATAACAATTAACTCCTTGAAAATAATTATTTAACCTTCATTCAAATTTATCAGTCACCAGGGCTTGGTTGGCTCCTGATCACCACCAAAAACTTCTAGCTGGAAAGAATTTCTGTGAACAGGTCATAGGATCCATGCCCCTGCTTTTACTGTAGTTTCATCACTGAACAATCTTAACAAGCTCTCATAATTAATTAGAGTCCCCTACAGACAGCCCACATGACTTCACTCATCAGTGACTGTTTCTTAATTTAAAGAGAAAAAAATCTACCTTAATAACTAAATGAGTGTTGTATGCAAGTCATAAAGAGGGCAGGGAAATTAATTGAAATTGACTTACTTTCTGGAATCTGGCTGCATGGTGTCTTCTAAGTATAGGTTCTGGCAGCGATAGGACATACTGCCTTTTAGACTGCAAAAAAAAATCAACATGGATCAACATAAGTTAGAATGATTGACAGGCTCTTAGGTTTGCAGTTTCTTAATTCTTAATATCTCTTTCCACTTGTCTAGCTTATGTTTCCTCCTATTTTAGCCTGTCTCATATCATTTGAATTTCTTTTACTCTATCCTGCAAAAAGATTTAAAAATCTTCCCAAATGATAGAAATTTATGCAGTGTATTCATAGAAATGTAAAAATAGAAAAATGTGTTTGAAAAAAGGACTAAGAAAATCAGCTAATATGTTTATAATAAATTATAAAGTCAAGTTTTATCTTTCTTTAGAATTTTCAACAATAAGTAACTGTGATTTTGATAATACTAATAAAATGATGTGATGATTGTGACAGTAATAAAAATAATAACTACTATGGTAATTACATGAACTTGAGGGAAACTATTTTGGTTTAGGGCTGGAAAGAGGGCTTGGTGTGTAAGTGTGCTTACTACTTGAGCATAAGGATCTGAGTTTGGATCCCTTGAACCCACAAAATTGGACATGGCTTCACACAGCTGTAATCCCAGTGCTGTGGGATGCAGACTTAGTGGCAGACCAGTCCAGCCACAAGCCAATGAGCCCAGGTTTAGTCAGTGACCCTGACTCAAGGAAATAAGGTCTAGAGAAATACAGAAAGGCACAGAATGCTTTCCTCTGCCTTCTGCACACACACACATGGACAACTCGACTACACAAAAGCCTGCACTACACACAGCTTCTTATTTTTGAGGCACACCTTATTCCCTCTCTAAAACATGATAATTGCCTTTCCATCAAGTCCTTCTACAGTACTTTCCCTCGGGGGCTGTTGTAGAGTTTAACAAAGCAGCCTTCATAAGATCCTTACATGCTACATGTTCTCTTCCTATATAGTTATGTTTTATGTTATATCAGAAGAGACTTCACTGAAATTGCACTAAGACATTTTATATATCAAAAATATATCATCTTTTTTGTTGTTTTTCCTTTTGTGCTGCTGGGGCTTGACCTAAGGGCCTTGTGCCTGCTGTAAGCACCCTACTACTGAGTTGTGCCTCCATCCCTAATGCCTTTGTTTTTTGCCAAAAGCACACAGCCAGAAAGTTAGACATCAAGTCAGCAATCTCTCCCATACTAATGGCATTAACCTTATCCAGTAATGCCAATCACCAAACAAAAAACAGCATGGCCAGTGACAGGCATACATGGGTACTATAGACTTTTGTCCAATAGTAAGGTTTTAGTATTTTCTATCTGGACCTAGTACAGTAATTAGATATTTCAATTGCATATTTACTTTGTTAAACAATTGGTGAAAGTAAAATGGCAAAATAAAAACTGACAAAAGACATTTGTGTTGGTTTGAATGAGAATGCCCCCCATAGCTTGCATAAATGAATAATTAATCACTATGGAGTAGAACTGTTTGGGAAGGATTTGGAGGTGTGGTCTGGTTGGAAGAAGTATAAGAGGTCAGTGGAAGTGGACTTTGAGGTTTTAAAACCTCAGTCTCTTGCTCTCTTCTGTTACCTCTGGATCAGATTGCAAATCTCTCAGCTATAGGTTGCATTCTGCAATGATGTTCATGGATAACCCTCTAAAACTATAGAAAGCAGGCTCCAGTTAAAGAAGAATAGTAACTAAGACAATGTTTCTAGAGGAAATCTTGCCATACAATCAATTAACTGTGAAGTCTACAGTTCTCATGCTGCTGGATCTGGTGCAGGTCAACTAGGCAAATCATCTCTAATTCTGCAAGAGAGGAGCTTTGTTTAATGCTGCCCATGTATTATGAGGATTCCTTGCAGCGGGCATAGGCCAAGACTCTTCTCATTCTTTGAAGAGAGAACAAACACTATTATTGTAGGAAATTTGGCCATTCAAAAAAACATGTAAATTTCACCACAAATCCTTAGGGCTAGTATTTCTGATAAATAAAGTAGGATTAGGTAAATATTGGGGGAATAATATATTTTTATGCAGAAATGGGTCACTTTAAAACATGACCAGAGTACATGTGCATGGGAAGACCAGGCACAGAACACAGAGTGAATGCAGCCCTTAAAAGTTAGTTCCTAGCACAGCCTGCTTCTCCTTCTCTCACTATGAACCCCTGTTTTTCTCTATCAACACCTCCCTCTTCTCTTACTTACACTGGTGACAATAGTCTCCTATTTATTTCATACCTTTTCTGTAGCCATCTTGAAATAAATGAAGATGTTTTCAAGAGACACTTGTGTCCCTTCCTTTAACTGTCAGACTATTGAATTAGTACATAGTCCCTGAGAAATTGAAATTTCCCCAGAATCTCATGCTGGCAAGGAAGAGGCCAAGGAAGGGCCAGCCAGAGGGGAACCAGTCATCCAGAAAGAGATTTCACACATTTCTCACAATTTATTGGAACACCTTGCAGACAACCTGGAGCTGAGTGGATGATGTGTCAGTGATGTACAGGACAACACCTTAGCCAGGAATGCTTTGAATGATGGGTCAGTGATGGACAGGACCACACCTAAGCCAGGAATGCTTTGAATGATGGGTCAGTGATGGACAGGACCACACCTTAGCCAGGAATGCTTTCCTGTGTATTCCTTTTGTCCTCTTTTAAACTTCGATCTCATGTAAGTTCCCTAAAGATGGATGTAGGGTTCACTGAAGCCCTTTGTCATTCTTTCTAATATGGCCAAATTGAAATCTGATTTCCACCATTACTTGCTATTGAACAAGTGAGGAGCAGGAGCCAAGCCTTATTTACTAGGTATGCCAGGACCAGTTTTTGATCCTCATAACATAAGGAAATCTTTCTGTATGCAATTATTATTATTTTTCCAGAATCCATGACTTCCTGGAAGCCATCCTAGTTCCTCCAAACTTCCCCCTCCATTTTATTTCAATTTTATTCCCTACCATTCTTCCTTTCTGGTTCCACTGAGCCCAGACAATGTATTTACATTATGCTGTACTGTTTAGTGTATATTATCTATTAAAGTTTTGATCTACTTGAATTTGATTGGCTTATTTGTTGCAGTGAGGGGCTGTGCATAGAAAAACAGAGACAAAAGACAGCGGGACATTTGCGTCAGCAGAAAGTTTATTGAAAGAGGGAGGAAACCTTAAATACAGGCTTACAGCACAATGGGAGAACCCCTGGAGAGCAGAAGTTCACTACTGATGTTTACAATCTTGCATCTAAGCTGTTAACTCCTAATATGCAGGATACACAAACAAGGAATTTCTCTTAAGCATTCAGGAGGGTGGAAACCTGCAAGGAATCAGCATAGGGAGGACATCAAGGTCAAGGTCGGCCAGCAAGGCAACAGGGGCAGGGCCCTACACTTATTCTTTTATATTGCCCAAGATGACTGCATTAACCATGTCTCTTTTACTTTGTGCATTCTGATGTGTCAGCTGTGCTGACTGATGTCTGAGGATTTACTGAATTTTAAGGACCCTCCTGCTCAGGGCTAAACCAGTTCCTGGAGAATAGGAGTGACATAAGCATGTACATCTTTCATATGCAAATCAACTTCCCAGAGTCCATATGGAACAACCTCTGTTATGAGGTTCTCATATGCAACTACCTCTCTGACTCACTCATCCCACACCCTGGTACTAGACAAAGATGGACAGCCCATAACCCCAAATCTGCTAACATATAAACTAATCTGAACTTCTGAACCCTATCTCAGTCTCCCAGCTGTCTCCCACCATGCCAAGTATAAAAGCTCCAGACTTTGTTCTCACTTCCTCTGTTTCTTGACTTACTCCTTGAGTGGCCACGTGGTGCTATAGACTCTTTGTTTGTAAAAATGGCTTGGTCTGTTGACTTTATCATCCTTGAAGAATAACTAGTAAAATCTACATGTTAAAGCCCTTCCCTAGAAGTCAATTTCCACAGGAAACCTGCCCAAGTCCTTCCCTCTCTTAGAATAAAGATGGTCCAGTATGTCTCCTCAGAATTTCTGTGGGCTCCACGCATAACCCATGAGAGTTCTGAATAGCAGCTAGTTATGTGGTTGCTTTCCCTGCCTCTCTGTCTGATTCCAACTAAATCTTATATAAACACTTAGCACCAGAGCCTAAAATAACACCTACTCCTAGACTCTCCATATGTTTGTTGAAATGAAATGAATTGAGAAAATGATCCCTGACTACCTCAGCATAACTTTGAAGAAAGATATACAGGAGAAACCAGATTGGTCTGGCTCAGAATATTGAACATTAATACAGAAGAGAATACTGGCTACTATAAGTCCCCAGAGGATGCACAAGAGACCCTCTACCAACCAAGGACAGCTCAAAAATATTTATGGTGGTGTGTGTATGTACATACATGCACACACAAATGCATGAATATTTTTGTAGTATGTATATGTATGTGAAGCTGTGTATGTACGTTTTGTTCATGTGTGTAGAGGACAGAGCTCAATGTTAAATGTATTTTTCAATCACTCTCCATGTTACTTTTTGAGACAGGGTTTTTCACTGAACATGGAGCTTGACAATTAGGCTAGATGAGCTGGAAAACAAGCCCCAGTAATCATACTGTCTCTTTAACCCTAGTCCTGCAATAACAGACATGTGCTTCCATGCTTAGCCTTTATGTAGATTCTAGAGCTCAAACTCTGGTCCTTGGGCTTGCATAGCAAGCAGTTCACAAACTGAACTATCTCCCAAGCTCTAATTTGCTTTTCAGTGTCTTGCATTCAACAGAACTTATGGATTATTACATAATAAACTTACGTTTAATAGTTGAATGAAAAATAACCCCAAAGGTGTGAATTAGGAGCCTAGAATTTTGTACTGAATAGTATAGCATATTTACAAATGGAGGTTACTAGGAAACCTTCATGAAACTGTTACATGTTGATAGTCAGGTTAAATTCAATCTGTGTTTGTAGCCATGATCACCCATATTTGGCTCTTTGAGAGATGCACATTTTTTTTTGTTTTTTTTGAGACAGGGTTTCTCTGTGTAGCCTTGCACCTTTCCTGGATCACACTCTGTATCTCAGGCTGTCCTCAAACTCACAGAGATCCACCTGGCTCTGCCTCCCAAGTGCTGGGATTAAAGGCGTACGCCACCACTGCCCGGCTGAGCTGCACATTTTATGTTGACACAGTCACCCTACCTTCCTTCTGGGCACTCTGTTCTCCCTATGTATCTGTGACAGGATCCTCAGCACTTATTTGTATTGATTTTTGTACCTCCATGTCTTCAGCCAGTCTGTCCTTAAATCGACCAGTAAAGTGACAAGGTCTTGTCTTCACTGTAGTCAATGTCTCAAAGAATTCTTAAAAAGCCAGAGCTCACAAAGTTCTTAGGCAAATAAGGTTAGATCACTCAAAATCCCAAAATTAATTTCTATTGGGTTCTTTGGTCAATGACAATGGAGATCAAGAGACATCCCAAGATGCTGTCTAAGGCATCTGTGACACCTCCCTTCAATCAAGCCAAGATTCTTCTTTATTTTACTTGTGTATGGTGTACATCTGTGTGGGTATATATGCTCACATATATGGAGGCCTATAAAGACTAGAAGAATCTGTCAGAGCTCATGAAATTGGAATAGCAAGTTGTTGTGAGTTGCCCTATATGGGTGCTGGGAGCTAAATTCATTTCCTCTGGAAGAAAAGAAAGTATAGTGGAGTGTTGAGCCATCTCTCCTACCCTTAAGACTTTTGATTTTGACTTAAGCATCTTAACAATAGCTATCTGTATTATTTGGGTGGCTTCATGGGGGATTTTAAGGAATTTTTATTGATTTTTTCCAGAAAATGAGATCACTGGACATAATAGGCTGACAAAATAAAATCATAGGTCATAAAGGTGAAAAGCACCCTTTCTGTGATGGGTTACAAGGGAGTTAGACATGTGTCTTGACTATAAAACAAGTTCATAATCTTGTTTGAGAGATTGGAAAAACATTACAAATTTACAGCTTGGGAATGAGAGAAGTTAAATTCATTGTTACTTTAACATTCATACTTGAAATATCTTTATAAAAAAGAGTATCACCTCTGCATTGTCTCGATAGCAAGTTTTTTCGTTGTACCAAAATTCTCCTTTCTCAGATGAGAAAATTCAAGTAAGTACCGCTTTCTCTTTCAAAAATGCCTGCATTTTCCCTTCATTTCTAGCATGTCTCACTTTTTATAAATTTAACAAATACAATATATATTTCCATATTTTTTCAGCCTAGATCTATATGAAGAAGAGAAAATGTGAGAGAGAGAAGTTTGAGAGTCACCGAATCAACATATATGTGTTGTGTGTCTGCTTCCTCCTGTCTCCCTCTTCTTATACCCCCTCTCCTATAACACTTTCCTACACACAGAATGTCAGCAAAGGATACAGATCTTACAAACATGTTATTTGACTTATCTTAAAGTTTTAAGGATCCTGAGGCAACCTGCTCTACAGTTTTAGATCTTGATTAAACACAGATGTCATAAGGGAGCAGGCTATAATAAAGGGGGTACAGTCACTTTCATATTAACTTCACACTACCTATTGCAAATTCTTGCTAAAATTTAATAAGTCATCTGACTGAAATAATTATTTTAGGCAAATATCTGCTCTGTTATATAATAATTTAGTCTACTACCCAAATATATAGTATGATAGCAGTGTTGCCAACTTGTCAGAATCTAGGATCATATGAGAATCATGTCTATGGGGATGCCTATAAGGCATTATGTTATTAGATTAATTAATGAGAGAAGACCCATCTTAACTATGGACAGGATCATTCCCTGGGTGTGGATACTGGATTATAAAAAATGATTAAAGTGAATTGAATATAGGCATTCATGTGTTTATTACTTTTTACTTTTTGATGGTTGATTTGATATGACCAGCTGCTTCAACCTCCATGACCTTGACTTCCTCACCTCAGGGCACTGTTCCTTTAACTATAAGTCACATGGGTCTGTTTCCCATGGAGTTGCCTTTTTCAGAGTGCTTTGTCACAGCTAAGGGAACAACAACAACAAAAAAAAAAACCTAAAATACATAGTCATTGTTTTAAAATCATATAGGTGAATTGTAATTTCCATAAAATTACAAATGATGGGAATTCAGAATTCCAGTTCTGGTCAGAACTAATGGAAAAATGTGGCTGAACCAGGGAGGAAATATTTAGCTTGTTTGTGTTGCCATAGACTGTATTTCAATGCTGACCTACATTCTTAATAATGGTGTTCTATGGAGTTTTCCATTCTCATTTTAACATTCTTAGTATTTATGGTACATGATTCTGTAACTGATATTATAGGTACACAAATTCATATTTTATAAGCCTTTTAGTCTTTATAGAAGTAGCATTGGCTAGAATATTTCCAGTAAAATCCTTTACTACAAGTAATTTTGTATATAATATCATTTAAATAGATTCTCTGAGAGGAAACAAAACTTGAGAGAAATGCCAAAATCAGTCACAGGGAAGAGAAGCTTCTTTGATCAAGGCTGAGGATAGCACCAGGCCAAGATTCATGGCTAGTCAAGGCATTAAAACAACTGATTGTTCAGTGCTCAGCCTAAAATAGGACACATATATGACCCCCCTCCAAGGCCCAGGGATCATCCTATAAGAGGTGGTAGTAAGAATGTAAGCTCTTGCTTGGCAGTGGTGGCACTCGCCTTTAATTCCAGCACTTGGGAGGCAGAGGCCGGTAGATTTATGTGTGTACAAGGCAAGCCTGGTCTACAGAATGAGTTCCAGGATAGGCTCCAAAGCTGCACAAAGACACCCTGTCAAGAAAACAAAAACAAAAACAAACAAACAAAGAATATAAGCTCTTGGTGATGCAGATGAGGCCTGTGAAATGCTACCACACAGGCATGACATTCATGAACTCTTAGCAGCTATGGCTGTCTCATAGATTCTACACAAACTGAGCCCTTCAACATTTGGTCATAGATGGGAGACAGATTTATGGGGCTTCAGCCAGGGAAGATAATGACAAGTCCAGGCTGCTGGAGAAGAGGATGTCTCTATATTCTCTGTGGTAGCCTTTGGTAAATTACTCATGCTCCTGTGGACAGCTCCACAGCCATGTCTGTTCTAGCAGCCCTGGTTAAACTTAATGGGTCATAAGGCAAGACAAAAAGATGTGGAAATGGATTGGGCCCTTGGTGGAAGGAAGTGGAAGTTTGATGGGTTATTAGAGGGATAGGGAAGGGAAGAAGGATGGTGATGGCAAGAATGTATAATATACAGAGATGAAATTGTCAAGAAAAAAAAATGAAAATAAAAAACAATTAAAAAAAGCCGTAATACCAAATTTTCAAATAAGTGGGTTGATTCCTTGGACTTTTAGTCATACTTCCTTTGTAACACAAAAAGTAATTCTGGCTAGTTAACACAATAAGGGAAATTTGGTGAAGGTACCAAGGGGTTAATGGTTCTGATGGCCTTGTTGTGGCTAGAAATAGTCATGCCAAACCTTTTGACATTGTGACAGGACATTGTCATTTATGAAGTTCATGCTCAAGAGTTATGCAATCAAAACTGAGTGGTGTGATAATCTCAGGACTCGGTATGCAGAGGCAGGCAGATCTCTGTGAGTTCGAGGCCAGCCTCGACCATATATGGAATTCCAGGACCGGCTCCAAAGCTACAGAGGGAAGCCCTGTCTCGCAAAACAAAATAAACAAAAGAGAGTTGTACAATAAAATTTTTTAAATGCACAGAGAAAAGTTTCATACTTAAAAAAATTTTTATTAACGCTTTGAGAATGTCATACATTTTATTTTATTCATATATGTCTCCAATTCCTCTTCTTAACTCCACAGACCTAGTCCCAACTTTCTACCTCCTAACTCTGTGTCCTCTTTTTCTGTTATTATTATTCAATGACCCATAGATTTCAGTTTGTGATATTGATATACTTCTGGATGTGGAGCCATCTATTGGAGCATACCCTTTAACAAAATTGACTCTTCGACAGAACTGAATCTGGTAAACTGCAGTAATGATCAGCATGACAATCAGTGCCCATGGCAATAACCAACTGGTTCTGATTGAATTTAAGATCCATTCCAGAGGAAGAAACACATGCCTGATACTGCAAATCTGTCCAATAAATTATGGTTTGGGAGTTCACAGACCCTAGGGGTGAGTCCACTATTATTATTTTGCAAAATAAACATAATATCAAGCATCTTTCTAAATTAGTATCTCTCCACTATAAATTAGTGTAGCTCTCATAACATTTCAAGAAGGCTTAAGATTTTGTGCTTGGCCACAACCAAAGTTATCCTATGGCCACAATCCATAGTTGTTCATGAACCTCTGATTGGACACTCCAGGTAGAACATTTCTAACAATGTCTGCCACACCTAATAAATGATTCCCTTTGGGTTTGCTAAATATTTACAGGGAAGAGACTTTTAATGAACCCCTTTGCCACTTGGGTTAGCCCAAAAGTCCAAGAAAGACTTTGACCATAATTTGGATCTCTCTGCACCAAGGCCATCTATGTACTAGTTAACTACCTTTTGAAACTGTCCTAAAAAATAAGAATTCAAACTTGAGCCATGTGGCAGAGAAGAGAAGTCTAGTTGAAGATTTGAGATTTTGTACTTCAAAATCTATCAACACATCCCTATCACGGTAGTGATTCACACAGAATACTACACACTTAGGTCTCATGCATAGGAGAATATTACCACATCCAGCCTTTAGACAAGGAGACAAAAGTTATTGTGATGAAATGAAATGCAGTAGCTACAGAACAACTAATGCTTAGTTAACAATTTTATAACTAGGCTGGGGTAGTGGTACTGCAGGTAAAGAGTTTGTCTTATAACCAAGAGGACCTGAGTTTAGACCCCAGGAATGGTGGATGTGGTGGTTTGAGTGAAAATGGTCCAAACTGGTTCATATATTTGAATTCTTGGTCCCAAGGTAGTGGAACTATTTGAAAAGGATTAGGAGGTGTGGCCCTATTGGAGGAAGTATGTCACTTATGGTAGGCTTTAGGATTTCAAAAGATCCTGTCTGTTTGTATCTGTCTCTTTTTGTCTCTGTCTATGTCTTTCTTTCTTTTCCTTGTGCTTGTAGATCAGCTATAAGTTCTCAGCTACTGCTATGGGGCCATACATGACTGTCTGCTGTCAGCATCCCCACCAGGATGGTCAAGGACTCATGCTCTAAAACTGAAAATAAGCTCCAAATAAACTCTTTCTTCTACTAGTTGCCTTGGTCAAGTGTAATTCAAGCACTGGAGTCAGGGGTGGATATAAATGGGTCCTTTGGACTTGCTAGACACCTACTCTTATCTACTTCATAAGTACAAATTCCAGGACAATGAAAATCTCTATGTCTTAATTTTTTTTTTTTTTAGAGTGGAAGCACCTAGTAATGATGTCCCCAAATTGTCCTCTGGCCTCTACAAACATGAGCACATATGTGCATGAACATTCCCATTCCCATGCACACACACAGGAACACACACACACACTAAATGCTTTGTAAGTGGTAGTCTTGCCATCAGATGTGATTTTGAACTAACCCTGATGACTCTAATCCACAATCCCACAAGAGCTGCTTCCCCAGTCCCTCAGTACTGTGTCTCATCTCACTTCTTGGTTTGACTGACTCCACAGTAAGAAGTGGTTCCTGCAGCTCCAGTGAAGCATGTTTAGCACTGTAGATGGGGAGCACAGGAGCCACCTTGGCCATCAGCCCTTTCCTCACTCAGCTGTCAGTGCTGCCTACTCTGCAATGTGATTCACAAGCTAGCTGAGAATCCTCTTCTTGAGCCAGTGGTCTGCTTCTGTGTTCTTGGGGTATCTTAATTCACCCCAACACCTGTGATCCACCCTGCTCTAGGGGACCTAGCAAAGACAGACCTCATTTCAGCAGAATAATATCTCAAGCACTCAAATGATATGAAGACAAGGAACACCAACAGGGTATTTCCTTAAGGTCAGCAACTATAAGGAGCCCCTTTGTACCTAAGCAAATATCTAACCAGACGTCCATAAGGATAATAAACATTAACATAACAAAAGTTGTAGTTTTAGGAGTGGAGCTCAGGACAGGAGACTATCTACTGGAGAGACACACCTGGTTCCTTCCCAGTCCGGAAGGAGAATCAGCAGCTCACCAACCCCTCTATCTTCTGACTAGAATTTGTGGGGAAAAGCTAGCTAAGATAACTGAGGAAGTTTGTCTTCTGGGACACAAAGCATTGGAGAGGAGGGCACACCCACATGCACTGGCTTTTCTTCTAGATCTGGCCACTTCCAGTCCAGATCTGTCCCCTTGAGAAGCCTCCTCCATGGAGTTTAAGAATTGGGTTGACACAGGCTCACCACAGGCAACCATATACTTGCTGTTTGTAGCTCTTTACATACTTTTCTTTTTGTTAACAATATGCTACAATCACTTTTGAGTTACTGTGCATCAAATCTTATTCTAAAGCATGAGAGACTGATTTAAGCTCCCCTAGAAGCATATGTTGAGTCCATTTTTAGGCAGGAAGATCACATACACCCAAAACACAGTATTTTAGTGGAGCCAAATCCCTGGTAGATAACAGTTGTCACAAGAAATTCTGGGTAGATTTGGACATCAGCTCTCAAGAGTGATGTCAACTACTGTTTCTTGGCTATAACTCTGTTATGATCATCCCTGTATGTTACAGGCTGTTACACATCCATTCTCCTGTGAGAGCTCTGAATATGCTCTTTATATCCTCACAGTTGGCACTGTTCCCAGCACCCAGTTAACACTCGGGCCACAGCAGAAGGATAGATAAAGATGTGAGAGGATAAACACCTACTTATGGCTGTCTGCATTGAGAATGTGTGCCATCATCCTGGGAACATCCTACTACCCCTCAGCCCGAGTAGCTGTCTGATGCTAACAATTAAAGAAAGAGAAACAGAGACTGTAAGGTCTCAGATTTGCAGGCTCAAGAGGGACACTGAGAGTGTCCATTTTGGTAAGAGGTTTATTTATTAAGGGAGTTATTAATTTCAGGGGAAGACAATATGGGGGGGAAATCTGAAAGGAGTTCAGGCCACTGATGTTAAGCAGGGGTCTCCTTTTACAGACTTCAGAGGCAAAAAGGAAGTTCTATGTGATCTAGCTGATAAGCAGCCCACTGCATGTGCTTACAAAGAGGCTGTCTCTAATTCACAGACGGCAAAGGTTCAGCATGGGGCTGGATATGTCATCTTCATAACACAGGGCTTAGGGAAGTGAGCATCACAAAATTACCAACAACCATAGTGGGATACCTTCCATTACTTTTACAGCAACCTTCGGGGAAAGAATGCTGCAGATAGACAAAGGTAAAGTGACTTAGGAAATGAGTTTATGGCTTCATATGGGTTCCTAAAGGACTAAAACACAGGTATCCTAATTGAAAAAAAATGGAAACACTCTCACATTTTGTCACTCAGAAACTTAAAAACTGGTCAGGATGATGTACAAAATGGAACAAGCAACAATATGGCTGCCCAGTCATGATAGATAGGTCGTCACCATATGTGTACATATGCATATGGGCACACATATGTGTGTATGCAGATGGGGGCCAGAGGTTAGTTTCAAGTATCTTCCCCAGTTGCTTTCCATCTCATTTTTTAAGACAGTGTGTCTCGTTGTACTGGAGTTCATTGATTCATCTAGGTTGGCTGGCCAGCAAGCCCATGGGACCTACTTATCTCCACATCCAGTGCACCAGGATGTGTGGCTATTTTACATGAGTTCCTCAAAGTTAGTCCTCAAGCTTGAACAGCAAGAATGTCACCAATATAACTATATCCCCAATGCCAGAGACATATTCTAATAAAAGAACATGAGAGCCACCACACCCAAGACCTCTGTGCTGCTTCCAGCAACCCAGGCAGCATCCTCATTTTTCACTATGTTCTTCAAAGTACTGGGTCACAGTCACAGCCTCCTGAGGAACTGCCTCTAATCTCCTCTGAACTCTGCATTTGAAGCTCGTAAGAGAAAGAGAAAAAAAAAAAAAAACAGCAACTAGAGGACTGTCCTAGTGAGTGAAGGAGACAAGAACACAGAGCCTGCCTGTGCTGTGTGCACAGGTTCCTGTGGGCCGTGTACACTCAGACAAGCTTTCACTTGGGACTTCTCTGCTTTCTACCATTATTGCTATAACTGTTTCAGTAGTTTTCATCCTCAAAACTAGAAAGGGATTTATTGTGTACTTTTAGAAATCAGCATGTGTGTTCTGTCTTCCCCCTCACTCAACATGAGAATATCCAATAAGTACAAGGAAAATACTTGAAACAGGTATGTGGTCACTTTGTTCAGCACCAGGTCTACTAAGATACCCAATATTTGAGGCCCAGAAGAGCCAGGAATGTCAGAGGAAGAAATAACTTTGAATTAGCATGTCTGCTTCGGAAGACAACAGCATATTCAAGCTTCATTACCAGCCTGCTCTTGAGAAATGTGCCAAAAATGTGTGTATTCAGAAATCTTTAAAAAAATTATATCTGAGGGTCTACAACATTTCACTTGGTTCACAGAGTAAAGGCACTTTCTTCTAAGACTGAAATTCAATTCCCCAGGGCTCATCACTTTTCAGTAGTGGAAATAGAAAACTGATTGCCACATACACTACACAGAGAGAGAGAGAGAGAGAAAGAAAAAGAGAGAGAGAGGAACACCTGCACACATACATATACAAACACACACACACACACACACACACACACACACACACACACACACGAAAGAAACGGTTGAAAGCACCAACAGAAGAGAAATGCCACAGTACCTGGCGAGGGTGTCAGTGGAGTGGCCTTGGCTCTGTTGCCAGCAGCAACAGCTTGGGGACTACTGTTACTCAGCACACATGCATAGCTCTCCCATGTTGGTGTCCCAGGGGCTGCAGGGAACACAGTTATACTCAAAGCCCTGGGCTAAGGGAAGCTCCCCATTTTATTAGGACAGCGTCTGTAACATGCAGTTTCTGTTACTCAACAGAGAAAGGGAATGAATAGTGTGTGCTGTTAGTTTTAAACCGTCCATTTGCCTCAGCCTGGAATGCAGTGGGAAGAAAGGCCTGGTTGAGGAGTTGAGGATCAGGTTGGCCTGTGTGCACATCTGTGGGAAGTTGTCTTGATTGTTAGTTGATGTGGAAAAACCTATATCCATAGACAGAGGGCCTGTACTAGACATGAGAAAGTCAAACAGGATCAAGCAGCAGGGATCCATGCTTCTGTGCTCCCTTCTCCTGCCTGTGGGCATGAGGTATGAAGTGTCTACCTTGACTGTCCTGCAATTATTGGCTCTTACCTGGAGTTGTAACCTGAGTAAACCTGTGCTCCTCTCAGCTCCTTGTACTTGGAATGTTAGTCACAGTATCAGAAATGAAACTAAAACAGAAGGACAGCCCCTCAAAGAGCTTTCATGGTCTCCATGTGATAGAGAGATGGGGGCCCTCCCACAGGTGCACTGCCCTGAGGAAGCTGTGTGGTCCTCCCTCTCTACATGGCAGATGTCTGAAATACAGGAGAGGAAGTGGACCAGCTACCACTAGCTACCAGAGTGTGAAAATCTGTCCAAGAATCTCCTAGAGGGTTTCTATAGCTTGATCTCAGGGGCATGGTAGACTACAATCTGTTCAAAAATTCTAAAATGAAGAAAACCCTAGTCAGAAAACCTCCCTTGACTTTACAAGCATTATGTAAAGTATTTCTTGTCTATCTTATTGGCTAAATGAAGAACACAATTTGGTTTCTCTCTCTCTTACCCAGCTTATCCCCTGTTTCTCAGAAATGATGCTTTTGGAGTTTTAGGTTTTCCTTCAGTGAATTAGAAATCTGCTCCAAATGGAAATGGGGAGTAAAACCTTGGATAGACATTCTTCAAGGGTCCAATGGGTAGGCTATGAACTAAATGTTCCTAACACTCTTCTAGATGACTCCTCGGTCACTCAGTTACAGGGGATGGGGAGATAAGACAGTTGAGAAAGTGATTATTGTAGAAACAAGGGTACCTTTATTTGATTTCCTCCAAGACCACATAAAGAACTGTGCACTTGTGATGCTGGTCCTGAAGATCTGGGGACTGACAGATCCCTAGGACTCAGTGAGCAGCCAACCCAGCCTGCTTGGTAGGTTCTAAGCCACTGAGAAGCCCTGTCTCAAAAAAAAAGAAAGAAGAAAGAAAGAAAGAAAGAAAGAAAGAAAGAAAGAAAGAAAGAAAGAAGGAAGGAAGGAAGGAAGGAAGGAAGGAAGGAAGGAAGGAAGGAAGGAAGGAAGGAAGGAAGGAAGGAAAGAAAAAAGAAGGAAGGAAGGAAAGAAAGAAAGAAAGAAAGAAAGAAAGAAAGAAAAAGAAAGAAAGGGGAAAAAGTACACAGTGCCTGAGGAACAACACACACCCTAATACATAGGAAAAAATTCTTTAGATTCCCTCTTGACTGACAGCTAGTATGCAAGGAACTCACTCCTTTGTGGATTCCCATATGGAAACTGATTATTGTCCAAGGTTGAGGCAACTGGTGAAGGCAGTTATGCAAGGTACTATACAATTTTCCAAAGAGTGAAGCAATGAAATGAAAAATCAATTCACCAGCTGAACATAAAAAGGATGGATCTCTTAATACATATGATATTGATCAGAAATGTATAATGTCCACTTTAGGTAAAATTCCAAACCTTCGGAGGATGTTCTTGATTTTGTCCCCTTTTTCAATCTTTCCTGAGCACAGCTGTCTCCCATCAGAACTCATCTCCCCTCTTCCATGCTTCACAGAAAAGCCAGGAGCCCACAGGGGTGCCATCTTTCCAGAATTAACCCAGTTCTTCCCTTCCCAGCTCTTGTGCTGAACTTAAGACTTCAAAATCAACCTGGAGGTACCAGGGGCTGAGGCAGCCACAGCTTGTCTTTGCCTGCTCCTTTTCTGCTTGATGAGGCAGCTTTTAAAATAATGCTTCCCTTTATTTCTTATTCTCCCTCTTTAGCCCCACTGCCAACTGGACTTTCCATTTCACATGAGTTTTGGTCTATTCCAATTTTCCACTTCCCTAACTCGAATCCTGCAGTTACAAATGGAATCCCAGCTGCACTAATATCCCCTATTTTCTGGCATTTAACAGATCGATATTTCAAAATGCCATGTTTTCTAGATCAGCAACTGTCTGAATACAAGCACACTGATATGTGAACCATTGAAGTATCTGTAAGTTACATAAACCAGAGGCCAAAGAAGAGAGCTATTGCCTGTGGCTACATGTTTGAAATCGATATTTATTCTTAGCCACGCAGTCCACTACTGACATGCTGGTTTCTTAAGGGTGTAATTGTCGTTGTTTGACATGTCTGAGAGTATGAAACATGAGGATGAGAGTTTTATTCTCAGAAGCCACTTTTGAAAAGTCTGGCTTGGTAGTGTCTGCTTGTGATTCCAGAACAAGGGAGGTAAAGATAGGGGGATCCTTGGGGCTCCCTAGCCAGCCATCCCAGTCTCATGGGGGAGATCCATTCTTGGGGCTCCCTGACCAGCCAGCCCAGTCTTATGGGGGAGATCCATTCTTGGGGCTCCCTGGCCAGCTAATCCAGGCTAAGCTAGTAAGAGTGAGAGATTCTGTCCAAAGAAATTGTGGGAAGTGCCTGAGAAATGTCACTTAGGCTAGTCTGTTGAGAAATATTTGTTGACACTGTAAAGATGTGTCTCTGCTTTCTGATTGGTTTCATGAAGAGCTACATAGCCAGGAGCTAGGCAAGAGAGGATAAGCGGGATTTCCAGGGAGAGAGAAGAAAAGGAGGAGGAATCTAGGAGCGAGGATTTCGCCAGCAGACTCAAGCAAATCAGACATACTGTACTGAGGAAAGGTGAAAAGCCATGTGGCAGATTAACAAAAGCTGGTTAATTTGAGTTACAAGAGCTAGCTGGGGGCGATCCTAAGCTAAAGGCTAAGCTTCCTTATTTATTAAGAAGTCATCTTGTTTTTATTTGTGGGCTGGCAATCCAAAGACAATCTGAAAATAAAGCTTGCTATACTTGTCTGGTCTCCACATGGATATGTCACACCCAGCAGCACACATAAACACTGATGTATGTGTACACATAAATACACACATGCATAAGAATTCAGCAATAGTCTGTGCTTCCACAGTATTAGAGTTTGGGGACAGGAGCTAGGAATTACACAGAACTACTGTTTGCACCCATGCATTTAATGTCTCACAGGACATTAAAACAGCTCCTTACAATCCTCAAGGTGTCTTTAATGAAGTTTCTTCTCCTGCAGGTGAGGAAGTCAGCACACAACAAAATGAAAGACTTTTCTTGAATCTCTGCAGTGAACCAAATATGTGAGCTGTAATCCCAGGCGTCCAAGATTCATAAACTCATCCCAAATTCCAATTTCATATTATTTGGAGACCAAGAGGCAGAGAGTATGGCATGTAAGGACTTAAGGGAAGTGGGAAGTAGTATTCAAAGCATAAAAGATGGAAGAATCTTACTCAAAGGGTAGAACTTCTCTAGTGTAAAGGAAGAAAGGAGACATCTCTTCCAGCAGCAAATAAATTGGTGGTTAGAATTTGAAGTCAGTAGCTAATTATTTGAGTTAGTTCACCTGGTGTACCTTACCCTTGTCCAAGTTAGATTGAATAAATATCTATTGAACATCTACAAGATGTTAGGCCACCGTAACTTTACTTTACAAGCCTTCTCTCCCCCAAGAAAGATGTACTTTGTCCTAAAACTATAAGAATTGATTAATCCTTATCATACCACAACACAACACAAAACAACAAAATGTATCTTTAGTTCTGAGACCCATGGCTTCCTGAAATTCTCACCAACAGTAATTGCTTCAAAGATAGACAGGTAGTGGATAGATTGATAGGTGATAGATACTTACATGATAGATTGATATTATTGATAATAGATTATAGAAAATAGACACATGATAAGTAGATACATACTAGATAGATAGTTGATATTAATGATACCATGTAATAGATGAAAAGGTCAAGTAATTGACATGACCATTTATACTCTGGTATGCTTCCGTTGGTATGCAAGACCATTTCTATGTGCCTCATATTTAAGCCCTCTCTATAATTCCTGTAATCAGCAAGCACACAGTCTCAGGTACTGTCAGCAAACCTTGAAAAGGGGAGATGTTAAAACGCCTCTACAGTCATCACATGCAAACCATACCCTCTGAGTTGGCAAAACCCAAACTGTATGCAATTCTCAAAAGAACATAAAGGCCTCTCAGAGATTCCAAGTCATAAAATAAGCCAGCTTAGAGGCAAGAAGGATGACCCCTATTAAAAGGGGATTATCAGACCTAGGCATGATGATATGACTCCAGTCTGCAGGAACAGTAATTGAATGAGAATGTATTCAAGGAGAATCTATGGTCCCTGTGGAAAGTGTACCTGAGAGACCCATCACTCTTTAGTAACTTTGCCATATTTCTGTGCTACATTATTGAAATGTGCTTAATGAGCAGTCTCCCTCTGAGAAGATACCAGATCCTCAGAGAAGTTGTCATGAAAGATACAGCTCAAATATAGATGGAATTATGATTATTTCTTCGCATTTCTTCCTTGAGCAGTTGAAATGGTGGTACTTTCACTTCCTCATTTTGGAAATACTTTCTATTAATGAAAATAATGCACGTAAAAAGATGAAAATTAACACTTGAAACGTATAAAGAATATAGAGATCAATGTGATCTGTCTGTCTAAACACACAGATAACTCTTGCTATTCAGATATATTAATACCTAAATTTAGATATCCACATTATTTTTATATAGGTAAATGAAATATATGCTTATTTATGATATTTGTAGACACTTTCAATTTTTATCCCAATTTGTTTTTTCAAATTTTCATTAGCCACTATTATTTTTGCTTTTTAGACAGGATCTTCTATAACCTAAGCTAGCCTTGAACTAGCTATATAGCCAAGGATGCCCTTGAACTTCTGATCTTCCTTCCTGTACCTCCCAAGTGCTATGATTACAGGTGAGTGTCATCATGCTTGTTTAATGAGGTACAGGAGAGTGAACCCAGTACTTCCTGCATGCTAAGCAGACACTACCAACTGTAGTTAGAGTTTTCCTGCCTGGCCCACAGTCAGGACAAATCTCTCTCACCTGCCAGATGCTCAGACCCAACCAAGTAAACACACAGAAACTTATATTGCTTACAGACTATATGGCCATTGCAGGCTTCTTGCTATCTAGTTCTTATATCTTAAGTTAACCCATTTCTGTTAGTCTATAAGTTGCCATGTGGCTCGTGGCTTACCAGTACCTTATATCTCGCTTCTCATGGCGGTGGCTTGCAATATCTTTGCCTCTGCCTTCCTGTTCTCAGAATTCTCTTCTCTGCTTCTCCTGCCTATACTTCCTGCCTGGCTACTGGCCAATCAGCATTTTATTTATATAGAGCGATATGCCACGGCCATACAGTTTGTAAGCAATATAAGTTTCTGTGTGTTTAATTGGTTGGGTCTGAGCGTCTGGCGGGTGAGAGAGATTTGTCCTGACTGTGGGCCAGGCAGGAAAACTCTAACTACAACCAACTGAGCTTCATTCTATCCCTGTTAATAGTAAATCCCCATGTAACAAATGCAAACTTAACTCTGCCTAGACATTCAAGCATCTTCCTGTTCACAGGCATTTTCTTTCTTATAAATAGCTAGTAACTGCTCCATGACTTCTGAGAAGCTACTCCACTCTCCACTGAGTCTGCTTTACATATATTATCCCTATCTTTCCTCCTTCAACAGAGCCACATCATACTGCCTATTGGCCTCAACATCAGAGGCAGAATTCAGCTCACCCATCCTGGTCTCACCAGTCGTGTGATCAGGAGTTAGTTCCATCTTGAACTACCAAAGTCTCCATATTTTCTCATCCTTAAAATAGATGTGAATCAAGATTACAAAATAAAATACACAGCAAACACACAGCGCTATGTTGGACACAGAGTAGAACACTTGTCTAGAGTTATGTCTAATAGTCAAACTTAGAGTGGGAGAGATAGCTTAGTGATTAAGACACATACTGCTCTTGCAGAGGACCCTAGTTATGCTCCCAGAACCCACGTAAGGCTTCCCATACCTGCCCCTAAGTTGTGTTTCAGAGGAACTAACATCCTCTTCCAGATTCTGAAGATCCTTGCACTTACAGATATGCAAACCCACATGCAGCCACGTGCATGTATCTTTTAAAAGAAAAGGGAATAGTGGTTGCAGTTAGAGAAAAGTTAGAAAAAATAGGAGAAAAAATACTGCAAATTATTACATTTCTCTAACAGAACTAACACAAGATTCTTGAGCATAATAAACTTTATTATAGTCAAATATGGATTTACAGCCTAAGTCAAGAAAAATATTAAATTTGAAGATCAAACATCACTCTTCACAGAAAAATTTTGAAAATATTTCCCAGAGTGATTTCTTACTGCTCTTCCAAACAACACAACTTGAATAATTTCAGAAAGTTTTTCAGAACCTATCCTTCATAAATTGCCCCATTGCATTTGTGGGAACCATTTCATCTTCTTGGTTGGTGGATTAATTTTATGCTTCTTAATCCATGGTTGATTGCAGGTTCAGTGTGTTACTTATTGATTTGCAGATGCTATTTTATGAATTGTATATTATTCATGGTAATATTATTAGTTGGGCATTCCACAGGCACTTTTCTTTCTCATTGTTTTTCAGTGATTTCATCTGATTACAAAGCATATTGTAACAGAAGACAATCTATATGGGCTTGATATCCTACCACTTCATGAAAAACTTGTAGAAACCTTTTAATATAGTAGCATCATTCTTTGTGTTTTAAATATCCTGTATCCCATACCTAAAAACCTTATAAGCCCCATGCTGTAGGGTTACAGTTTCTGCTGTTAAAATTGAAGCTCTCAAAGATCATATATATTTGCTTTCATTTTTTTATTATTATTATGTGTTTTAATTTGATACATCCGCCATGGGTTCCCCTGTCCTCCCCCCTCCCTCACCCACTCCTACCTTCCCCGCAGCCCCTCCCCCCAGTCCTATGTCCTCCAGGACCAAGACACCCGTGGGGACTCATTTAAACCTGGTGGATTCAGTACAGGCAGGTCCAGTCCCCTCCTCCCAGGCTGAGCATGTGTCCCTGGGTAAGCCCAAGGTTCCAAACAGCCAGGCCACGCACCAAGGACATATCCTGGTCCCACAGCCTGGGAGCCTCCTAGACAGATCAAGCTATTCAATTGTCTCACTTATCCAGAGGGCCTGAGCCAGCTGGGGGCTCCACAGCCTTTGGTTCATAATTCATGTGCTTCCATTGGATTGGCTATTTGTCCCTGTGCTTTTTGCTATCTGGGATTCAACAATTCACACTCTTGCAGTCCCTCCTCCTTCTCGACAGATGGACACCTGGAGCTCTACCTGGGGCCTGGCTGAGGATCTCTGCATCAACTTCCATCAGTTATTGGATGAGAGTTCCAAGATGACTGCTAGGGTGTTTAGTCATCTGACCACCAGACTAGGTAAGATCAGGCCCTCCCTTGACCACTGCCAGCAGTCTACAGAGGATATATCACTGTGGATTTCTGGGGACCTCTTGAGCACTCTGCCTGTTCCTGTTCTCATGTGGTCTTCATTAATCATGGTCTGTTATTCCTTGTTCTCAATTTCTGTTCTTGATCCAGCTGGGATCTCCTGCTCCCCTAAGCTTTCTTTCCCTCAAATCTTGCACTTCATTACTCCCACTGTCATTCAGGTTGTTCATGTAGATCTCATCCATTTCTCTGTCATTGGGTAATCCCTGGGTCTTTCCTGGGGTCCGGTTTTCTAGGTAGCCTCCCTGGAGATGTGTAGCAGTCTAGTCATCTTTGTTTTACATCTAGTATCCTACTATGAGAGAGTACATACCATGTTTGTCCTTCTGAGTCTGGGTTACCTCGCTCAGGATGATTTTTTCTAGATCCATCCATTTTCCTGCAAACCTCATGATGTCATTGTATTTCTCTGCTGAGTAGTACTCCATTGTGTATATGTACCATATTTTCTTTATCCATTCTTCAGTTGAAGGACATCTAAGTTGTTTCCAGGTTCTGGCTATTACAAACAATGCTGATATGAACATAGCTGAGCAAATGCCCTTGTGGTATGATTGAGCATTCCTTGGGTATATGCCCAAGAGTGCTACAGCTGGGTCTTGGGGAAGATGGATTCCCAATTTTTTAAGGAAGCGCCATATTAATTTCCAAAGTGGCTGTACAAGCTTGCATTCCCACTAGCATGGAGGAGAGTTCCCCTTGCTCCACATCCTCTCCAGCATAAGCTGTCTTCTGTGTTTTTGATCTTAGCCATTCTGACAGGTGTAAGGTGGTATCACAGAGTCATTTTGATTTGCCTTTCCCAGATAATTAGGGATGCTGAGCAATTCCTTCAATATCTTTCAGCCATTTGAACTTCCTCTGTGGAGAATTCTATGTTTAGATCTATAGCCCACTTCTTAATTGTACTGTTGGGCATTTTGAGGTCTAATTTCTTGAGTTCTTTATATATTCTGGATATCAGCCCTCTGTCAGATGTGGGGTTGGTGAAGACATTTTCCCATTCTGTAGGCTGTTGTTTTGTCTTGTTGACCATTTCCTTTGCTCTACAAAAGCTACTCAGTTTCAACAGGTCCCATTGATTGATTGTTTCTCTCAGTGTCTGTGCTACTGGTGTTATATTTAGAAAGTGATCTCCAGTGCCAATGAGTTCAAGAGTACTTCCTACTTTCTCTTCTATCAGGTTCAGAGTAACTGGATTTATGTTGAGGTCTTTGATCCACTTGGACTTAAGTTTTGTTCATGGTGACAGATATGGATCTATTTGCAGCCTTCTACACATTGACATCCAGTTATGCCAGCACCATTTGTTGAAGATGCTTTCCTTTTTCCATTGTACAGTTTTGGCTTCTTTGTTAAATTTATATGTTCATAGTTGTGCGGGTTAATGGCAGACTCTTCAATTCAATTCCATTGGTCCACATGTTGGTTTTTATGCCAGTACCAAGCTGTTTTTATTATGGTAGCTCTATAGTAGAGCTTGAGGTCAGGGATTGTGATGCCTCCAGAGGTTGTTTTATTGTACAGGATTCTTTTGGCTATCCTGAGTTTTTTGTTTTTCCATATGAAGTTGAGTATTATTCTTTCCAGATCTGTGAAGAATTGTGTTGGTAGTTTGATGGGAATTGCATTGAATCTGTAGATTGCTTTTGGTAAGATCGCCATTTTTACTATGTTAATTCTGCCTATCCATGAGCATGAGAGATCTTTCCATTTTCTGATATCTTCTTCAATTTCTTTTTTCAGGGACTTAAAGTTCTTGTCATATTGGTCCTTCACATGCTTAATTAGAGTAACCCCAGGGTATTTTATATCATTTGTGGCTATTGTAAAGGGCGATGTATCTCTGATTTCGTTCTCAGCCTGTTTGTCTATTGTATATAGGAGGGCTATATATATTTTTTTTTTGAGTTGATCTTGTATCGTGCTAAGTTGCTGAAGGATTTTATTAGCTGTATCAGTTCCTTGGTTGAATTTCTGAGGTCACTCATGAATATTATCATGTCATCTGCAAATAGGGAGAGCTTGATTTCTTCCTTTCCAATTTGTATCCCCTTAATCTCTCTGATTTGTCTTATAGCTCTGGCCAGAACTTCAAGTACTATATTGAATAAGTATGTGGAGAGGGGAAGCCTTGCCTTGTTCCTGATTTTAGTGGTATTGCTTTGAGTTTTTCTCCATTGAATTTGATGTTGGCTGTTGGCTTGCTGTAGATTGCCTTTATTATGTTTAGGTATGTTCCCTGTATTCCTGATCGCTCCAAGAACTTTATCATGAAGAGGTGTTGGATTTTGTCAAATGCCTTTTCTGCATCTAGTGAGATGATCATTTTTCTTTGAGTTTGTTTATATGGTGTATTACATTGATGGACTTTTGTATGTTGAACCACCCTTGCATCCCTGGGATGAAGCCTACTTGATCATGGTGGATAATTCTTTTGATGTGTTCTTGGAGTCTGTTTGCCAGAATTTTATTGAGTATTTTTGCATCAATGTTCATGAGGGAGATCAGTCTGTAGTTCTCTTTCTTTGTTGCATCTTTGTTTGGTTTAGGAATCAGGGTAATTGTAGCCTCATAGAAGGAGTTTGGTAATATACCTTCTGCTTCTAATGTGTGGAACAATTTAAAGAGTATTGGTATTAAGTTTTCTTTGAAGATCTGGTAAAATTCTGCAGTGAAACCATCTGGTCCGGGGCTTTTTTTGGTTGGGAAACTTTTAATGACTGATTTTATTTCCTTAGGACTATTTAAATGGTTTATCTGTTCTTGATTTAAATTAGGTATGTGGTGCCTATCCAGAAAATTATCCATTTCTTTTAGATTTTCCAGATTTATGGAGTGGAGATTTTTGAACTATGACCTGATGATTTTCTGGATTTCCTCATTGTCTGTTGTTATGTCCCCCTTTTCATTTCTGATTTTGTTAATTAGGATGCTCTCTCTCTGTCTTTTGGTTAGTTTGGATAAGGGCTTGTATCATTGATCTTCTCAAAGAATCAACTCTTTGTTTCATTAATCCTTTGTATTGGTCTCTTTATTTCTATTTTATTGGTTTCAGCTCTTTCTTTGATAATTTCCTAACATCTGTTCCTCCTTGGAGACTTTGCTTCTTCCTGTTCAAGGGCTTTCAGGTGTGCTGTCAAGTCATTAGCGTGAGATTTCTCCATCTTCTTTATGTGGGCATTCAGTGCTATGAATTTCCCTCTTAGCACTGCTTTCACAGTATCCCATAAGTTTGGGTATGTGGTGTATTCATTTTCATTGATCTCTAGAAGTGTTTATTTTCTTTCTTATTTTTTTCCTTAACCCATTGGTGATTCTGTTGAACATTATTCAGTTTCCATGAGATTGTAGGATTTCTGAAGTTTTTTTCTGTTGTTGAAATCTAACTTTAAACTATGGTGTTCTGATAGAACACAGAAAGTTATTCCAATTGTTTTGTATTTGTTGAGATTTGCTTTGTGGCCAAGTATGTGGTCAATTTTAGAGAAGGTTCCCTGGGGTGCTGAGAAGAAGCTATATTCTTTTTTGTTTGGGTGGAATGTTCTGTAGATATTGATTAAGTCCATTTGAGCCATAACATCAGTTAAATCCATTATGCCTCTGTTAAGTTTCAATTTGGCCCATCTGTCCAGAGGAGAAAGTGTGGTGTTGACGTCTCCCACCATTAATGTGTGGGGTTTTATATGTGATTTAAGCTTTAGAAATATTTCTTTTACATATGTGGGTGCCCTTGTGTTTGGGGCATAAATGTTCAGAATTGAGACTTCATCTTAGTGGATCTTTCCTGTAATGAGTATATAATGTCCTTCATCATCTCTTTTGATTGATTTTAGTTTTAAGTCTATTTTGCTGGATATTAGGATGGCTACACCAGCTTGCTTCTTAAGACCATTTGATTGGAAAGTCTTTTCCAAGCCTTTTATTCTTAGGAGGTTTGTATCTTTGAATTTGAGGTGTGTTTCTTGTATGCACCAGGAAGATGAGTCCTGTTTTCATATACATTCTCTTAGTCTGTGTCTTTTTATAGGTGAATTAAGTCCATTGATATTAAGGTATATTAATGACCAGTGACTGTTCATTCCTGTTTTTATTTTTATTTTTTGGTGGTAGTGTGTGTGTACTTCTCTTCTTTGGTGTTTACTGCTGTGGTGTTATCTATTGCCTGTGTTTTCATGGGTGTATCTGCCTTCCTTAGGTTGGAATTTTCCTTCTAGTGCTTTCTGTAGTGCTGCGTTTGTCGATAAGTATTGTTTAAATCTGGTTTTATCTTGGAAGGTCTTGTTCACTCCATCTATGATGATTGAAAATTTTGCTGGGTATAGTAGTCTAGGCTGGCATCCATGGTCTCTTAGTGTCTGCATTATATCTGTCCAGGTCCTTCTGGCTTTCAAAGTCTCCATTGAGAAATCGGGTGTTATTCTGATGGGTTTGCCTTTATAATTCACTTGCCCTTTTTCCTTTGCTGCTCTTAATATTCTTTCTTTATTCTGTACGTTTAGTTGTTTAATTATTATGTTACAAGGGGATTTTTGGGGGGGGTCTAGTCTGTTTGGTGTTCTATAGGCTTCTTGTATCTTTATAGGTATTTCCTTCTTTAAGGTGGGAAATTTTTCTTCTATGATCTTGTTAAATATATTTTCTGTGCCTTTGAGTTGGTATTCTTCTCCTTCCTCTATCCCTATGATTCGTAGGTTTGGTCTTTTCATGGTGTCCTAAATTTCTAGGACATTTTGGGTCTTGACTTTGTTGGTTTTAGTGTTTTCTTTGACTGATGAATCTCTTTCTTCTACCGTATCTTCAACACCAGAGATCCTCACTTCCATCTCTTGCATTCTGTTGGTTATACTTGCATTTGAAGTTCCTGTTTGTTTACTCAGATTTTCTATTTCCAGCATTCCTTCTGCTAGTGTCTTCTTCATTTTTTCTATTTCCCTCTTCAGGTCTTGGACTGTCTCCCTTGCTTTTTCATGATTTTCTTTCAAGGACTACTTGTTTTCTTCTGCTTTAATTGTCCTTTCCTCTAGTTTTTTATAGTGTTCTTCCCATTTTTTGTTTGTCTGTTCCTCTACTTTATTTTTGATTTCTTCTAGCCTCTTCATGATGTTATTTATAAGGTTGTTTTCTTCTTCTTCCATTCCATGATGTTCAGGTCTAGCTGTTGGAGAGGTTCTGGTGATGCTGTATTGCTATTTATTTTGTTGTATGTACTTCTGCCTTGATGTCTGCCCATCTCCTCTTGGGTTCATTCTTGGTCTTATCAGTCTACTTGGTCCAGAGAGAGCTGACAGATTTAGGGAGCCTCTCTCTGGTCCAGATGGAAGCTCTGGGTCAGATGGGAGCGCTGTTCCAGATGAGAATGCTGGCTGGATAGGAGCTGGGGGGCTGGACTCTGAGTCTTGGGAAGTCCCTGATGTCTCCTTATTTTGTCCAGATGGGAGCTCCTCTTGTCCAGATGGGATTTCCTCTGGTATCTGGTCCAGATGGGAGTTCCAGGGCAGGATGGAAGCTGGGGGCTGGTCTCTGATTCTCAGGAAGTGGCTGGAGTCTCTGTCAGATGGGTGTGGGGGCAGGGTGTGGAGACTGCAGGGTCTGCCTGCAATCTTGGAAAAGGGGAGCCTTCCCCCAGGGCCTGCTGATTGGCTGGAAACTGGGGCCAAGTTGGGCAGTTCCTTCCGGGATGGCCCATGTCCACCTGTGGGACCCAGGGTCAGTTGCCTCTCTGACTATAACCCCAGGCACTCACCTCTGGTCCAGATGGGAGTTCCTGGGCAGACAGGAGCTGGATGTTGGTGCTTTCATTTTTTTTTAAAACTTTGGCAAACAAAATTTTATTTTTTAATTTTTAAAAATTTTTATGTATTTTTATTTTATCTTTTTTCATTTTGATATAATTTTTCATTTTTCTTTATTAAGAAAATTTCTACTCACTCCACATACCATCCACAGATCCCCCCTCCTCCCTTCTCCCACCCCCCAGCCCTTTCTCCCAAGCTACCCTGCATCCCCACATTCCTCAAATTGAGGTCTCCCATTGGGAATCAGCAGAGCCAAATACACTGAGCCTAGGCAGGTCCAAGCTCTTGCCCACTGCACAAAGGCATCACACCACAGACATTGGATTCCCAGAAGACTGCCTATAGACTACGGAAAGATTCTAATCCCCCTGCCTGCGTGCCCCCCAAACAGTTCGAGCCAAACAACTGTCTTCAGTATCCAGAGGGCCTAGTCCAGTCCCATTGAGGGTTCCACAGCCACCAGACCACAGTTCATGGGCTTCATCATGGGATGTCATCACTGCACATCCTCCTATCATGATCTCCACGTCCCTCACCTTCAGAATCTCTCCTCTCTTTCATTAATTGGATTCCTGGAGCTCAGCCTGGTGTCTGGCCATGGATCTCTGCATCTGCCTCCATCAGTCACTGGACAAAGGCTCTATGATGACAGCTAGGTTATTCTCTAGACTGGTCACTAGAGTAGACCAGTCCAGACACCCTCTGCACCACTGCCAGCCGACCAAGGTGGGGTCATCCTTGTGGATTTCTGAAAGCCTCCACAGCACACTGCCTCTTTCTATCCCCATGATGTCCTCATCTATCATGGTATCTTCTTCCCTGTTCTCTCACTCCGGTCCCTGTTCCAGCTTGAATGTTGCACATATATACAATGTATATTTTTATTTTATAATTAACTTGATTTCACATATCAGCCACAGATTCCCTCATCCTCCAGCCCTTCTCCCCAACCCACCCCCTATTCCCACCTCCTCCAAGGCAAAGTCTCCCCTGGGAAGTCATACCAGCCTCATAGACTCATCCAAGGCAGGTTCAGTCCCCTCCTTCCTACACTGAGCAAAATGTCCCAGCCTAGGGCCCGGGCTCCAAAAAACCAGCCCATGCACCAAGGACAGGTCCCAGCTCCACTGCCTGAGGGCCTTTCAAACAGTTCAAGTTAATCAGCTGTCCCACTCTCCAGAGGACCTGGTCCAGTTCCACAGGGGCTCCTCAGCCATTGGTTCACAGTTCATGCATTTCCACTAGTTTGGCTATTTGTCCTAATCATGGTCTCAATATCTCTCACTTAGAATCCCTCCTCTCTCTCACTGATTGGATTCCTGGAGCTCCACCTGGGGCTTGGCCATGGATCTCTGCATCTACTTCCATCAGACACTGGATGAGAGTTCTATCATGACAGCCAGGGTGTTCGGCCATCTGATCACCAGAGCAGGTCAGCTCAGGCACTCTCTCAACCATTGCCAGTAGTCTGAAGTGGAGGTATCTTTGTGGATTCTGGAGAACTCTCTAGCACTCTGCTTCTTCCTATTACCCTGGGGCCTTCATTCATCATGTTATCCCTCCCCATTCTCTTGCTCTGCTCCTGAGCTAGCTGGTACCTCCCACTGCCCTAAGCTCTCTTTCCTCCAACCCTTGCCCTTCATTACCCCACCACCTCTAGTTTGTTCATGTAGATCTCATCCATTTCTCTTTGGCAATCCCTGTCTTTCTCAGAGTCCTCTTTATTAGGTAGCCTCCCTGGAGTTGTGAGTTGCAGTCTGGTTATCCTTTGTTTTACATCTAGTATTCCACTTATGGGTGAATACATACCATGTTTGTCTTTCTAAGTCTGGGTTACCTCATTCAGAATGATTTTTCTAGTTCCATCCATTTGCCTGCAAACCTCATCATGTCATTGTTTTTCTCTGCTAAGTAGTACTCCATTGTGTATATGTACCACATTTTCTTCATCCATTCTTCAGTTGAAGGGTATCTATGTTGTTTCCAGGTTCTGACTATTACAAATAATGCTGCTATGAACACATTTGAGCATTTATTCTTGTGGTATGATTGAGCATTCTTTGGGCATATGCCCAAGAGTTTTATCATTGGGTCTTGAGGGAGGTTGATTCCCAATTTTCTAAGAAAATGTCGTATTGATTTCCAAAGTGGCTGTACAAGCTTGCACTCCCACCAGCAGTGGAGGAGAGTTCCCCTTTCTCCACATCCTCTCCAACATAAGCTGTCTTAAGTGTTTTTTATCTTAGCCATTCTGACAGGTTTAAGATGTTACCTCAGAGTCATTTTGATTTGCATTTCCCTGATTAAAAGATGTTGAGCAATTCTGTAAATATCTTTCAGCCATTTGAGCTTCTTCTGTTGAGAATTCTCTGTTTAGCTCTATAGCTCATTTTTTTTTTCCATTGGACTGTTGGATATTTTAATGTCTAATTTCTTGAGTTCTTTATATATTCTGGTTATCAGCCCTCTGTCAGATGTGGGGTTAGTGAAGATCTTTTCACATTCTGTAGGCTGTTGTTTATGTCTTATTGAACATGTCCTTCACCCTACAAATGATTCTCCGTTTCAAGAGGTCCCATTGATTAATTGGTTCTCTCAATGTCTGTGCTACTGGTGTTATAATTAGGAAGTGATCTCCAGTGCCAATGCATTCAAAACTACTTCCTGCTTTCTCTTCTATCAGGTTCAGAGTAACTGGATCTATGTTGAGGTCTTTGATCCACTTGGACTTATGTGTTGCGCATGGTGACAGATATTTGTTAAGGTACTCGTCCTCCCAAGGAACTGGACTATTGTGGATGCACGTGACCATAGGACTCAAGGTCTCAACTTGAAGAGTTTCTTTTAACACTTTTTGTGGAACAGAACTACAGGCAACACATTTCTTTAGCATATGTCCTTACTTTTGATTTACTTGCAACATATATATGTGGATGTCCTATGTGCAAGCATGTGGAGGCCCAAGGATGATGTTGGGGGTCTTCTTTTATCACTGTTCATCTTATACATTGAGGTAGAGTCTCTCACTTAACCCAAAGGTTCACCTTCCTGACTGTAGAGTTCTGTGGGACAGGGTGCATCCTTTAGCATTCTGGAGGCACACTCTTGTCCATTTCCCCCTTGTGTTTCTAATAAAATATCAGCTGCCCCTTGTATTGCCAATGTTATTTTTCTCTAACTGTGTTCAAGGATATCATTATGTTCAGAGTTTAGTGGCCTATGTATGAATTTCCTAATATTTTTGTTTGTATTTATCTTTGTCAGGGCTCACTAAATGTGTTTCTATCTTCCATTAACTTTGAAATTTCCAAACATTTTCTTTTTCTGTTTTCTTTGCCTTTCTTCCTGGGACTCAGCTACTACATACCCTTATCCTAGTTGTCAGTTTGTCGAGTCTGTAGTTCAGTCCACTTTTTTCCCTCCAAAACAGGGTTTCTCTATGTAACAGCTGTGGCTGTCCTGGAACTCAGTCTGTAGACCAGGCTGGCCTCGAGCTCATAGAGATCCACCTGTTTCTGCCTCCCAAGGGCTGGGATTAAAGGTGTGCACCACCACCACCCAGCCAAAGTTATCCCCACTTAGAGATGCTGGGGATGTAGCTCAGTGGTACATGCTTTGTATATATGAGTCTCAGTCCACTTTAAAAAATAATATTTTTCTTTCTATATTTTTACATTAGGCATTGTCTTTTTGTTATTTTTTTAGAGAATTAGATGTTCCCTTCAAATTTATGTTTATTGTTATTATGCATGTGCATGTCTGTGTGTATATATGCCATTTGTGTGAGAGTACTTGCTGCTCAGTAAAGAGTACTGGAATTCAGATCACAGCACCCTCTCAGGTGGCTCACAAGTGCCTGTAATCTTCTCTGTAAGTGATTGAATGACCTCTTCTGGCTATCATGTGCACACACACACACACACACACACACACACACACACACACACAAATAGATAATTAAATAAAACATTTACAAATGCTTACTACATGATGACCTGAGTTTGATACATTATACCCATAATGTGGAAAGAGATGACTAACTCCTGTAAATTTACAGGTATCAATGCCTTTACCCACTGAGCCATCTCACTGACCCTCATGAAACAATATTTCCACACTCCATCACAGTTCTTCAGACACCCCACCAGTACTGTATTTGTGCCCCACTCTGCCACATGTGAGTTCTTCACTTGAGAGTATCAGAATCTTTCTTCCCTGCTAAAGTCTCAAAAGATGGAGAAATGTTGCTCCAACAATTACAAAAGTTACAATTTGCCCAATTTTATTCCTCCAAAATAGCACAAAATTCTTATCCACCAGCCAGTGGAGGATGTGAAGAAAGTGTATGTGTGTGTGTGTGTGTGTGTGTGTGTGTGTGTGTGTGTGTGTGTGTGTGATTTTTTTTCCAATTGGTGCTGTCCTCAAGGTAGCCTCATATTACATGTTTCTTTGATCCTTCTCTACTACTTCCTCAAATAGCATTTTCTTCCCCAACCAAGCAAACCTTATTGACCAGGACCAGAACTTTCTACCAGACCTGACAGTTAGCTCTGCATATATGGACTTCCCATAGTCTTTATCAGCATTCATCCCCCATTTCCATTTTAAATTTTATATATGAAATTATGTATATAATATGATATAATTAATGTAATAATATAACCTTGAACCTGAGAAATAGTTAGTGGTTAACAGCTCTGGCCGCTCTTATATATGATGAAGATTTAGTTCTCAGCACTCACACTCATCAGGCATCTCATAACCACCTGTCATTCCAGAACCAAGGATCCAAATGCCTTCTTCTGGCCTCTATGGGTACTTGCACACATGATGTATACACACACACACACACACACACACACACACACACACAAACACACATACAAATAAATAAATGATAATAAATCTCTAAATATATATCTGTTTATATATTTGCTATAGTATATGTCATATTAATATAAAAATGTATTTTGTTTCTGAACTGGAACATCTTTTAGTGCATAAACTGCTTACCAGCAAACCCTGTTCTAGTTGTCATTTTGAAAATTAGTCAGGACTTCTCCAGTGTGAAGTTGAAGCTAATATTCTGAAGGTATCATTTTGGCGAAGGATAAAGAAAGCAAGAACTGAAAGCTAACACTGGTGAGTGTGGGAGAGTTGGAACACACATCCCTGTGATATGTAAATGGGTGTTCCATCACTGTTCTTTGAAGGAAGGGGTATTTATTTAATGCAGTAAATGAAAGAATGTCTTTGTTCATGCTGCCTGCTGCAGTCATTTTAAAGAATGTTTCATCTAACTTCTCTGGAGAGACTAAAGCTTTATGTCATGACCTCTAAGACTGCCTCCAACTTTAGAGGGGAAAATGTGATTTTGTGTTTCTAGATCAAAATGGGCTCAATACTGTCCCCTACTGATCCGGCATGATAAGTCTTCTGATGCCCCTCTTCCAACAGCTCCTGCTATTCTCTAGCAAGTTAGGAGTTGTCACCAGCTACAGACTATGCAGGAGAACAGCTCCATTTCAGGGGTACTTACTGCCTGACACATACCACAGACACTCACAAATGACAAACAGGTACACTGGACTTTCTGTGCCTTGATGACAGGTGCGTTTCATGTGTAAATTGTTAGTGAGGGGTAGATGAAGCTGCTATGAGAATACACTATTTCAATACTCAGATGTCAACTGTCTCCTAGGGTGAGGCACTAAGAAGGGACAGAAGATGCAGAAATGAGAGCCTGTGTCCATATTCTAGTAGCATGGATGGAGGAATGACAACCTCTGTTGCCTGTTTGCATTTAAAGCCTTGGTCTTGAAACAAGGCTTCTCTAACGAAGAATCTAGTTACATGATTTTAAAATCTATCATGATAGTCATAAAGCATGATTTAAAGAAAGTATCATTTCTAGGCTGAAGAGATTGCTGTCAACCTGAGTTCAGTTCCTGAGTGCACCTGATGGAAGAAGAGAACTGATTCCCTCAAGTTGTCCTCTAATTTCCACATGCGTGCCTTGGTTCCCAGGATTAGCCTCTCAGGCACTATGGACAGATCTCCATCCATCCTGCCATTTTATAGCAATCCAGCTGTTGTTTTAGACCACTCTGCTCTACTCAATTATGCCATCCCCATTTCCAAGTCAAAAATATTTAAGTTTTTGTTTATGAATGTTTATTACTGTGTGTGTGTGTGTGTGTGTGTGTGTGTGTGTGTGTGTGTGTGTGCTGTGAGACATGGAAGACAACTTATGGGAGTCAGTTCTTTTACAATGTGTGTTCCTGGGATCCAACTCAGGTCATGAGGTTTTACCCCTATGATTTAACAGTTGTTGTTGTTGTTGTTGTTTTCTTTGAGATAGAATCTCATGCAGCCTATACTGGCCTCAAAAATCACCATATAGCTGAAGATGGCCTTGAATGTCTGATCCTCCAAAACCTCCACTTCCTGAGTGCTGGGGTTGGAGGTATGCTCGCACACTCCTGGTTTATACAGTGCTGGGGATGGAATCCAAGACTTTATGCATGCTAGGCAAGCACTCTACCAACTGAGCTGTATCCCTAGACATGAGATTGAAAAATTTAACACCTCAGTTTTACCAGAAGTTGAACCAGATGAAGTCAGGCTCATGTAGTTAGCACACAGGAAAGGGATAATTTATAATTCTTCTCATTTCAAGGACTTGATAGAATAGTTGATTTATAGAATGAACCGAGATTGTTGGAGATAACTTTGGATTACTGAATTGCATGAAGAATTAGCTAGTTACTTTAAGTCTTCAGAAAGAGGAAGCAGTGGTCTCTATGAAACAGGATAACTTCAGTACCACAGCATCTTACCACCACGAAGTAGAGACACAAGTAAGGTGGGGACATGTTACAGGTAAGCCTACATTAGACATGCTTCCCAGATTCAAAGCCATCTGGGTAATATATGCTGTGCCATTGCACCACCATGCCAGGTTCATGGGTGTGAGGCCTACTGAGTCCACTGTCTTTGTTGGAAATGTTCTTTTTCTTCTTGTCTTTTCTGTGTATGTGTGTTCCTGCGTGTGTTTGTGTTTGTGTGTGTGTATACATGTATATATGCATTTGTGTGTGCTCATGTGTATATGTTTATGCATGTGTGTATTATACATTTCTCTGTGTGTGTGTGTGTGTGTGTGTGTGTGTGTGTGTGTTTATATGTAGTTATGTGTGTATATCGAGCCTGGAGGGAGGCTAAAGTGCCTCAGGATGCTACCCACCTTGCTTTTTGAGACAGAGTCTCTGAATAACCTAAAGCTCTCAATTAGGCTTACTGGACAGTGAGCACCTGGAATCTGTCAGACTCCAACTCCCTAGTGCTGTGATTAGACCACTCCCAGCTAAAAGTAGATGCTAGGCATTGAACTCATGTCCTCGTGCTTGCCTAGCAAACATTTTATCTACTGCACTGTCTCTCAGTTATATTTTATAGTAGACACTTAGTTTATACAGTGAGCTAGCCCAGATCTGATATTCAAATCTCACACCCATGAACTACAATGATCATCCAAAAACAGGAGACCAAGCTCCAAGAAATTTCTCAGGAAATTCTTAATTGTTGCCTTATTTGAGCTAAGGCTTTATCTACTCACTCCAAACTGTGGAGGCATCACCTTCTGTAGTTACAGTTTTCCTGCCTGGCCCACAGTCAGGACAAATCTCTCTCACCTGCCAGGCCCATAGATGCTCAGAAGCAACCAAGTAAACACACAGAAACTTACATTGTTTAGAAACTGTATGGCCGTGGCAGGCTTCTTGTTATCTACTTCTTCTATCTTAAATTAACCCATTTCTATTCATCTATACTTTGCCACATGGCTTGTGGTTTACCAGTGTCTTTACATGTTGCTTTTCATGGCGGTGGCTGGCAGTGTCTCTCTCTCCACCTTCCACTTCCCAGAATTCTCTTCTCTGCTTGTCCTGCCTAAACTTCCTGCCTGGCTACTGGCCAGTCAGCATTTTATTTATTCAGAGTGATATCCACAGCACTTTCCCTTTTCTTTTTTGTTAAAAAAGGAAGGTTAACTTTCACACAGTAAAATTACAGATAACAAAACAATTATCAAGCAAGAATTACAGTTACAATATTAAAGAAGATATCCTATATGTCTTATATTTGTGAGTCTAAGGTTTTATATCTAACTTATCTTTTATCATAACTGAGAAAATTATAACTATCTAGTCTTCAACCACATCAAAGACCTCAGAAGGATATAATATTACCTGAGAACCGGGAGAAGGATGCAAGCAACTTTTGGGAGTCTTGCAGGGTAGACAGAGACAGCTGGCAGCCTGGACAGTCACCTAATGTTCCTTTGTAAAGTTGGGGCATCTGTCTTCAGCCCACAGAGATAGAGTCTCTCCATCACTTCTCTCAGTGTCCTTTAGAATGTCTGGCAGTTTCCTCTGTGAAGCAGGAACCTGAAAGATCATTTTGCCAAGCAAAGTTCAGTGGTCACCTTTTTATGGGTCCTACATGTCCAGTTGATCAAGCAGTACAGGCAAGAACAGTTTCTTGCCCAAATGGCTATTTTTGCCAAGGTGAAGATAAATTCCATATGAAGTGTCTTCAATGCCCATCCTCCTCTCTGAAGTAAATCAGTACTGCCAGGAGCAGAGATGTCTCACTGTCCAGAAAGTCTAAATTTTAAAAGTATTTTAAATGCCATATTCTGTAGACTTTTGAAGTGTTTGAAGATTACCTGTCTATCTGAAATATATCTACATATACCTAGAAAACTTAACATGACTATAAGTTTAACTATCATAGAAGACTAATTGATCTGTATTTCTTAATTATCCATTACAATCTAAATGAGTTCAATAAACATAATACCTCAAACGAGAGTAGAAATATATATACAGTATAACAAAATTAACTTTAAGTTTGTATCAATAGGCTAAAATCTATACCAATGTAAGATATTTTAAACAAGTTGTTGTTCTTTAAAAGTAAGCTCATTAATCTACCCTTTCATCCTATTATATCTATATCATATGCCCTTTTTTATTTTAGAAAGAGATCATATTTATAATCAACCTGATTTAAATAAAAAATATTGTTTTTTTCTCTGTCCCACACCAGAGAGCTCTTCTGATTTGGGATACAAAAGTCTCTTAACCTTTTCTTTTAGCAGTATGTCTGGGTTTAAAGAAGGAGTGAGCCAATTCCATCTCCAAAACCAGCTTGATAATTTTGGGAATGTGGGCATAGTTTCTCTTACTACTTCCTGCTGGATGGGGGTGCTGTATCTTATGGGGACACAAAGAAAATTTTAGGATTATAGAATAGTCTGTGAGGGTAAACCTCTGAGCCAGTTGTCTTGAAACCATTCTGGATGTTGGATCATCTGGGCCATTGTGTCATCGGAGACCTTTCAGGTGGTCTTGGCTGATCAAACCTGACATATCTTAATCTGGAACAAATCCACACCCTCTGGCTTTCTGTGGAAACAAAAGCAGAGACTCTTTTCCAAAGCAACATATCCTTATATTCAAATTTTGAAGTCAAGGTACCTTTAAAATTTACGTATTTATTTAATTCAAGAGCTTTTATGATCAAATCTTTTTCTGTAGTTAAAAATCCCAAAGACTACACAAACCAGATTCTCTGTGCAATATCCATCTTTGTAAGTCTTAAATGCCTCTGTGGCTGCTGGCTCCACCCACCTCAGCTTCCCAACATGGCAGTGGTACAGTTTGCCACCAGCTCTGGGTCTGGAGCCATGTGTACCATCAACTATGAGAAGCAATTCTATCAAAGCAGCACATAGCCCAGAAACCTTTTTTTTTTTTTTTTCAACTAGCAAAGGCTAAATCCACCATGCAGCAGAGTAACGTGCTTCTTGTAGACTCCTCATTCCCGCCACACTGCAGGTCAGACACACATGCCAGAAACCCACCATAGTAGCTCAAACCGGCAGGCTGCCGCTAACTTGAGAGAGACAACTAGGAAGCTGTTTTTAGCTCAGTTTTAGAATCTTTTTTGTCAGGTTTTAGGTGGAAACTCTTGCCAACACATTGGGCACCATTTGTAGTTAGAGTTTTCCTGCCTGGCTCACAGTCAGGACAAATCTCTCTCACCTGCCAGGCCCATAGATGCTCAGAACCAACCAAGTAAACACACAGAAACTTACATTGTTTAGAAACTGTATGGCCATGGCAGGCTTCTTGTTATCTAGTTCTTCTATTTTAAATTAACCCATTTCTATTAATCTATACTTTGCCACATGGCTTGTGGCTTACCAGTGTCTTTACATGTTACTTGTCTTGTGGCAGCTGGCAGTGTCTCTCTCTCCACCTTCCACTTCCCAGAATTCTCTTCTCTGCTTGTCCCACCTATACTTCCTGACTGGCTACTGGACAGTCAGCATTTTATTTATTCAGAGTGATATCCACAGCAACCTTCCATCCTGATTTTGCACCTACCAGACATGTTGGTCCTGGAGCTTTTGATATTTAGCCATGGTCATTTCTTACAGAAAGTGCCTCTAAGCTGAATTCCTTTGACTTCTGTGTCCAATTGTTTTAAGGAGAGTGCATTGCCTCTGCAGTCACCACTGATCCCAAGTTTCTAGGATAACACAACTGTTAAATCTTGAGAGAGAGAGAGAGAGAGAGAGAGAGAGAGAGAGAGAGAGAGAGAGGATACCTGAGGTTAACCTTAGTGTATTTGGGTGCTGTCCACCTTGCCTTTAAAGAAAGGATCTCTGGTTTTCTGACCCACCTGGAGTGAACCAGGTAAATAGACGGTGACCCTCATCAGTGCTCACTTTGCAAGTGCATGCCATCACAGCTGGTATTTGCACATGGCTGTGGTCATTTGAATGAGATGTTCCTCCATAAGTCTCAGGCATTTGAGTACTTGGTCCCTAGTTGATGGCTGTTTGGGGAGGATTAGAAGGCATGGCCTCGCTGAAGGAAGTGTCATTAGCAGTGGACTTTGAGGTTGCAAAAGCAACCATCCCTAATTTGTTGTCTCTGTTTCCTGCTTATGGTCTGAGGTATAAGTTGTCAGTTGCTGCTCCCATTACCTGTTGCCTGCTGCCTCTACTTTACCATCATGGACTCTACCCCTCTAGAAGCATAATCTCAAAATAAACCCTTCCTTCTGTAAGCTGCCTTAGTCATGGTGTTTAATCACAGTAATAGAGGGATAATTAATACAATGGCCTCAGGGCTTGAACTCAGGTCTTAGTGTTAATGAAGCAATCACTTCACTCATTTAACCACTCTTCTTGACAGTTTACTTCTCTTGAATTCTGTAATTATACCATCTCTGGACTTCCTTCCTACTACACAGGCCATTACATTTATACGCTCATTTCTGAGTCCACCTGACTCAGACTGAGACATCTCTTTTCCCTGATGATTTAATCAGTGCGTCGATGTTAAAATTCATTCATTATCTGGGTATCTTGCCTCGGAATGTCTGTCTGTCTCCAATCATCTGTTCAATATCCCCACATAGAAGCTTTAGACACATCTTGACTTGGACTCTCCTTGAGCAGAGCTTTCAGAAACATCTGCATCTCATTGTTGTTACCTGAGCATTCTCACTCCTCAGAGACCCTGTCTGCAGCTCTACTTGTATTCCCACACTTCAAACCCAGCACAGCAGCACGCTCATGCTTCCATCCAAACAGACACACACTGAAACTCTTCATGATCACTTCTGCCTAGGGATACCTAGTTTGTGAGAAACTACTTCTGGGAATACACACACAAACACATACACACACACACACACACACACACACACACACACACACACACACCTAAATCACCACAGATAGAGAATCCTTGACAGATCAAAGTAATGGATGCACCAAAGTCTAACTTGGTGAAGTAATGAATATTTACTTGGGTTACTAACAGATGTATAAGTGAGGGATCACTTACCAGAGCATAAATGATTCAAATGCACTTGTCTCACCTAATGAAAGCTGCATCTCTGGGGCTCTCTGCACAACTTGTAGGTGGATCCACAGGACTGAGACTCTCTTCTCTCAACTCTGCACATCAGTCTTCCCCTGTCCCTCACTTCTTCATTGCTTCTATAAATCTGGTGAAGCGCCTTCAAGAATCTTGCAAGTTTTAGTTTTTGGAGACATGACATTTGTTTGCCTCCTGAATCATGAGCTGCCCCCATCCCTCCTGGATGAAATGTATCCATTAAGAGGAAATATTTCAGACAGTAACTCCAGCATAACCATTTCAATAGGACATCCCCAGTCCATTTCCAATAGATGTTACAAGTACCCAAATTGATGATGCTGTGTTAGCTTGCTTCTTTGGTAAGGTACTCCAGTCATCTTGCTGGATATTTGAGTACTTGATTTGAGGATATGTGGCTAACTATTGGCTTTTTCTGTCTACCTGCTACTTAGCATTTGTCCTTCCACTTCGCTTCCTACATACTCAATAAATACAACCATCTGAAACCGATTCATGCATCTTTCTTCATGTAGAACAAGTACTAGGGACTGAACTCATGCCCTCATGCTTATGTGGCACTTTACTGGCTATTTGGGATATATTCCCAGCCCTGTGTGATTACGTTAAAGATAAATGGACATGTGATATGGATAACATCTAGGCAGAAAGACAAGTAGGTGAGAAGACATTGGAGCACTGAGAAAAGAGAATCAGTGCCTCCGGCCACTTCTCTCTTCTAGTCTCTCTCTCCTCTCCCCATGCCCCGGCTTCTCTTTGCATGTCTGTCTCATGTACTCTGCCTTTGTCCATATCCCCACCTTTTAGCCCATACATTTTCTCTGCTCTCTGCTTACATGTAGATTTTGCTGGGGAACTTCCCATAACCTGCTCATGAACACAGTCTCTTACCCATTCACTCAGGTGAAAACACTAGAAAATTCTGATGGGCTTAAGACTAATGATCATAGCTCTTATGTGCTATTTCTGCCCACCTCTAGTCCAAACACAACCAGGGATGGACAATAAATGGACATCATCCCCTTGCATATGACAATAAAGTGAGTCTGTGCATAGAGTAAGAGGATAGGTGTTATCCACCCCATAAAGCACTCTTCCAAAAATGAACTACTTTTAGAATGTATCACAGTGTGGGCATTAAGGATGTGTACACAGAATTTTAAGAACTTTGCAAACCTCACTGTGAATCGATCACTTCCAATTTTATATATATATATATATATATATATATAATTGAATATATATAGTATATTCATTAGGGGAATTATTAAGATTACCCTACCCATTGTGATTTACTAATCCTCTTGATAACATAAAATTAGTGTGTATATGTGTATGCATGTCCTTGTGTGTGAGTGCACATGTGTGTGTGTGCATGAGTGTATGTGTGTGTGCACATGTGCCGGTGTGCATGCATGCATGCTTGAACATGTATAAACCAGAAGTCAGCCTCCAGAGTTGTTCCTCCTAAAAGCTGCCTACCTTGCTTTTCTTAACACAGGGTCTCTCAATGAAACATGGGGCTCACTAGTTAGGCTAGTCTGGCTGGCCAGTGATCCCCAGATTTCCTCTTGTCTCCATCCTCCCACCACTAGAATTGCAAGCACATGCCACCATCCTTGGCTTTTTTACATATGTTTGGGGTATTGAACTCAGTTCTAAAGCTTATATAGGAAGCACCTTATGGACTGTTTCAGCTTCCTGGACCAACATAAAATCTATTCTATAATAGTGTTGAAACTATTGTACTGATGAAGACAAGTAGGGTATCTTTAAATAACTGTCACTTTCAAATAATTATAATTGTAGCAGAACTATTTCATTAAAAGACCAGTTTTAATATGTAAACATGTCTGAAGCTCCTTGCAGGAAGAGAAACTGGCCAGAGGATACTGAACATCAGTGCTTCAAGTAAGCACCCTGCAGAACTATATTTCAATACAAAGTGCTACTGGATGATTGAATAAAATCTGAAAATTCAGAAAATCTGATGAAAAGAACTAGAATCATTAGCTTGAGCCAAGCTACAGATGGCTATAATCAGCAGGGCCCATCTTCCTGGTACAATATTTGACTCTTGTTTTCTCAATGTGTCCATCGGCCAGCTTCTACTTTGCTACACTAGGTTTATTACCCATTTCTCTCCAACAGAGACTCACTTCTCTAGGGTTTCAGCTGAAAACATCCTGTCAATCATCTGTATCTTGCTCAGGAATTACCAGCTGTATATGGAAAGAGAAAGATGCTGCAACATGACTGTTGATAGAGTGCTTGCTTAGGGTGCCTGAAGCCCTGGGTTCCATCTCTAGCACCACAGAGTGGTGAAAGTATCACAAGTGGGGAGTGCCTGTAATCCCAGTGCTGTGAGAAAGAAGCAGAAGAATCAGAAGTTCAAGGTCAGCCTTATCACAAAGGAAGTTTCAGGCCATTCTGGGGTAGATGAGAACCTGGTAAAGGAATGGAAGAGTACTTTGACTGATGATTATCCAGCAAGAAACCTTGGGTGAATTAAATGACCTTTTCAGAAAGCTAACTTTATTCCAAGAGACACTTTTTTTCCAAGGTTTTTTGTTGATTACACATTGATACTTAAATGCTTATTCTTTCATGAATGATGATAAGTTGGAGTGCCATTTTGGTTTGTTTTATTTGCAACTTTCTTTGTTTCTTTGAATTTTCAGTCTTGGTAGGATCATAAGTATTTGTTGACTTTGTCTCCATCTTCCTTTTATATTCTGGAAATCTTCCACAATGTGAAACCTTGTATAGTTTAGAGAGAGTAGTTCATGTCTGAAAGGGTTTCTTGGGGTCTCATATCTCCTATCAAATCTTACAGGTCCAAGAACCTGATTTACCATTTCATAGAGCTGACAAATTAGCCATGATGCACAATCCATGTAGTGCATAGCCATAACAATAAAGCTTAATTATACTTGCTGCTTAACTTGTGCATGACTCAACCTATCAAACAGGCACCCCATAGTTACACACCTAATTAGAGATGGAACCATTATTCATGTTTAAATCTATCCTTCTCTGAAATCTGTATTTTAAGCACTGCCTAACATCACCAAACTCTAACGTTTTGAGGTCATAATTTTTAGTGACTTGAGTAAGAAAAGAATCATCCTATGAGAAAGCCTTGCGTATCAGCTTTCCATAGTTCTATGCCAAACAAATCTATATGATATTTAAGCTGTGAATTTCAGTGAACATTCCATGAGGTATTTTGCATCTAGTGTTTGAATACTCTAGACCCTAGAAGACTCGAGTGCTGTGTGGACTTGAAGAACTCATATTTTATTCTGAGGCTACCAGGGACAGAAGACCCAAGAAGTCAGCAAAGCCTTAAAAATCTCTTCTGTACTACTGGGGTTCACAGAGGAAAAGCTGAAAATTGTTGACTTGTCACTCATGTAAGCATTTCTTTGTTTCTTTATTCTTTGAAAAATCTCATACGTTTGTACAATGTATTTTAATCATATATACTCACCACTACCTTATTCACTTATTCACCACCACCCTGTAACTCCCCTAACAGAGTCTATGCAAGGTCCAGCCCCTTGATAGCCACTTTTAGGATCTGGGAAGAATCTATGACCAGATGATAATGTAATATTTGATGATATTAAATGAATCTATGTACACAAAACACTATAGTCCATTCACTTTATTTTTCTGAGTCAAGATTCTATCTACACAGCTTCAGATCTGTTCTCACATCCATGTCCCCTTTGTCTCTTTTCTTCCTGTCCTCTCATTGTCCTAGTCTTAACTAAGCTCCTTTGCTCTTGACCTCATCTTCGTCCTCCAATCCTCCATCCATGCTCGTCCCTGCCTCTCCTACTCTCCTGAACCAATCCAACCCACCTACCATCTCCAAAAATTCTGGCTCCTACTTTCTCCTTTGCTGTGGATATTGCTCTGTGTAAATAAAGTTCTGATTGGCCAGTGGTCAGGCAGGAAGTATAGGCGGGACAAAGAGAAGAGAGTTCTAGGAAGTAGAAGGTTGGAGGAGACACTGCCAGTCACCACCATGGAAAGCAACATGTAAAGACACTGGTAAGCCACAAGCCATGTGGCAAAGTATAGATTAACAGAAATGGGTTAATTTAAGATAGAAGAAGTATATAACAAGTAGCCTGCCATGGCCATACAGTTTGTAAGCAATATAAGTTTCTGTGTGCTTTCTTGTTTGGGTCTGAGCTACTGTGGTACTGGCAGGTAAGAGAGATTTGTCCTGACTATGGGCCAGGCAGGAAAACTCTAACTACAAATGGCGCCCAACATGTTGCCAAGAATTTCCACCAAAACCTGAGAAAAAAGATTCTAAAACAGAGCTAAAAACAGCTTCCTAGTTGTCTCTCTCAAGTTATCAGCAGCCTGCCAGTTTAAACTACTATGGCAGGTTCCTGGCTGTGCATCTGACCTAAAATGTGGCAGGAATGACAAGTTTACAAGCGACATTTTACTCTGCTCATGGTGGATTTAGCCTTTGCTAGTTAAAAAAAAAAAAAAAAAAAAAAAAAAGGTTTCTGGGCTATGCACTACTTTGATAGAACTGCTTCTGATAGTTGATGGTACACATGGCTCCAGACCCAGAGCTGGCGGTAACCTGTATCACCGCCATGTTGGAAAGCTGAGGTGGGCAGAGCCAGCAGCCACAGCGAGTTTCAGTCTTACAAAGATGGATATTACACAGAGAATCTGGTTTGTGTAGTCTTTGGGATTTTTAACTGCAGAGAAAGATTTGATTGTAAAAGCTGTTGAGTTAAACAATTATGTAAATTTTAAAGTTACCTTGACTTCAAAATTTGGATATAAGGATATGTTGCTTTGGAAAAGAGTCTCTGTTTTTGTTTCCACAGAAACCAGAGGCTGTGGATTTGTTCCAGATTAAGATACATCAGGTTTGACGAGCCAAGACCACCTGAAAGGTCTCCGATGACACAATGGCCCAGATGATCCAACATCCAGAATGGTTTCAAGGCAACTGGCTCAGAGGTTCACCCTAATGGACTACTCCATAATCCTAAAATTTTCTTTGTGTCCCCATAAGATACAGCGCCCCCCCTCCAGCAGGAAGTAGTAAGAAAATCTATGCCTAAATTCCCAACTGGCTTTGGAGATGGAATTGGCTCGCTCTTTCTCTAAACCTAAGCACATTGTTAAAAGAAAAGGTTAAGAGCTTCTTGTGTCCCAAATCAGAAGAGCCCTCTGGTGTGGGACAGAGAAAAACCACTATTTTATTTAAAACAGGTTGGTTATAAATGCAATCTCTTTCTAAAGATAAAAAGGGGATATGATATAGATATGATAGGATGAAAGGGTAAATTAATGAATTACTTCTAAAAGAGCAACAACTACTTTAAAATGTTCTACATTGGTATAGATTTTAGTCTATTGATACAAACTTAAAGTTAATTTTGTTACATTGTGTGTATATTTCTAATCATGTTTAAGGTATTATGTTTGTATAGCTCATTTTAAATTGAAATGGATAATTAAAAATAGATTAATGATTAGTCATCTATGATAATCATACTTGTAGCCATGTTAGTTAAGTCTTCTAGATATACATAGAGATATTTCAGATAGATAGGTAATCTTCAAACACTTCAAAGACCTACAGAATATGGCATTTAAAATACTTTTAAAATTTAGACTTTCTGGACAGTGAGACATCTCTGCTCCTGGAAGTACTGATTTACTTCAGAGAGGAGGATGGGCATTGAAGACACTTCATATCTTATCTTCGCCTTGGCAAAAATAGCCATTTGGGCAAGAAACTGTTCTTGCCTGTACTGCTTGATCAACTGGACATGCAGGACCCTTAAAAAGGTGACCACTGAACTTTGCTTGGCAAAATGATCTTTCAGGTTCCTGCTTCACAGGGGAAACTGCCAGACATTCTACAGGACATTGAAAGAAGTGACCGAGAGACTCTAGCCCTGTGGGCTGAAGACAAATGCCCCAACTTTACAAAGGAACATTAGGTGACTGTCCAGGCTGCCAGCTGTCTCTGTCTACCCTGCAAGACTCCCAAAAAAATGCTCGCATTCTTCTCCCAGTTCTCAGGTAATATTTTATCCTTCTGAGGTCTTTGATGTGGTTGAAGGCTAGATAGTTATAATTTTCTCAGTTATGATAAAAGATGAGTTAGATATAAAACCTTAGACTCACTAATATAAGATAGATAGGATATCTTCTTTAATATTGTAACTGTAATTCTTGCTTGATAATTGTTTTGTTATATGTAATTTTACTATGTAAAAGTTAAAACCTTCCTTTAAAAAAAAAAAAGAAAAGGGGAAGTGCTGTGGATATTGCTCTGTTTAAACAAAGTTCTGATTGGCCAGTGGCCAGGCAGGAAGTATAGGCGGGACAAAGAGAAGAGAATTCTGGGAAGTAGAAGGCTGGAGGAGACACTGCCAGCCGCCACCATGGAAAGCAACATGTAAAGACACTGGTAAGCCACAAGCAATGTGGCAAAGTATAGATTAACAGAAATGGGTTAATTTAAGATAGAAGAAGTATATAACAAGTAGCCTGCCATGGCCATACAGTTTGTAAGCAATATAAGTTTCTGTGTGCTTTCTTGTTTGGGTCTGAGCTACTGTGGTACTGGCGGGTAAGAGAGATTTGTCCTGACTATGGGCCAGGCAGGAAAACTCTAACTACACTCCTTGGACCTAGCCACTCTGCTCTGAATCTTGCCTGAAATGCTTCACTGAACTTATTATGGGAAAAACAAAAAACAAAAAACAACAACAACAACAAAAAAAAACTTTTGTTCTGAGTCAATTGCTCAGAAATACTAATTAGCCTGTGAGAGGAAGGAGGGTCTGAGCTTCATTTGCATAAGAAATAAAGCTATGCACCTAGCTGTCCCCTAGGAGGTGTCTCCAGAAGGGTGTTTAACTCAAGTCAGGAGACTGTTTACCATTATGGCCTAGGATGCTTGGGAAGTATTTCAGTATTTAGGAGAAGTATTTAGGAGTTCTTCAAAACATACAAAGCATTCAAGAAAATCATTGCAGGAACTGGCATATATATATATAATCACCAAAACTCCCTCTTCCCATCTTTCTTTCTTTTCTTTTTTTCTTTTTTTTTTTTTTTTTTTTTAATAATCCCATGTCTACTCCTGGTGTCTAGTTAAGTGCCTGAGTATTGTACCAATGTCCTCAAAGCACTGCCTCTGTGATCTTTGTGAGCTACCACATGCTGACCAGGGGCTGCCTGGTTCTTGTGCCTGTACCTGTACTTCCTCCCTTGGTCCCTGTTCTGAGTCTTCTAAGTGAAATGTTTCCACACCCTACAGAGACAGAGTCTCCCACATCACAGAAACCTGGGTCCTCATCCTCTGTCTCCTAACTGAAGTGTTTTAACAGCCTGCAGAGACAGATTCTTCCAGATCACAGAGACCTAGTTTCTTTTTCTCAACATTTCTTCTCTCAGCTCAGTGTATACAATTTGGTATTGGTGTTGGAAAAAAAAGCCACAGCCTCAACACTTTGCTTTGAAATCTTTACAAAAAAAATATAATGTCACCTAAAGCTATGCTTCTTATGTAAGAAGTTCACTGAGACTCTACTAGCAATGGCTTCTACCATCTAGTCTCCAATTGCATGCTTCTTATTTCCTCAATGCCTTCATCAACATTTGCTGCATTGATATTATACTAAGAATCTATCTCCAATGATTCAGAAATTCTAGAAAACAATGTAGGTTTGTCTCTAACATACTGCCCAATCTCCTCTAAACCATCACATATAGAGCCTTTATTATCTGTATTTCTCTGTGTGTGTACCTGTGTGAGTGTGTGCTGATGGGGTGTATATGTGCAGGTGAGTATAAGTGTCCATGTACATGTATGTGGAGGCCATAGGCCAGCCTTCAGAAACTGTCCATCTTGTTTTTTTGTTTGTTTGTTTGTTTGTTTGTTTGTTTTTGAAAAAAGGCCACTCACTGGGACCTGGGGCTTGCACCACCACACATACAAAAGTTCTGAGGATGGAGCCCTCATGTGGCATGCACTTCAGTAAGTGAGCCATCTCCCCAGAGCCTATGACCTGTATTTCTGATAGCAATATAGTCAATGAAATACAAGCTCTTCCTACTGTGATCCTCAAATATTTCCAGCCTCTGCCCACTGACCAGTTTCAAAAGCACTTCTTCTGTCTTAAATATCTGCTACAAAAGTTTCTAATTTCCAGTTACAAAAACACATATTAGTTTTCTATAATTTCTATAAAGTGAAATCATGGAGACTTAAATCAACACCAACTTATCCTCTAGTTTGGGAAATAAGAAATTCAGCACAGGTCTTCAGGCCAACTGAGCAAACCACTGAGTATTCTTCTCTTACCATCTGGATACTCAGAGAAGCTCTGTCATTTCAAAAGAAGAACCCTGTCCTAATCACTTTATCTTGCTAACTTCCCACAATGTCTGGTCTATGTCTGTGCACTCTGATCTCTGCCTGTTGGTCACATCTTCTCTTGTCCTGGATCTCCTGTTTTCCATTGTAAAACCCTCAGTGGTGATATAGTCTCATCCATAAGCAAGTGTGGTGGTTTGGATGAAAAACTGTCCCGTATGGGTTTATGCATTTGAACATTTGGCTCCCAGTTGGCAGTGGTTCTTGGAAATGTTCTGAAAGCATTCATCTTGCTAAAGGAATTATACCACTACAGGATGGGAAGGAGCTCTGTGGTTTTAAATCCTCCTTCCTTTTTCTTTTCTTTCTCTCTGCTTCCTGAAACTGTGGTCACCCAGGATCATGCTTCTGACATAATGTTTTCCCCAACTGTTGCCATGCCTTAATCATCATGGTGATGCACTCTACATTTTGAAAACTATAGGCCAAAATAACCCTTATCTCCCTTAAGTTGCTCTTGTCTGGGTACTCTGTCACTAATATCACAGGCTTCTATTCTGTCCATTGTAAGTTATGAGAGTCCTTGTGTATTTTAGATATTAATGTCTGACTTGGTAAGTACTTTTTTCCATCTGTGAGTTGCCTTTTCACTTTTATAGTATCTTTGATGCAAAAACACTTTAAATTTTGATGAATCCCAGTTTATATTGTTTTTCTTTGAAGACCATGATATTAGTAACAGTATACTAGTAACTATAAGGATTATGTATGATTATCTTATAGTTATGTTTTCAATATACTTTTAGGGTTTTTTTTTTTCTGTGTAGTATGAAGCAATAGCCTGATTTGACCTAGTGTTTTGTCATTGTTTACTCAAAATATTTTTATTATGTATGCAGTATTCTGCCTGCATGTGTCCCTGCAGGCCAGAAGAGGGCACCAGATCTCATGATAGATGGTTGTGAGCCAACCATGTGGTTGCTGGGAATTGAACTCAGGACCTCTGGAAGAGCATTTGGTGCTCTTAACCACTGAGCCATCTCTCCAGCCCCTCAAAATATTTTTGTTCAATGAGTTAATTTAGCTTTCTACAAAAGTTAATTGATTGGATAAAAGGATATATTGAGTCTAGAGAGATGGCTCAGAGGTTGAGAGTGTGAACTCCTCTTGCAGAGGACCTGAGATTTGTTTCCATCACCCACACAAGTCAACTCACAACCATCTATAACACCAGATTCAGGGGATCTGAAGCCTTATTCTGGGCTCCATGGATACCTGCACTCAAGTACATACTCATGCAGATAAACATGGACATATAGTTCAAAATTAAAGCTAATCTTATAAAAGTAGACAATTATATTTCTAGAATTTCCTGATATTCTATTACTCTACATAACTAAACATTTGCTAGTAAAAGGCAATCCAGATTGCTGTACTTTGTAATAAATTTTGAAATCATATATCTGATTTCAACATTTATATGAGTGTATCTCAGTGTAGGTATACATATATGTGTTCTTGTACATATGGAGTCCAGAAGAGGATGTCAGATCACCTGGTATTGCAATAACAGGCAGTCTTTAACTACACAATATGGTACTTAAAATCAAACTCTACAAGAGCAAAAGGTACTTGTAACCCCTGAGCCATCTCATCAGCCCATTTATATGGTTCTCTATCACAATCCAAGGTTCTTCTTTAGTTTACTTTAGCTAGTTCTTTAGCTTCCAGGCCACAGACAGGGAGGGCTCAAAGGGAAAGTCCACAGCATAGCAAAGCTAAAGCTTTTTCTATCTTAGAGAGTTAGAGAACTATAACTTCACATAGTCTCTTGATGGATTCTTGTCTTTATTTTCTCAAGTTGTTCTCATGCTCTTCTCTCTCATGTTGTACTACACTGTTGCTAACTCAGGTTGTACTCACTCATTGCTATGTTACATTACTTCCTCCTCTCTTGTCTTTTTACAGTGTGTTTATCCTAACAAACTTTTTCAGGCAATATAAGAGTTCTAATTACCCAATAATACTTGCAGCCCTTATTTTTACAGAGTCAAATTGGTTTCTGTAACCTTGACTAGTCAGAATTTGTTTTCACAAATTGATGTTAGGAATGTGCACAAGGAATTACTCATTTGTCAACTAACAATAATTGAGCTTTGTATTTACAACTTAGTGAAGTTGTGTGTCCTAGTAGATTAAAAATTAGAAACATCTATCTGAAAAAACATTAGCAAGGCATCTGGTCTAATCTAATACTCTTTTGAAGCATTGTTTTGGCTAATGATGTACAAAAACCTGTGACTTAATAACTCACCATAAAGATTGAAGGAATTTGAGCTAGTTAGGCTCCAGGACTCAAATGTTTTCCTAAACCATAAATCTAGGCTGTGATCTAAAGCAGCTCTTAAGTGTCTCTCAGTCCTCATGGAACAACAGGTCTTAGGTATGAAACATTTCCTAGTTTTATTTTTATTCATAAAAACTCTGTTGACTAGACAATACAGCTTAAGGAGAATTCATCTTTTAGACAATCCACAGAGAAATAGATGCCCAGAAGATCAGGATTCATGAGGTAAACACACTACAATGCAGGTAGTGGGGGACTCTCCACATACATTATATCAGATACCTGAGAAAAACCTGTAGCAGCAACAATGTGAAGGCACAGGATAAGCAAAAGACATTCTGGAGTTTGAATTCTCATAAGCCTTGCTTAAATGAGATATACTTATCAGAGAGTTTTTCTTCTGGTGGCCTAGCACCTGAACTTCAATTTCCACCTGCTGCTGTTCTAACATGGCCATGGCCACCAGCAGTTTGTTAATAAAACTCCCCTTATTATTATATAATCTTTGCATTTACATATGATTTTTTGGATCAGCTTGGGAAAAAGTCACAGAAATTGCACAGAATCTGCAGAATGGTATGAAGGGCATTCTGTCTTCACTACTTCAGTTCATGAATAGGGATGTGTTTCACACTTGGGCACTCAATTTCTCAGAAGATATTTTCTTTTAGCAATATGTAAGACGACGTTCTCTTTAAAGCTTTGTTATATTTTGAAGATACTTTTCATGGAATATGTTCATTGTTAGAATACAGAGATAGAAATATTTTTTTATATATTGATCCTAAATCATGTGATAGTACTAATCTTGCTTTTTATTTGTAATACTAAGGTTCTATTATTACAGAATTTTTCCTTTGGGATTTTCATCATACAATCCCAAACCAGGCTAATGAAGAGATGGCTCTACTTCTTCATTTCCACTCTAGAAAACTTGTGTTTCTTTTTCCTCTTGACTCCCAGAACTAGAAGTAACACCAGGTGGCTTTGTTGTTTCTTGGTCTAATGGGGAAGCTCTTAGTTTCTCAACACTGAATATTACGTTAGCTGTGAGTTTTTCATAGATGTCCTTGATCATGTTGAGAAAGTTTCATTTTATTTATAGTTCTGTCTTTTATTATGAAATGCTGTTTTGTTTTTTTTTTCTTTTTTTATCAAAAGCTTTTTGTACATCAGTTGAAAACATTTCTATTCTCCCCAAGCTAATTTTGGTCATGGAGTTTTATCATAGAAAAAAAAAGAAAAACCTAACTAATACACTTTTATGTACTTAAATCTTTATTCTGCTATTGTTAGATATGCATTATGCTTAACTTGGTAACAATGTTCATATTTTGAGTATTTGATATTTTAATTACTGTTTACTAAAAGTAGAGTATTGAAACATTCAACTATTAATGTGAAATTATCTACTTCTTCCCTTAATTCTGTTAAATTTTAAAACACACATTTTGAGATTGTGCTGCAATGCTTATATGTTAATAATTGTTGTATATACTTTAATGTTAATACTGATTTTGCCACCTCAACTCACTTTAAATGTGAAAGGGTCCTGGAATCTCCCTTTAACTGTCCTCTTCTATAAAAACACTGTCATTAGCTGAATATATTCATGTTTTTAATTACATTTCTATAGTAATATTCTAGCTTGTTTTCTGTTCTGTGATCAAACACTCTGACCAAAAGCAGCTTAGGTGGGGAGAGGGTCTATGTGGTTCACATATCACAGGTCACAGTCTATCACCAAGGGAAGTAAAATCAGGAACTTGAAATAGAAATGGTGTAAATGTACTCTTGCTGGCTTGCTCATAAGTTCATGCTTAGCTAGATTTCTTAAACAAAATAGGGTCACCTGTATATAGATAATATGTCCCACAATAGACTGAGCCCTCCTACATCAATGAGCAATTGAGGCAATCATCCCCCACAAATATATCCACTCCAATCTGGTGTGTGCAACCCTCAACTGAGACTCTCAAGTGATTCTACACTATGTCAAGTTGACAGTCAAGCTGACAAGGATGACTGATTACATCCAATTTTGAATCCCTGGTTCTCGTTCCTTTCCAGATTCTAGATTCTTATGTGAAGCTTCTGTTCTGTCTTGTAGGTACCTTATCCAAAATGGTCTCAAAACAGAAATCATAGTTTCCTCACCTCCTACTGTCTTATGCATTTCAGAAACTGTCTCCCACAAGGATATTCTCAAGCTTCAATCTCTCACTAGAACCAATTCCTAGACAAATGTGGAAAGTGTGACACTACACTCTCTTGTCACCACTGTCATCTACCATCCCCACTGCTGCAGTCACGTCCTGTCTGGTCTCAATCATCCTGGTCTCATTTTCCCAGTCAAATTTTCACAGAAAAGTCATTTGGTCATAAGTCAGGTCATGCCCCTTCCTTTTGTGATTCCCCAAATGTCCCCTTATTGTTTTCCACTTAGAACAAAATCCAACTTCTTTCCCAAACTTTAAGTCCCTCTGTGAGATAACACTGAGTTAGTACCCTACCATTTTCCAGTTTCTCCTTTTTCTAAGCCATGCCTGTTTCCTTCTCATTCTGTATATTAGTTACTTTGGGTAACTAATATGTCACTGTAACAAAATGCCTGACCAAAAATATCTCAATAGAGGAAGGGTTGATTTTGGATCACAGTTGGAGGGTACAGTTAACTATGGTGGAGAAGCCATGGCAGCAGGATGGTAAGGCAGCTGGTCACACCACATCCATAGTCAGGAACCAGTGGAATGGATGATGGGGCTCAGCTCACTTTCTCCTTTTATTTAGTTTAAGATCCCAGACTATAGGATGGTACTGGCCACAGGATGGGTCTTTTCACCTCAATTAACCCAATCTAGAAACTCCCTCACAGACATGCCCAGAGGTTTGTCTCCTAGCTTATTATAGATCCTGACAAGTTAATAGTGTTAACCACAACCTTCCCATCTTTTCTTAGCTGATACTTTTTCATCATTTACTCTTGGCTTTAATGTGCCCCTTAAATATCTTCCCAATTATCTGAAATTCCACCTCCTCATGTATGCACCAGATACTATCATAGTTCCACATCCATTTCACAACATATCACAACATTTGTGGTGCTTAATCACCATTTGAAATACTCTGCTCGCTTAGTAGTCCAATTAGTTTTTTCTCTCTCCTCCTCACATACCAATTACTGTTGGTTTCATGAGAGCATAGATTTTCCTGTTTTTTTTTTTTTTTTCTACTCACATTCCCTAATAGATATTTGTTTTATAAATGTGTATCTAAATCCATGTAGCAGGGAATGAATGAATTATTTACTTAAGAGTCAATATATGAAAAGGTATATCCTAACCACACTCAATCTGTTTTTTTTTTTTCACTCCAAATTACATTTGATGTAAACAGCTCAGTGATTAAAATACTTTCCTTTTCATCAGGAAAATCCGAGTTTAATCTCCAGAACCTACACTGAAGAGCTGGAAATACTGTTGTGTGCCTATAATCCCAGCCAAAGACCCTGGAGCTCACTGGCCAGCAAGCCTAGCCTACTAGTAATTTCCAGGCCAGTGAGAGATCTAGTCTCAAAAGGAAAAAAAATAAGATGAACACATTTAGAAAAAATATTCAAGGTTGAGCTTTGGTCTTCACACAAAAGCATACACATACATATCCAAAATTCATGTGGTATATGGTCTTGTTTATCGCTAGAGTTGATGACATTCCAGTAGACTCACAGGACTGAGCATAAAAAGGGAACAGATTGACAAAAATATTCAAGATGCTTTACCAGAGAAAGTCAACAACAAAAGAAAGAGCAAGACACATCATGATCAAAGTTCATAAAGATTAAATATGGATATAAAGGAGCCAACCACAAATTACAAATGTAAAACTGATTTGGGGGCATAGTAGAATAGAAAACAATGAATACCTTTTTAAAATATTAAATGCAACTTGAGCAATATTTTGTTTAATTTTTTCACACTGGTACATACATTGTTCATGGTCCCCATTCACTTTTTCTCTTATCCCTCTTATTTGTCCCTTTTGTTACCTAGCTAATTTAATATCTACTTTAATTATATGCCTGTGCATGTGTGTGTATGCATGCTTGTGTATGTGTGTGTGTGTGTGTGTGTGTGTGTGTGTGTGTGTGACTACATAGACTCTAGTAACTATAAATAAGATAAAGAGTGTGATCTTTATTTTTCTGGGAGGCCTTCATTCACTTAAGATGATTACTTCCAGTTACATCCATTTTCTTATGGATGACATAACTTCATTTTTTGACATGGCTGAACCACTTTCCTTGCATATATAAACTGCACTTTCATATCCATCCGGTGCTGCTGGACTCCTTGGTTGGCTACATAATGTATCTACTGTGCTTAGCCCTGCCATACCATCAATGAGCCAGTATTGTTTTGATGACTTGGAATCCTCCAGGAAGTGCCTGGGAGACACACAGATGAGCCAGTATCATTGTGATGACTTGGAATCCTCCAGGAAGTACCCGGAAGGCACACAGATGAGCCAGTATCATTGTGATAACTTGGAATTCTCCACAGATGAGCCAAACAGAATCAAAGTGACAGCTCTGGCACGATAGAGTACAAACCGGGTTACCGGAAGACTGTCTGGGCATGTGTTGAGCCTCTCTGAAGCTGCCGTGGGTTTTAGAAGACCCAGGAAGACAGTTACCACATTGAATTTATAACTTACAAGGCAAGGGATGCTCAAAAAATAAAGGAAGCACTCAGGGAACCTAAAGCAATAGAGCCAAGATCTTTGATCTCAAATCTCCATTCACAAATATTCAAGAAGCAGAGACTTCCGTGGCTTCTGGCATGAATGAATGACAAGATCAAAGGGTTCACAGAAAAACAAGCAATGAAAATAACACAAAGAATATACCTGCATTAGTTTAAAAAACACTATGGGAGTTGAGGATTTAGCTCGGTGGTAGAGCACTTGCCTAGCAAGCACAAGGCCCTGGGTTCGATCCTCAGATCCACATAAAACAACAACAACAATAACAACAACAACAACAACAACAACAACAAAACATGAGCCCACAGAACACAGACCCAAAGTACTTGCTTCTTAGGATATCGATTGAATTCAAAGAAAATTTGTCACGGGAAGGTAGAGCCTGCTTGAATCCTGAAGAATGGACAAGAATGGAATAAATGAGATCCAGTGACTGGGTGGTTGGCAGGCATGTCCCACTTGGTGTCAGTGATAATAGCAAGGGTACCTCTCACCAGGGATAAGGATCTGGCAGAGATTCTGTTGGATCAGCTAGCAGAAGTATGCATTCTTTCCTGATAGTGCTTACTCCTAGCTCTATGAAAAAGGCCAGGAATGTGGGCAGGAATTGGGGCAGTCCAACAGGATCTCTAGACAGCCAGTGGTGATGCCCAAGAAATGGGGCTTCTTGAAGCTAAATGATATTATCAATGGCCAAGCAGGACAGACAGCATCTTGAGTGTTAAAATGATGTTCCATGCTTGTTAGTGTGTATTTAGTAACCACTTAGTTCCCATCTCACAGAAAAAATTACTTTGGAGTCCAGTAAAGGAGTTGTGTACAATGGGAGTCTGAAGACAACTTTCAAAATTTGGTTCTCACCTTCCATCTTACTAAAGATGAATCTTGTTCCTGCCTCTGTGCCTCGTTCCTCAGGCTAGCCTGCCTGTTAGTTTCTGGGATTCTCTATCTCTACCTCCTATCTCACAGTAGGAGTGCTGGGATTACACATGCTCACCACCACCCAGCTCACATCTGGCATTTTATGTGGATCCTGGAGATTAAACTCAGCTCATCAAGTTTATGTGGTAACTACTTTTACCCACTGAGCCATCTCATTGGCCCCAGAGATGTGATTCTATCTCTCAAAGAGTTAACATGGGAAAAGGTAGTCTATAATAATATTTTACTCTCACTAAAATATGGATCATGAATAAGTTAATGTCTCTACTTAAATATATTCCAGAAATGTCAATTAAACTCTTTACAAGTAGATAATACTTTACTATGGGACAAGAGAAAAAGTAGTTAATGCCAAAATAATTGGCTCCCCCACTTAGTTACTCAATAAAATGCATGTGAAGTGTTCATTTGAACTTGAAAGCAGGTGAGTTTGAGACAGGTTTCCTCCTGAGAAGAAGATGAAACTTACCCTCTGTCTCACCTGGGGACCTTTGATTACTGTGCTGCATCATCTGAGGATGTACAGTGGGTACCTGTTCAAAGGCAAACAGGTTGTCTCTGGGACTCACATGGCTTTTAGAAACATAACCAAGAAGGAATTTTAAAAATGTACTTTTTATATTCAAGTAATGTTAGGAAACCAGAAAAAAAAAAAAAAGACTTTGAAAAAAAAAAAGTGTTGCTCTTAAGCATGGTTTTATTCTAGGAAAATCACTCATCAGGTAGACGCTTCTGTCTACATAATTGATTTTTAATGCACCAGGAGAGTTCCTCATCGAATGAGAGGCAGTGTACAATTGTTACAGAATGCATCCTCATCCCATGGCTTATGCTCTGGTCTCCTGGTGCTGTCCAAGCAGCAAGAGCTTCACTTCTTGTTTCTAGCCACAGCAAGTGATGTATGCAATGTACCAGTGAGCAAAGCCTTGAATTCATTGCTGACTGATCCTTGGCAAGTCTTAGCTGGAAGACAGTCACATTTAGAAAGGTGTGTGTGTGTGTGTGTGTGTGTGTGTGTGTGTGTGTGTGTGTGTGTGCGTTCTCTCTTCTAAGTTTTTTAATTAACATAGTTGTATGTATTTGTGGAGTGTGATGTGATATTCTATTAAATACACATTATATGACATGATTAAGTTTGGGTAATTAATACTCACCTATTTATTTAACAGTTTTTTTTCTGATGAGTCACTGGAAATCTACCTTCTTAGTTCTTTGTAGCATATGTCTGATGCATGACTATTGGTCAGTCACCCAGCCCTCATATCTGAGACTTCTTGCCCTTTGACCAGCAACTCCCTGTCTTTCTTCTTTTTCCTGTTCTGCCTGTGGGAACTGCAAGGTAGACAGAAATGAAAAACAGACAAGGGGGCAAGTACTGGGTGGCAGGCTTTTATTTAGGAGAAAAGCCTATGGACGGGATGCCTTATTTTTAGTTTTCTCATGAATTTCTGTTCCTTTTCTAAATTGCCAATCCTAGTTTATCTTTACACCAATAGTGACTATGTGCTCCCTTTTCTCTGTATCCACAACAATGGCTATCTTTACCTTGTTGATAGTTGCCATTGCAATTGTTCAATGTTATATCTCACTATGATTCTTTTTAAGAATTTATTTTTATTTATTTGTATATGAACGTGTCTGTGTGCCCGTGTGAGTATATGTCATGTGTATTTGGGTGTGACTAAACACAGAAGCTAGAAAGAGGCTTTGCATCCCCTGGACCTGGAGGTACAGGCAGTGGTGAGAGGCCCAGGTTGTGTGTGGGAACTGAACTCTAGTCGTCTGGAAGAGCAGCAAATGCATTTAACCTCTGAGCATGTTTTTAGTCCCTCTTTATGATTCTTCTTTGTATTTCTCCAGTATGGTTTTTATTTATCTCTTTCAGATCATTTGGAAACTTTTCAGTTGATGCATTATTTTCTTGGAGTTGAGCTGAATTTCTCACATGTCTTGGCTATCAAACACTTATATTCATGGCTTGGGGGTCTTCTCCTACTCCAACAGATGTCATGACAGTGCAGAAACTTCTTAATTAGCATGGTCATCTTGCTGTTTTGATTGCAGTTATATATAAAAAGCCTTAGCCAGAATAATTTTGCAAAAAAAATTCCTGATTCCTTCTTAATGGTTTCATGGTCAAGTCTTATATTTCATTTTTCACCAATTTAACTTGATACATACATGCTATCAGATCAAGGTCAGATTTTCCTCTTCTGCTGCTGACATGTAGTTCCCCAAATACCACTTTGAGACTACACCACCCCTTCATGTATTCTTAGCTTCTTTATCTAAAGTCAGCTGAATAAAAATGGGTTATTTTTCATACTCCAACTTATTTCATTCATCAACAGGATTGTTTTATTACTAATTTCTTCACAATACAGTATGTTTTGATTACATAAACCCCAAGACTTTTCCCATTTCTGTGAGAAATTATATGTAATAATGGAACCCACATGATCTTGTGAATTTTTGCTCTACTCTTTACTTGGGAAGCATAGAATATGTACAGAAGTGAAAGACAGCAAGGTTTCTAAGGTAAGGGGCACAGGCAGTAATGATAACACTCTTGTAAACCTATTATTCCTGTACATATGGTAGAAACTATGTTCAGTCATTCTAATCAACTGTTTTTTAAATAATTTTAGGATCATAGAAAAGCTAAGCAGACAGTAGGACTCTTCCACATACATGTACCCTCTGGGCCACCATGCCCTGTATCACCAAAACATCCAGGCCAATGCAGATGCGAACGCACGATGGCTACATCCCTGGCGCTCCCTGCACAACTTGCAGACAGCTCCACTGAAGAGTCTCCTCTCTCAACATCTGTTTGCGATTTGTGAAACTTCAGGGAAGGCCTGCAGGTCTGGGAGCGTTGGAGCTTCTGAGCCTGGTAAGCTTTGCTGGTTTCCCAAGTCATCAGAACCTCCTCCTACCTCCAGGAGAAAACCTTTCTTTTGGGGGGAAAGAGCCCCACAAGAACAAAACTATGGACTGTTATTATTAGAATGTTTTTATATTTTGGCATTAAATATAATCATTTCATTTTGATTTCTTCACCTCTAGTAGTGGCTACATGCCCTGAAATGCATGGCTGCATTCAACATATTACTATTTTCTTAAGCTAATGATCAGCTCATGTGTTAAATAAGACAATTGGATAGGACTCAAGCATAAGTTAATTGTACCTGGAGGAATTCTAATACCTGTATCTCCTTTGTCTGAAATGCATCACAAGGTCATCCATTTCAAAAAGCAATATTCACAAAATTAAACATAAACAGCTCATCAGAATTAGATAATTACTTAGAGTATAATTACTGTTTGAGCCAAACCTGCAGGCATGACACTTGGTGCCATCAGAAGCCTAGTGCTGACTGGCGGCAGGACTGGGTCCTGCTGGCTAACCAGCAGAAGGCCTGAGCTCATTATCTTGTTGCTTTAATCAGTCTCAGGTGAGCTCTGCCTGTAGGCTGCTCATACACAAGTCCACAAATAGAAATGAGGTTGAAATTGAAGATTCAAACATTTTCTCCTATTAAAATATAGGAAAAATTGGATGAGTGGGGTACATGAAAATTTATCTGCCATTAGAATGGGTGGATTTCTGTTTATGTATAGCATTTCATTTGAAATATAAGCCAAAACCTGGGAAGATAGTTAAGTGGGAAAGGAATTTGCCACACAAATGTGAAGACCTGAGTTTGAATTCCTGAGAACACAGGTAAATCCAGACACCTAGATCTTATGGTGAGATGGTAAGCTGAGCCAGAAGAATGCCTGGAATCTTGGGGCTCAGTTTGTCTGGCATACACAGTGGCCAAGAAGAGACTGAGTCTCAAACATGGTGGAAGGTGGGGGCTATCACCATAGGTTATCTCTTGGCCTCCACATGTATGCCAAGGCACATGCACAAACCCGCACTCATACACACAAATGCAAGAATAGAAAAGGAGAGACAGAATTTGATAGTTTGAAAAGCAAAAGAAAATGTAGGAGAAAGAAAACTTCTAGAAGAGGGGGTTCCAAAGAGAATCTCTTCAGCTTTGTGATTTTGCTTTTGGAATGTAAGCAATTCTAATTTAATTGAGATTTAACCTGATGATAGCTACAGAGTTCTTTCAACACACACATATGCAGACAAGCGTTTGAAGTGGGGGAACATCTAAACACTTGGCCTTCTTATCCACAAAGTAAAATTTAGGGTGTTGTGACTGGTACATTTTGCTTATGCTTTGGGGTAAAACCATCAGAACCACATATTTCCAACATTCGGAGGGATTTTATATTTTTAAAAGTCCAAAGAATGCTTCTCATTAAAGTATTCACTCTCTGCTAAATCTTGCCTCAGTACCCTCTGGAATAACATGAAGGTCAAATAAAAGCTATTTTTAATTAAAGTGAATGACTTGATTTCATAAAATTATAATGTTGTTTAATGACTGTGGGAGATTGTGTTCAAGGCAGAAAACTGACATTTTGCCTTAATCAATGCACATTTTATTAAAATCAATGTGGTCTATTATGTAAGGCCTACTGAACGTACATTAATAAAGTCTGTTCTATAAAAAGTAAGCAATTCTAATTTAATTGAGATTTAACCTGATGATAGCTACAGAGTTCTTTCAACACACACTTACTGAGCACTCACAACGTCCTAGACACTGGGCAGGAATGAAATCCCTCTCCCTTCCAGTGTTTAGTGTGAAATAACTAGTTTGACATCATACCCTAGACTCAGGTACCCTTGATTATACAGTATTTCACCAGCTTTTTAAAGAATCATTTCTACTACATTTTAAATGAGAATTCAGCCTGAGGAAGCATTGGAGGCTGATAGCCTTCCCAATTGATATAAATGAGTACTTAATGAAAAGCAGAATAGCTTCAGATTCATGGTCACAGGTTTTGTGTGTGTATGTGAGTGTGTGTGTGTGTGTGTGTGTGTGTGTGTGTGTGTGTGTGTGAGAGAGAGAGAGAGAGAGAGAGAGAGAGAGAGAGAGAGAGAGAGAGAGAGAGCAGTGCCTTCATGCAGAGTTCAGAGGACTTTGGGCGTCTCTATCATTCACTGAATGAAAATCTTGCCTTTCAGGCTGACTGGTCTGGATACTCCTGGTGTCTGCATGGGGAGGAGGGGTGCTGATCCAAGCTGTGTATCCAGACTCAGGCACTGTTCCTTGTGCTTACACAGCAAGCAAGCTTTCCCAGCTGTGGAGCCATGTCCCTGATCATGGGTATCTATACTTTACAAAGGGGATAGCTTTGATTCTTCTAGAGTTTGTTCTGTTACAAAAGACAGGCTTCTAGACAATCTTTGCACATTGGCTTCAAAGAAGGCTAAGGTGTTCAACTTGTGGAACCAGGTGAGATGCCACCACTAAGGTCAGTCCTTTGTTTTCTTCTTATTTAATCTATTAAATTAAATTTTCTATTTCTCAGATCCTGAATCTGCATTCTTGTTAATATTGAATTTTATTCCACTATAGTCATTTGTAATGGATCATAGTTCAAAGTCTAGGGTTTAGTATTTTAAGGAATAAAGTAAACAGTAAGCTAAAAGTGTGTAAAGAAAGAAAGAGATATTTGGGCTAGGGAGAGACTGGCTTGGTGAAGTGTTTGCATTGTAAGCACATTGACCTGATTTCAATCCCCAAAGCTGATGTAAAACAACAGCAACAAAACACAGCTGGGTGGTGGCGCACACCTGTAATCCCAGCCCTCGAGGGGCAGAAGCAGGCGGATCTCTGTGAGTTCGAGGCCAGCCTGGTCTACAGAGCAAGTTCCAGGACAGCAAAGGCTACACAAAGAAACCCTGTCCTGAATAATAAATAATAAATAAATAAATAAATAAACAAATTAATTAATTAATGAATCCTAAACAGGATGGCATGCACGCATGCGCATGCGCGCACGCACACACACACACATACACACCTCAAGACACTGGGCAGGCCAGAGGATTATCTGCTTATTGGCTAGGATTCTAAGAAGTGAGTTTGAAGGCTAACTCTGATTTACTCCTCATAGCTTGCTCAGCCTGCTTTCTCATGACACCCAGGACCACCTGCCCAGATGTGACAATGCCATTAAGAAAATGCCATACAGACTTGCCTACAGACAATATATTGGAGGTATTGTCTCAGTTGAAGTTCCTTTTCCCAGAGAACTCTAGCTTGTGTCAAGTTGACAAAAACTAACCTGGAACACTAATTGTTGGTTTAATGTGGTGCTTTTACACTGCAAGGAAAAGTCACAAGGCACAACAAAACCAACTATGAGAATTTTATTAGGAAAAGGGAGGACCAGGAAAGAATGTAATCAGGCCTATTTGAAAGACAAGTGCAGAGAGAGGGGAGGGTACATGGGATCTGCCTTTAATGGACTACCCCATGCATGCACATATGGGCCCATGTGGCTCCACCACGTATGTGCATAGATTTCATAAACACACTGCATGAAAATTATGTGACCACACAGCACACAAATTATGTAGGACATATGGCTCCAGAAATGACTAGGTGTTTGGCCAGGGCACGTGTAGTCATGGGGTGTGGTTAGAATTCCTATCACTAAGGAATATATAAAGGAGTAGCTCACAGTGGGTGGTACTATCCCTAGGTGTGAGGGGCCCAGAACAGCTTGACCCCATGTTTAGGGGTCCAGACAGAGCTTCCATGACAGGCTTAATGGCAGGTATGACCCACTCCCCAGAAAAAAAACGTAAGCTGACCCCACCCAGAGGAAATATCTGACATTGCAAACATTCCTAGCATATTCCTAAACCCCTAGGGGAAAAAATGGCTAATCGGGGTCCTGAACCCTGGAAATTCCCTCATCTCCAAACTCTACTATGATAAGAAAAAGAAAAAAACAAAACAAAAAACACCCTGCCCAGGCTCTGGACTCTGTTCTCACCACTATATTGGATAGTTAGGGAGTCCAAGCTTGAGTTTGAATAAAGGTTCTTTGTTTTTATATATGAGATTCTGTCTCCATGGTGGTCTTTAGGGGGGTCCCCAAGATCTGGGTATAACATAGGCAAGTTGACCTGGGTGTATAACAAAAGGACCTGAGAGGGTAAAGAGTCAGCAGTAAAGAGCACTCACTGCTCTAGCAGAGGACCAGTTTTCCAGTTGATCTGATGTCTCTGGCCTCCACAGGCATCCACAATTACATTCACTTTACCAACATGTGGACATAATTAAATTACATATTTAGCATATGAATTAATTAAAAATAAAAAATTATCAAACAAGAAAAGTAGCTGAACATGTGCCTGGGAGCAAGCCATAGCAGTGTTTGTCCATGATTTCTGCTTCTTTTTTTTTTTTCTGTGAATTCCTGCCCTGAGTTTCCTCATTGTTGAACTGTGACTTGGAAGTATAAGGTAAAATGCACTCTTTCCTCCCCAAGTATCTTTTCTCCATGGTGTTTATCACAGCAACAGAAGACAAACTATTACAAAAACTGGGTACCAGGAAATTGGACTACTACTGTGAGAGACATGACCACACTGTTTGGGGAGAGGCTTGTGGAATAATTTGGAATGCTGAGCTGGCAGGCCATTGAGTGCTCAAAGCCGGATGGACTACTGCTGTGGAAGTTTAGAAGATAGTAATTTAGAAAGAAATGTGGAAGATGAAGGCCTGGCTTATGAAGTTTCAGAAGAAATTTGAGAGTACCTAGAAATATCTATTGAAGTCATTTGTATAATGTATTTGAATTAAGAATCTGTAGAAGTGTAACCATCTGTGCTTTATTGAATCAATGGATGCTGGTTATCTGGAGCTTAAGAAACACCTGTGGTTAGTGAGAGAGCCACATCACTGAGGAGAAACTGGGGCAGTTTTTCTCAGAATCAGCGCATACAAGGACCACACAAGTGGGATTCTGCAATCATTTTAGATCATGAGAGAGTGCTATATATATGGCATTAAGCTGTTTACACGGCTGCATTTGGAATTTGCCCGAAGAGTGACTTTTTGTTAACACCATGGGTTTTCTCTTTTAGAATTAAGAAATATTGAATATGTTTTTTGCTTTAGAGAATCCAGTTGAGAGACTTTGGACTTCTAAAAAGACATAGAACTTTGAAAGTCTTAAACATTATAAAGACTGGGACTCTTAAGTTGGACTGTATTTTATATTCTAATATTAACATGAGTGTATGGGGACAAGGAAAGGTTAAGTTTTAATAGTGATGTGTATGTTTGTTAAATTGACAAGTCATAGACTTGTGATGGCTTAGCCTCATTGTCAACTTGACACACATGGTAAGAGGGACCTTTGTTGTAGGAATTGCCTCCATCAAATGTATCTATGGGAATGTATGTGGACTGGTTTTGATTTCTAATTGATGTAGAAGGGCCCAGACCACTGTGGGTGATACCATCCCAATGGAGGAAAGACTGGACTATGTATTAAAAGGCCGTTAAATATGAGCTTGGGAGTAAGCCACTGAGCATATTCCCCCACAGTTTCTGCTTAGATTCCAGCTTGAGCTCCTTTCCTGACTTTCCCAAATGATGGACAATGACCTGGAAGTACAAGGAGAAACAAACGCTTTCCTTAAGTTGCTTTTCTCTTGGTGTTTTTCTCCACAGCAGAAGTCGGACTATAACAGTACCTAAACAAAAGCTATAGGGTGGTATTTTATGAATTTTGCCTTTGCTAGGTTTGGTTCTCTAGTTTCCCATTGCTCTGAGGGTGAAAATACTCTTCTTCTAAATGTCTTCAACCCAGTCTGCATGCTCATTACTTACCACAAGTAAGACATGGAGATCCTCCACTAAAGCTTTATTCAGGGTGATCCATTGGAGGAAGTCAAGGCAAACCTCAGCATCAAGCACTGGAGGACAGAGAAAACCAACAAGAAGGCAGGTTGTGGGACTACAGCTCCCTAGAGATCTAGCCTTGTGTGGAGGCCCACAGCGGCTATCTAGTGAGACCTTGTGCAGGGTCAGAGAATCTGAGCTTGCTTCACCCAGCAGGGCTACATTATAGGATCAATTGGCCACAGGCATGTTTACCAGGTGTTTGGAAGGGTCTACAGTTGGCTGTATGGTATGTTTTGATCTTGCAAGGGGAAGTCTTTTGCCTCTCCCCTTAGCATATTATGAAAACACTTTTGAATAAATGACTGAGTGACTGGGTATTGACCCAGGGCCCTCCCAAAGCTATACTGTGTCTCTGTCTTTCTTATCATCTCTTTCTATCTTTCTTCCTAATATTTCTTCATTCCTCTCTCCTACACCCAAGAACCCTTTGAAAGGTAGGAGCAGATCAGAGCTGGACTCTTACAGATTCCCACAGCCTTGAGCAAGTTGTGAGTCTCATGAAGATTTGTCTGTATGTCTATCTGTGCATATCTGTGTGTGTAATAGTTGTGTGCATTTGTATATGATATGTGTGTGTGTGTGTTTGTGGGTATGATATGTACATATGTGGATGTGTGTTTGTGGGTGTGATGTGTGTTTGTGTGCATGTCTACATGTGATATATGCATGTGTGTGTTTATATGATGTGTATATATGTTTATGTGTGTTTGTGGGTAAGTACATGTGTGCGATTGTGTATGTATAATGCATGTATGGTGTGATGCACATCTGTATATGTATGATGTATTAGTATGTATATATGATGTCTTCATGTGTATGTGTATGATGGATGTATATGTGTACATGTGGTCTCTTTTTTTGTGTATATGTTTGTGTTTTTGTGAATGTGTCTCTGTGATGTGTCATATGCATGTGTAAATTAAGATATGCAAGTGTCATGGTGAGTGTGTGGTTAAAAAACCAACACGAAGTCAGTCCTCACCGCATGTTTCAATTGATAAAAGATCTTTTTGTTCACTGTTGTGTACAACAGATTAGTGAGCTGCTAGTTTCCTGCAATTCTCGTGTCTCAGCCTCCATACCCTGAGAAGAGTTCCAGATTATTGACACTTGCTACTTATGGGTTCTGGGAATCTGAATGTAAGTGGTTAGGTTTACAAAGCAATTGCCTTACACACTGAGCTTTCTCTCCCACTCTTAAGACGATTGTGTTCATAAAATATTAGGATGGACAGGAGCAGTGTTCTGTCCTTCTGAGTTGTCAGAGTACCTGTAAGCATGCACAAAGTCCCAAGTCTGCTTACTAACTCTCTAAAAACTGGGCATGATCTGCAGGTTTATAAACCTAGCACATGGGAGGTACAAGTAGGAGGATCAAAAATTCACTTATCTTTGATTACATATCCCGTCAGAGGCCTGTCTGGGGTATGTGATCTCCCCTTAAAAATGGGGAGCAAAAGAAAAAACATGGTCATGGAGATTAGCAGTATAGGAAAGGGGTACGACAGACCTGGGTGGACCAGTGAATCACAAGGTCTGAGACAAGGGAGAGATGTCACCTCACTATGCTTGGTAAGGTAATGATGCTAATAAGTGACTCTGCCACAGAAATGTTGTCAACGCACAGCCAAATACATTGAGCAAAGTTCCAAAGGCATGCCCTGCTTATGGCAAATTACATAAGAGGCTCAAAATGCTTTGCTCCCTCAATTCTAAAATATGAAACTGAGTTTTTATATTAATCTATCTAAAATGTGTATACACTTTGCAAATTAAAAAAAAAAAAAAAAAAAAAAAAAAAAACTATTCTCCCAGTGTGTATGCCTCTGTCTCTGTCTGTCTCTCTCTCTCTGGAGCTGGGGGTGGAGGTGTATGCAGGTCACAGCATGCATATGGAGATCAGAGGAAGGAAGGGTATTGGTTCTCTCCTTCCACATGTGAAGTTATTTTTCAATTAATTGAATATGATTTGTTTCCCAACCCCCTTCATCATAAATATAATGTGTCAGTTTCCTACCAAAGGCATTTTGGAAAGGGATGAATATAATATTTATCTTGCAAGTCAAAGCAAACCACTCATCATTTGTTTTCATAACATTTTAGAATTTAGAGTATCTTAAGCTCATATGGTTTTCTCATCTTTCATAGCAGGTGAGCAGAATTAGAATGCTCTTGGGCTAGGAGGTAACTCCTTCATAAACTGCTTGTCATGCAAGCATGAAGACCTATGTTCAATCTCCAAAACCCATATTAAAAAGTTGGTTTCTACCTATAAGCCTAACAATGGGATGCAGTGACAGGAGATTCCTTGGTCTAGTTGGAGAGCACCAGGCCAATGAGAAAACATGTCTCAAATCACAAGGTGAATGATGCCTGAGGAACTTCATCTGAAGTTGACCTCTGAACTTCCACATGTGGACACATAACACTTAAATGAGTGTCACGTTTATGCTAATCTTTCACTTATGGGCTGTGCAGTCCCATGCCTTTGTTCACATGTTTCTCTTTCCTCTGGCATGCATTTCCCATTTTGTGTTGTGAGGCACCAGTTAATACTTCAAGTTATCACAGCCGCTTCTCTCTCTCTCTTCCTCTCCCTCTCCTTCCCCCCTCTCTCTCTCTCACTCTCTCTGTTTCTTTCTCTCTCTCCTTCTATCTCTGTCTGTCTCTGTCTGTCTGTCTGTCTCTCTCTCTCTCTCTCTCTCTCTCTCTCTCTCTCTCTTTCTCTCTCTCTCTCACCTATTCAGATGCAGACACAGTCTTTACCCACAAGGGCAATGAAAACTTCCTGTCTTCTTTTCCTGTGTTCAAGTTTCCTCTCTGTTGTCTTAGAACACTCTGACCAGAAGCGACTTAGGGTGGAGAACAGAGTTGATTTCAGATCATGCACTTCAGTCTGCCACTGGGGGAAGCTAGGGCAGGAACTTGAAGAAGAAACCATGAAGGAATGACACTGTGTGCTGCCACTCAATCTCATGCCTAGCTTGCTTTCTTATGTGACCCAAGAGTACCTGACCAGGGAACAGTGCCACCCCCATATACAGTTAACCATTTAAGCTAATTCCCCAAAGATGTGTCCATAGGTCAGTCCAATCTGGGCAGTCCCTCAGTTGAGACTCTCTTCTCAAAAGACTCTAGGCTGTGTCAAGTGGACAGTTAAAGGTAGCTAGGACAAGGTATGGTGGCATATACCGTAGTTAGAAGTTGTTCCAGTCACATCTGGTCTCAAAGTCCCTTGTTTCTTCAGTCCTGCCTGGCCTGTAGTCCCACAACCAATTATAAAATATTAACTCAGAGGCTAGTTATTAATTGTGAATCATAGGGCCTATGGCTCAGTGTAGAGAGCCGCGTATAGCCGCACCCTAAAGATGGCTCTGGCTTCTACCCTCTGCCTTCCCGATGGCAAACACTCTTTATGGTAAACAGCTCCTTATTTGGCTGTGGCTGGATTCGTGTGCTGCTGGCATATGCGTGAACCTGTGGACAGTGCCCACGTGGCTGCTTGGGGTTGGCAGCCCAGCCCTACTTAGGTGCTGGGAGAGGCTTGCCCCAGGCGAGAGAGACACAATGCAACTAATCAAAGGTCTGAATAAACTGTGATGAGAAGGATCCCGGTGTCGCGTCTTCCTTGCTGGTCGAGGTGGGCGCAACAAGTGGTGGCCTCCTACAGGGACAATTACCACAGCTCTCTCCGGATTCAGAACTTATTACAGTCAGGCGGTATACCGGTAAGTCCTCAGGAAAAAAAAAAAAAACTGGGGATCCGTGACAAAAGCGGGTAACGCTCACCTGTAGAAGGGAGAGCGGGATAGCAGAGCTGCGATAAAAGCAGACGGGTAATTCTAGAGCCGTGATAAAAGCGGTAATTAGACAAAACAAACAGGGAAACCGGAGGGCTGGAGCAATTCTGCAGAGGCTCTGAGAAACCTCCGAGAAACTTCTCAAATTGAAGAAAGAAAAAAAGTACACTAACATGGGCGCTTCCTCCTCGCACCCAATTTTTTTGGCTCTTAACGAGCTGCTTCTCTCTAAGAAATTGAAAATAAAAAAAAAAAACACACCCTAGCATGGTTTCTGCAAGAGTGTGATGTAATTGCTCCTTGGTTTTGCAATTTCAGGAAGCCTTACAGTGCCTTCCTGGGAGAAATTGGGAAGAGACCTAGATTTGGATACTGGAGCAGATTGCAGGTGCAGATCGCAGTATCATAGCTAGCAAAGATTGGCCTTGAGGTTGGCCTATACAGGCTTCCTCACAAACATTGCAGGGACTGGGTTATGCCAGTGTTCCAAATGTTAGTGCAAATTTGTTAAATTGGCAAGATTCCGAAGGTCACTCTGGCGTTATACAACCCTATGTCCATGAGCTTCCAGTGTCCCTCTGGGGGAGGGATCCTATGAAATCCATGGGCTTTCAGTTAAGTAATGAATACTCTAAAGAATAAAAATATTATGAAAAACATGGGGTGTCATCCTGATTTTGGCCTGGGAAAATTTTTACAAGGCAGAAAGGAGCCAATACAAACAGTACCTAGGAAACCCAAACAAGGGTTGGGTTTTTCCTAGGGGCCGCTGAGGAGGGCATTCCCATAACCTGGGTAATGGAGGAGCCAGTTTGGGTTCCTCAGTGGCCACTCTCCTCTGAGAAATTACATGCTGCATATCAATTAGTGAAAGAGCAATTGGAGAAAGGGCACATTAAACCCTCTCTTTCTCCCTGGAATACACCCATATTTGTCATCAAGAAGAAATCAGGAAAATGGAGATTGTTACATGATCTTAGAGCTATAAATGAACAAATGAGAATTATGGGACCCGTGCAGCGTGGTCTTCCATTGCTGTCAGCCTTGCCTGAAAATTGGCCTATTATTGTGGTAGATATTAAGGACTGCTTCTTTTCCATTCCACTGAATAGCAAAGACAGTGAGAGTTTCGCTTTCACTTTACCGTCCACTAATCATGAGGAACCTGATAAAAGATATCAGTGGGTTGTATTGCCACAAGGCATGGCCAACAGTCCTACAATGTGTCAATTATTTGTAGCTACTGCTTTAGAACCTTTGAGAGCACATTTTCCTGGCTTGAAATGCCTCCATTATATGGATGATATACTGTTAGCAGCTAAAGAAGAGAGCATTCTTCAAGAAGCATATAGCTCACTTGTAGAACTGCTAAAGCAAAAGGGACTCTGTATTGCCCCTGAGAAGGTGCAACAGAGCAAAGTTGTCAATTATCTTGGCTCTAAAATAACTAAACATCATATCATGCCACAAAAGGTGGAGTTAAGGAAGGATCATCTTTGCACACTGAATGATTTTCAAAAATTATTAGGAAATATAAATTGGATAAGAGGAAGTTTAGGAATGGCCAATTATGAGTTAAAACCATTATATGATATCTTAATTGGAGATGCAGCCTTGGATTCACCAAGGCAATTAACCAGTGCAGCCCGAGAAGCCTTAACAAAATTAGAAGATAGACTACAAAGAGCTTTTCTTCAAAGAGTGCAAAATAATGATGATATTACCCTGTGAATTCTGCCTACCCAGTTACAACCTACGGGAATTTTATGGCAAAAAGGACCCTTGTTATGGATTTATACTAAAATCTCACCTGCAAAATCAATTGAGTATTATCCTATTGCTGTAGCATTACTTGCGCAACAGGGTATTCAACAATGTTTACAATATTTTGGGACATCACCACAAACGCTAGTTGTTCCTTATGATTCTACTCAAGTCAAGGTATTATGTGCTGCCATAGATGATTGGGCAATTCTGCGTTGTACCTATCCAGGACACATAGATTGTCATTATTCTAAACATCCACTATTAACTTTCTTTAAAGAACATCCTGTAGTTTTCCCTAAAGTAACTGCTTCAAAGCCCATTCCAGGAGCAAGTGTTATATTTACAGATGGGTCTAAGACAGGCTGTGGTGCTTATATGGTGGATTCTAATGAACCTGTAAAGCATCAATTCTTGCCAGGTGCACCTCAACAGGTGGAGCTTTCAGTAGTTCTTGAAGTTTTCAAGGCTTGTCCATTTGCATTTAATTTAGTGTCAGATTCTAGTTATGTTGTTAATGATTTGAAAAGCCTTGAATGTGCAGGGCCCATCAAATCTTCTAGCCCGGTTAGCTCATTGTTTGGCCAATTACAGAAACTGATCTGGCAATGTAAAAATCCCTTTTTTGTGCAACACATCCGTGCACATACTAGTCTGCCAGGTCCATTGGCTAAAGGCAATGATATAGTGGATCAGTGTACTAGACAGGAATGGATGTTTGTGGCTTCTGCCATACAACGAGCACATGCTTTCCACAAAGAATTTCATGTTAATGCAAAGACATTACAACAAAAGTTTTCTATCTCACGTTCGGAGGCATGAAAGGTGGTACTAGATTGTCCCCAATGTGTCATTTTTCATCATCCTTCTAGCTTAGGAGTTAACCCTCATGGTTTGCTCCCCCTAAAAATATGGCAAATGGATGTTACACACATCTCTGAATTTGGACGTGTCAAATATGTACATGTATCTGTTGATACCTGTTCTGGAATCATTCATGCCACCCCAATGGCAGGAGAAAAATCCTCTCATGTCATTGCTCATTGCTTAGAAGCTTGGGCAGCATGGGGTAAGCCTCAACAGTTAAAGACAGACAATGGTCCTGCATATACTGGACAGAAGTTCACTTCCTTCTGTCAACAGATGAATGTGCAACTTGTACATGGCCTACCATATAATCCACAAGGTCAAGTCATTGTGGAGCGTGCTCATCGCTCCTTGAAGGAGTTGCTTCAAAAACAAAAAGGGGGAATAGGCTATGGCCGTACCCCTAAGGACAGACTTTCTCTTGCATTATTTACTCTGAATTTTTTGAATTTGGATGCTTCCAATAGTCATGCTGCAGATTTATCTAAAAAGTTGTCTAGTTATCTTTTAGGCAATTGGACTGGAGAGTTCGATAACCTGATGGACCAGCTGAGAGTGGCTATTGTCACGGTGAATTCGACTCGAGTGGATACCGGACTGGTGGAGGGATTGTCTTCCTGGATTGCTACAGCCATGGGCCACATGAAGGAGTCGGCGGGAATAGGAGCCCTAGTAGGTTTTCTGGTGCTCACCTCCCTAGTATGCTTGTGGTGCATTTGTCACATTAGGATCTCACAGCATCGCCATGCAGCCATGATTGTCCAAGCCTTTATGGCCATTGATGCAGGACAGTCTCCCCAAGCCTGGTTGGCTACTTTAAAAGATATTTAGGCACAGGATGCGAGGCCTGCGCACTGCACTTGAGGTTATGATATGCTGACCTCAAGAAGAGAGTGTCTGATTGCATGTGGGTTGGTACCCTAACTCCCACCTCTGTGAAAAGGGTATCGGACCGGTCTAGTGTTCTCTGGGTGGACGACGCCTGGACAAACATTAGTACATGTTCCATTTTAGCAGAGATCAGACCTCTACTCTTGCCTGTTGCTTTGTAAAACAAAAAGGGGGAAACTGTAGAGAGCCGCGTGTAGCTGCACCCTAAAGATGGCTCTGGCTTCTACCCTCTGCCTTCCCGATGGCAAACACTCTTTATGGTAAACAGCTCCTTATTTGGCTGTGGCTGGATTCGTGTGCTGCTGGCATATGCGTGAACCTGTGGACAGTGCCCACGTGGCTGCTTGGGGTTGGCAGCCCAGCCCTACTTAGGTGCTGGGAGAGGCTTGCCCCAGGCGAGAGAGACACAATGCAACTAATCAAAGGTCTGAATAAACTGTGATGAGAAGAATCCCGGTGTCGCGTCTTCCTTGCTGGTCGAGGTGGGCGTGACAGCTCAGGCTCCTTACTAGCTAGCTCTTACAACTTAGCTCAACCCATAACTATTAATCTATATATTGGCACATGTTTTGTGTCTATACCTGTGTCCCATCACATGTTGCTCCTTGGACAACAGTTTGGTGACGTCCCTCCCTCTCATTTCTTCTTTCACTCTCTCTTTTGGATTTTCTACCTGGCTCCATCCTGCCCTGCCATACATAGGCCAATGCAGCTTTACTCATTAGCCAATGGGAGCAACACATATTCACAACATACAGAAGGAAATCCAACAGCAATACTTCCTTAATCCCAGCACTTGGGAGACAGAAGCTGAAAGATGTCTGTGAGTTCCAGCTAGATCTCTCTAGTGAGACACTGTCTAAAAACAACATAAAAAACTAAGCTAAGTAGGATACCACCAATCCCATAAACTATTACTTCTGGGATGTTTCCAGCATATATCTGCACCCTGGGAACAAATACTGTATACACATCATTCTTTTCATCCCCACTAGTGTTATGTAGAACAGAGGAGTACGTGTTATGAAATGCCCTATTGGGCTAGGAAGATGGCTCAGTTGATAGAGCTCCTGCATTCTGTCTCCCAGAGGCCATGTAAACCGAGCAGGCACAGTGACAAACCTGTAATCCCAGGTTTGAGGGCACAGAAAGATGATCTTTGGACCTCACTGGCCAGCCAGTCTAGTGAAAACTGTGAGCTTTATGTCCAAAGATACTATCTCAAAACAAAAAGGAATGAGCAGCAGAAGAAAGTAACATGACACTGAACTTTGACCTCCATGTGCATGGGTACACATATGCACACACACCTAAACATGTACATACACCTACATACATACACACATGCATGTGCACACACACAAAGATCTTCTTTACAAATGAATATGTACTATACTAGACATGGCCTGCATAGAAAGTCTAGGAAGAATCATGCTTTCAAATAATTTATAATCTATAAAAACTCAAGCTCTTTAGTGGTACTCATTCAAAGCTGGAAGCTCTCTGAAATGCAGGCCACTATCTGAAGGCCCATGGCAAGAGTGACGTTTTCCTTCCTCCCATCAGCTCTCTGGCTGTGCAGTTTATTTGGATTTCCTTATTAACCTATATTTTTCTCACACACCAGGCTGAAGTCCAATCTCCACAGAGTCTTTTTGTTCTTCCCGTATGAATCAAGCCTCACATGCTCATCTTGTTGTCAAATTCGTCTGACAGATAGATTTGCTACAACAAATGAAAATACTAAATAAGCAGCCCCCATCTATTTTTTATGGCTGACATTCATTCCTAGCAAAGAGCAAATGTTATCCCAAGATGAAAGCATCTATAATTCCTGAAGATTTCATTTGGCTGTAAATCATGAGGAATATTTCCATTGTAAGTCTTTTTTTAATGTAAAGCCAGAACTAAAATACATATATTCTTTAAATTCCTTAGGAAGGAGTAGAGCAAAGTTTGATTCTAACAAGAACTGCAAGGACAGTGGCTGTGGTCAGTATCATAGAAGGGTTAAAAGCTATCAGCAGAAACATTTAATGGGATTACACTTTATAAAGAAATATGTATATTAACATATATAGATTAAGGCAATAAAGAGTTCACAGATGCTCCTCTTTCCCATCACCTCAAAAGTTCATGTATGCCATGCTCCGAGGTCATCATCACTCAGCTGGTAGAGCTCCTGAACCTAAGACGATCCAGTAGCAGCTGTCAGCAGCTAACAATCTTGCTTGCTATTCAAGAATCCTTCTCTGGGAAAACAACCACAAGAGCCAGAACAAAGAGAAAGAATTCTGGGGGGAAAGTAAATTTAAAAAAAAAAAGACATTTTCAGGGAAATGGATGAATCTGGAAAGCCTTGTGTTAAGTGGCATAACCCAGATACAAGAAGATGAAAATTGAATGTTCTCTTCCATATGTAGATCCTAACTTCTAATGTTTGTATGCATGTCAGTAAGGGACTGAGGAGTGGATATAGTCTAGAAAACCAGAGGTAAGACAAAAAGAGGTGAAGAAGAGGTATTGTGGAAAAGGAATAGAAAGGAGGCTGTGGGGGGGGGGACAAGGAGGGGTGTGAGGAGGGTGGGAGATGGGGATGAGGTGAGAAGAGAGACTAGAACAAACTTTCCTTAAAATGTGATGAAACCTAATTCTTTGTGTGTTAATGAAAATAAACAATTTAAAATAAAGAGATAGAGGAGACGGCTTGGTGGGTAAGAGGGCTTGTTATACAATCATGAAGACACAATTTCAGCCTGGCGATGGTGGTGCACGCCTTTAATCCCAGCACTCAGGAGGCAGAGGCAGGCAGATCTCTGTGAGTTCGAGGCCAGCCTGGTCTCAAAAAAAAAGTTCAAATCCAAAATTGCAGGCATGGTCATGTAACTCTAGCCCTGTTGAGGCAGAGCAGGGGCAGAGCCAGGTGGTTCACTGGGACTTGATGATTAAAGCCTATCTCCAGGTTCAGTGAGAGTTCCTGACTTGAGGGGACAAGAATGAGAGAGAGCTCTTCTGGGCACGGTGATTAGAGGCTCTCAGAATGGTCCAATGTTTGACAAACAGTCGTAGGCTCTCCTACAATACAGCCTCTAGCAAAAGTAGGCTGTCTCGGACCCCTGGCAACAGGATTGTTTACCTGTATACCAAGAAGATTGGGGAAGCACCTAAATCTGCATGCGGTGTGTGCCCAGGCAGGCTTCGAGGGGTTCGTGCTGTGAGACTGAAAGTCCTTATGAGATTTGTAATACAAAAAAGCATGTCAGCAGGGTCTACAGTGGGTCTATGTGTGCCAAGTGTGTCCATGACGGGATCAAGCAGGCTTTCCTTATTGAGGAGAAGAAAATTGTGTAAGTGTTGAAGGCACAAGCACAGAGTCAGAAAGCAAAATAAATATGCAGCTTTCTTTAAATAATAAAGCTCAAGGCTTGGTCAGTGAAGAAAAAAAAAAAAAAAAAAGAATGAGAGGGCAGGACAGCTGATGTCCATTTCCGACCTGCACACACATATGCACAGGTGTACAGACCAGTACACACCAAGTGCATATATACCACGGAGAAGAAGAGAGACAGAGGCAGAGAGGAATATACTAACAGTGATGGAGTATCCTCATGTATGACCTCCTTCAATCTTTATGCTTGAATACAGGAGCAGACATTCTGCTTAGTACTACTTAGATGAAAGAACATGGGCTTAGAAAGTTTAAGTAGATTGCTCCAAGTCACACAACTAATAACAGGAGATCGAAAAATGGTTGGCTTCCTGCTGAGATGGAGGGCCAGAACAGAAAAGGAAACTGAAAGGCCCTTCAAAGTATTTCCTTCCTCACCATTCCACTGGAATTAAGCGACAGAAAGGGAAAACCAGAGAGGGGGAATTTAACTGGGGAAGGAGGAAGGAAGTTAATATGGAAATATGGAAAGAGGAGGGACAAATAACACTAAAGATATTTGTAAAATCCCAAGTAATCATATTGTTTTTCAATTACATAAAACTATATATATATAGTTATATGTATATAAAACCTAGAAGTGTATGTTTATGCATATATAAACAGCTTAAATGAAGCTATACCACTTGGACTGACAGTGTTACCCACAAAAGCCGTAGACCACCTAATAAAACCCAAGTACCAGGCATGAGAAACCTCAGAGTTGTTGGTCAGGGCCGTCTGAGTGATTCCCAAAACTACACAACCTATTGCTGTTGCCCTTGACTGCCTCTCAGAGGTTGAGTAAGTCCTTGTTGCAGAAGAACCCACACTCCAGAAAAGATTCCTAATATCTGAACTATATCTAACATGAAAGCCTCTGTCCTATGGTCTGGTTTCCTGTGTATCAGAAGGTACTGCGCAAGCTGCCAATGTAGGGAAGCAAACAGTAGTCCTAACCAGGTATGAAGCCTAGGAACCATAATGACCAACATGGCAAGATACCCCTGAGGGTGCAACAGTGGCACTCAGAACTTGATGGTAACCAACGGCTGTCTAATTGAATTAAAGGCATACTCAGCAGGAGGAAAATTGTGTGTGGTGCTGGAAACCTGATCGATTTCCCAGGGCTAGTGAGGTCACAGATCTTAGAGGAGAGTCTGCTACTACCATTTTACCAGACCACCATAACTTCCAGCTGAATTCTAAAGATTATCCTTAAGCCCACAGGCAAATATAGCTCTCATCCCACATCAGAGAAGCATCTCTCCACAGCAAACATCACAGAAAACAACTGGTCTCAAGGCTTAGATCAACAGATTGTGGGAAGCAGAGCCCCAAACAGATACATCTACAGCACAATTCCTGAACCAAAGATTGAGGGAACATGTTGAAAGAGGGAGCAGAAAGATTTTAAGAGTCAGAGGACCAGGAAGTCTGCTGTGAGATTCTGTCTCTTACAAATGATAGGGATGCGACACCCATTTCACTTCAACAATATGGCTGCCCTAAGTAAGACCCAAACAATGACAATGTCAACAGACAGGTTAATGTGGAAGAGGGAACCTCACGGGGTCCCACCCCTACACACACACACACACACACACACACACACACACACACACACACACAAACACACACACACAACAACAACAAAAAACTATAGGCAACTAATGACTGCTGAGAGTGGGGCAGGGAGAATTAATCATTCCCAAAGATGAGACCTAATTGGGTATCTGATAGAAAGATGTTACTGAAACCACGTACACAAAAGCAACAAAACAGGACTCAGTAGATTGTATTTATATATTTATGCTTGCTTGTGTGTGTGTGTGTGTGTGTGTGTGTGTGTGTGTGTGTGTGTGCAAACTCTGGCTATTCTATCCTTGATATTTGCTTCAAACAGCCTCAGTGCCCACAAAGCAGTATCAACGTTCACGGGAGCTGCTTTTGTCTTAAAAACTTCTGTAAGTCTGATTTCTCTCTTCCTCTCTTAATTCAAAAGAAGCCTCAAAACTGCTAAAAAATCAAAATTTTCAATGTTTAATTCTCACATCAACTACATATTACATTCACCAGAGAAAATATTGCACAGTATATGTTACATGCTAGTTACCTGGGCAAGGATAGCTCTGTACACTTTTTGATTTCATCTTTGCAAAGTCAATATTTTCTCATTTTCATATACAAAAAAACCCCTACAACTAAAGGTTAAATAAAGCACCTGATGTCACAGAAGCCTCAAATCTAAGTTTCAGCACAGATACCCGCTTAACTATGTAATTCCAGGCAGTGTTACTTTCTGCTCCCCAAATGAGAGTACTACAAAATATTCAACAAATGAGTTGGAATTGTAATTTCAGCACTTTCTGGTTTTGTGCTTTATTTAAAAAGAACTCAAACAAAAGCATCCTCTCATTTTATTTTTCCCAGAGAGGAGCTGAATGAACAGTTTTTGTGATGTGTGGCCGCCACGGCAAACTTGTCAGCATGCAATTATTAATCTGATATTTAGGTATTTATTGCTGCCATAAGACTCTACACAATGTTTTTGAAAAATTGCCCTGACTTGTGGTTCATATCCTAGGCTTTATCAAATGCACATTTTTTTTTAATATAAGGCAGGTACCATGAGGTTACAGGCACATTGTGTTCATATCCAATAACACTCTATAATCCTGAAAATAAAATCTGGGGTTACTTTTATAGAAAATTTCTTCCTGCTTATATTTCTTACTCCAAAACCATAAGTCATCTGTGAAAGGAGAGTGGCATTTTCTAAATAGGACAGGCTGTAAAGGAGCTTTGAGAAAATGGAAAAAATGGTCAGGATTGGTGGGGCATACCCAGAATCTGAGCACTTGAGAGACATAGGGGGAAATGTTAATTTCAAGGTCACCCTCAGCTTTGTAACAAGTTCAAGACATCCTGGGCTACATGAGACTTTATTCCCTAAGGAAAAAATTAAGACTATGGGTCAGTCAAACATCAGAACAGGATTATGACTGAACCATGTCTCATACAGATATAAAACATCCTCAGAAGAACCTCCATACTGATATACAGAGCAGCTGAACTGCTTTACATTCCCACCAGCAGTGAATAAGGGTTCTCTTTTGACCACATTCTCACCAGCAGTTGTTGGTACTTGCTTTTGTAATGATTGCCATGCAGACTAGTGTGAGATGGAATCTCAATATAGTTTTAACATTGGGTTTCTCTGATAACCAGCTATTTTGAACATTTTTTTTCATGTTTGTTGGTCATCTATATCTTTTTTATTTTAGTGACTTATTTTTATTATTTTTTATTTGCAAGTGTGTATGCTTGTGTATCTGCACATATGCATGGAAGTGCCCACAGAGACCAGAAGAGGGCATTGTATTCTTTGATGCTGCAGATATAAGTGTTTATGAGTCACTGATGTGAGTATTTGGGATGAAATCTATGTCTTCTAGTAGACCAGCAAGTGCTCTTATCCACCAAGCCATTGCTTCAGTCCCCATGTTTCCTTTTTTAAAGACTTATGTGCTCACTTAATTAAAGAACCATTCATTTAGTGACTCTTCTTGAATATTTTCCTGAAAGATCCAAGTCAACATGTCACTTGTGTACCCACATTTACCACAATATTCACAATAGCTGAATTGTGGAACCAACCTAGGTTTCCAACAGCAGAGGAATGGATAACATAAAATGTGAACTACAATAGGATTGTTTTCAGCCATTAAGAAAACAAAGTTATGCCATTTGCAGGGAAAAAAAAAAAATGGTTGCAACTGGAGATGATCACAGTGAGCAAATTAAGTCAGTCTCAGCAAGACTAAGATCCTGTTTTCTCTCTTTTGTGGTTCCTTGTTTTTGTATAGATGTGAAACCATTCACAAATATTCAACATGAAACTGTCCAGAAACAAAGGAGACTAGCAGGAGGAAAGTGGGTTTGAGGAGAAGGTAGTGGGTTATGGGATGATTATGTGCAGATACATTATATGCTTGTGAAAAAGAAATGCCCCAGTGACCTAGCTCTAGGTGCAATAGAAAGGGGGAGTCTGTGATTCTCATCATTCTCCTGGAGCTGAGAAGACTGGGTAATTTCATAATTTCTTTTACGTATTTCTCTTTTGTGTAGCAACATAAAGTATATAGATTCCAGAAGCTTTAGGGGATATTTACATGGAGTCAAAACTACTGCCATAATAATTTAGATACATTATTTTTCTTGTAACAACAAACCAACTTGCAGCTGTGGCAGCTTTCCCAGGTAGATCTCAGAGTACCAAGATGATCCTCCATATGTCCTTCATTGCTTACCTCACATTCATGAAACCATGCACCTCCATCTGCTGGGGTCTTGGCTAAGGAGAAAAGAGAGACAAGTAGCACAAATCCTTACTATCAGACAAAGACTCTGCCCTTTTCAGAATTTTCACTCAATATCCAGCAAGCCATTATTTGCAGGAACAGTGCCCTAGTGAACTCAGAAGCTTAGAAATAGGCACAGTGGGAACAGAGAAGATGGTTCCATCAATAAAGCACTGGCCAGGAAAGTGTGAGGAACTAAGTTCAATACCATACCCAGAAACCAGGTGTAAAAAGAGGCTCAGCATTGTGGCATGAGTTTGTAATCTCAGTTCTGGGGAGGCAGATATAGGAGTTTCCTTGGGGTTCATGGGCCAGCTAGCCTGGCCTGTTTAGATTTCCACTGAGAAATTCTGTCTCAAAAATAAAGTGGATAGTTTTAAGAAACAGCACTCAAAACTGACCTCTAATATTATGGTGGAGGGACATCATGAGGATAAGGAGAAACCCAGTGCTAGTGAAGTTGCCACTAATCTGCAATGACAACCCCAGCTTAGACTACTAGCAATACTGGAGAGGGTGCCTGAGCTTGCCTATTCTGGTAATCATATTGGTGAATACCCTAACTGTCATCATAGTGCCTTTATTCAGAAACTGATGGAAGCAAATGTAGAGATCCACAGCCAAGCTCCAGAAGTCATGTCAAAGAGAGGGAAGAGGTAATCTATGAGCATGGGGCATCAAGATCATGATTGGGAAACCTACAGAGACAACCAAACCAAACTAGTAGGAACTCAGGAACTTCAGGCCAACAGCTGTGGAGCCTACATGGGGACTGGACTAGGCCATCTTCATGAGGGACACAGTTGTGTAGCTTGATCTGTTTAAGGAGCCCCTGGAAGTGGGAGCAGGATCTATTCCTGGTGCATGAGCTACCCTTTCAGAGCCTATTACCTATGGGAGGACACCTTGCTCAACCTTGAAGCAGGAGAAGGAGCTTGGACCTGCCTCAACTGAACTACCAGAATTGGCTGACTCTCCATGGGAGGCCTTACCTTTTTGGAGGAGGGTATAAAGGATGGGTTGGAAGGGACCTGGGGGTGTGGGAGGAGGGAAGAAAGGGGGGATCTATGGTTGGTATGTAAAATGAATAAAAAAATTAATAAAGGAAAAATAAGCAAAAGGAAAGTTTTATAGAAAAATTTACTTGTAGCCAATATATATATATTACACAGAGGAGAAAAAAGAAAAGACTCAATGGTTCTTCAAAGGTTAATATAGCAAAATTTTGAATCTCAAATAGGATCTGGCTCTCAGTCACCTCTTTCTAGCATCTCTGGACAGAGCTTTAAAACAAAACCACTAGAAACATTGTCACATGAAGATGTGGTTCACTATTTCAGCATCCCAGAACCATGCCAGCAGCTGCTATTGAAGGAAGCACCAGAGAATGATGGGGCATGAAGCAGGGGCCTTTGACTAAGTACACACTGAAGAAGAAAGAATCCAGCCTGTGCTATAGACTGAGAACACAGGCAGAGAAAGCCCCTCCACACACCCTTTGGGCTGAGCTCCAAGCCTAGACCAACCAGATGGCACTAATCTGGGAACTACACTGACCTTGTAGGACATTCAGCAGTGTCCCACTTCTGAAGGCCAACCCCACTTCCAGAGCCAGATTCCCAGAGTGCTCAAACAGCACAGGGCAGTCTAGTGTTGTCATGAACCTTACACACAGCCATTTCTCAAAGCAGAGCACAAGTAGGTGCTCTGAAGTAGAGAATGGTGTCACACTCAGGTCTAACTCTGACACACCTAGTGTTACTGAGGAAGGAAAGCTTCTTTTGCTTCAACACACACTATTATATACTCTAGAGGAATCCCAGATCACAGATAAGAAGGCTTCAGGAAGCTGTGAGCATTCCAGGAAATGCTAGAGAGCACATAATATGTGTTTCTTATCAATATTTAGCCTAAGACTTCCCTTCTCCTTGTAAGAGAAGATGCCAGCTTTGTCTTATGGGCCTGAACACTCTACAGAAGCCCCACCCCACCAGGATGCTGCATATCTAAGGTATTAATAACTCTTCTAATATACATCTCACCCTAAGGAACAGTCCACATCAATATGCCTCTTGAACCCTAAATCAAACCTTATAAAACCCAGGTTCAAATCCTGGATTCACTGTTTATCATTTCAAGACTTGGAACAACATCTTAATCTGTCTATGAGGCAACCTAAGACCGCATTAAGGGTCCAGGGATAGAACTTTGTTACAAAGAGGAAGATGGGGATTGAAGGTTTAGCTCAAAGGTAGAGAGAGCATTTGCCTAGCAAGCACAAGGCCCTGGGTTGAGGAAGAAGGACGAGGAGGAAGAGTAAAAATAGGAGGAGGATGGGGAGGAGGAAGAAAAGAAAGAAGGATGGAGGGATGAGAGTTTAAGTGGTGGAAGGGCTTGCTAGGGTTCCATCCCACAGTGTCACTCTTCAGCAGGAAAGACAGAGAGGACAATGAGTCAACTGTGCTGGGCTCAGCACCATCTTCTCTATGGTCTGAAAGAATAAAGTCTATTGATTCTGCTTTGAAAGATTGAAACCCATTTCAGGGAAACTTACCTTCCTTCCTTTTGCTACATATAAAAATGCTTTCAAAATAGTAAAAGCAGTGCATGGATTCAAATTGGCTGAGACAGAAAAAGAGCTGTCCCCAGATTCGATTTTCTCCCAGGGGCATCAATATTAATACAGTCACACTTTTCAGGAGGGTGAATCACTAAATCTGCAGAGCCTCCAGGGACAGCTTAACAGCAAGCCATCATCTCGAGGATTGCACAGTGATGCATAGCCCTCCTGGGCACAATGATGCATAGCCCTCCATGGCACAAATCCTAGTGGGTGCAGCTCTACATCCCAGTGGAAGGCAGGGGCAGCTGAGGAGGGTCAAGAAGCAGGGACACATGGGAAGACAGAGGAAAGGCTACTGCCCTCACCAGTTCTGAGAGTCCCTCCATCTTAAATTCCTTCTTCAACTCACTAACTTTGCTTCATTGAGGGCAAGGAATTGTCTGGTGATGATTCTGCAGTTGAGATTGTTATAGGCACAGATCTGAGTCACCATTGACCTATGACAGAGAATTAGACCATGGACATGTGGTTAGAAATAGAAATAGGCATTTTATCATAGGGAAAAAAACTCCTGAGAATTTAGACTGAACAAATGAACTGGGAGAAAACCCCCAGAAACACTAGGCCACTAAGTTCAAGGCCTTTTTTTGGACATCCACATAGCACCCACCTTCTCTGTGTGCCCAGCACAGGCTTCTGTCATGCACTCTGTTACATGAAGCCCAGGTGAGGAAGGACTGCCAGTCATTCTCTGCCCACTGGCCTCTTTCACATTAATCTGCATGCTGCAGTCCCCAGTCTCTACTCTCCTGCTGCAATATGGCAGACATTTAGCTGACTCCTATCCCAACTGTAACTGTCCTTCCAGGAATGCAGTATTCTGGAGAATCTTGTGTCCCTGCCTTGGGCTGTCACACAGTTACAATAGACCCCAAGACATTGGATTTTTCATGCTTGGAGAAGGAAAAGCCTAAGGATCCGTGGCCAGCCAGAGAGCACTTATCTCTACTTAAAACTTGTCAGAAGACCTTGAAGGAGACACTGGAGATGAGGTAATGATGAATTGGAACACCCCTGGACCAGGACTGTTTAGTTGTGTATGCCTCTGGCCCTCTTTTTAAACCTAAATTTTATGTTAATGTCCCAAAGATAGACTTGGTTACCCCAAGGAGACAATGGACTTTTTGTTCATCTTCCCAGTGTGGAAGCTTATAATAAGCCTCCTTTTTCTTCTGTTCACTATTATTGTGTCTTTTAGTGGCTTATTGAGGATGGGTGACTGTGTCTGGCTTATTAGAGTCACCAGGGCCCAGGCTGTGGCCATAGAACTCCAGTGTCATCAGATTCACCTTCCAACCTCCCTCCTGTCTGTGCCTCCCCTTCCAAATCTCACCTCACTACCAGTAGCTTGCTGCTTCTGATTTTCTCCCTGATAGCTCAGGGACCTTCTAGCTGCTAGTTCAGACTGTCCTTCCACTCTTCAAGGTCATTCAAGGGCTGGGTCTGTCTCCATGGTACTCTATCTACCCTGATATTTAGGAAAGTGAAGGATGTGGTCTTTTCACCCACCCACCCCCATCCCTCTGTCCATAGCTGCTATAATTCCTAATGAACCTCCTCTTTGTACCTTTAGGCCTGCTCTTCTCCTCCAGGGCCCCATCAGAATGCATGCTTCAGCAAGCCACTTTCCACAGACCAGCCACTCTCTTTTTAAAGTTGTTACAACCCCCCACCTGCATTCTTCTAAAAATTTTCCACTGTTAAGCAAAAAATAGCCATCTAGTTTGAATTGAGAAATTCAGTCTTTTCCAGGAAGCAAAAGAAGGCAACGGTGATTAAAATGAACAAGTCTTTACTACTAAACAGAGTAACCTAACAAGCAGCATATTGTAAGATAAAAGTTAGCAGCTAGGGGCTGGAGAGATTGCTTAGAGGTTAAGAGTACTGGTTGCTCTTTCTGAGGAACCAGTTTCAATTCCCAGCACCCACATGACAGCTCACAACTGTCTGTCCGTGACTCTAGTTTCAGGGGATTTGATACCCTCATACCAATGCACATGAACATAAATTTAAATAAATTATTTTTTTTAAGTTAGCAGCCAAATGTCACAACATTCTGCTGTGGCTTTTTCCTCTTCTCTCATGCTCTGAGTCACATCTAAATTTAATCTCATTGGATTCCTAGAAACTGAATTAGCTTTTGTAATCCATTACCTCTTACAGGCCCAAAATGCCAGGGTATGATTCCAGGTTATCTTCAATACTCCCTGCAGAGATGCCTGCTGTGGGCCTTTCCAGGAGTTGTTCTCAGGCTGAGAGCTAGACCAAAAGCCTGATGCTCTCTATTCAGTCTTCCAGGTGAGGGGAAAAAGAAGAAACAATAGCTGTCTAACAACCCAGGAAGACCAGAAATGACTTCCAATCAGAAAAACATTTTCTACTTCACAATCTACAGCTCAGCAGGGATTCTGACTACGTGGGTAGAACCTAGCTCATAATACCTCTTCTCAGGGAGTGTTCAGACAGAAGGAAACCATGTTCTTTTGGTATTCAGGTACCTTTCAAGCTTCTAGTCAACCAGGACTTGAAAAACTACCATTTCTTTGCCCTCTTCTTCAAGAACAGGTCTTAAGTGCTATAGGCTGGCCTTGAACTTTTATTATGTAATGCAGAATAACCTTGAACTCCTGATCCTCCTTTCTCTACCTTCCAAGCCTGTGCCACCATACACAGTTTTATGTGGCATTAGGAATCTATCTCTGGGCCTTGGGCAAGTGAGGCAGGCACAAACAACTAAGACACATCCCTAACCCCAAGAAGCAACTTTAAACAAGGCTTTGATTAATTTCTCTTTGGCTATGCCAAGACTGAAAATATCACATTTCCTCTGACTTATCCTTATGCATGGTGTAATGGAAAATGGGAACCACCAGTGTGCGAGATGTAATTTACCCAAGAGCAGTGAATTCTCATTTATTGAAATTTGTTGAGGGCCTACTACATGTCAACCTCTGTCTTAGTTAGGGTTTCTATTGCTGTGAAGAGACACCATGATCACAGCAACTCTTACAAAGGAAAACATTCCATTTAGGCTGGCTTACAGTTTTAGAGGTTTATTCCATTATCTTCATGGCAGTGCACAGGCAGACACGATACTGGGAAGGAGCTGAGAGTTCTACATCTTGATCCAAAGGCAGCAGAAACAACTTTATGACTGAGTATAGGAGACATCAAAGGCTGCCCACCCTCCACAGTGATACACTTCCTTCAACAAGGCCACACTTCCTCCAACAAGGCCACACCTCCTAATAGTGCCATTCCCTTTATGGGCCATTTTCTTTCAAATCACCACAAGCTCTATGATTGGAGAAGAAAATATCAGTCAATATGGCAGGCAGATATCTCCTCTCCTTACAGAATCAACTGGAACCACAGGTGCATGCCTCAATGTGCAGCTGCTTACAGATGTGATAGGGATCCACACTCATATCCTTATGCTTTCATTGCAAGTACTTTGCTGACTGAGACAGCTCCCCACCCCTGAGGAGTCCTGAAGCATAAATCCAATTAATCTTATATATATATATATATAAAGGAGTCATATATTGGAGTAAAAACCTGAAAGATCAGAGGAGCAGGGAAGCAGCTACCAGTGACTTCCTACCTCTTCCATTCCTCTAGTCCAAAAGGGCTTGTCTTAGACCCACCTTACCCCTTCCTGTTCCTCTCTCTACAGTCTTCCAAACCTCTATGGTTAACTAGTGGCTAGCTCCATCCTCTGACATCAAGTAAGCTTTATTTGTCAGAACAAAAATACAATATTACACAATTCAAGAGGACTCTTGAATTCAAGGATTTCTTAGCCTTCTAAAGTTAGATCCTATCCTTTTCAGAAAAAAAAATATCCCCTTGCTTTAAAAATTTAGAAGTCTTGGCCATGTGCTTCTGAGTAGAGCATTTACCAAAAAGTCTGAGAAGAAACCTATAGGGCTGGAGGAACAAAAAAGATGGAGGATTTCCTAGTTTCATTTCCTGTTGTGATAAAACATTATGGTAAAAAAAAAAATGCAGCTTAATAGATAAAGGGTTTATTTGGCTCTCGGTTCCAGGTTACAGCCCATCACTACAGGAAATTCATGATGGAAGGAACCTGAGGCAGCTAGTGACATCTCATCTACAATCAAGAGAAGAGAGCAAAGAATTAATGTATGTGTGTTAGCACTCAGCTCATGCTCCCCTCTTCCTCTCTCCTTTTCATTCAGTCCAGGGTTCAACTCATGAAACAGTGCTGTTCACACTCAGAATAGCTTTTCCGTCTTCAGCAACCCCAACTGAGAAAACCCCTCCATGGCATGCCCCAAACCCAACCTAAGTTAGACAATTCCTTAATGAGACAACATTCTCAGGTGATTCTACATTGAGTCAAGTTGACAGTCTAAATTAACCATCACACAGGACTACCCCAAGGCACTCTACTAAAACCCAGGGAGACAGAAGAGGTCACTGAGTTTCCTTCAAGGTACTTATTTTATGGCTTTCGGGTCACTTTGATGGTCAGCCTTTAATCTACCTTCAAAAGCAATCTACCATGATGGGCCTGTTTATCTCCACAACCGTGTTCACTGTGGGAAACTAAATATGCCTTTAATATTTATCTATGCTATGAAAACTGCTTCTACATGCATCCCTAGGAGAGAACTAGCCAGGATCAATGCAGGACTGACATATACCAAAGTGAAAAAACAAACAGCAATATTTATTTCTCTGTCTACAGACATAGAGCCTCCTGAGGGTGACAGCCAAGAAGCAGTCACAATACAGTGCTCTAAATAGGCAGCTTGTCTCTAGAAAGGCTGGACTGCACAATCCTTCATTATTTGTCTGTATTAAATAGATACATGCTACAATATAATGTGATGAGTATAATATTTTAAATCTCTAATGTTTGGGGTAAAGATGTCTCCAACCTTACATTGTTTGAATTTTTAATAAGCAAGAACTGGGGTTTTTACCTATTTTAACCTAGTGAATTTCAGCTCCAATTTGTCACTACTGTCACTTCACACATTATGAAAAAACAACAGAAAGGGGAGGGACTTGCCCCAGTGTCCTATGTAGTAGGGTTTCCATATGCATTTTAGTTAACATCCATCTGGATTCAGCAAAGAGTACTTCCCGTGAATTTTGAATATGTTTGGGCATATAAATATGTATTACATAAGCATGAATACTATATGTCTTAGGTGAGTTTCCCCAGAGCCATTCATGAGACAAGAAAATCAAATGAAGGAGAGAAAGAGACAGGAGAAATGTTGGTGATTTCAATGATGCACTAGGAGCAGCTTCAGCCAGTCTTGCGGTCCACAGAGGAGCTCAGGTATCTGTACACAGTGTCACCCAGGCCAGGGATCAAGACACCTAACATCACATGTCAGGCTCCAGGAAGGTATCTCAGAGTAAAGGAGGATTATTGCACTCACAGTTTCTGCCATAATCACTCCACTGTTCTGAACAAATCCCTAAATAAGCCAAGAACTCTATTTTTCTGGGAGAATGGGATAGAATGCTAAAGTAGACATGAGAGGTGAGTATAAAGAAACAACCAGGGTCTACTAGACTATTTCAAGGCATATTCTTTATAACCCCAAGTAGGAACCCAGGCCCCATCTGTAGCAAGTAGATCCACACTCCCAGGCCTCACCCATCTTAACTGCAAAGATGTTTACATCAACAACTGGTCTTGATGCCCTAAGCTCCCTCAGTCATTGCATCAATCCTGTACAATGTGGCCATTTGTCCTTCAGCTCTGCTGGCAGCTGTTAGATACAGAAGAGAGGATCCTTTCTTATGCTGTGTCCTCAAAGTATAGGATGCATACCCCTGGACACTCCTTTACCTACCTGAGTTGTGGTTCACATCATGCTTGTCCAGTTTTCTTAATACTTTGACAGTTCTGGAATCTCCATTTGGTCTCTGACCTGTGTTCTCTCTCTCTCTCTCTCTCTCTCTCTCTCTCTCTCTCTCTCTCTCCCTCTCAAGAAATATAACCAGACTCAAATTCACCACAAAAGAGAGGCTTCATAGTTCAAGGTCATCAAGGATATAGAGACATTAGTTTGGAACTTGTCTTTGTCACTTACTGTAGCTGAGTCCTGCACAAGTCATGCAGCTCTTCAAGACTCCTCACCTGCTCTATGGGTGTGGAATACTGTCTTCCTAGCGTGACATGACCACTGCCCTCCTGAGCTATCATTTGTTGTGATGAACCAAGGAAACCTGAACAAGATTATGCCCATTAGCTTTCCATCAAGGAATGAAGGAAGGAGTCAGACCATATTGCTGCTCACAGATTTATAGACAGTTGAGAATTGCTAGGGAGGGAAAGACTCACAGGGCCTTGCATCTTATTGAAGACATGCAGGCTCAAGTGAGAGAGAGAAAGAGAAAGAGACAGACAGAAAGAGAGAGACAGAGAGAGGGAAGCTTTTTCTCCAGTGGTATAATCACTCATGAGTTGATGATGTTCATTAGCTGCCATTGTCACTTACTGTCATTTTGTGGTTTGGTTTTGTTTTGTTCTGTTTTCTGTTGAAACTAGGACTTTCTGGTATGTCACTGGCAGCTAGATCATGAGCCTCTGCAAAGAGATCCTAGCATTGGACTGGCTAGATCACCAGTATCCTTCCTTCCTTTCTTAATCTGGGCGAGAGATGACTCAACTTGCAAAACCTCTACAAGCATGAGTACCTAAGTTTGAATCCACAAAACCAACATAAAAGTCAAACACAGAAGTGTGAACCTGGAATACAGAACTCCTGAGGAGCAATGGGAGGTGAAGATGGGAGAATCCCCAGAAGATGGAAGACCAGCTAGTCTTGCAAATACCAGAGACCCTATGTCAAACAAGGTGGAAGATGCGACCCTGCACCCAACATTGTCCTCCGACCTCCACAAGTACCTCATGGCACAGCTGCACTCACACACACACAAACACACAAACACACACACACACATACACACACATACATGCACACACAACTATGCTAAACTCATGGTTTATTGATAGCTTTGACAAATAAGTGTACAGGACAAAAATAGTTAGACTAATCATCAGTGGATATGGCAAAGATAAAAGCAGAAAAGTCCTTTCCTGAATCAGCCCCAGTGAAATTGTACAGACCCCTCCCTTGTAAAGATCTTCAAACAGGCTATTTTAATTTCTCTCCATCTACCCCACCAGAAGAAGAGAGACATGGAGATGACAAACAGAAAGATGGACACAGACAATACCCTGGAACGAGGTCTGCTACCGTCCTATCATACATCACATACAATAAGGCCATTATGAAGACACAAGACATTCATATGTTCTAGCTAACAATGAAACCACTCAAGATGTACTAACATTCAACCCCTCACTTCATGAGGGCAATTGTCTGTTTTAGTGTTTCTATTGTTATAATAAACATTGTAACAAAAGGCAACTTAGGGAAGAAAGGGTTTATTTCAGGTTATAACTCTCAAATCACACTTGATCACTGAGAGAAGTCAGGGCAGGAACTCAAGGCCAAAACCTGGAGGCAAGAGCTGATGCAGAGGCCATGGAGGGTTGCTGCTTACAGGCTTGCATGCCATGGTTTGCTCAGCCTGCTTTCTTATAGCATCTTGGACCACCTGCCTAGACATGGTCCTGCCCACAGTGATCTGGGCCTTCCGGTATCACCCTTGTATCAAGAAAATGTACCACAAGCTTACCCACAGCCCAATCTGGTGGGCATATTTTCTCAACTGAGATCCCTTCTTCCAAAACAACTCCATTTGTACTAATTTGACATAAAACTAGCCAACACACTCTTCAAATAGTTTGGACTAAGAGTGAGCCCAGATTTGAATTCTCCATTTCTCCCTGTTTTTCCTTTCTAATCTGTGGTCTGTAGCTGCCTGTTGACTGTATGTTATGTGTGTCTGATCTGTCTCTAATGCCTGTCTGTGATTCCTGCCCCTAAAGGGGGCTTTGCTCTATATTTATTGAACTGCACAGAAAACATGGCATGGTTACTTTACCAACCCAGAACAGCTCTCAAATTCTCACGCAGATATTATCAACCTATATCCACAGGTTGTTTCCAAAGTTTATGGAATATTTGTTGTTAGAGTTGCTTTTAACCTGTTGGCTGCTTTCATCAAGTGATAACAACAACACACATGCATACACATGGACATTATTGCAGGTCAGGAACACAAAAGCACATAACTTAACATTAAAGTGATGAATTAGAATAGGTTGTAAAAGCTGGTTGCATGGGACATTCCAGGCAGAGTAAGATTAGTTACACTGCTCTCTAAAGGCAGGAAAGCACACAGTGGGGCAGCAAACTGATTAATTGCTTTAAATGATTATAAGCTACATTATTAACTTGGCTGCAAGGTCTGGCTAAAGTTCAGTCTCTCCCAAGGCTAGAAGGATTTTCAGAAAAATATATAACCCAGAAAAGGATGATAAATAATAGAAAAGAATCTAGAGAGTAGACTAACAAATAAGAGGGAAAATTTGGCTTCTACGGATGGAAAACTATGCGAAGGTGTCTGCTGTAGCTTCCTTTCTGTAGCTGTGACAAAGACCATGAACAAAAGCAGCCTATGGAGGGAAGGACTGATTTCATCTTACAGGTCACAGAGCATCATTGAGGGAAGTCAGGACAGGAACTCAAACATGCACCTGAAGCCAGTCCTGCTTGCTGTTACCTTTAAGCAGGAAACTCAGAGCCAAGAAAGTTCAACTGAAACTGGAGGAATGCTGCATGCTGACTTACTCTGGAGAATCCCAGCTAGCTAACTCAGCTACCTTTATAATTCAGAATCACCTGTTTGAGGATGGGACTGCAAAAGTGGGTTGGGCCCTCCAACATCAACTAATAATGAAGACAATCCTCCACAGACATGCCCATAAGCCACTCTGACCTGAGCAATCCCTCAATTGAGACTTGTTCTCAGGGGACTCTAGGCTATGTCAAGTTGACAGTAAAGCTAACTAGGATTATTGATATATGAGAAAAACTACTGTAGATAAAGTTTATTTACTGAAGCTTATTTATGTTCTTCCTCTTAGCACCATCACTTTCTCTTCAGAAGCTTCATGCTCATCTTCCAGGTATTAGTAGAAGGGGAGATGTCTTCACATGGAGAATTTATGCTTAGGGTTTAGGCAAGGGACAAACCAGAGTTCCTTCTGTATATACTTTTACTTAGCTGGTTTCAATTCAAAATATTCAATATGACAAAGTGTCAAAGTTTGGAGGGTCACATTCTGGACCACTGCAATCCATCTAATAAAAGCTACTTCTGGGGTTGGGGATTTAGCTCAGTGGTAGAGCGCTTGCCTAGCAAGTGCAAGGCCCTGGGTTCGGACCTCAGCTCTGGCCAAAAAAAAAAAAAAAAAAAAAAAAAAAAGCTACTTTTGAAAGTTAAGCATGGTAGATTCTAATGGTTGGTCTAATCCTTGAGACATATACTGAGAGTGAGTCAATTTATGATTCTTTTCAATGTTTTGACCTTGAAAAATACAACAACGTACATTTATTGACTATTTGAGCTATATACAGTTCATGTTGACATATCAAAAACAATTGTCTTGGTGACTTTTGTATAGCACCCAGAACAATGTAGCATATAGAATATTTGATTGTCTCAACTTGGAAGGTGTTTGAATAATTGGAATGGTTTCATATTGAAATAGGACTCAAGCTGGGATGTTTATAAGATAAATAAGTCTTGCAAGTCAATTGATTAAAAACACAATTGTCTGTAAGTTTTACTTAAGTAATTGAATCAATGAAACAGTCACGTGGGTAATTTAAAACCATAAACAAATATTGTTATTATACAATAGATTTGCAAAGGAACCAGCAAGTGGGTGTCTATGAAACCTCTCAGTTTTTCAGTGTTAGGAAGCATGATGTACACCAAAGGAAATTTGCCTATGGGTTGGAGATGGCTAGAGGGTTAGATCTCAATGACCATCTGAGTGAAAAATTCAAAAATTGTACTGCAATTAGTAAAATTATAGAAGTGAACAATGTGAGCAAAAAATGAAAATTTCTGTGTTCATTTTTTTTTAACCTTTGTTCTACCCAGGCACTTAGTCAAGGCTTCTGCAAACAATGCATATTTTAGGCACAGATTTTACCTGGTGGAAGATTACAGTTTGGAAAGAGGCAAGTTAAAAATAAGCAAGCCATATAGAAAACACATTAGTCATTGTTATTTTTGTACCCAGATTACATATATTCTTCGGGAACAACCCCAGCAATTCTCAGTTGTATGCTCCTAGCATTTATGAGTTTGCCTTTTGCCTTTTCAGAATAACATTGTCAGAACCTGAAAATCAATGGCATACAGAGAAGTGTCTGTATGCTACAATATAAATTGTGAAATACAAATGTATGGTTAACATAACCAGTTAAGGAGCCCTGCCCACATCTCAATACAAACTCATCTTTGTTTTATGCTCTATCAATTATACATGAGCTGTGCCTTGAATATTTCTATCTCTCAAAATTCCTCTGTTGAAATTTAATCAGCAATAAAGATATTAAGGAGGGGCCCTGGGAGATGATGAAGTTTGAAGTGTGGGACTGTCATCATTGACATAGTACACTCTAGAAGAATTACAACAGGGATGTATACCCCATTTGTAACCTAATAAGTGATCAGGAGGCACCATCTATGAAGCAAGGGGTAAGACACTAGACCATTCAGCCTGCAAATTGGAAAACTGAAAGCTTTATTATTTCTAAATGACTCACACTTAAGTATTTCCTAAACAGACTAAGACAGTAATCACTATGTTCATGAAAATCTGAAAACAATGATTCTTTAAAAATGGAATGGACACCTGGAGCTCCACCTGGGGCCTGGCTGAGGATCTCTGCATCCACTTCCATCAGTTATTGGACGAGAGTTCCAGCACGACAATTAGGGTGTTTAGCCATCTGATCACTGGACTAGGTCAGATCAGGCTTTCTCTCGACCATTGCCAGCAGTCTACAGAGGATGTATTGTGGTTTTGGGGGGACCTCTCCAGCACTCTGCTTATTCCTGTTCTCATATGCATGAGCTGGCTGTTTGAAACCTTGGGCTTACACAGGGACACTTTGCTCAGTCTGGAAGGAGGTGACAGTACCTGCCTGTACTGAATCCACCAGGTTTAAATGAATCCCCAGGGGTGCCTTGATCATGGAGGACATGGGAATGGAGGGGAGGGGCTGGGGGAAAGGTGGGGTTGGGGGCGGGAGGGGGGAGGACAGGGGAAACCATGGCTGATGTATAAAATTTAAAACACATAATAATAAAGAAAAAAATATCAAAAAAATGGAATGGAAGATAGGCCCTTTGCCTCAGACATCAGAGAAAAGGGAAAACTGACTTGGAGTTGTAAAGGTAGAAACAGAAGGTGACATCTTCTCTGATGTCTGACACTCTCCAGTGTGTGAAGATGGAAGATCATCTCCTTGAACTGTGACGGCCGGTTTCCCGACTTCCTCCCAGGGCGGAGCCCTGGGTTGTTTACCACATCGGCTCTCCTGCTCAGATGGCGCTGACTTCCTCCTAGGGCGGAGCCCTGGGTTGTTTACCACATCGGCTCTCCCGTTCAACTCCGCCCAGTAACAGCAATGCACCAATCCCAATCCGCCTAGTGTATCAGGCCAGCAGAGCACACCCACATCCTGCATAAAAAGCCCGTCAACTGCCGTGGTCGGGGCCCCTCACCTCCAGCTCTCCCTCAACCAAGCAGCGCTTCAATAAACCGTGATTGGAGAAGAATCCTTGTGTCGTGGCTTTCTTCCCCGCTGGCCAGGGCTCACCGCAGCTGGTGCCGAAACCCGGGAAACTTGGACACCGGGAATCTTAGACACCGAGTGAGGGGTCAAAGAGGATTTAGAACTCAACACACGGAGCGGTGACGTCGTTAAATCCCAGGTAAATTGGGAATCTGCGACAAAAGCAGGGTTAAAGGAAATCCCAGGTAAATTGGGAACCTGCGACAAAAGCAGGGTTAAAGGAAATCCCAGGTAAATTGGGAACCTGCGACAGAAGCAGGGTTAAAGGAATTCCCAGGTGAATTGGGAACCCGCGACAAAAGCGGGCAGGTTTTTGCTCTTCTCTGTAAAGAGAGAGCGGGAACAAAGGGCTAGTCGATAGACTTTTGGAACTGGTTTTTGTGTTGCAAACAGAACTGTTTAAATGGAAAAGTTTGGGTTTTCTAACTAGGCTTGAGACTTTGTTTTAAAAATATATATATATATATATATATATATAAAGAGAAGGGAGAATTAATATTCTTTAGTCTATTTAATTTAAACAAATATTTTTCTCTCAGGTATGCTGACTGCTGGGTTTGATCCGCTTGTGTTTGCTCTAGTGTTCTTTTTTATGGTAATTGTTGTTCTTTTCTGCTGTTTTTTCCTACGCAATGTGAAAATTATTAGGGAGGGATGCAAGGCACTGATCAAACACCAGGACAGTCTATCGGAATCGGATTCTAAAGGAGAGAACTTGAGTAGGCCTAAAAATAAGAAAAAAAAAGAATAGAGAAAAGGAAAGTAAAGAAAATAAACAAGAAAAAGAAAAAAATTTAGGAAAAAAAAGGGAACTCCTTATATCTAGTATTAAAAGAGTTTGCAAAACTTGATTTTTCTGATGGTGAGTTAGACCCTGATAAGGAGAAAGATTTAGAGGAAGCTGCTGCTGAGTACGAGAAAGAAAGATATGGGCGGCGGTGACCCCCTCCTTATAATGTTTCTGCTGGGATGAATGTGGGACCAACGGCGCCTTCGGGACCACGCCCATCCCCGGCACCGCCTTCGTGTTTGCAGACAGGTGGAGGTTGCCATCTTATCAAGAGGAACACCTGGGCACGATTAGCTTCCGCGTTCCCAGTTTTTGAAGACCCACAAACAAACAATAGGTATCATGACCCTGTGCCTTATAAACAATTAAAGGATCTGGTGGAGGCTGCTCGAGCCTACGGAGTAACAGCTAGTTATACTTTAACTTTGTTGACTAGGCTCACTACACAGGCTATGACTCCAACAGACTGGTTTGAAATAGCTAGAGCATGTCTGTCTACAGGACAGTACTTGGATTTCAAATCTATAGTCACAGATAGAGCTCAGGCACAAGCTAGAATTAATCTTCAAAATAATCGACCGCAGTGGACAGCCGACATGCTACTAGGCCAAGGACAATGGACTGTGAATCAGATGGCATATCCTATTGAAGTTTATCAACAAATAAATGACATTTATTCTAAGGCTTGGAAGTCATTACCAAATAAAGGAGAGGTTTCAGGGAACTTAACTAAGATCATTCAAGGACCCAATGAACCTTTTTCAGATTTTGTAGCTAGAATGTTGGAGGCAGCAGGAAAGATATTTGGGGATGTAGAAACAGCTATGCCTCTGGTTCAACAATTAGTATATAAACAAAGCACAAAAGAATGCAGAAGAGCTATTACCCCATGGAAAGAAAAGGGATTGGAAGCTTGGTTAAAGGCCTGTAGAGAGATTGGAGGACCGCTAAGTAATGCTGGCCTAGCGGCGGCAGTCCTCACAGCCACACAAGCTGCGTTACGAGTGAATTAAGGTTGAACTATATATATCACCATACATGTTAATTCGAATGATTCTGTAAAGAGTTTGTGTTGAGTTGTAAGACTGGGAGAATTGTGACTATGTATAGCAATATTTATGTTAACCTGTTAATGGTAATGATGAAGCTAAGGGATTCTTTAAGTTTGCAATTGTATTAAGTTTTGGTTTAAACAGTTGTCCAGTTATCTTTTAGGCAATTGGACGGGAAGAGCAAATTGATACCCTTTGGCAGATTGCCCAGCTCGGCTGTCAAGAATTCGACAGCCTGATGGAACAACTGAGGGTGGCTATCGTCACGGTGAACTCGACCCAGGTGGACACCGGACTGGCAGAGGGATTAACTTCCTGGATTTCTTCTGCCCTTTCCCTGTTTAAGGAGTGGGTGGGGGTGGATATATTGTTGGCATGTTTGGCGCGATAATCTTAGCGGGATTTGTGTTGGTGTTGTTCTTGCTGTGCCGCTTAGCCCGAAGTCGCAGGCTGGAGAAGGTTGCAATTGCTAGAGCGCTGGCAGCGTTGGAAGCAGGCAGTTCTCCCCAAGTATGGATAAGCATGCTCAAAAAAGCCTAATACAATGCCCTTGCACCTGGAGGCATTTTGCCATTGCACCCAGAGGGATTGTAGATGGTCTTCGGAGTTATTGGGCTTTTGCACTGCCTTTGCACCTCCGAGGGTTTGTCCCATTGCACCGGAGAAGGAGTGCTTATCTAGCCCTAGGCCTCCCTTGATCGGTCCACACATCATGAGGTGGGGACCTGAACGGGAATAAGTCCTCTATTCTCCATTACTAAACAAAAGGGGGAAACTGTGATGGCCGGTTTCCCGACTTCCTCCCAGGGCGGAGCCCTGGGTTGTTTACCACATCGGCTCTCCTGCTCAGATGGCGCTGACTTCCTCCTAGGGCGGAGCCCTGGGTTGTTTACCACATCGGCTCTCCCGTTCAACTCCGCCCAGTAACAGCAATGCACCAATCCCAATCCGCCTAGTGTATCAGGCCAGCAGAGCACACCCACATCCTGCATAAAAAGCCCGTCAACTGCCGTGGTCGGGGCCCCTCACCTCCAGCTCTCCCTCAACCAAGCAGCGCTTCAATAAACCGTGATTGGAGAAGAATCCTTGTGTCGTGGCTTTCTTCCCCGCTGGCCGGGGCTCGCCGCATTGAACCATTTTTTTTTTTAGATGTGTTCCCAGCCCTCTTTGTCTTGACCATCCTCTTGACTTACTGCCTGTATCACCTTGTTCACATTTTCAGATTCATCTTCATCTCTACTTGGACACTCTGGGGTGCCCAGAGCTTAGCCATCCCTCCTCTCCTTGTCTATTCTTACACCCTGAGTAATATCAAGACAGCCTACAGCTGCAAATGACTCCAGTACATGAAGGACTCTCAGATCCTGACCCCTTGCCCCACCCATGTCATATATTGAACTTTGCCCTGGCCTCTTGTTTCCTATTGTAAAAGTCTAAACCTACTGCTCATTCCTCTCTAATACTGACTCCTAGCACACCCTGTGCTTTGTCTGTACTTGATGTTTCTCCAGAAAGCTCTGGTTCACTTCATCTCTAGTCAAAGGACATCTTCCAATGAACCTTTCCTGAAAGCAATTCTAGAACTAGGGAGATAGGTCAGTGGGCAGGAGGACTTGTTGCACAAGTTTGAGTACCTGAGATATAAGCCTCAGGTCCCCCATAAAAATCTAGGTGTGGCTGCACATACATCTATAACCAAAACATTGTATGGGGGAGGATGTAGAAAATGATTGAGGTTTGCTGTCTCTCAGCTTAGCTCCAGCTTCAATGAGAGATCCTGTCTCAAGGGAATAAGGTAAAACATGATAGAGCAGTACACTCCATGTCCTCCATAGCCTTCACACCTGTGCACACAGACAGACACAGATACAGACAGACAGACAAACACACACACACACACACACACACACACACACACACACACACACTAAATAAGCTCTAATCCTCACCTCTGCCCAATCTATTCCCTTTACTTACTTCTTCCTTCACTGACTTCTCACTATTTGGCTTAAATGTAAGCTCCATAAGAGTTCCTGGCACTTATCAGATATTCAATTAATATTTATTGAATTAGCTGCTTGATTAATTCATAATTGAACATTCTGATGTTGAGTTGGAGTCACTTTTTGGTTTAATTTATATTGTATGTTTTGAAAAGAATAATGGGCTACAAAGTCAGTATCAAAACTCTAGTGTGGCTTTCCTACCTACCTGTGTCGCCTGAACTGGGGATCCCTGTGCGTTGTTCCTGTTGCGCCCTGCAAACAAGAGTCCTGCAACCATGACTTAATTCACCTTTATATCCCACAGGAAATGTCTTTTTGTCCTCCAAAGAAGCAATTTGCAGATGGCTGAGTCAGTAGAGTACCTCCACAAAAACATGGGGACATGAGTTTAGAGTCACAACACCTGTGTGAAAAGCTGGGAAACCCTCCCCCAAGAGGCAGGGTGTGAAGGTGGGGGAGGGCAGATTCTTTTTATTCATTGATGAGCCAGTTTAGCTGAAATAGAGAAAGAGAAAGACACACACAGAGACAGAGACACAGAGGCATAGACAGACAGAGACAGAGATGGTGGCATGGTAGAGAGACATTAGTGATAAGAAGGGGGCATACTCTTTGACTGTGTTCATTTTTTTCCAGGACATGATTTCTCTCAAAAGCCAGATGTGCATGCTGCAGTTAGCAAACTCCAATTCCAAACAGCCAGTGAGCTTTCTCTGGAAACAACCTCCAGTTTGCACAGCTAGCACAGATGGAGGAGTGTGGATGATGGAAGCTGCATGGCTTGGTTTCCATCGAGCAAAACAGAGACTTGTAGGTAAATGAGAATTACCATCCACTGGACAGGCCTCTCATGCAGCTATGATTGTTCATTCCCCACAGAATCTGGTACCTTGGTTCATAACCAACTTGCTTTGCTCAGGCCCCACTCATACACCCTGCTCTCCTTCCATCAGGCAGTTAATTGTGGATCTTAAAAATCTGCCCAGCTTGGAATTGTGAACAGTCAAGAAAAATGGAAAATGTTCAGTTGATATTAATGGGAAGGAAAATGTACTCAGCAGGCATTTGATTTGTCCAGCACAACATTAGCTTTTCGTTAGCTACAGGTAAGTAGCCCTTTCTACCATGGTGACAGTTCCTACTGGGGCACACGCCTCCACAGAGTACAGTCAGTGTGTCCATGGTTCTCTCAGGTCCTGGTTCCTAAAGCAAAAAGCTGGGGAGACATCTAGCAGTAAAGAGTTTGCTTGAGGACCTGAGCTCAGATCCCCTGCACCCATGCAAATGCTGGGTGTTGGGATATGTGTCTATAACCCAAGCACTGGAAAGACAGAGACAGGAAGACACCTGGAGCTCACTGGGCAGCCATCAGTTGGTGAGCTGTGTGCTCAGCAAGAGATCTGTATCAAAACAGCAGGTGAAAAGGCTGGAGAGATGGCTCCAATGTTAAGAGCACTTTCTGGTCTTCCAAAGTAATGGAGTTCAGTTCCCAGCACCCACTCAGGAAGCTCACAGTCACCTGAAACTCCAGCTCCAGGGGACTTAACACCCCCTCTGGTCTCTGAGGATACATGCACATATGTGGCTGACATGAACATGCATACAAATACACACATGAACAAAAGCATAATTAATAAGGTAAGAAGAATAAAGGAAAGCATTCTAATGTGAACCTGATTTCCACAAGCATGTGCACATACACACACCTGCATGCATACATACATATGCACACGGACACACACACACACACACACACACACACACACACACACACATACACACACTCACACATATGCACAGAGGAAAAACACAAATAAAACAACATAAACTATAGCATTGTATGTAATGCTAGCAAACAAAAACTGTTTCTACAGCAGGGATGTTCATTAGTGCAGAGTAGAATTTCTGGAAAATGACCTGGATTTCAAAGGTCTTTGAAGTCAGGCCAGATCCAGGCATTTACCTTTTTTTGAATACCTGGATTTTCTAATGCTGATTCCAGCTGTCACTTGTCATCTACTCAGCACTTGTAGGGAAAAGCCAGTATCCCTAAAGGGAAATCCAAAGCTATTGGGTAAGACCATGGGCCTCATTGAAAGTATGCATTAGCCAATACTATTGCAGTGCTCCTATCTGGGTCCTTTGTACAGCATGTCTGCCCCAAATCCATGTAGATAAGAGCATAGGAAGGAGTAGCAGATATGTCCTGTGTTCATGCCAATCCCAACCACTCCATAGATTATTGCTAAAGTGGACTTCATAAAAGTAGCTTTCCCAAACACTTTACTATTCCATCTTCAAACAGCTACTAAGCTAGAGCAATGATGAGTATAAAGAGGAGAAGCCTTGGCTAGGCCTTTGGCATGCACTTGGCTCAAAATAGCAACATTTCCTCACTCTCCACAGAGTCCCTTGGACATACCTGGCCTTCTACCCTACTCTCTGCATGTTGGGTTCCATTGGCACACCCCTCTTTTCCTCTATAAAACACCTATGTGAAGAAATCATTTTTCATTTACATTTCCTGGTAAAGGTGGGCAAGGGGGTAGTATTATTACAAATACCTATTTATTATATAAATATACTATTATTACAAATATTTAAAATTATAATAATTACAAATGTCTGGCATTTCTCTTCGGAAAGATGGTCAACCTCTCACCTCTCACATAGTCTTAGTGATAATACTATAAGTGTAGAAGAGCTGAAGGTTTGGAAAAGAACTCAACTCTTCCAAAGACAATGGTGTATAAGGCTAATCTTGCTTCATGTCCCCAACATCCCTAAGCAACCAATGTGATAAAAACCAGGTCTGGGAGCCTCCTGAAATTGCATCAACACCTCCTGGAAAATTTTTTAAAAATTTGTTTTCCTTTCAAAAGCCCAGGGAAAAACAAATTGTCTTCAAGTATTCACATGAGCACACAGAAACATGTTTGGTTCCAGCTGCAGTGCCTGGCCAAGCTCCATGAGAAGCATCGAGTCACATCCAATCTACAATTTTTCACTGATGCTGACAACAGCAACTCTCTTGAGGCTGGAGAGAAAATACTGTATTTACTCACCTAATTCCCTGTTCTTTCCAAGATGCTGCTGGCTCCAGAAAGCAAGATGCAAGGGGATGTCATGGCATGCAGGCTCAGATTCCTCCAGCCCTTGCAGCCGGAGCAAGGGAGAGGAATGGAGGGGTGAATGGTAGTACTGGGCAGTTTGAATGAGAGTGAGTCCCACATGGGAATGTCTGGCTTCCCGATGGTGGACTGATGCAGAAGAGTTAGGAGTCGTGGTCTTGCTGGAGTATGTGTGATGATGTTAGAGTACGTGAGGCCTTGGTGGAGGAAGTTTGTCACTGGAAGTGGACTTTGGGGCTTCAAAAGCCCAGGTCAGGTCTAGTCTCACACTCTTTCTACTTTCATCTCTTAGATAAGATGTAAGCTCTCAGCTACTGCTTGAGTGCTTTGCCGGTCTGACTGCTGTCATGCTTCCCGCCACAATGATGATGGACCAAACCTCTGGAACTGTAAGCAAGCCCCCAGTTAAATGCTTCCTTCTATAAGTCACCTTGGAAATAATATCTCTTCAGCATTAGAAACATAACTAAGACAGCTTCCAATATGCCTAACTGCAAACCACTTGAGTGTTGAGAATCTGTGATGACTACAATGGTTCATCAGATCCAAAACAAAAAAACCCAAAAAAACATTGTGAAGTGGCAATGGGTGACCCCTAGTGGTTCCTGACTTTTCTCTTCCAACAGCAGAAGGAAAGAGGTTGAGAACCTTGGCTTCTTAACCACATAGCTATCAAGAAGAGCTTGGACATTTAGAACCCGTTTTCACTCCTGCAGCATTTTAAACTCTCCTGTTAAGTAGAATTTTAAAGATGTAGACTTGAGCTGGACAGAGGGCATAGGAAGTAAAGACCCCCAACACGCATGCAAATGCTAGGTGGGTGTGGTGGCCCATGTGTAATCCCTGAATCTTCAGGAAGCATAGACAGGAAATATCCCAGCTCATGTTCCTAGCTAGACTGAATGAAACAGTGAGCTCTGGACTCAAGTGGGAGACCTTGACTAAGCAAATAAAGTGGAGGAAAATGGAGGAAGACATCAGACAGCAATCTCTGACCCCCTCATGCATATGCAAATGTGAGCAAATACATACATGTGCCTACACATCTGCAAACACTACATGCACACACACACACACACACACACACACACACACACACACACACACACATATACTCATCACATGAGCACACAGGTTTAGACTCAAGTGTGTTCAACCCTTTGACACTGCAACACCATGGTGTCATCTTCAATATTTACACTCAATAACTCCAAAATCAAGTCACAAAATAACATTGCAAAGAAAGTCTCAGAGTGTTGAAAATAAATTTACAATTTTGTGCTATGTCACATTCATAACTATCTTCAACCATATTCAGCCACATGAAGTCCAGAGGACCTTGGCACAGACATAGTCATTGCTTCTATTTAATAATGTACCAACCCATGATCACAAAACCAAGTAGGTAAAAGGTCAGAATCAGTTGATCTGCCTCTTGGATATGAACCATATTTCCAGGGCACCAAATAATTTATGAAAGAAAAATGTCTTATCATAAAAAAATGGTGACTACAATAGTCCCTTAGAAGCAATGTTTCTGCTTTCTATAGTTTCAGTAGCCTGTTGTAAAACATACTAAAATACATTAAACAGGAAGTTCCAGAAATAAGTAATTCAGAGGTTTTAAATCATACTCTTAAGAGTAGCATGGTAAAAGTATGCCTAGTGCCAATAGCATTGGGGCCTGTTCGTTACCTGGTAGCCATCTCAGTTTCTGGTGGATTGTACAGGGTTCAGAACTGCCTAACTGTCTTGAAACATAAACTCATGGAATGGATGAGTATACCATAGAGACCATGTCAGGAATTATGGAAATACAGAAATGTATAGTTTGACACCTAATGAAATAATTGACTGGACAGTGATTACCATTGCCTTAGAAACCACAGCAAATGTCACTGAGATTTTGTCAAGCACAGCTCATATTGTCAACAGCATCTGACCTCAGTAAAAAAGCAACATCAATACAGAAGGACACTAATAAAAACTCAGTTGGTGACATGTTTACCACACCAGAATGAGGGCTAGATCCTGAGAACCCATGTGAAACACTGAGTACAGAAGCACTTGTGTTTGGGAGGCAGAGAGAAGCAGGTGCTTGGGACACACTGGCCAGCCCTGGATTCAGTGAGAAATTCCTGTCTCCATAAAACCAGATAGGCAACATCTAAGAAATGATTCCCAAGGTTGTTCTCTGGTCTTCAAACACATGCACTCAACTGGACATGTACATCCATACATATAGACACTTCCTTTTAAAAGTTGCTCATTTTGAAAAATGTTTATTTTTATTTTATGTATATGTAAATATGTCTATATGTGCCTGGTGCCTGTGGCAGGCAAAAGAAATTGTCAAATTACCTGAACTGAGTTATAGACTGTTGTGAAGTTCCACTGAAGTTCTGGGAATTGAACCTGTTCCACTGCAAGAGCCGAAAGTGCTCTTAACCACTGAGCTTCCTTTTTACACACCCCCTCCACTCCTACTGCTTTTCTAAGGGCTTCCAAAGCATGAGATCCTGACTTTCATTCCCTAATACACATTTAAAAAAGCAAGAAATGTCCATCATGATCCCATAACCCCATGAAGAGGAAGGGACAGCATGATGACCCCAGGGGCTGTGTGCCATCAGTCTAGCTGAAAACCAGCAAGCCCCAGGTTCAATGAGAGAGCCTGTCTCAAAAGGATGATAACCTTGAGAGCAATAGCAGAAAACACTCTGCTCTATACACATGTACACACACACACACACACACACACACACACACACACACACATGCACACACAAACACAAACACACACGTGCACACACAAGCCACATACAAAGACAACATGCTCACCTGAATGCCACTGTATTAAACTGCTGACTGATAGAAATTTGGGGAAGTAAAGGAACATGTCAAACAAGATCAAACAGAAATAATAAACTGACTTCACAAAGTGGGAGAATGTATAGAGGAGACAACCATGTGCACTGGCCTACTAACTGGCAGAGAAGAGAGGGAGAAGGAAGATATTATTAAAGATGAAATGTGCCATTGTGGTTAAATAAGCCACACACAGCCCATGGCCTACGTTTAGATCTTAGACAAAAAGGAAGATTCAAATAAAGGAAGCATAAGCCACTTTCTCTACAGAAAGCCACTCTCTCTGCACATTGTTTTAATACTATTCAGTTTATGCTTCACTTGAGCTCATATGGATGGCAGGCACAGACTGAAATGAATCCAGTAAACATACATGACATCCTGGATTTGCTTAAAATATTTCCCTGCCCCCAAAAGGAATGGGGACTGGTGGGTCAAAGAAGAATACCCGATGTTGGTAATTAATACAGATGAGTGAGAGGTGCTAAGTGTCTGTTTAAAACTACTCATGATAAAAGTTAAACATGCATACCTGCTATTTAATTATTAACTGTGTAGTGCTAGACAAGTTCTAAATTTTTGTGAATTCTGATTTCTCATCATGAAAACAGTGATGACAATGTTTTACCTCCCATGAATGCTTCAGAGAATAATAAGTGTCACAGATCTAAGTGATGCCAGGCTCCTAGAAGGTATATAATAATGCAAAATTCCCTTGTAGGTGCCCAGAGACTTGTAACACTGATATTAGTCCTTTAGCAACATTCATCTCCACAGTTCCAGGAAGTATTCCCATTGAGCTCTCTCTGTGTATGTGTGTGTGTGTGTGTGTGTGTGTGTGTGTAAGGGAGAGAGAGAGAGATGCATTTATGCCATAGCACATGTTTAGAGGTCAGAGAACCACCTTGGGTACCAGTCCCTGTCTTCCACCTTGTTCAAGTCATGGTCTCTTGCCTGCTGCTGCTGGTCATTCTCCTGACTCCACCTTCCAACTTGTAGGAATTCTGGGATTACAAATCCACTGTCTCCAGTTGACATTGGTTCACGGGATCTAAACTCAGGTCCTCACACTTGCTAGACAAGTGCTTTACCCATTTAGCAATATCTCCAGTCCCTTGAACATGTCATTTCTTCACAGACATTCCTTGGTATTCTGTCTCTTTCATATCTGAATCCCTAATAAGTAACACAGGGCACCTGCACAGCGAGGACACAGCTTGTGTATGTATTGGCAGGCTGCCAATGAATGAAAGCGTGAATGGTGCCTAACAATCCTCAGCCCATGGGCAGGCTGGCCAACACATGGGTTTATGAAAATACACAGACTACAGGCTTTCTGAAGTGGTAAGCATTTTTAAGAGATCTGATGGTGAAAACGAACAGGTGAGAGGAATGAACATAAGGTATAGATCCAGATGAAGTGGAGAGGTACAAGTGTCAGCCTTCCCAGAAGCACAGATCAAGAGGAATGGGAGACAAGGCAGAGATGGGCTAAAAGAAACACGAGAGAAAGCAAGAGCAAGAACAACAGAAGACAGAGTAAGAGCAGAGAGAGTGAGAAGGAAGTAGAGAGAGGGAGAGAGAGATGGAACAAGGGCAGTTCTGCTCCCAGATAAAGAGACACATTCTCCCCAGTCCTGAGACCATGGAACATTCAATCAGTCAGTCCTGAGACCATGGAGCAATCATTCATTCAGTCCTGGGATATTGGAGCATTCAGTCAGTCAGTCCTGAGACCTTGAAACATTTATTCATATAGTCCTGAGGTCATGGAATATTCATTCATTTGAATATTTACACTTTAAATATTGAAACTTCACACTTTGCAGACTCAACAGTTAGCACTTTTGAAAACTGCAAAGTCTCCTTGAAAGTTGACTCCAGGGCCGAGACAACAAGTAAGTCAATAAAATGCTTGTCTTGCCGGCATGTGGACCTAGTTTGATTCCCCAGAGCCCATATGCAAAATCTAGGGATGGTGAAACAGACTTTTAGTCTTAACCCTGGGGAAGTGGAGACAGACAGGTCCCTAGAGCTTAATGTCCAGCCATCCTAGCTTACTTGATGAGTTACAGGCCAGTGAGGGAACCTGTCTTAAAACAAAGAGGACAGTGCCTGGGGAAGAACACCCAAGATTGCTCTATGGCTTGTACACTCACATAAACATGCACACACTGTACATGCACAAACATGTGCACACATTCATACAAATGTTTTGTAGAAGTTAATTTTAGGTGTTTACATCTCCTAAATTGAAAATATTTAAGTAAAGATTGTCATTGACTAGACATATGAGAAGCTGGGAAAGAAGGAGAACAGTGGCACAGCATGAAGGTTGGGTCTGCGAAGAGGATGTGATTCAGGTCCAATCACAAACAGGAAGAAGTACCAAAGGTCAAAAGGCCCATAAGGGCTCACCTAGGGTTCTGAAGAGCTCCAGCTAGCACAACAGGGTTCAGGAAAAGAATCTCATTTTGCTCTGAGCTAGAAATGGATACTTCAAGTTGAGTTCCATTCAAGGAAAATGGCAAAATAACAGGAAATGGGCTCTAGAAATGTATCTCATTAGAAAGAAGGGAAAGTCTTCTATGAAAGCAATACTGGAATCAGAAATGAGGTGATAAATGAATGGAACTGAAAAGTGGTCTATTTGTAGCTTCCAAGTTCTTGAGCATTGTAGTTTATGGTTGCAATTGATAAATAACAAATTGCTAATAAAGTGAAGCACAAAGCAATCAGTTTATCTTGAATAACAGGGAACCCGTGTGCATGTTGGGAGGGGGAATACATGCACATGTGTGTACAAGTGCCCCTGTGCATATGGAGGCCAGATGAGGACATCAGGTGTCCTGCTCCACCACTATATTATTCCCTTAAGTAGAGTCTCTCCCAGAACCTGCCAGAGGCTGGCAGCCAGCAAGCCCCAGAGCCTCCTGTCCCTGATCTCTGCAGCCCTGGGTTACACCCATGTGCAGAACCACAACCTGCTTTGTATGAGTGCAAGGGAGTCAAACTCAGATCTACTTGATTGTACAGCAAGCCCCCTACCCACTGAGCTATCTCCCCAGGCCCAGGGAAATAACCCTTAACCTGTTGGATACCCTCTTGCCTCAAGAAGCACACTGGACTTAAAGATGGACAAATACAACTGCTCCCCCTTTACATATTGTCCAAATCAATGTTGATAATATGTGGATGCAATCCTGAACTGTCTGAGGACTTTGGAAGTTGGAAGTCTTTTAAGAAAGCTGATTAATTTAACATGTCAATCCCAATGGTGAATGAGTTCAATTTCACCAAAGAACAATTAGTCAAGAGGATGAATGAACAGGAGATGTTGTCATGTGCAAAACACATACTCATTTCTAAATATAAAAACAACTGTGAGTGTCACTGCAGAGTTTGCTTCCCTCTTCTTCAAAGGCTTCCATGACATCATTCCCACACTGACCCAAATGCAAGAAAGAACACCACTGTCATTTCTCAGGCAGACAGAGCAAAACCTTCCAATTTGTTTTTTAGCCACACTCATCCAGGTCCTGCCTGTCCTTTTTATACTATCTATATAACATTTCAAAGCCACCAAACTCTCTTTTAGGAAAAACCTCTTAACATTCAGCCCTAAATTGGACTTCTGCATCACACACACACACACACATACACACCCAAGGCTCGGCGAGCATTTCTGAAAGGCAGGTTCTAAGGCTGTAAAAGTCAGCGGTCAAGGAGGACTGCTGAGAAATGTTGTCTGCTGGGATGATGTGGTCATGGCACTCATGAACTCACAGCCACTGTGTTTGCCTGGACAAGGCCTGCACAGGATCAAGCCAGTCACTGATAGAGGTGGTCCTTGGGATACTCTGCTCCAAGTTGAGGAGCAGTGGTGGCTTTTAGAGAAGGGAGAGTCAGTTTTCTTCAGGGATGTGGACCCTGGTGGGTGGACTATATTTCAGCCAATAGCCCTATACCCATGTGCATTTGAGCAGAATATAAAACTGAGATGGAAAACAGGGGAATCCAGAAGAGGTTGGAATAGAAGGATGGGGGAGGGGATGTATATGATCTGTGATCTAAATACATTGTACACATGTATGAAATTTCCAAATAATAAATTTTAAAAATAAAAAAGAAATATTTTCAATAGCATCCCTTTGCATCTAAGGTAGAAAATTGTGACTCTTGTAAACTCAAGCTTCTGAGTGTCCCTCAGCTCTGCCATCACACTACTTATCCATCATGCCCTGGCCAGTGTTTTTCCATTGAACTTCCATTCGCACACCAAATTGTGAACTGTCTCCCACCATGTTCCCTATTCCTTGAAAACTTCCCACTCCCCACGTTCTTGACTAGTAAACTCACCTTCATCCTTCAGACATCTGGACTGATTTTAGAGCTACTTCCCTGGGAGGATCCTCCTGACTCCTCTGATGATGCCGTGTGTCCTGCTCAGTGTAGTCCCACTACCTCCTGTGCTGGGATCTCGCACCTGCCTACTTCTGTCCCCAAAGTCGTACTTCAGGCTCTTTCTTTCATGCTGTTGTATAGTTTTCTCCAAATTGAAACACTCCCCTCCAGAAGGAGCTGGAAGCTCATGAGGCTCAGGAAGTAAACAACCATGGCAGTCTGGGGAAGCTAAAACTGACAAGAGTCTCAAGGGTCCCTTCCCAGGGCTACAGAAATAGTAAACACCTGCTGGGGAGACTCTGAGCAGCTGCCACCTGAGCAGAGAGAAGACTCTAGAACCTGTGTCAGGCTGACAGCTGAAGCATACTAGGGTGCTTCCTCTACTGCGTTTAAATGTACTTTTAGACAGGGTCTCTCACTGATCCTGAAGTAAACTATTTTTCAAGACTAGCTGTCCAGCAACCCCAGGGACCCTCCTGTCCCGCTCTCTCCAGCACTAGGATTACAGCTCACATCACCACACTTAGCTTTATTTTTTCTCATTTTTTTTTTTATTTCTTTTATTTTGAGATTAAAATATATTCACACTATTTTTTCCTTCTTTCCCTCAAAACCCTCCCATATATCCCTCTTTGGTCACTTTATAATTCATGACCTTTTTATTAATTAATTGTTGTTACATATATAGATATAGATATAGATATAGATATAGATATAGATATAGATATAGATATAGATATAGATATATAGATATAGATATAGATATATGTATACATACACACATATTCAACTTTTTGAGCATAGGTCCTGCAGATTCTACTTAGGTCCTATTGTTTGTGAAGGTAGCACTTTAACAATTGAATTATCTCCCCAACACCCCAAAATTCATTTTTCCTGAGATAATTTGAGAGGACTACTGACATCTAAAAGGAGATGTGGAATTGATAACTGGACATATTATTAAGCGTTCTAGTGTAGTGGCCTGTGTCTAGATAACACTGATAGGGGCCATTGGCATGCATGTGACTGGCTGAGATGAATCAATATGTGACTAGGTAGGGAAGAATGAGGACAAAAATGTTCACCTTAGAATCTAAGGGATCTAGCTAATAAAAGAAAATAAAAACCAATATCAGTGGCTAATGAGGTAGAAGGAACACTTCTACATTTAAGGTTATGACAGCCTTAATCCAAGGACAGATGAATACTTTTAACAAGAAGGTACTTAAACAATTCCTCACGTTGCTGATGGCATGTCAATCAGCAGAGAAGGAACAATTGCATTTGATAGCATGAATTATGGTGGTGTTACCAGGGTAAGTTTCACAGAGCTCTGGCTTACAGAGCATGTGTTGTGCAAGAATTTTCCTGAGGAGACCAGATAGAGAATACATAACTGATCTCCAAAATATATAAAGAATTCAAGAAACTAGACATTAAAATAACAAACGATCCAATTAAAAAATGGCTACAGAGCCAAACAGAGAATTCTTAAAGAAAGAATTTCAAATGGCCGAAAGACATTTAAGGAATTGCTTAATGTTGATCCTTAGTCATCAGGGAAATGCAAATCAAAATGACTGTGAGATGCCATCTTACACCTGTCAGAATGGCTAAGATCAAAAACATTGATGATGGCTTATGTTGGAGAGAATATGGAGCAAAAAGAACACTCCTCCACTGTTGGTGGGAGTGCAAACTTGTACAGGCACTTTGGAAGTATATATGGCAGTTTCTCAGAAACTTGGGATCAATTTTCCTCAAGACCTAACTATACCATTCTTGGGCATATACCTAAGAAATGTTCAATCATGCCACAAGGACACATGCTCAACTATGTTCATAGCAGCATTATTCATAATAGCCAGAACAAGGAAATGATGTAAAAACCCTCAACTGAAGAATTGATTTTTAAAAATGTGGTACATATACACAATGGAGTAGTACTCAGCAGAGGAAAAAAAAATGACATCATGAATTTTTTAGGCAAATGGGTGGAATTAGAGAATATCATCCTGAGTGAGGTAACCCAGACTCAGAAGGGCAAACATGGTATGTACTCAATGATAACTTGATACTAGATGTAAAGCAAAGGATAACTAGACTACAATCCACAATTCGAGAGAAGCTAGCTAGCTAACATGGAAGATCCAAAGAGAGCCACAAGGATTGTCCTTGGAAGTGGAAATAGATGAGATTTCCATTAGTAAACTGGAGATGAGGGGTGGGCAATTGAGGATAGAGGATAGGGGATAAGAATATAAGGGAGTGGGATGGTCAAGCTGGAACAAGGATGGAGTGGGAAAACAATTAAAGAGATATGTGGTATTGTGTTCCCCCGAAATATTGTATGTTCCCCGAAATAAATTTATCTGGGGTCAGAGAACAGACAGCCACTAGAACAGAGCCAGAAATGGTGGCTAGAAAATGGGTCAGAGCAAGCCATAGCAGAAGTTGGGTGGTGGTGGTGCAGGCCTTTAATCCCAGCACTTGGGATGCAGAGCCAGGTGGATCTCTGCATGTATAAGGCCACTTTAGAAACAGCTAAGCATGGTGACCCATGCCTTTAATCCCAGAAACCCAGCTTTTAATCCCAGGGAGTGATGCAGAAAGTAGAAACATATATAAGACGTGAAAAACAGGCACCAGAGTGAGTTAGGCATTTAGTTAGTTAAGCATTTGGCTGGTTTAGCATTCAGGCTTTGGAGCAGCACAGTTCAGCTGAGATTCATGCAGATGAGGACTCAGAAGCTTCTAGCCTGAGGAAACAGGATCGCCTGAGGAACTAGCAAGGTGAGATAGCTGTGGCCTGCTCTATGTCTCTGATCTTCCAGCATTCACCCCAATAACTGGCCTCGGGTTTGATTTTATTAATAAGACTCTTTAAGATTCCTGCTACAAAGATACTACAATGGAGGGAGACATCATGAGGACAAAGAAAAACTGCGTGCTAAGAAAGTTCCCAGCAATCCCCCAAAATGACCCCAGCTTGAACTACTAGAAAAAGTAGAGAGGGTACCTGAACTGAACTGGCTTACCCCAATGGTCAGATCAGTGAATACCCTAACTGTCATCACAGAGCTCCAGTTACTGATGGAAGCAGATGCAGAGATCCACAGCCAAACACCAGGAGGAGCTCCAGGAGTCCAGTCAAAGAGAGAGAAGAGGGATTCTATGAGCAAGTGCATAAAGATCATGATGGGGAAACCTGCAGAGACAACCAAACACAAATAGTAGGAACTCATGAAAGTTTGATCAATGGTTGTGGAGCCTGCATGGGACTGGACTAGGCCCTCTGCATGGCAAGACAGTTGCATAGCCTGATCTGCTTGGGGTGCTTCCTGGCAGTAGAATCAGAATCCATCCCTGGTACATGAGGGGGCTTTTTTGGAGCCCACTACTTATGATGGGACACCTAGCACACAGCCTTGAAGCAGGGGGAGGAGCTTAGACTTGCCTTTACTGGGTATGCCTCCCCATTGGATGCCTTGCCTTCTTGTGGGGGGCAGTGGGAGAGTGGATTGGGAAAGGGAGGCTAGGAGGTGTTAGGAGGGAAGAGGGGGATCTTTGATTGATGTGTAAAATAAATGGAAATTTTTTCTTAATTAAAAAAAAAAGTAAAAAAAATTACTCCAACCACTCATTTTTTAAAAAAAAACTTATTTGGATTCTTAACAGGCATATGAGTAAAGAATTTATTACTGAGCTAGAGATGACTCAAGACAGCTGCATCATCCATAAGCTCACTCCAATATGGGTAACAACTCATAAAATCTTCATCCCTAAAATTATCTGCATCATGCACATGTTGAAGAGTCTACTCTCTACCACTTGTGGATCATTGTGTAAATCGCAATCTACTGTAAATATTCCTGGATGGGAATAAAAAGTGCCTCATTCAATGAGTATAACAAGTCAATGGGAGTCAGTTTAGCAGCCACATAACAGCAGTATAGTCTCCCCTGGGGCTTGTGACCTGTCTAGCTATAGGTTCTTAGCCCAATAATGTCACCAGTAATGAGTTTCATTTTGTCAAGTGGAACTTAAATCCAATCAGAAAATAGTTGGTTACTCCCATGACATTTTTGCCACTATGCACTAGTGAACATATCTTACTGGGTCAATTATTATGGCAGCTCACAGGTTTTATAGGTGGTGGATAAGACTAATGATTACTTTTCTCTACCCGCAGCATGCATAGCACTTCCTAGCATTATGAAAGCTAGCCTGCAGGGATGAAGGTCCATACCAGCTTAACTTCCCACATTCTATGATTCAAGTATGTAGTATCTTCAGCATTATAGTCTTGCCATCAAATGTTGGAGAGTAACAAAGAGCAATGACAATACTCTATAATGTTTGGGAGTTTTGAGTTATTTGCTAATTAATGTAGGAGGTCCTAGACCACTCTGAGTCCTTAACTCAGGTAACTCTAGGCTATATATGAAAGCTAGCTGAGCAAGCAAGAGGGAACTAGTTAGTGAGAAGGATCTTTTCTCCATGGACCATGTCTCTGTTCCTGCTTGAGTTCCTGCCCTGACTTCCTTTAATGATGGTCTGTAATCACAAAATATAAGCCAAAGAAACCTTTTATTCACCAAGTTGCTTTGGATCATGGTATTTATCACAGCAGCAGGGAGACACTTTACATTAGTCTCTAGTCAAATTGCTGAGCTCCAGGTCAATAACAGACCCTATCTCAAAGAAGATAGAGAAAGTCTTAAGAATGACACCAAAGTTGTCCTCTGACATCATGTATACATATGTGCACATGCACCTTCAAACATCTGTATTTATATATACATGAATATGTGTGTATACACACACACACTACAATTTTAAATTAAAAAATTTCCATTCACTGTCTTCTTCTCTGCTCAATAACATATAATCCCATATCCAGTCTTCATCATTTCTACAAATGGTTCTCCATACTCTCAATTGCTCAAGGCAAAACTTGCGAGTTACCTTTGCTTCCTCTTCTCTCTCTTGACCCTCAGCTCCACCCTGATGTTCCCTTGAAAGTCTCGTATCTCAGGACTTCTGAAACTGCAAAGCCAACCACCTTGGGTAAAGTCACCTTTGTGTCTCCCAAGGATGACGGTATAGTTTGTCAACAAATTCTTCACAATTATCAAAGTAAAGTCAGGGCACTGAGGAGATGGTTCAGTAAGGGAGTGCTTGCTGCCTGTGTGAAAATGGGATCTGGCGCCCAACGTGGGGCAAGAATTTCCACCTAAAACCTGAACAAAAAGATTCTAAAACGGAGCTAAACACAGCTTCCTAGTTGTCTTTCTCAAGATAGCGGCAGCCTGCCGGTTTGAGCTACTATGGCGGGTTTCTGGCGTGTGTGTTCCTGGCGTGTGCATCTGACCTGCAGTGTGGTGGGAATGAGGAGTCTAGAAGCGGCACTTTACTCTGCTGCATGGTGGATTTAGCCTTTGCTAGTTTAAAAAAAAAAAAAAAAAAAAAAAAGGGTTTCTGGGCTATGCGCTGCTTTGATAGAACTGCTTCTGATAGTTGATGGTACACATGGCTCCAGAACCAGAGCTGGCAGTAAACTGTATCACCGCCATGTTGGGAAACAGAGCCAGCAGCCACAGCAGCATTTCAGTCTTACAAAGATGGATATTACACAGAGAATCTGGTTTATGTTGTCTTTGGGATTTTTAACTGCAGAAAAAGATTTGATCATAAAAGCTGTTCAGTTAAACAAATATATAAATTTTAAAGGTACCTTGACTTCAAAATTTGGATATAAAGATATGTTGCTTTGGAAAAGAGTCTCTGCTTTTGTTTCCATAGAAAGCCAGAGACTATGGATTTGTTCCAGATTAAGATACATCAGGTTTGATCAGCCAAGACCACCTGAAAGGTCTCCGATGACACCATGGCCCAGATGATCCAACATCCAAAATGGCTTCAAGGCAACTGGCTCAGAGGTTTACCCTCACAGACTACTCCATAATCCTAAAATTTTCTTTGTGTCCCCATAAGATACAGCGCCCCCCTCCAGCAGGAAGTAGTAAGAGAAACTACGCCCACATTCCCAAAATTATCAAGCTGGCTTTGGAGATGGAATTGGCTCACTCCTTCTCTAAACCCAGACATATTGCTAAAGAAAAGGTTAAGAGATTCTTGTGTCCCAAATCAGAAGAGCCCTCTGGTGTGGGACAGAGAAAAACCAATATTTTTCTTTAAAGTAGATTGATTATAAACACGATCTCTTTCTAAAGAAGAAAAGGGGATATGATATAGATATAATAGGATAAAAGAATAGTTTAAGGAACTTACTTCTAAAGAGCAACAACTTGTTTAAAATATTTTACATTGGTGTAGATTTTAGTCTATTGATACAAACTTAAAGTTAATTTTGTTATACTGTGTGTATATTTCTAATCGTGTTTAAGGTATTATGTTTATATAGCTCATTTTAAATTATAATGGATAATTAAAAATAGATTAATAACTAGTCATCTATGATAATCATACTCGTAGCCATGTTAGTTTAGTCTTCTAGATATACATAGACATATTTCAGATAGATAGGTAATCTTCAAATACTTCAAAGACCTACAGAATATGGCATTTAAAATACTTTTAAAATTTAGACTTTCTGGACAGTGAGACATGTCTGCTCCTGGCAGCACCAATTTACTTCAGAGAGAAGGATGGGCATTGAAGACACTTCATGTAGAGTTTATCTTCACCTTGGCAAAAATAGCCATTTGGGCAAGAAACTGTTCTTGCCTGGACTGCTTGATCACCTGGACATGCAGGACCCATAGAAAGGTGACCACTAAACTTTGCTTTCAAAATGGTCCTTCAGGTTCCTGCTTTGCAGAGGAAACTGCCAGACATTCTACAGGACACTGAGAGAAGTGATCGAGAGACTCTAGCCCTGTGGGCTGAAGACAGATGCCCCAACTTTACAAAGGAACATTAGGTGACTGTCCAGGCTGCCAGCTGTCTCTGTCTACTCTTGCAAGACTCCTGAAAAATGCTTACATCCTTCTCCTGGTTCTCAGGTAATATTATATCCTTCTGAGGTCTTTGATGTGGTTGAAGACTAGATAGTTATAATTTTGCTTAGTTATGATAAAAGATAAGTTAGATATAAAACCTTAGACTCACAAATATAAGATAGATAGGATATCTTCTTTAATATTGTAACTGTAATTCTTGCTTGATAATTGTTTTGTTATATGTAATTGTACTATGTAAAAGTTAAAACCTTAAAAAAAAAAGAAAAGAAAAGGGGAAGTGCTGTGGATATCGCTCTGTGTAAATAAAGTTCTGATTGGCCAGTGGCCAGGCAGGAAGTATAGGCGGGACATGTGGATATCGCTCTGTGTAAATAAAGTTCTGATTGGCCAGTGACCAGGCAGGAAGTATAGGTGGGACAAGAGAAAAGAGAATTCTGGGAAGGAGAAGGCTGGGAGAGACACCGCCAGCCGCCACCATGAGAAGCAACATGTAAAGACACGGGTAAGCCACAAGCCATGTGGCAAAGTATAGATAAGCAGAAATGGATTAATTTAAGATAGAAAAAGTAAATAACAAGAAGCCTGCCACAGCCATACAGTTTGTAAACAATGTAAGTTTCTGTGTGCTTTCTTGGTTGGGTCTGAGCGACTGTGGGACTGGCGGGTAAGAGAGATTTGTCCTGACTGGGCCAGGCAGGAAAATCTAACTATAGGGATCTTAGTTTGGGTTCCCAGAACACAAGTTTTAGAAAAAGCCAGGCATGGTAGCATGTGTTTAAAACCCTAACCTGTGGAGATGGAGACAGGGGAATCCCTGGGGCTCATTAGCCAGTCAGCCAGCCAGATAGGTGAACCTTCAATTCAGTAAGAGATTCTGCCTCCAAAAAAAGCTCTCTGTAGCTTAGAAAGTTATAGAGGAAGAAATCTGAAATAAACCTCTGGCCTCTATGTGCACACACACACACACACACACACACACACACACCACAAAATGGGAAAATCCTCAAGGTGGGCCATGTCACTCCATAGTAAAACTTCTCCAGTGCCTTCTGGTTGCATTGAGGATAAAACCTAAATACCTCAACAGAGCTTGCAAGGCACTTAACACCTGCCCCCTGGCCTCTGCTTCTTGTTTGTCTCTTTTTCTAAATTCCCTGATAAGCCCCAGACACAGAAAAGCTAAGGAGCAAAACCTGAGCCTGCCATCATGAAGAGCTGAGGAAAAATATAGCAACAATAGAAGAAAATTGAATCAAACCCATATCTACAGAAAATAATCATACCTAAAACAGAAAAACCCAGAAGTAACATTTAATTCTGATTTTTAAAAGTATGAAGTAAAATATAGAAACAATCAACAAAGAGTATTCAAAGTAGCTGGTTGAGTAAACAAGAATGAGAGATGACAAGCCGGGCTTGATGACCAGTGTGGGACACCTGAGACCTTGTCAAAAGAGAGGGTGGGGGAGGAGGAGGAAGAGGGAAGGAGAGAAGGAAGGAAGAAAAAAAGAATTAGAGATGACAACTTTGGATGATGATTGATACAATAGAAACTTCCTGCCTTTTGTTACAAATCTCTAGCATCTTATTTACTCAAAGTACATGTCTGATACTTTGAAGAACGAAAATATAGCAGGAAGAAATTGGTGAAAGGCAGTGAGACCTTACAGAAAGATAGAAAGAAAAAGGCAGAAGACTGGAACATTCTACAGTTCCAAATACAGGAGGAAAAGAGAAGACCACCGCCAGCATCGGGCTGAGGAGAGTTAAAGTATGCGAGGGGGGGTCAAAGGAGGGAGGAAGAAGACATTGGGGAAGAGGGAAGACATCAGGGGAGGGGGGGCGGGCATTGACCTGCATCCACCACTGTTAGTTGCTTTGGCAACTGGACTTCCTACTAATGATAATGATCTTATAATGTGACAATACACGTGAAATTAAGTAAATAGTAATTGAAGCAAAGCTATGGGGCATTGGGAGCCAAACACATTAGTGCAAGAGCTGAGGAGGGCTTAGGACAAGGTTGTTCCCAAAGGATGAGATAATGCAGAGGAGGCAAACTGAGTCCTGCTCTCCCACAGCTTCCTGGATCCTTCACATGCATTGCATGTCTTTCTAAGTTTGGTAAATCCAGCACATGCAATGAAATAACTATTTTATGGTTCCCTGCTGCCTTATCTATGTGACAGTCCCCGTCACACCCCAGTGGCAAACACCTTAGAGAAGGGTGGATGAATCTGAGTTCTTCCCACCTGAAAATCACCTTTGCCAGATTTTATTTGTTAGCTAGTTGATGAATATTCTTTGAACAAGTAGGTAAATAAACAAATTAACAAATGTTCATTCAGAAATGTGGCAGAAGCCGTGAAAAGGGATTGCTTCTTCCCAGGGTAGACGTCCTCTCTGAGAACTTGAGTCTCAATGCTGTGATGAATGAAGCAATAAAACTAGAAGCCCAGGAGAGGAGAAGTTGATTTCAGTTTAGAGATTAAAAATAAACTGTCAGTATTGCAAAGAAGACAAGGCAGCAGGGGCATACAGCCAACATGACACCACCAAAGTTAGTCTGTTACTTTGGAATAGTTCATTTGGATTCTCAGAACATGAACAAAATGATGCCAGGGTCACTGTCAGAAGAGAACATGAGTGGTCTCTAACCCGGTTCTCAGTAGAGTCTTTGGTCATCTCTGAAATACATGAGCTGAGCCTGGACTGGCTGAGTTTCTCTAAGCTTTCTAGCCTCTCCAGCTCTCAGCATCCTGGCTTGTTAAGCTTCACTGCAACCATCTGGGGCTTCCACAGCCCATGGTTTCAAACACTCACACTCCTCCTGAAATCAGACTCCCCAGGGTTACAAACCACACAGTCAGGTTTTATCGCAGCAACAGCCCCACTCCTCAGGACAAAGTTTCTAGCTTAGCCACTTCACTCGCTGATGTGGCAAAGCAAACTCAGAAAGGGAAAGTTTGCTTTGGTTTACATTGAGAAGGTACTGTCCCCCTTGGCTAGAAAGAGGAGGCAATAGGAACCTAAGGCACTGGTCACATGGCATCCACAGCAGGAAGCAGAGAGACATGGATGCTGGGGCTCAGCTCACTTTCTCCCATTTATTCAGTCTAGAACCTGAAACAGCTATTACTTCATGTCTGGGGCCCTCAGCCTCCAACTGTTGCTTTTACATCCTTGCCTCAGATCTCCAGCTGTCACAGTCTGTCAGTGGCCCTCAATCACCAACTGTCACTTCATTTTCCTGTCAGAATGGGTCTTCTTTGTCTATTCCACAGAACAAACTCAACAGTACCCCTAGAAGACCACACCTCATCCAAGGGCTGAAGGGACTGCCAGTTTGAAAATGCCTTCCTCCCTGACTAGCCATAAATTTGAAATACCTTTAGCATATATTTTTAGGAAACCTGTGCTAAAATTCACATATATATGTAAAAAGGCTACAATACACAGGAAATATGGGCAATGCACAGGAGATGGAGAAGGAAATCTCAATCATATGAAATACTTAGGTCCATGACTAATCAACTGAGGGGCTATATCAAATTTTCTCCATTTATTAAATTTTAAAATCCCAATTACAATCCTAATTTAACAGTAATCATCCTTAGAATTACAGAATCAATAAACTATAAACCAACACATGGATTAAAGGCATGAGTGCTGGGAGTGGGCCGGGGCCGCAGAGGAAGGCAGGCCCAGCTGCGGGGCAGCAGCCTAGATGCAAGTGTAATAAAAAACAGAAACTGAGCTACAATCCAGTGAGGAGTTAGTGAAAACAAGCTCCTAATCAAGAGCTTGGAACAAGGAAGCCTTTAATCCCAACACCTGGGGAAGGAGCCATCTCTGTGGGAGGAAACCAGAACAGATCTGAACACTGTCTGAGGCCAACCCAGGGCCCAGCTGCTGATCCTGTGAGACCCAACAACTTGGAGGTATTGCTGAGATTACCCTACTCAGCTGAAATCCATCAGGGAGAGGAATCAGAAACCTACAGTTTGCTTTCTGCAGAAACAAGAGCAGCTGAGGAGTTGGTGAAAGAGCAAAACATGACCTGTGAACACAAAAGAAGGCACCTCCCAGCCACCTAACCAGATCACCAGAATTGTAAGTATACACTTCACCAACTGAGAACAGGTAAGCTCCCATCTCCAGACCAGCAGATCAGGTCTCTAACTCCTAGGCCCTACCCATCGGAGCCCCAGTGACCAGACAGAAACCTTTTCCTACCCCCCATAAAAAATGGAAAAAAAAAACAAAAACAAACAAACAAACAAAAAACTAACCCCTATGAACCTAACAACCACTGAAACCATAAGCACAGCCTACACCAACCAGGAACAACTGTTCCCAATGACAGAACCCACCAACACTGATTTGACTAAGCTGATCCTGAAGAAACAGAGACCAACACCACCAATTTAACAAAGAAATCCTAGTGAACCAAAACTAACAACTAGAACAAGAGAAGCACCTTCAGACACAGATACTGCCTGCACCAAACAGAGGAAGAGATGAGTAGACACCAGTGCAAAAACACAGGCAACAACATGAAGACCTACATGACAACATCACAACCTAGTGATTCTATACCTACAAGACCTGAACATACCAAATCAAAAGAAATCCACCCTAAAAATGACTTTAAGAAGATGATAGAGGATCTTAAAAAGGAAATGAAAAACTCCCTTAGAGAGGAAATAAAAAATTCCCTTAAAGAAATGGAAGAAAAAAACAAACAAAAAATTGGAAGAAATCAAACAAGGCCAAGTTAAGCAGATGAAGGAAACAATCCAAGATTTGAAAAATGAAATTGAGACAATAAAGAAAACACAAACTGAGGGAATGCTGGAAATAGAAATCCTGACTAAATGAACAGGAACTACAGAAACAAGCATAACCAACCAAATGCAAGAAATGGAACAGAGAATCTCGGACAATGAAGACACAATAGAGAAAATAGATGTATCAGTCAAAGAAAACACTAAAGACAAAAAGTTGGACACAATGAAAAGAGCAAACCTAAGAATAATAGGGATAGAAGAAGGAGAAAAATACCAACTCAAAGGCACAGAAAACATATTCAACAAATTCATAGAAGAAAACTTTCCTAACCTAAAGAAAGAAAAACCTATGAAGATACAAAAAGCTTACAGAACAACAAATAAGCTGGATCCAAAAAAAAAAAAAAAAATCCCCTTGCCACATAATAATCAAAACACTAGACATACCAAACAAAGAAAAAATATTAAGAGCTGCAAAGGACAAAGACTATGTATACAAAGGCAACCCCATTATAGAATAACACCAGACTTCTCAATAGAGACTATGAAAGCTAGAAGGTCCTGGACAAATGTTATGCAGACACTAAGAGACCACAGATGCCAACACAGACTATTATAACCAGCAAAATTCTCAATCACCATATACAGAATAAACAAAATATTCCATGATAAAACCAGATTGAAACAATACTTGCCCACAAACCAATCCCTACAGAGAGCACTAGAAGGAAAAATCCAACCTAAAGAAGCTAAACACACCTATGAAAATTCAGGCAATAGATAATCCCTCACCAACAAACACCAAAGAAGTACAACATAACATGACCACAAAAATAACAGGAACTAACAATCACTGGTTATTAATATCCATCAACATCAATGGTCTCAACTCACCTTTAAAAAGACACAGACTAACAGAATGGATAAGAAAACAGGATCCATCCTTCTGCTGCATACAAGAAACACACCTTAACTTCAAAGACAGACACTACCTCAGAGTAAGGGGCTGGGAAAAGGCTTACCAAGAAAATGGACTGAAGAAACAAGGTGGTATAGCTATCCTAATATCTAATAAAATAGACTTCAAACTAAAATCAATCAAAAGAGATCAGGATGGACATTACATGTTTATCACAGAAAAATACACCAAGATGAAGTCTTGATCCTGAACATTTATGCCCCAAATACAAAGGCACCCACATTCTTAAAAAAAAAAAAAATTACAAAAGCTTAAAACGCATATCAAACCCCACACATTAGTAGTGGGAGATTTCAACACACCACTCTCACCAAAAGATAGATCTACCAGTCTGAAACTCAACAAAGAAATAAAGGACCTAATAAATGTTATGACTCAAATGGACTTAATAGATATCTACAGAACATTCCATCCTAACAGAAAAGGATATACCTTCTTCTCAGCACCCCATGAAACCTTCTCAAAAATTGAACACATGTTTGGTCACAAAACAAAGCTCAAGAGATACAAAACCATTGGAATAACCTCCTGTATCTTATCAGACCACCATGCCTTAAAGTTAGACTTCATCAACAACAAAAATTATAGAAAGCCTACAATCTCATGGAAACTGAATAATGCTTACCTGAAACATCAATTGGTCAAGGAAGAAATAAAGAAAGAAATTAAAGATTTCCTAGAATTCAATGAAAATGAAAGTACAACATACCCAAACTTATGGGACACTATGAAAGCAGTACTAAGAGGAAAATTCAGGGCTGTGAATGCACACATAAAGAAAATAGAGAAATCTCATACCAATGAATTAACAGCACAACTGAAAGCACTAGAACAAAAAGAAACAAACTCACCAAGGAGAAACAGATGCCAGGAAATAATCAAATTGAGGGCTGAAATCAACGAAATAGAAACCAAGAGAACAATACAAAAAAAAAAAAAAAATCAATGAAACAAAGAGTTGGTTCTTTGAAAAAATCAACAAGATAGACAAATCCCTAGCCAAATTAACCAAAAGGCAAAGAGAGAGCACCCAAATTAATGAAATCATAAATGAAAAGGGAGACATAACAGCAGACAATGAGGAAATCCAGAGAGTCACCAGGTCATACTTCAAAAACCTCTACTCCACAAAATTGGAAAATCTGAAAGAAATGGACAATTTTCTGGATAGATACCACATACCAAAGTAAAACCAAGACTAGAGAAACCATTTAAATAGACCAATAAACCCTAAAGAAATAGAGTCATCAAAAGTCTCCCAACAAAAAAGAGGTTGGACCAGATGGTTTCACTGCAGAATTCTACCAGACTTTCAAAGAAGAACTAATACCAATACTCTTCAAATTGTTCCACACAATAGAAACAGAAGGAACACTACCAAACTCTTTCTATGAAGCTACAATTACCCTGATACCAAAACCAAACAAAGATGCAACAATGAAAGAGAATTACAGACCAATCTCCCTCATGAATATTGATGCAAAAATACTCAAAAAAAAATACTGGCAAACAAAATCCAAGAATACATCAAAAAAATTATCCATCATGACCAAGTAGGTTTCATCCCATGGATGCAAGGATGGTTCAACATACAAAAATCTGTCAACATAATACACCATATAAACAAACTGAAAGAAAAAAAAAAAACACCTGATTATCTCATTAGATGCCAAAAAAGCCTTTGACAAAATCCAACACCCCTTCATGATAAAGGTCTTAGAGAGATCAGGAATACAAGGAACATTCTTAAATATAATAAAAGCAATTTACAGCAAGCCAGCAGCCACTATCAAATTAAACAGAGAGAAACTCAAACCAATACCTCTAAAATCAGGAACAAAACAGGGCTGTTCACTCTTATTTATTTATTCAGTATAGTACTAGAAGTTCTAGCTAGAGCAATAAGACAACAAAAAGGGATCAAAGGGATACAAATTGGAAATGAAGAGGTCAAACTTTCACTATTTGCAGATGATAAGATAGTATACATAAGTGACCCCAAAATTCTACCAGGGAACTCCTACAGCTGATAAACTCCTTCAGTAAAGTGTCAGGATACAAGATCAACTCAAAAAATCAGTAGCCCTCCTATACACAAATGATAAAAGGGCTGAGAAAGAAGTCAGAGAAACATCACCCTTTACAATAGCCATAAATAATATAAAATACCTTGGGATAACACTAACTAAACAAGTGAAGGACCTTTTTGATAATTACTTTAAATCTCTAAAGAAAGAAATTGAAGAAGATATCAGAAAATGGAAGGATATACCATGGATAGATAAGATTAACATAGTAAAAATGGCAATCTTACCAAAAGCAATCTACAGATTCAATGCAATCCCCATCAAAATCCCAACAAAATTCTTCACAGACCTGGAAAGAACAATACTCAACTTCATATGGAAAAACAAAAAACCCAGGATAGCCAAAAGAATCCTGTACAATGAAACAATCACTGGAGGCATCACAATCCCCAACCTCAAGCTCTACTATAGAGCTACCACAATAAAAACAGCTTGGTACTGGCATAAAAATTGACATGTGGACCAATGGAATCGAATTGAAGACCCTGACATTAACCCGCACACATATGAACATATAATTTTTGACAAAGAAGCCAAAAATGTACAATGGAAAAAAGAAAGTATCTTCAACAAATGGTGCTGGCATAACTGGATGTCAGTATGTAAAAGATTACAAATAGGTCCATATCTGTCACCGTGCACAAAACTTAAGTCCAAGTGGATCAAAGACCTCAACATAAATCCAGTTACTCTGAACCTGATAGAAGAGAAAGTAGGAAGTAGTCGTGAACACATTGGGACCAGAGAGCACTTTCTAAATATAACACCATTGTAGTGGGTAGCCACCACCCCCCCTTGCTCAGTCTTTCTTCCTACTTGTCTCTCTCAAGTTAGCGGCAGCCTGCTGGTTTTAGCTACTATGGTGGGTTCCTGGTGTGCATCTGACCTGCCGTGTGGTGGGAATAAGGAGTCTACAAGTGACTTTACTCTGCTGCATGTTGGATTTAGCCTTTGGTAGTTAAAAAAAAAAAAAAAAAAAAGGTTTCTGGTGTACATGCTGCTTTGATAGAACTGCTTCTGATATTTGATGGTACACATGGCTCCAGAACCAGGGCTGGTGGTAAACTGTACGACCGCCATGTTGGAAAGCTGAGGTGGGTGGAGCCAGCAGCCACAGTAGTGTTTCAGTCTCACAAAGAGGGATATTACACAGAGAATCTGGTTTATGTTGTCTTTGGGGTTTTTAACTGCAGAAAAAGATTTGATCATAAAAGCTGTTGAGTTAAACAAATATGTAAATTTTAAAGGTACCTTGACTTCAAAATTTGGATATAAGGATATGTTGCTTTGGAAAAGAGTCTCTGCTTTTGTTTCCACAGAAAGCCAGAGGCTATGGAATTGTTCCAGATTAAGATACATCAGGTTTGATCAGCCAAGACCACCTGAAAGGTATCCAATGACACCATGGCCCACATGATCTAACATCCAAAATGGTTTCAAGGCAACTGGTTCACAGGTTTACCCTCATGGACTACCCCATAATCCTAAAATTTTCTTTGTGTCCCCACAAGATACAGCACCCCCCTCCAACAGGAAATAGTAAGAGAAACTATGCCCAATTTCCCAAAATTATCAAGCTGGCTTTGGAGATGGAATTGGCTCACTCCTTCTCTAAACCCAGGCATATTGCTAAAAGAAAAGGTTAGGAGATTTTTATGTCCCAAATCAGAAGAGCCCTCTGGTGTTGAACAGAAAAAAAACAATATTTTTATTTAAAGCAGGTTGATTATAAATGCAATCTCTTTCTACAGAAGAAAGGGGGATATGATATAGATATAATAGGAAAAAAGGGTAGATTAAGAAACTTACTTCTAAAGAGCAACAACTTGTTTAAAATGTTTTACATTGGTATAGATTTTAGTCTATTGATACACACTTAAAGTTAATTTTTATTATATTATGTGTATATTTCTACTCTTATTTAAGGTATTATGTTTATATAGCTCATTTTAAATTGTAATGGATAATTAAAAATAGATTAATAATTAGTCATCTATGATAATCATACCCGTAGCCATGTTAGTTAAGTCTTCTAGGTATACCTAAAGATATTTCAGATAGATAGGTAATCTTCAAATACTAGAAAGACCTACAGAATATGACATTTAAAATATTTTTAAAATTTAGACTTTCTGGACAGTGAGACATGTCTACTCCTGGCAACACCAATTTACTTCAGAGAGGAGGATGGGCATTGAAGACACTTCATATCTTATCTTCACCTTGGCAAAAATAGCCATTTGGGCAAGAAACTGTGCTTGATTGACTGGACATGCAGCACCCATAGAAAGGTGACCACTAAACTTTGCTTGACAAAATGGTCCTCCAGGTTCTTGCTTCGCAGAGGAAACTGCCAGTCATTCTACAGGACACTGAGAGAAGTGACCAAGAGACGCTAGCCCTGTGGGCTAAAGACAAATGCCCCAACTTTACAAAGGAACATTAGGTGACTGTCCAGGCTGCCAGCTGTCTCTGTCTACCCTGCAAGATTCCTAAAAGTTGCTTACATCCTTCTCCCATTTCTCAGGTAATATTATATCCTTCTGAGGTCTTTGATGTGGTTGAAGACTAGATAGTTATAATTTCCTCAGTTATGATAATAGATAAGTTAGATATAAAAACATCAGACTCACAAATATAAGATAGATAGGATATCTTCCTTAATATTGTAACTGTAATTCTTGCTTAATAATTATTTTGTTATATGCAATTTTACTATGTAAAAGTTAAAACCTGCCTTTAAAAAAAAGAAAAGGGGAAGTGCTGTGGATATTGATCTGTATAAATAAAATGCTGATTGGCCAGTAACCAGGCAGGAAGTATAGGTGGGACAAGGAGAGAGGATAATTCTGGGAAGAGGAAGGGAAGAGAGAGACACTGCCAGCTGCTGCCATGAGAAGCAACATGTAAAGACACCGGTAAGCCACAAGCCATGTAGCAAAGTATAGACTAACAGAAATGGGTTAATTTAAGATAGAAGAAGTAGATAACAAGAAGCCTGCCATGGCCATACAGTTTGTAAGTAATATAAGTTTCTGTGTGTTTACTTCGTTGCTTCTGAGCGTCTATGGGCCTGGCTGGTGAGAGAGATTTGTCCTGACTGTAGGCCAGGCAGGAAAACTGTTACTACACACCAGTAGCATAGATACTGAGAGAAACATCAATCAATGGGACCTGTTGTAAAGAAACTCTCTTCCAATGCCAAAGTGGATTGAAAGCCCCATATGGCCAGCTTTGGCAAGCATTAACGTAAGCCTAGGAACTGCAGCCATGCGGTTGGATTCTCCAGAAGGTAATGTATGGTAAATGCTTTTTCAAGTATGTTTGAGATTGTGTCATCCAGGCACCTAGGAGATTAAGGATAACACTGAAGATCACTGACCTCCATTTATTAACAGTAGCATATCAGCTAAGGATTTTCATTCTCACAAGCCTTTTCAAGCTGGGACAGTACCTACTTCTCAGGAGTGGCTCTGTGCAACATTTTTTGGCCTCCTGAAATTCATTTAGCCCCCTTTGAAGATACCTTAAAATTTGTGAGTCTGAATGTAGCCACTATGAGACCATTAGTTCTGCTCCTTGTGAGCTGCCTGTTTTATTCTCTATGGTTCTTAGTTGTTCTTTTGCAGAGCTGCCAGTTTAAATCAAGCTGGGATCAAGAATAATGGACCTTGACAGTTTGTGTTCCTGGAGTTGTGTCCATGCCAGTGGATACCCACATGCTCCAGAAGAGAATTTGACATGGCTGCTGCCATTGTTGCTTTTATAACAGTGATGACCACTTCTAGTACTGTTTCTGGGATTGCCATTTCATAATTTGTTACTACAGCTTGCTCAGTGAAGACCCTGGCAGCAAAAGTAGCTACCACAGGTAATTAATCTTTCATTCTATTGGGCATGACACATTTAAATCAATAGTTATATACATATTGATTGGCTTTGAAAGTTATAAATTTACAAACTCAAGTTCCATTTGCTCTTGGGATACCATCTTACAAGGACTCCAATTTGCAGTAAGACTTGTTAAGGAAGGGAATGGCTCAGTTGCCTTTAGCCTACCGGCTATGGGTGGGTTAAGACTTCCACTGGTCTTTTCTGTGTTGAACACACAGATTGCAAGCCCAGTGCCACAGAGATCTTTGGCAACAGTTAACTCTGCAGCTCTCAAATGATTGAGCCTGTATGATAATGAGTATTCAGAGATGAGTAATTCCTGGGGGGCACTCACCAACCTAAGACAGAATGCCTGTGTGGCCTGGACACATGTCTTCATGATGGGTAAGGTGACCTGCTGATGTCCTATGCAACCTAAGTCAGAAGCTCATTTGTTAGTAATAGGAGGGGACCTGTAGGGCCGTTCCTCCCATTTTGGATAACTGCTGCATTGCTTGCTGACCTTGACCATGATATTATCCCTATGCTACTTCCCTGTGATATTCTACCCTCCTGAATGCTTAAGGGAAGCTCCTTGTCTGTTATCCAGCATATTGGGCATTGACAGCTTAGATGCAAGAATGTAAAACATCAGAAGCGGGGTTGGGGATTTAGCTCAGTGGTAGAACAATGGCCTAGCAAGCATAAGGCTTGGGGTTCGATCCTCAGCTCCAAAAATTAAAAAAAAAAAAAAATCAGAAACAAACTTCTGCCCACTGTGGTTCTCCCATTGTGTTGTAAGTCTAAATTTAAGACCTCCTCCCTCCTTCAATAAACGGCATTTGGCATTCAAAAAGAAGAAGAAGAAGAAGAAGAAGAAGAAGAAGAAGAAGAGGAAGAAGAGGAAGGGGAGGAGGAGGAGGAGGAGGAGAGGGGTGTCATGACTGCCTCAACCAGCGAGGAAGATGTAACACCGAGCTCTTCTTTCAGCAGTTTACTCAGGAACCTTGAACAATCTTCTGACCCTGGGGAAAGCCCGCCCACGACATAAATAGTCCCTGGGTGGCCAACCCCAGCCTGCCATGTGGGCACTGCAGATAGGTCCAGGTTCACGGAAGCAAGCCAGATCCTAGGACCAAGCCAAATATGGAGTTGTTTACTCCTGAGAGCACTCACCATCACCATCGGGAAAGTGGGGGCGGAAGCTGGCGCCATCTTATGGGTGTGGCTGTGCACAGCTCTCCACATCAAGATCATGATGGAGAAACCCACAGAGACAGCTGACTGGTACTAGTTGGAGCTCACTGACTCTGGACTAACAGCCCGGGAACCTGCATGGGACCGAACTAGACACACTGAATGTGGGTGACTGTTGTGTGGCTTGATCTGTTTGTGGGGTCCCTGGCAGCAGGACCGGGACTTATCCCAGGAGCATTAACTGGCTTTTCGGAGCCAATTCCCTGTGGTGGGATAACTTGCTCAGGCTTGATACAATGGGGAGGGGCTAGGCTCTCCTTCAACTTGGTATGCCAGACTTTGTTGACTACCATGGGAGGCCTTACTCACTCTGAGGAGTGGATGGGGGTAGAGTGGGAGGGAGGTGAGGAGGCAGGAGAAGGGGAGGGAGGGGAAACTTGGGTTGATATGTAAAATGAAAAAAATAATAAATATATTTAAAATTTTAAAAAAGAACAAAACAAACAAAAAACCACATGACTACTAGTCATATCAAATTCAATTTCTATGAACATCTTAAATTAGTTGCTTTAGAGGATAAACATGGGGTCTTGTAATCAGAGAACAGGAAAGGGGAACATTTTTTGACAGACAGAAAATGACACTGAGGGGATAAGGCAAATTGGAGAGACAAGGTCCTGTTCTCCACTCTCAGTAACATTAATCAACAAGACCCTGACTGATATGGTTCCTCTGCAACTGTTTTGCATACTGTGGGTAATGGCAGCCTAGTGAATTTTCATGACCAGCATTTTAGTAAGTAAATCAAATATCATCAGAGACACAGAAAGAAAATGCTGAGGTTGGTAGGGCAAAGGTAAACATTCCTAAAGCTTTCATCTTCTGTGGCAGTTGTGTTTGAATGTCCACATAACACTGTATCACTGTGCACAGTGTATTCTTTCTATTAGTCAAAAAAAAAAAAAAAAAAAAAAACTTTGTAAGTCTGTGCTTTAGCCATAAACATGTTAAGATATATTACTTCCAAAATGTGCAATTCTATTTCAGGTCACTCATTTGTCCAGAAAAAGCTATTGCATGTTTGTTTGTTTTTTTCTGTCCTGTCTAATCTATAGAAGTCTTCCATGGCATCACAGAGTTATTTATTAATGAGGTTTATGGTTCTAAAATCCCACTCTGACATCCCTCTTCAGTCTTCCTAGAACAAAGCATACGTTTTCTAATGGAAAACTGCCTGTTGATCCTCTAAACCCTTGTCTTCTTAGAGGCAGAAACACTCCCCTTTTCCCACTTTAAAATTCAGTTATGCTGCCAGAGTGTTCAAAATGTTTGCCAAACTAATGCATACAAGGTAAGCTTGGAAATATAAAAGCCATTTTCCTATTGAAAAGTACAATCTAATCAGCTGTCTAACTCTTGAAAGTGGGAATGTTGAACACCACAAGCAGATAGAGTGAAGCTTCTTCCTTTTCAAGGCCTTACATGTCTGAATTCATAAGAAACTCCTGAGTTATTTGTGAAAGAGCATCTTCAGAGTGTAGATACAAGATTGATTCAAGAACACCTGCAAATCTCAAATAAGTGTACAGATGAGCAAGAGGAAAAAAAATCCACCATGACCCAAATATCCTTGACTCAAAATGCCAGTGAGAGCTGTCCCTTCAAAACATAACAATATGTTTTCTAGGAGACATGAAATGCTTCAAATCAATATATATTATATCAAAACTTTAGTTATTGAAGGCTTCTTTTTTAATAAAACAGCAAAAGAAAAAAGAAAAGTATTGGCCCCCTGTGTCCCATGGGAGACACAAACCTTTATGTTTTCTTGGTATAGACATGAGAACCTGCTCTGGGCAGAGAAATGAAATCAATATTCTGATTCCATGTCAGACTAGGCATTCAGAGGCTTCTCTGGGACAGTGATGGCCATACAGGGCCCAGCTTCTCTAGTCCAGGGCTCCTTAAACTTTTTCCTCTTATGCCCAAGAAGTATTTATTTGCACCAGTTATATATAATTGGTATACAAATCAAATATTTATTGATAATAAATCATACATTTTAAATGATTATCTGATATACATATATTTTACTATTTGTTAAATTTTTAAAAAGTTATATATTAGTAAGATGATGAAATTATTTTTATATAAAGAAATTTTGGCAGAATATTAGATACTGTAAGATGTATAGTATCTTCAAGGTTTTTCTATGTTGATAATATTTCAATTTTATAATTGTCAATGCTAAGAATGCTACTACATGAATGTAATACAAAATGGCAGAAATATGTTTAGGGTCACCAAAGAAACTGTTGGAAATTCTCTCCTACTCTCAAGCCAAAATTCACTGAATGAATTTTCATGACTCATGTCAGCAACTCAAGTAGTAATTTTTGAAACAAGAAATTTAAGACAATATGATCTAGTGACATAGTAAGTTAATACTCACATGCTGAAGAATGATGGTAAGAAAATACTTGAAGTATTTGCTTTCTATAGTTAATACATTGTGTTTCTTTAGAAGCAGAAAATGTAATATGTACAGTACAAGACTGCAATTCATAACATACCACAACATCTGAGCTATGATGCTTGGAGCAGTGCAGTGCTATGCACATGTGTTATGTATTCAGGATGAAGGCTGTGGTGAGTCCTGCAACGCAGCACAGGCAAGCTCTCCCAGAAATACCTCAGCTTCTTACGTAATTGATTTTGGATTAATTTTTTGTTATTGTGCATTCAGAATCCTTTTACTATTTCCAAATATTTTGTGATTCCCATATTCAGTATGTGACTTTTATATGGAGTTGTGACCCAGCGTTTAAAAATCTAAACTCAAGCTAGGTGTAAAGCAGCACAGGCCTTGAATCTCAGCAGTCAAGTGGCAGAATCAGGCAGATCTCTGTAAGTTCTGGGCCAGCCTGTTCTACAGTTCAAGTCCCAGGCCTACCAGGGATATACACTGAGGGTGAGGAAGGGTGGCAAGAGGGCTGTGGGCTGTCATGCCCTTGGAATAAGAAGCTAAGGAGATGTGGAGCTGTTAAATCCAGTTCTCATTCATCAACTGTCTATGTTTTTCCTTTCATTACCACAGACACTAAAATACATTTCTTTGAATTTGAAATAATATTCAAATCAAAGTTTTGCTCATTTTTCAAATTTAGATGAACATTCGAATCTCCTGGAAAATCATCCTAAAATATAAATTTCTGATTGAAGATATTTTAGGTAGTGCATTTCTCAATCACTCTATGTGGTTCTGGTGTCCCATCTCCCTGAATGTGATGCCACACTCCCATTCCATAATTCTTTGCTACATAAGGAGCAGCAGATAACCAAAGAGTGAAGCACACCATGTGGGCTTATACATTTGCAAGGGACCATCATCTATGAGCTCTTTAAAATAGAAATAACTGAATTGGTGAGATGGCTAAGCAAGTAAAGGTACTTGCTTCCAAGTCTGACAACCTAACCTAAACAGTCCCATTGAGTCTCTTCTCACTTGTTTCTACATTGAGTCAGGTTGACAGTTAAAACTAACCAATAAGCAACCTCTAAGTTATAACTTCAAAAACCACCAAAAAAAACCATATATGACAACTCTAAAGATACTTTGTGGAGCTGAATTATCAATTAAGAGTGCTTGTTTCTTTTACAGATGACCCAAGTTCAGTTCCCAGCAACTATGTGAGGAGACTCACAACAATCTATAATCCAACTCTGACCCAGTGCAATATAATTAAAACCATATATATATATAAATGTTGGATGGGAGAAAAATAAAGGAGATTGAAAAGAGCTAGATACAATTCTTGCTTCTTTCTGATAAGTATATAGCTACTAGTTTATCTTATAAATTGCTTTAATATGTAGGTAATTATTTAGCATATTCCCTAATTTGATAGAAATCACCAAACAGTTATTGTTTTAAATTTATTTTCTAATCTATTCCTTAAACCTATTAGATTTAATCAAGTGCTTGCTAGCATGTGAGACATCAAATCCTTGGGCTCTGTCCCCAAAACTGCATGATGGCACTTGTCTGTAGTCCCAGCACTCTCTGGGAGAGGAGGCAAAGGATCAGGAATTTAGGATTATTTTTAACTAAAACAAAACAAAAAAACCTGAATACATTAAAGAGAAGCTACATAGATAAAAAGACAAAATAACTCCAAACTTATTTTTTCAGTCAAGAAATTGTGGACTGAAACAAAAAGAAACTCAGACTGACAGCCCAGAGGCAGATCTGGGCAGGCACCATGGAAAAGTCCAAATAGGAGTCTGTTTCCAACAGCAGCTCAGAGAGTAGCATGCGTAGAATAAAGACTCAAAAGAGGAGCTCCAAAATGTCATTGAAAGAACTTAAAACCTAAATACTCCCCATGCTACCTGAAATGTGCTGTGCACTCTTAACTGTCCTGGCAGGAAGAAAGCTAGTCTAAAGAGACCCTTGTGTCTCTCCTTTTGACTATCAGATTATTTAAACTGTTGTTCCCAAGAAATTTCCCAGGAGTCTCATTCTTGGAGAAGGAAAAGGCTATAAAGCCTGTACCTGCCAGAAAATGAGCTTGTCTCCTAGGAAAATTCCACACAGTGCTGAGAGCTCCTCCCAGGAAACACTAAAGGAAACAGGCAGGACCACACCTTGACCACCAAGACTAAGCAGCTAATTGTAGCATCACACTTCTTGACTTCTGTTTAAGCCTAAGCCTCATGACAGTACCCCAAAGATGAACTTGAAGAAGGGTGTCACTGGACCTCTTTGTTCCTCCTCCTGGTGTTACCACACTGAATAACTACTTCAGAGACTTGGAGAGAACTAAGAGGTATAAAAAGACTTGGATGATGGTTTGAGGAAGAAGACTTAAGAGCGAGATGGAGAAGAGAAAAGAGAACAGAAGAACTAGATGGGTAAGAACTGGAGAGGAATGAACTAGATGGGGAAGAACTAGATTGAAAGGCTAGATGAGAGCACTATAGGAACAAGATGGAAGATGAGGAAGAGCCAGATGGGATAGAACAACATGAGGAAGAACAAGGTGAGAGAGAAGGAAATGGGAAAGGAGGTGATATGGGAAGGAACTAGATGGATGAGAACCTAGATGGGGCAGAACTAGATGAGAGAATTAAGCTAGAACTTAGAGGGAATAGTAGATAAATGTAGAGAGAAATCAGGCAAGAAAGGAGCTAGGCATGAGAGCAGAATATAACCTTATAGAAAGAGAATTGACACAGAATAATAAAATGTATGGATTAAAGGGTTTATTGTACATAGATTCATTTCCTATTATCAAAGATTAAGTTATCAGCTGGTTGTAGAGTCTGGACCCTGGGAAAGGACTATCAAGGGGTTGGACCCCGTAGCCCCAATATCTGACTATCAACTTGACATACTATAGAATCACCTGATAAGTGAGTCTCAATGGTCTAGTTTAGACTCTCCTGTGGGCATGTTTGTAGGGGAATAACATTTATTACTGTAATTGAGATATTAAGATCTACCCACTGTGGGTGGCACCATTCCCCAGAAAGGGGATTCTAGACTGTGTAAGAGTGAAGAAAGCAAGCTGATCACTAACATTAATGCATTGATTCATTGTTCCCTGATCTTGACAGTGGAAGAAATGTGACCACCTGCCTCAAGTTTCTGCAGCCTTGACTTCCCACAATGATGGACTGTAGTCTGGAATTATAAGGCGATTTTTTTCTCCTTTCAGTTGCTTTTGCAGGGTATTTTATTCCAATAGGCATGACATTATGGCATTTACCAAAATGTTGTGTGACTTTTCCTGGGAAGACATGAACTGTATGGATTTATCCCTATTAAGGGACTGATGAAAGGCCAAGTTAACCTTCCCATCCAAGTCCAACCTGGTGAACCAATGAGCTCATTTGGATTGCTTGTAGGAACATAAATTGGTGTTACTTACAGAAATGAACCAAAGGCAGCTATGTCACTGAAAAGCTTACCCCACTTCAGGTTCTGACTAATGAAAGCTGAGATCCAAGTGCTTCACGCACTTATGCAGGCAGCATGTCAAGTCAGAGATTGCAGCAGGCTGCAAGAATATATTATAGAGATTCAGCTGTATGTAATAAGTGTGAGGATGAGTTCAAATCCCAGAAGTCCCATAAACCGGGACATGGCTTCACACATCTGTAATCCCAGTGCTTTTATTCGAAGATGGTCACAAAGACAGAAAAATACCAGGATATTCACAGGCCATCAAGCCTGTAATATACCATATCAAAACAAAGACAGCCTTAAATGAAGTAGAAGGCAAGGATTAATTGTGAGGCTGTCCTCTGGCCTACGTACATGCATACCATGTATATGCCCAGAAAGAGAGAGAGAGAATATTAACATAATATAAAAGATTCTCTCATGAAACTCTTACAAGCAAACAATATTTCAATCTCCTTGACTTTAAGTTTGGCTACATTTGAAGACACAACACTGAAAACAGGAACAACATAAGCAAAAACAGATATAACTAGACAACACTGAAATTATAAGTTTGGGGGAATAAAGAGAATTGTCAAGAAAGTGAAACACCCCGGTGGTGGTGGTACATGCCTTTAATCTCAGCATTCAGGAGGAAGAGCCAGGTGGATCTCTGTGAGTTTGAGGCTAGCCTGGTCTACAGAGCAAGATCCAGGATAGGCACCAAAACAACATAGAGAAATCCTGTCTCAAAATAAAAACCGGGGTTGGGGATTTAGCTCAGTGGTAGAGTGCTTGCCTAGCAAACACAAGGCCCTGGGTTCAATACTCAGCTTAAAAAAAAAAAAAAAAAGAAAGAAAGGAAGGAAGAAAGAGAGAGGGAGGGAGGGAGGGAAGGAGGGAAGAAAGGAAGGAAGGAAGGAAGGAAGGAAGGAAGGAAGGAAGAAAGTGCAACACAAACTATGAAACTAAAAATATTTGTACGTCAAACATCTGATAAGTATTTAATATGTAGAATAATATATAACAAGCTCCTACCAAAAGGAAAGAGAAACAACTCAAGTTCTAAATGTGTGAGGGTCTTGACTAGGTTTTTCTCCAAAGAAGATACAAATAGCCAAGATGTCACAATTAATCCACCTACCCACAGTGAGACCACTTGGCATCTACTGTGAAAACACACTGTGATGCCACTATCAACCCATGTAACCACAGTGAGACAACGTGGTGTCTACTGGGACAACACACAGTGGTGTTTAGAATGAGGATGTTCCCATAGGTTCATGTCCTTGAACACTTGGTCTCCAGTTCATGGTGCTGTTTGGACAGTTTATGGAACCTTCAGGAAGTACAGGCCTATTGGAGGAAATGTTTCTCGGGAAGCAGGCTGTGAGGTTTTACCACCCAGCCCCACTTGCTCCCCATGTATGCACAAACATGTGATCAGTTGGCTACTGCTCTTGTGGCATGCTTTCACTGCCTGTGGTCATGCCTTCCCCACCATGAGAGACTTGATCACTCTTGAGCCACAAGCAAAAACTAACCTTTTCTCCTCTGTATTGAATCTGGTCAAGGAATTTCATCATGGCAACAGAAAGTTAATAATACAGATGAGTATAGACAAAAAATAACAAGTGTTAACAAGGACTTAGAAAAAGCTGGGATTCTTGTACACTCCTTGTGGGAATATAAAAATAGTTTAGCCACTAAGGGAAACTTTTAGTTGTTCAAAAGTTAATTGTAGGTGGAGCTAGGGGAAATGCCTCAGTTGGTAAAGCTCTTGCCCTACAAGCGTGAAATCCTGGGTTCAGGCCACAGAATCCATGTTGAATAAGCCAACAGAAGTAGAGCACACTTGTAATCCCAGCCCTAAGGAAGTAGAAACAAGTGGATCACTGGGGTCCACTGGCCCTCCTTGAACCTACTTACCTAGCTAGTTTGGTGGATGGCATCTGAGGAATGACAACCTTGGTCATCCTCTGGCCACCACAAACATGCATATACATGTATGCATACCCATACACACCTGTATATTTGTACACACACATACACATACAAGAAAAAGTAACAGCTAAATCTAAGTAGATGGTATAGTATCACACGTAAATGAAAATACAGGAAAAATTGGCACCCAAAGGCATGAAAGTTGGTTCAAAATATACCTTATCAAAGATTGATTAGCAGAACTAGAGAAAAGTAGATGATGGTTAAAAAACAAAACTTAAAAAGCATGATATAGCATCCATTCACATATGGAAATTTCTCTAAGAGAAAGGCACTTTCTTTTCAAACACACATGAGGCCTTTACAGAACCAGTCATGTTAATCCTCCAAGGAAATCTTAGCAAATTCCAAAAGCAAAAATCAAAGAGGTTACATTCACTGCACAAATTCAATCAAAGGAGACAAGAGCAACAGAATGCTACCCCAAAGAAAATCTATATGTCCAGATGTTAAGATTGTGTGTTTAATTAATTATTGGGTTAAAGAGGAAATCAAAATTAGAACTTCAATGGGAAGTATTCAAAACAAAGCAAGACAGAATGTTGCTTCCATAGCTCCAACAGAGCAACCCCAATACTAATTTGACACAGACACACAGATTTCCAAAACGTGAAATTTATCACTTTCCTAAACGCAGCAAACAAACTCAGCAGCACTATGCAGGAGTTCTAGGATAAACCGCAAAGCCAATAGCCTCTGAGTCACCCAGATGTGACAAGTCATAAGTTTCACTAGCTAAATCATCTCTCTTTATCTTTTATTTTCTTGTTTTGTGTGCATATTTGTGTGTAGTGTATACACGTGTTTGAATGTGAGGACATGTGTGCAGGTACACTTTTGTATTTGTGCTGGGATAGATGCATATGTTTGTATATGCTTGGGGAGGCGAGAGACTGACAGAGTATCCTCTTTGATTGCACTCCACTTTATTTACCAAGTCAGGGTCTCTCATTAAATTCAAAGTTCAGCAATTCAGCTAGTCTAGTTTACCAGCTGAGTCCCTGTCTCCATGACTATGGATTGGGATTACAGGTGGCTATCATACCTATCTGGCTTTTATGTGGGGAGCTGTAGATCCAAACCCCAGTTCTCATGCTTGCATGGTAAGTGCTCTCTACTGAGCATTCTCCAAAGCTGCCCAGCAACCATCTTAAGAGGTAATCATGGGGTTGGACTTACAGATTTTCAACTTGGAGTTGAAGATGGCTCAGAAAACAGTAGTTACTGCTCTCACAGAAGATCTGGATCAGATTCTAGCACCCATGTGGTAGCTCACAACCATTCTGTTCTCAAGTTCCAGGGGATCTGATGCATTCTGCTGTTCTCTGCTGGCACCAGGTACACACTGCATATACGCAAACTCATACAGGCACACACACATATGCACAAAAAAGTAAAAATTTTAAACGTATTCCAATTTTATCATGGTGAGAAAATGGATTCATATATCCATTCTGACCCCCATTTTCAGTACAGCATTCCATAAATCCCATGAGAATTACAAGATGATATGATAAAATAAGCTGTGTATCAGATGATTTGGCTAAGCTGTAGGCTAAAACAAGTGTTCTGACAACATTTAAGGTGAGCAAGGCTGAGCTGTGCTGTTCAAAACATTAGTGGCATAAATGTACTTTGGAGTTAAATGATGTTTACATTAGTATTGTAAACATACTGTGGTGGGAAAATTTGCTTCGTTTACAATGGTCTTTTCAGGATATAGCCCCACTATGGGTTGAGAATCTTCTGTACTTACAAATGATTAACAACCAGAGACAGTGCACAGATAGCTGAGTTTCACACCTGTGCACTGCTCTTATACCACAGAAGCAAGATAGGATGCACCAGGGTGGTGTTCTCAGGACAGAGGACTTTCAAAGACATCCACCTCTGGACCCTCTTCTCACCTAGTGTCTTATGTGTGTAGTTTTGTTCGTGTATGTCCTGCAGATATTTTCCTTCCACATTATTGAGACAGACTAGAGGATTTTCTCTGCTTTACCCTTCCCAGCCTCCTCCTGATGCTCAGTTGCAAGAAGAGCAACCACTGGAAGGCGGGACCAGCAGACAGCTCTACAGGCCTGTGACTCTCCAATCAGCAGCTCTGCTGCTCAATCTCAACCCCCAGCATGTGTGGACTGCTTCTGCAGCCTTGGGGGGCAGGGATGCGGTGGAAGGGGGAATTTGGGAACCTTTGAAAGGGAAGTCCCCGGTGGATCCTCTAAGTTTCAGCATCCCCACTGAGGAAAGGTTGTTTACAGCCTGAGACTCATGAGCCTCCCCTTCATTGCTAGGGAAAATTCTCCAACTCTGAGGAAGCCTCTGGGCAACAACTTTGAAATAGTAGTTTTACACACATTTTTCATTCATAATCATGACAGCTACAAAGAGCCCAGTTTCTATTTTCTACATGTTATTTTATAACATGCAGAATGACTGGGAACAGATGCCTGAATCAACAAATGTTATCTGTAGCTTTACATTAAAAACCTGGTTCCCAGCACACAGGCACAGACACAGACCTAACCTATAAAAAAGGAAGAGGAAGTTTAGCTGATTCCTGGTGACAAGTAACAATAGACGAACATAGCACAAAAGGCGTATACCCTGCTGCCTGCCCAATTCCTTCAGTTTTAACCACGCACATTTAAACTCAGAGATAACGTGCTTTCTGTTCAGTTTTCTCTCTAATCTCTAGGTGGTTGTTAGGAACCTTCGCAGCAGTACCATGCATTCAATCATTCCATGACAGGAAAATATTTCCCTGAAAGATCAGAAATTACATTCTACCTCTTTCTAGCAAACTACATGAAGCTGGTCATTTACAGAGCTCAACATAAGAGAGGTTCTTGGATAAATGAGCTGTCAGAAAAGAACGAAGGGGTGAGAAGACATGTACATCATCTCCTCTCCTGCTTCCATACCAGACTGCAACTCAGGGCCAGTTTCTGAAAACCTCTGAGACCATTTCCTCGTTCTATAGTTATCATTTCACCATTCTCTAGGCATAGCAGCTCGAAAAGGGGAACTTAGCTCTAAAGAATTATCTCTGGTTTAAAAGTTGAAGTAAATTTCTTCCACTTTAACATGGCATTCCAAACACTGTGTGTGTGTGTGTGTGTGTGTGTGTGTGTGTGTGTGTGTGTGTATGTGTGTGTGTGTGTGATCTGTATACTTATGTATGCATAGTCATGCAATTTCTCTGTGTGTGTACATGTACACATGAGTGTACATAGTTTATATGATGTGTGAATGATCTGCATACTTGTATATGCACAGTCAGGTATTCCTCTCATCCTCTTCTCTCTCTCCTCTGTGTGTATGTGTGTGTATGTGTGTGTGGGGGGGTGTATGCGTGTGTGTGTGTGTGTGCGCATATGTGTGTGTGCATGCCGCTGTGTGTATGTGGGGGTGGGGCACAAGCCTGTGGCAATCAGAGGACAGCCTCTGTTGGTCCTCACTTTCCTCTTTGCTTAAGACAAGTCCCCTTGCTGCTTGGCACAGTGTGTTGCAGGCTAGCCCTATGAACATCTGGAATTTCTCCTGTTTCTGTCCTCCACATACCTAAAGGAACACTAGAATCACAGGTGCACAGACTTTGGGAATCTTAACTCAAATCTTCACACTTGCATGGCAAATACTTTTGCTTCTGAGCAATCTGCCCAACCCTAAGAAGCTTTTGTTTTAGTAATGAGTTTTAATTCTTTATTTATGTGACTGTTAATGTAATTCACTATTCTGCCATGTAATCAGAGGTGAATAAAACAATATCTGTTTTCAAGGATATTTTATTGTATCAATATGTACTATGAGTTTAATAGCCTGACCCCATAAATATTTGTATTTTGCATTACACATTTGTTTGTAGGTAATTACACATACACACTAAATAAATAAATAAATAAACAAACAAACAAAACAAAAAATGCATACATGCCATCGTGAAGAAGTCAGAGGACAACTTGGAGGAGAAAGTTCTCTTCTTCCACCATGTGGACCCCCTAGGATTGGACTCAGGTCATCAGGGTTGGAGGCGTGGGAAACAAGACCTTCTTTCTAGAACCACATTCAAAAGCCCAGTGAAAACAAAGCAGTTTTTACTATATCGTTCTGCAGAAAGGGTCACAGCACAGAAGAGGGACAAAAATGGCTGACGTGTTGATCTGAAACAACACAGTGATTTTTAAAGGCCCTGGTTGCAAGAAATTCCTGCTCTCTTCCCCATAGTTTGGTCCTTTAGAGAGATAAAAATCTCTGCAATCTTCTAGCACAGCCCAGTTCTATAACCCCTCATCCTGTCTATTTCAGGTGCAAAGCCTTATCTAATGAATACCCTGGGCCTTGAGACTGATCCCTTTTCTGATTGTGGATTCACCCACAGAACAACCTGCCTGCAACTTTCCAACTCTTGGAAGACTTCTAAGACAAGCTGGCTCTGGCCAGTCTTAGGCTAGTGGAGAGCAGCCAAGAACTTCCTGCTTATCTGTGGTGACTTCGATAAGCTCTAAGCATGTTTTCTATAAAAATGGACCAAAACAATTTATTTCTTATGGCAGCAAGCACATTTGTCCTCTGAGCCATCTCACTGGCCACAGAAGAAACATTTGATAAAATAAAAATTAGACTTCTGTTGTGAGATGTGCCATGATGTTGGACTAGGAGCCCTCTGCTGTATAGGTCAGGATGCTGTCATAGAGGGAGACTATGACAACCTAAGTTCCTCAAGGAAGCAACATCAGAGTTACCTCTGATTTTACTATGTCCCCCCCCCCTTTGAGTATGGCATGATAACTGATTGCCATTTTGGAGAAGAGATTGCCTCTCTTTGGTAACCATGGCAACTAACTGAACAATAGATAATTATGACTGAACAAAAAATGATAGCTAGACCCATGGTAATGTTAGTGGAGCTGATAATATTGGCTAGAAGGAGCTAGGTGAGGAGTTCAGCCATCACTCTTCCTCTGGCCTTTCCTTGGTGGTCTTGGGAAATGCTAGAGTGTATAGAAAGAGAAAGATTAAAGAAAGAAGACTCTATAATGCAGCTTCCATGAGGCCATCACCCATGATGGAGTGGGACTTTGTCATGATCCACTGTTTAAGATCCTCCCCACTTCTGTAAGTAACCCCAATTGATGGAATCATCCCTTTGGTCACTCGCAAGTTCCTTATTTAGGGTGAACAGACTTTGGTTCTCCACCAGCACCACCCCCAGGAAAAGATTAATAGAACCTCTTGATGGAGACGGTCATAGGCCACCCATTCCTTTACGTAGTGATAGTGCTCCCTGGAGAACTCTGACATTAACCATCCATCAGGCAAATACTTCAGAAAATGGTACATTTCCTAACTGGATCATATTTTCTTTATTTATATGTGTATTATGATATGTGTGTATACTGTTTGTGTATATGATATGTGTGTATACCGTTTGTGTGTATGATCCGTATATATACTGTTTGTGTGTATGATATGTGTGTATAGCGTTTGTGTGTATGATATGTGTGTATACCGTTCGTGTACATGATATGTGTGTATACCGCTCGTGTGCATGATATGTGTGTCTACCGTTTGTGTGTGTGAAATGTGTACATACTGTTTGTGTGTATGATATGTGTGTATACCATTCGTGTACATGATATGTGTGTATACCGCTCGTGTGCATGATATGTGTGTCTACCGTTTGTGTGTGTGAAATGTGTACATACTGTTTGTGTGTATGATATGTGTGTATACTGTTTATGTGTATGATATGTGTACATACTGTTTGTGTGTATGAAATGTGTACATACTGTTTGTATGTATGATATGTGTGTATACTGTTTCTGTGTATGTTATGTGTGTATAGCGTTCGTGTGTATGATATGTGTATATACTGCTCGTGTGTATGATATGTGTGTATACCATTCATGTGTGTGATATGTGAGTATACCGTTTGTGTGCATGATATGTGTGTCTACTGTTTGTGTGTATGATATGTGTAACTGTGTGCATGATATGTGTGTATACCGTTTGTGTATATGATATGTGTGCATACGGTTCGTGTGTGTGATATGTGCGCATACTGTTTGTGTGTATGTGTACATACTGTTTGTGTGCATGATATGTGTACATACTGTTCGTGTGTATATATGTGTGTACCATTCGTGTGTATGATATGTGTGTATACCATTCATGTATATGATATGTGTATATACCGTTCATGTGTATGATATGTGTGTATACCGTTTGTGTGTATGATATGTGTGTATAGCATTCGTGTGTATGATATGTGTGTATACCATTCATGTGCATGATATGTGTGTATACTGCTCGTGTGCATGATATGTGTGTCTACCGTTTGTGTGTATGAAATGTGTACATACCGTTTGTGTGTATGATATGTGTGTATACTGTTTGTGTATATGATATGTGTATATAGCATTTGTGTGCATGATATGCGTGTCTACCATTTGTGTGCATGATATGTGTGTCTACTGTTTGTGTGTATGATATGTGTGTATACCATTTGTGTGTATGATATGTGTACATACTGTTTGTGTGTATGATATGTGTACATACTGTTTGTGTGTATGATATGTGTGTATACCATTTGTGTGTATGATATGTGTACATACTGTTTGTGTGTATGATATGTGTACATACTGTTTGTGTGTATGATATATGTACATACTGTCTGTGTACATGATATGTGTGTATACCACTTGTGTGTATGATATGTGTGTATACTGTTCGTGTGAATATGTGTGTATACTGTTTGTGTGCATGATATGTGTGTATACCATTTGTGTGTATGATATGTGCGTATACTGTTTGTGTGTATGATATGTGTATATACTGTTTGTGTGTATGAGTTTAGATATGCATATGTCCACACATGGTGTATGTGTGAAGGACAATCTTGGGTGTCAGTCTTTGCCTTCCACATAGCTTGAGTCAACATTCTGAACTGTTTTTCCACTATTTGCACCAGTCTAGCTGCTCCGTGAGTTTCTGGGGATCCTGTTTTGCTCTATACCACATTCATCTTGCATTAAGAGCACTATAATTGCATATTGGTGCTACACTTCTTAATTTTCATGGATTCCAGAAATTCAAGCTCAAGTTTTCATGCCTGTGTGGCAAGGCTTTACCCATCAACTCATTTCTCTACCTTATATTTATGAGTGAGAGATATTAAGACCGTGATTGGAAAAAGCAAGGGACAAATAGCCAAACTAGTGGAAATGCATGAACTGTCAGCCAATGGCTGAGGAGAACCCATGGAATTGGACCAGGCCCTCTGGATAAGTTAGACAGTTGATTAGCTTGAACTGTCTGGGAGGCCTCCTGACAGGGGAGCCAGGACCTGTCCTTGGTACATGGGGTGGCTTTTTAGAGCCTGGGGCCTATGCTGGGACACTTTGAACTATCTTGGTATAGGGAGGAGGGGACTGGACCTGCCTAGGCTGAATCTACTAGGCTGGGCTGACTCCCCAGAGGAGACCTTGCCTTAGAGGATGTGACAATGTGGGGTGGATTGTGGGGAGGGCTGGGGGATGGAAGGAGGGAGGATGGGGGAATGCGTGGCTGATATGTGAAATTAAGTTAATTATAAAATAAAAATATTTTTGAAAATCATGCTAAAGTTAGCCTGCTATTTTAATCTTAATGCAGGCAACCTAAGGTATTAAAGCTCTCAGTTTGTTTTAAGCCACTGAGAAGAGTCAGCTCAGGTCTCACTTTTTCTAGGAGGATTTCTCAATGGCACAATTTTCTTCCTTGTTGAATGCTGTACATTGAGTCTTTAGTAGAAAAATGAATGACAGATGATTGAGTAGCCTAGGGCAAACTACCAAAGACAGTCCAATCATTGTCCTCATAATGCAGGAACTCCTTCTCTGAAACTGTCACCATGCTGGGACACTTGCTGAGACAAAGTTGTGACTAAGTGGCTCTGGTCGTCTCTCATAGGAGGTGGACCTTGTGTATAAGCCATGTCCCCTGAGAAGGAATCTACCTTCAGATTCATGGGTTCCTAAAATACCAACAAGAAGAAAAGAAACAAAGACCTTCAAAGAGCTGATGTTAGTGGGAATTCTCAACTTGACAGAATCTAGAATCATCTGAAAGATGACCCTCTGGACATACTGGTGGAGGATTATCTTGATTACATTAGTTGAAATGGGAAGACCCACCTACTGTGATTGGCAGCATTCCCCAGATGGGGTACTAGACTCTCTAAGCAGAGAAAGGGAGCTACGCATTGGCATCTATTCACTGCTCTCTGCTTCCAGATTACAAAGTGATGTGGACCAATGGCTTCAACTCCTGCCACCTTGCCTTCCCTGCACTGTAAACCAGAATAAACTCACTCCTCCTTGTTGATTTTCTCTGAGAATTTTACCACAGAAAAGAGATTCAGACACATGCTAGTCTAGCATGCCTTCATCCCAGTGCAGGAGGCCCTTCGCTCTCTCTACTTGCTAATCTGGTTCTTAGCTCTGTCCCTTCTGAAGAGCTCCTTTCACTTCCTGGACAACTTCATTCTACTTCATTCTACAGGGTGTAGACTTCATTCTTCAAAACCCAAGTGAGATTTTCCCCTGTCTGTGGTAATACCCTTACTTTCTCCAAAAAACTTAGAAGTAGAAAGTGCCTCTTTACTCCCATGGATGTTAATTTTATCTTGATTTGTCATTGAAATACCATTGTTTATAGAAAGGATAGAGATGTTACCTCATCTCTTTCCCTCACCTGACCATTAAAAATGTATTCTTTGAGAAATGCATACATGTGTACATTGGAATGTGATCTTACTTACTCATTTCCCACTTCAACTTCCTCTGGATGTTCCCAATTTCATGTCTTCTTTTTTTTTAAATAACCCACAAAGTCCAATTAATGCTACCAACATGCACATGGGCATGGGATAATTCACTAGAGCATGAGAAACTTACCAATAGCTATACCACACAAGAATGATTCTCCCTCTTCAAGAAGCAAACAACTCTCTACAGCTTCTTTGTTAGGAGTGGGTAAGCTCCTCCCCATCTATGCTAAAATTTTGGCTGGTTTGATCTTGTGCAGATCCTATAGAGGCAACCACAGATGCTATGTGTCCATGAGTACAACAGTCATGCCACTTCCAAAAGACATCACTTCACAACACCCTTCTCTATCATCTGGTTCTTAAATACCTTCCACCTGCCCTTCCATTATGCTCCTTCACCTACTCTTGCTAAAAACATCAGTCACACACACCTCTGAATGCTCCCTGACTCAATTATTTGTATTGTTCAGAAGACTTACATAGGATGCTTATCCCTCTCCAGAGGAGCTCTATGTGGCACACTGTACCTGTATCATGGTCTAGTTGAGAATCCTAAGACAAAAATCTCTGAGACTGAAGCCCTCAAGGTTTGGCATATCTCCTGACTGATCCAAAGTCTTACCTTTCTTGATCCTAAAATCTTGAGAAGTGTGCAATATGTCCCCTGTCCTCTCCCTTTACTCAACATATTTGATGCACTTCATCCTTATGGAACTTTTCATTTCCTGGCTCCTGCATCCCCTGAAGCCATTTCAAGTGTGAACTCTGTTTTTCCCACAACATAGGACAGTCTCCCTCTTTCTCTTCACAGTTTCTCATTAACAATCTTACAGCTCACTGAAGACCTGGTGATGCTTAAGATCAATTATGAACTTGACATAATTCTTGAATCACCCAAGACACGCATGAGGAGTTTCTTGATTGGGTTAACTGAGATGGGAAGTGCTATGGATATCACTCTGTATAAATAAAACACTGATTGGCCAGCCATGCAGAAAGTATAGGTGGGAAAAGGAGAGAGGTGAATTATGGGAAGTGGAAGGCTGAGTCAGAGAGACACTGCCAGCCGCACCATGACAAGCAAGATGTAAGATACCAGTAAGCCACGAGACACGTGGCAAAGTATAGATTAATAGAAATGGGTTAATTTAAGATAGAAGTAGGTAACAAGAAGCCTGCCACAGACATACAGTTTGTAAGCAATGTAAGTCTCTGTGTGTTTACTTGATTGGGTCTGAGTAACTGCGGGACTGGCAGGTGAGAGAGATTTGTCCTGACCATAGGCCAGGCAGGACTGGAGAAAACTCTAGCTGTAGGAAAGGCTGGCTCTAAATACAGTGTCATTCCATGTCTGGGATCCCAGAGTGAATAAAAAGGGGAAAGAGAGCTGAGAGTTAGCAGTCACCTCTTTCTGACTCCTGACCGAGAATGCAATGTGACTATCTGCCTCCAGATATTGTCACAATGACTTCCCTGACATTATGGACAGCACCCTTAGACTGGGAACCCAAGTAAACCCTCTGTCCCCAAAGTGCTTTTGTCACAGCAACAAGAAAAGCAGCTAATGCTGACTTCTAACTCCTCCGAAACACAGCCTAGCAACTATAGAACCCACCCTTTCTCCTAGCACTGTTTCCTGCTCTCTTCCTGGTCATTTTCCCTCATATCCTCAAGATTCTGACTCTGGATCACTGTCTTTCTCTTCTTCATAGCCTCTATCACAATTTTTGGTGATTTAAAAACCCTCAGTCAATGTTCCTAATACTCCTCAGTTCCTTTACCATCTTATTGCCCATGAGTTTACTTTTTCTCTCTTGTCAAGTTGTCAGCCACTTATCCTCACTGTTTTGTTGTGTTGTACTTTTCTATAGTGTTAAAGTGTTAGTGAATCAGATTTTAAATTATGTAAGATAGAATAAAGTAAAAATAAAGGACATTGGAATGTCTGATGCTGAGGTATGGAAGCCTAAGACTTGTTTAATGATGAATTGCTTAGGTTATCTGCACGTGTACTGAGTCAGATATGAAAAAGATCTCACTTGCATAGCACCATGGCCAAAAATGACTGCAAACATACACTGCAGAAGTGTACTGTAAGGCATTTACCCACCAATCCCACAACTCCCCAGAGTTTTCTTGAGTGTGATCAGCAGGAAATATTAGATAGAAGGATTTATATTGCAGAGACAAATAGAAAATAAAGGATAGCCTCAAGAGGGCCTGGGACCTATTCCAATGGACCCTGACTGTCTCTGCCTCAGGGTATTTATAGAGACACCAAGGGGTAGAGCAAAAGACCTCCTCCCCCAGCACAGCCAAGTACAGAACATTTCAGACACCTGCAATCAGGCCGGTGGCCCTAATTATCCTCTATGTGGACCTGCTGGGTAAAGCCACTAGGAGCCTGAAAATGGGCTCCCAGAGTGTACATCACCCATGACCACCTGCAGGGTACATCACCAATGACCACCTGCCATCAGTACTTTCTGTTGAAGACTCCTCAGTCTCTACCAATCCTTACATCAATTTCTGCCTCCTTGTCTCCTTCTGTTTCTGTCTAGTCTTGTATAATATTAGCAGGACCAGCCTTAATATTATATATCCCAGGAGTTCAGAGAGAGAACTACTAATGGTGGGGACTATTTTCAGGAAATAAAATCTCAGCACACCGAGCTCTATAGACCACTTGCTTTAATCCCTCTGGCATAACATCCTATATACACAGCTTCAGTTCTGTTCTCATGCCTAGCTCCTTTCTTGCCTGATTTCTATGTTTATCTACTGCTCCCTCTTAAGTTCTATCTAATTATCTCATCTTAATTCTGCCTCATCTAGGTCCTTTTCAGCTTGTTCTTACCCAGCTAGGACTTTCTCATCTGACTCTTGCTCATCTTCCATCTTGTTCCTCTAGTACTCTCTTCTAGCCCATCAATCTAGTTCTCCCCCATCTCAGTTTGTTCCTCTCAGGTTCTTACCCATCTACTTCTTCCATTCTCTTTTCTCTTCTCCGTCCTCCATTCTCCACGTTCTACCTAAGTCTCCCTGGAATCCAGTTATATCAAGCCCCTGGTTGAGCAAGGTCACTAGGCTTGAATTCTACAGGGTCATAAAGGCAGGCAAGAATTTTCCCTCTGGCAGTGACCACCAGGCTTTCTTTAATAATCCAAAATGGGAGTGGAAAAAGAGAAGGCCACCTGAGTGATAATGACTGGTTAGCATATCACTGTTAGTCCTTGATAGTGGCTAAGGGAGATATCTGATTCCAGAGAAAGCCATTCCTGAGGCTGTTCTCCAAATACCTGGAATGTGTAAGTCCAGAAAGTGATCAATCCACACTTTTAGCCCTCCTTAGGGAAAAGTCACACATGAAGGCACACATGATTTTCATAACAGAATACAGCTGATATATAACAAGCCAAATAATGTTTCATAACAGAATACAGCTGATATATAACAAGCCAAATAACACCAAAAACTCCTTGGGATTTGGCTTCCTCTGGAGGAATTCCCTGATCCCTCCAGGTAGTTGTAAGGGTTCTGTCCTTAATTACATCATCAGCCTAATATGTGGCCCAGCCTGAAAAGCAAGCAGGCCCTCTGTGTCCCTCCCCTTTTCTCTTTCTGCTCTCTCCCCTCTGTGTGGTCTCTGTTTCTCTCTCTCTCTCTCTCTCTCTCTCTCTCTCTCTCTCTCTCTCTCTCTCTCCCTCCTTCCCTCCCTCTTTCCCAATAAAGTTCTAAACAGGTAACTATGGCTCATGACTCTAGCACTCTTAATCCCTAGGTTTGGCCACCACAGGTATCAGCCAGCCACAAGCAGCACTGATTTAAACAGTAGTGACTTTGCCATAATCATCTGAGTTCTGAGTTCTTATGATATATTCCTGTGGCCTGCAACAGTCTAGTATCTCTATATTTATTATATAATTATTTTTAGCACAAAATAAGTGATAGGAACAGCACTAGGTGACAATATACAAAGGAGAGTGGAGCACAGCATTTTTTATTATTATCACCTTATATGATATGGTAGAGAAGACAAGTGTGTAGTGGTTCCTCTATAAATCAGTACTATTTTGATGATGACCATTTAGGTATAAGGTTGGGTTACATGTTCTGAGATAAGGCTAGGTAGGCTAACTATCTCCCTTTGTAACACAAATTGAGCTCAAATCTGTGATTCTCCTGCCACAGTTGTCTGAGTGATGACATTACAAGTGTGAACTACCACATCCAGATTCAAAATTATTACAATTTGTTATTGTTGTTACTATTTTAATTACAGGATCTTATGTATCCCAAGCTGGCTTTGAATTCCCCATCCTCACTCTTCTACCTTTGAAGTGCTAGGATTTTAGGTATGTACCACATGCCAGCCTATTACAGATTTTTTTATTATGGATTTCACACGTGCACATGTTTTTGAAAAATTCCACCTTCATGCTTCCCTTTATGGTTCTTCTCCTACCCACTGATGTCCACCTTCCACTCCCAACTTCATGTGCACTTAAAAAAAAAATTCACTCAGTGATGGTAGCTAGTTTGTGCATAGGTATAGGACTACCTACCAAAGCATGGGCTGCATCCCTAAACTGACTCTCCTAGCAGCCACCAATTGCTGATTTTCTTACTCATTCTCATATCTCAACCACAACAGTTCTCCATCATGCCAATCCTCCTGGTCCAGCAGGCTAATTTTTCCCCTTGTGGAACCAGAAATCTTTGATCAGCTCTCCTAAATATTCACTTCATGCTGAGATCTTCCAAGGCAGAAGCATATCCCAAATGTCTTTCATTCCTGGCATCAACACCATGCCTGGCACAAAACTGGTATTCAGAATGTATTTTTCAAATTATCAAGGCTGATGAATTCATAAGACCGCAAACAATGAGCAGCAGATAAGACCCTCTTCTGTTTCTCTTGAATTCTGCTCATCACCGAACATGCACAGCTCTTAATCCCCTCCATCATTGCTCCTCATATTTCTGCTGTGCAAAGTCTTATTCCCATAGTTGAATTCAATAAATTCAGGCTGACAGAGAGTGCTATGCTCCATATTCTGCTATGCCATAAGGAAAACTCTAATGAGAAACTTCAGCTATAACTCTAATCACACACACCTAGACTGAGTGACAAAAACCTTCAACATCTGTCAAAAGATTAATATGCTTTTACGTACAGTTCAAAGCAGTTGGGTGTATCTCATTAGAATAATAAATCTATTAAATCTTGGAAGGATTAACATCTTGTTATCTCACTCCTGTTATGAGAATGAAGGGTTTATTATCTCAATGAATTTAAATAACTCTCACCATGGGATACAAATCTCCTCATCCCCAACCCCTGCAGTTTGAGTGTTTATATATAGTTTTCTAAGTTGGATGTTATTATTTAAGGAGGGCATCAGAACATCAGTTCTGGCCCTGAAAAAGTGATGGAGGGATTCACTTTAAGTAGTCTTCATGTTTGATCCATTGGTGGCTTTAGACCTTCTTTTCTCCAAAGACGTTGCTTTCACTCTTGACAGTCATCTATGGCTCAGATACACAATGAAGCAGTGAAAAGGAGCACCAGACAGGGAGTCTCCATGGCTGTAGGCTGGGTCTCTTTACACTGCTTTCTGAGAAAGCCCCTCAGTTCTTTGTTTCCAATGACCCATTGTCTCATTCAGAACTGAGTTTCAACAGCTTCGCTGCATAAGCCTTGCTCAGTCCTTCCACACAGCAGACTCTTTTGTACACCATTCCTAAACCTTTACCTGTAGTGGGCAGCCATTTCAGCTTTGATCTGGAAGTTCCAGCCCCCAATGAGGGTTCTGTAACTGTCATGCCTACAAGGCAGGGCTGAAAGAGGACCCTGAAGACCTGAGATCCAGATGCACCTGCTCTCTTAGTTCCTGGACCCTGGATGCTAGAGGTAGATGGTGCAGAATTCTCCAGAGAACACTGCCGGACTGTGCTACACCTTTCTCAGACCCTGTTACCTATCCCTTCACTTGTGAGTTACCCCAAAATATAAACATTCCTTTTAACTACTTGGAGTTGCCTTTATAATTTCACCAATATTTACCATTTTTTGAAATGAGGTTTCTTGCTACCTACACCCCAGATTGACCTCAAATTGTAGTTGCTTTGTCTCTACCACCCAAGTGCAATGATCTTTAAAAAGTGAAATTGGCCTGGGGAGATGGCTTCAAAGATTTTAATGTTCTTTATGTCTTGAGTTTGTTCCCAAAATCTGTGGAAGAAGGAAACAACTGAGTCCCAGGAGTTGTCCTCTGGCCTCCACATGTGTGCTGTGGCACACAAACATGCATGCTTACACACACACACACATACACACACACACACACACACACACACACACACACACACACACAAAATGCTGAACTAGCTTCTGCATTTCTGAGGGCAGGTAAGCTGTCAATCAAGTGTCAATCCTTCCTGTAGGCATCTCAAAATACCCTACACACAGTCAAAGGACAACTCACCTACAAAATGGCCACAGTTTAGATAACAGGCCAGTAGAGGGGAGAAGAAAGACATGTGGAGACACAGTGATTGTCACCACAGACATTGTGAAGCGAAGTGTGAAGAGAATTTCTAGAGATTTCTCTGGATTCAAGAGATGGGCTATTCAATCAATGTTGCTGAAACCATTTTGACCATCAGAGGTTTATTAAAAAGATAGCATCATTTCATTTTTATCTTACCAAATAATTTTATATCTAACACAAAAGTGGGTATCTACACAAGAACAAAAAAAGAGCTGAAGAGGAAGAAACGGAGTTGTGTCACTACATTGTGCAACACCCTAGTGATGAAGGCAATCTCCCAAACAGATGGGAAATTTGGCTGGAAAACCTGCTCCTTTGAGTAGTGAAGTGGTAATCTGGCTTTTAGTTTGTTCAGCTTAATGATGAAGGCCTCGTTCATTCAGCTACAGCTACACACAAACTCCATCCTTGTAAGCTGTTCATAATTGCCCAGTCCTGGCCATCGATGAACACCTTGTCTTCATAAAAAAAAAAAAAAAAAAAAAAAAAAAAAAAAAAGTATAACATCTAGGCTGGCTTCTTTGAAATCAGTGTTTGTTCATCTTGAGTTGTCTAGTTTCACACTTCTGTGTGTCTTAAGGTTTTTTGCTGAAAAAAATTGTATGTGTGTGTGTGTGTGTGTGTGTGTGTGTGTGTGTAGGTGTGTGCATATCCTGGGTCTCTTTCCACCTATATTCTGTGATTTCTGATACTTTGTGGACTCCTGAACAACTGGCCCATAAGATTCCACATTGGGGTTGGGGATTTAGCTCAGTGGTAGAGCACTTGCCTAGCAAGCGCAAGGCCCTGGGTTCAGTCCTCAGCTCTGGAAAAAAAAAAAAAAAGATTCCACATGATTCTTCTGTCTCACCTCAAATTTTTCTGAGGGAGTGCTAGAATTATAGATGAAAGAATTATAGATGCATATCACCACCACATTTTTGTATTTTTTATGGGTATCTTGCTATCACACTCAGATCACCAGAGTTGCATGATAAGTGCTTTTACCCTCTGAGCTATCTTAGTAGGCCCAGTCTGTTGAATTTTAGTAAGCCTTTTAGAGAGTTTTACTAATTCTACAAAGATCAACCGAATCTGATAGAATCCTCCAACCATAGCCTCTAGACAAAGTTTAACCAACCAAACACAAGGTAATGGGACAAGATGTCTTTTGGATTTTTACTCTTGTTATTTTTCATCTATAAATGACATGTGATTGAGAGGACCAAGCAGACACCATAACAGGTTGCTCAGTCTTCTCTCAGAGATCAGGCCTCAATTTCAATTTCCTGCGACTGAACAAGCAGTTTCTGAAAGAGCCATAAACAAAGGACAAACAATCTCCAACACCTCCAACAGCAAGGACAAGGAGGCCTGGAACATGCACTATCAAGCCAGGCCTGAGCCACAGTCAGCAAGTTCAAGGTAATAACCAAATAAGGAAGAAGCCTTGTCCTTGTTCAGGCCTACCAAAAAATGGAAAAAAAAAATTGTAGCCTTAGCCAACCCCTACTAGCCCTGTCCAAATATAACATACTAATATGATTGCCACTTGCTTAAGCCAATCATATTCAAAAGTGACCTAACTGCTCTAGGACCTTCCCTTGGCTATATTTAAAAGGAGTTCCCCTCAGGGCTGTCACCATTTTGCTTTTGTGTAGAATGGTCTGCCCCAGTATGCTGGAATTTTTCTTGAGATAATAAACACTCTTGCTGATGTGGATGGTTATCTTTTTTGTTTTTGTTTTTTGAGACAGGGTTTATTGAGATAGGGTTTTTCTCTGTAGCTTAGCCTTTCCTGGAACTCACTTGGTAGCCCAGGCTTGCCTCAAACTCACAGAGCTCTGCCTGCCTCTGCCTCCTGAGTGCTGGGATTACAGGTGTGTGCCACCACTGCCCAGCTGTGGATGGTGATCTTTTGTGGGACTTCTCCAGGACCCTAACAGTGATGACTCTGTTTGCAGAGTTAATTGAAAATTCCCAAATAAAATTGTCTGTTGGAAAAGTTGAGAAAAATCAGATAATACACTTTAGATAACTTAAGAACATGGACTTGGCAATAATACTTTTTCTTTATGTTTTTTTAAAAGTCAATATCAACTTCAAAATTTAGTTTTGTATGTTAGGGCTTTTTTCACCTTTTATTTTCAAAAGCTACCATACATTAAAAACTAAATGAAATGCAAGGTCATTGAAAGGAACTGATATGAATTTACTTTCCATATGAGTTTTGTTGGTAGGGAGTCCTGCAGTCATAGGCAACCATGATTAGTCCTTAAAATGGGAGTGCAATATGGGAGATAGCACTAAGGCCATAGGTACTTATAATGGAGCCTTGATACGAGAGAGAGAGATTTCAGATGTCCTTTGATTTCAGAGAGCAAAGGGAGTTTCTGTCTCCCACAGATATTTCAGAAGTGGGTAGGCAAACTTCAGACCACCTGACCTAGCCTGGCTTGATCCATGTGCACAGTGATAGGCACTAGGTGGTACCATAAATTAATTCTGCAGATGCCATAAGTGGGAAGGGATAGTTAAAGGTTACACCACAGCTTCTTTTAAATTCTGTCCTGGAGACAGTTGCAGAAGGTGACGTCTGATTTATGAGAGAGAGTTGAGAGGCAGCTAGAGGGCCTGTGGTCTAACAGTTTGAAGCCACTAATTAAAGATGGAGGACTACAGCATTTATATTCCAATCTCTCCTCTAGACACAATTGAAAACAACAAAAGAACAAAAATGAAAATTAAAGGACTCTATTCCTGCTGACACATGTCTAAAGAGTTTAATTCTAAGTATAGAAACCCTGCTGTTAAAACTAAATTAGCATTCTCCTTATTTTTTTTCTAACAGAACCCTGCCCAATGAATTGAGAGAACATGGCGAACATGCTCTGACCTGTGTTACTAAAAGTGCATAGGTATCTCCTCTGTGAGGAGAAAAGAAACAGGATAAAGGCTAGGAGTCTGGTCAAAGAAAAAAAAAAGACAGCAGCAAAAAGAAACATAGTAATTAATTCATCTTTCATAGGGGCAAACATTAATTAGTATGCCAGAATTTCATGATCAAAGAATATGTGCTTAAGTATATTACTACTGTATGAATAAAATAATAATAACTAAATCCCATTAATGAAAAATTCTGACAGTAGAGCACAAGCTTTCCAGGCTCTCAAGCAGAGTGTAAGCACATGCTAAGGTAAGAAAACCAAAAAACAGGACTTGAGCTAGTCCAGCAGTTCAGACCGCCTGCTGCTCCTGCAGAGGACTGAGCTCACTTCCCAGCACTCCTAATGTGGTTTAAAACCATCTGTAACTCCAGTTCCATGGAATCTGATGCCCTCTTCTGGCCTCTGAGGGCACCAGGTCCAGACGTGGTGCACATCTATGCATGTAGGCAAAATACTCATGTACATGAAGTAAAATAAATCTTTCCTTTAAAAAATCACAAAATATGTCATGAAATGTTGAAACTATTCACTAAAAAGCAATGTGTGATGAGTCCAGTGAGATTCCCAGTGGATGAAGGCTCTCTTTCCAAGCCTGACAACCTGAGTTCAAACATCAAACCCACAAGGCGAAATGAGAGAGCTGATTCCCACAAACTGACCTCTGCTCTGCATATGCCACTGTACCATGTGGACTCTCACCATAAACAAACACATGAACAAATAGATGTAAAGTCTGAAGAGTGGATGCATCACATATGTCGGTGTCAATAAAGTAAACTTGCCTTTTAAAAGAAAATATTATCAGTCAGATTTCATAAAATGTAAACTCATCCCCATGTTTACTATAAAGAGACACCAACAGAAGACTCATCTGAAAAGAAAGGTGACAGGTAACAACACACAGTAGAAACAAATGAAAAGAAAAGAAGTGTGGATAGAGGGCACCATCACAGTGGAGGCCTGCTGTCCTTACTTGGCAAAGCACAAGCATTCATTAGCAAGAACAGCAAGAGAGAGAGAGAGGGAAAGAACATGCATTTTTCTCTGTGGTCTCTGATCATAGAAAATGAAGCAGATTCAAATTGCTTGATTAGTGTTAGCTCTAGTTGAATCAGAAAACTCTGTACCTTACAACTATGATACATAACTATGATACATAGCTATGTTCCACATACCAAATGAGCATTTTAGTGAGTATGTGGGTGAGTGGCAGGGATTTCTGTGCCAAAGGTCAGAGAATAACTCTACCTGTCAATCCCAACCTGCTACCTTGTTTGAGAAAAGGACTCACTGCTACTGCATACACCAAGCTAGCTGACCTGTGAGCCTCCAAGGATGCTTCTGTTGCTAGCTTCTTAGGAGCACTCAGATTACAGACTGTGCATCCACATCTAGCTTTTATATAGTCTCTAGTATCTGAACTCATACCCTCATGCTTTCTCAACAGGTATCTTTTCCCCAAAAAACAGGGTTTCTCTATGTAGCCTTGGCTGTCCTGGAACTCATTTTGCAGACCAGGCTGGCCTTGAACTCACAGAAATCTGCCTGCCTCTGCCTCCCAAGTACTGAGATTAAAGGCATACAACACCAAACATGGCTCTCATCTGGTATCTTATCCAATGAAGCATGATCCTACCCCTAAATATTATTTTTGGTTGGCATGAACCATGCAACAAAGAAGTGTCCAGTACACTCCCATGTACTATCCAATTTTCTAATCTCTGCTTACATCACAAAAATTTTAGAACTTAATAATACAAATAGATAACAAAATGTTAAACCATTGGTATTTTCTATATCTCCCTTTTAGATAACCAATGGTTCTAAATGAAAACCTAAAGTCAAATTGTACAATATCTAAAATGTTTTAATGTTGGTAGCACTATCTGAATTTTAACACTGAAAGTAGAAGTAACTACATGAACACTTGTAAAGAGAGGGTAATGGGGAAAATGCAATTGAAAATATATTATACACATATATAAAGCTATTGTTCTGAAACCTGTTGCTTTGGTTTCCCTCTGCTTCTGAGACAAATACCATGACCAAAAACATCTCAAGAGAGAAAAGGATTTATTCAGATTATACCAGCAAGTCACAGTCCACCATGGAAGAGGTCAGGCAGGATCTTGAAGATGTTGTCTGCTGGCTCACCACAGGTTCATGCTCAGCCAGCTTTATTGTACAACCCAAGACTGCCCAATCAGGTAATAGCGCTGCCCACAATGGGCTGGGCCCTTTTACATCAGTTAGAAATCAAGACAAGACCCCACAGCCAGTATGATAGAGCAATCCTTCAACTGAGATTACCATCTCAGATGAGTCTAAGGCTGTGATAAAGGACAATTAACATTGACTAGGACATCCATTGTTATGTATATTAATAAATTCTAATAAAACACTAAAATAGTAATAATTAGGATAATTTGATTAATCACTTAAATTATACAGAGGAAGAAACAAATAGCAAAACAATCTAAAACAAATACAGAAATTAATGAAAACTACAACAATAAATTAATATAGCATCAAAAACTACTGAGTGAATAACTGAATTTTTTAATGTTTGGAGATGAGAAGCCTAGGTACATAAGGAATTAAAAAGAAAAGAAACAGTACGAGAAATAAAAATTAATAAATGGCCACAAATATTGGGAAATAGTAAAAGAATTATAATAAAAAGCTTTGCTTATCCCTTATAGAGATATTTATATATTGAAAGGAATAACACTAAGAAAGTATAAGTAATCAATTCTCCATAACACAAAATTATCCACACAAAAGAAAATTCAAGAAAAAATTTAAAGAAGTCATAAGCCTATTCTAAAATAAATCTAACTATGTGTAGCAAATGAAAGCATTCATCTCATTCTAACTTAAGTAATAAAAACTCAAATTTAAGCATTATTAAACCTATGTTTATAATAACATGCAATTCCCAAGTATCATGACTTGAAGCTTAAATTATATGCTAATTTATCATGGAAGCTATTCAGCTATCCTGGTGCAGAGAACCAAAATGAGACAGCTTTCAATATTATAACATAACAATCCTCACTTGAAATGTCCATACTGACTATATGGAAGGGACACAGTGTGACAAGAGGGACAAGAGAGTAAAATTGAAATACATTATATACATCTTAAAATGTCATAATGAAATACATGATTTTATACCATTAACATCTGCTAATTAGTGGGTGGAGAGACGTTAAGAGCAGAGTGTCTGAGTTCACATCCCAGCACACACGTCAGGCAGCTCACAACCACTGTAACTCCAAGGGATCTGATCACCTTATGTACTCCAAGAATATCATATCTTTAAAAAAATAAATCTAAAAAATGAATGGAAGCACATGAATTATGAACCAAAGGCTGTGGAGCCCACAGCTAGAGCAGACCCTCTGGATAAGGGAGACAATTGAATAGCTTGAAATGTCTGGGAGGCATCCAGGCTGTGGGACTGGGACCTGTCCTTAGTGTATAGGCTGGCTGTTTGGAACATTGGGCTTACACAGGGACACTTTGCTCAGCCTAGAAGGAGGGGACTGGACCTGCCTGTACTAAATCCACCAGGTTTAAATGAAACCCCAGGAGAGTCTTGGCTCTGGAGGAGATGGGAATGGAGGGGAGGGGATAGGGGGAAGGTGGGGGTGGGGGTGGGAGGGGGGAGGACAGGGGAACCCATGGCTGATGTGTAAAGTTAAAACACAAATATAATTAAAAATTATATTTTTGTAGTGGATAGCCATCCCAGCATTGGCCTGGAAGTTCCAACCCCCATTGAGGCTTCAGTAATGGTCACACCCACAAGGCAGGGCAGAGGAGGAAGTGGAAGACCAAGGATCAGGAGGAGGTCTCTCGCTTGGTTCCGGGACCCTGGACACTGGAGGTAGACCTTGCAGAGTTCTCCAGAGAACACTGCCAGACTGTGCCATACCTTTGCCAGACCGTGCAACCTACCCCTTCATTTGTAAGTTACCCCACAAAATAAACCTCCCTTTTAACTACATGGAGTGGCCTTAATAATTTCACCAATATATTTTTATATGTACAAATGAATAAAATAGAATTTGCATCTCCTTTGATGCCAAAATTTTGGTTTTGGCAAATTTTCATAGACATATAACCCACAATGTTCACAAAAAGAAATCTTCATCTGTTAAATGTATCATTTGTAGTAAGAAATTATCTCTAAGTACCTATGAATAAGGAAATGGTTTAACAAATTTCAGTCCATCTAAACACTGCAATATTTTAAGGCATTTAAGAATAATGTTGTCAATATGACCTACCAACACTAAACCAAGATGAGATAAGCAACTTAAATAAATCTATAATGAACAAGACTGAAGCAATATTTTTTAATCTCCTAGCTAAAACAGGTCATTGCTTATATGGATTCATTTGCTGGCTTCTACCAGGCCTTTAAAAAACAGCTGAGATCAATGCTTCTCAAATAAGTCCATAAATTAGGAAGAAAAGGAACACACAAAAAAATAAAATAAAATAAACAGATGAACACAGGACAAAAATGAAAACTGTAGGTCACTTTGCTCCCTGGTAAACACAGGTATAAAAATTTGCAATAAAATATTTATAAGAAGAGTTATGTATGATGATATTTTATTTGTACTGAAATGTGATTTTATTTGTATGTTAATAAATAAAGTTGCCTGAGGATCAGAACTAATAGCAAGCCATAGCAGAAGCTGGGTGGTGGTGGTGCATGCCTTTAATCCCAGCACTTGGAAGGCAGAGCTAGGCAGATCTCTGTGTGTTCAAGGTTACAGCCAGCATGGAGACACATGCCTTTAATCTCAATACCAATCATAGAAGACCTGGAGATCTGTATAGACTGGCAGTGATGAGGAGGTCATGTGGTTGGGTTTATAACCAATGAGAAGGCAGAACAGAAAGTCAATAAAGAGACAGATACACAGAAAGTAGGCGTCTTTCTGAGGGGAAAGACGACAGTGGCAGCTAAGGGTAAGAAAGGTGGTTTTAAGTCTCAGCTCTCAGTTACTGCTCTGACCTCTTTGGCTTTTAACTCTGCAATTGGCTCTGTGTTTCTTATTTAATAAGACCGTTCATCTATAGTTCTGTAACACATCAAGAAAGATTTCATCATGGTCAAGTTGTCTTCATTCTAGCGATACAGAGATGGTTTAATAGACATAGATCAATAAGTGTAATATATTACATAAACAGACTCAATGATGGAAATCACATGACAATCTCAACAGATTCAGAAAAGACTTGACAAAATTGAACATAATTTTACTATAAAGGACCAAGAAACTAAGAATAGAAGGAATATGTCTCAACAAACACAAAACTATAGCCAAACTTATATTAAGTGGGGAAAGACATAAAGCATTGACAATAAGATCAGAAGTAGGTCTCTACAAACTTCAGAGTATTGGCAGAAAGAATCTTCTAAACCAGCAGAACGTTTGCTCCTAGGCTGAGAAGTTGTACCTATCACTAGCAATACTGAGACAACTTCTGACACCCCATTCACTAATACAGCCCCAAGACAGAATATCCAGCACTACTCAGCTGGGCTACAACTTCCCAGGTTGTGGGAATAACAAACAAAGATGCACACATACATTCAACAAGGGTGAGACCAGATATCCATGTTAATAAACACTATCAGTGACCAAATTCCAGATGTCTAGGTCCCATTAAAGCACACACACACATCATGAATAAACAAGACAAAAATGTCTCCTCCAGAAACCAGTATCACCATTGTAATGTTCCCTGAGAAACTTAACTAATGCATAAAACAATGATTTTAAACCATACATTATAACGGTAAATATGTTTAAGGAATTCAGAGAGGATGTGGACAAATGCCTTGAAAGAGGACTGCAAAAATACAAAGAGTTGAATAAAATAATGAAAACAATCCATGATATGAAGATGGAATGTCATAAAAAGATAAAATCTCTAAAGAAAAGACAAAATGAGATATAACTCTAATGAAAACTCAGGAAGTAAAATGAAAAGCTCAAAGGAAAGTGTCACCAATACTTTGGGATCAAGTTGAAGAGAGAATATCAGGTTTCAAAGACAAGGTAGAGAAATGGATTACTCATTCAAAAAATATTAAATATACTTAAAAAAGAAATATAACACACAGGAAAATCTGAAACACTGCAATAAGATCAAATCTATGAACAATAAATTTAGAAGAAGAAGCCAAGGTCAAAGGCACAAAAAATATTTCCAACAAAATCATAGAAGAAGATTTCCCAAATCTAAGAAAAGAGATGCCTATCAAGGTCTAAGAGGCAGAGAGAATACCAAAGAGACAGGGCCAGGAAAGAAACTCCCTACATAACAGTATAATTAAAGCAATAAATAAACAGAACAAAGAAGGAATATTCAAAGAGGCTGGAGAAAAAGACCCAGTCACATACAAAAGCTGGTTCATCAGAATAACACCTAGCTTCTCAATGGAGGCTTTGAAAACCAGAAGGGCCAAGAATAATGTTCTACAACTTCTAAAAACCCACAAATGACAGCCCAAACTACTATACCCAAGCAAAGCTATGAGTCATAAATGAAGGAGGAAAATGTCTATGATAAAAAATAGATTTAAGGAATTTTTGCCAACAAAACCAGCTCTACAGTGGATATTAAAAGGACTACTTCAATTTGAAGAGATTAAACACACCCAAGAAATACATAATCCCAGAACAGATATCCAAGAGATCTAAGAAAACAGCACCATCACAACAAAATAACAGGAATTAATAAATGTTGTTCAGTAACTCTCAATGTTCATGGTTTTACCTCTCAAGTAAAGTCACAGACTAACAAACAGACTTAGAAAACAATATTCATCATTTCACATGCCCTGAGAATCACATCTCACCATCAACAATAGACACAACCTTAGGGGGAAACATGAGGGGGAAGGTCTTTTAAGCAATTGGAACAAAGACATGCATGGGTATCCTGACACCTGACAAAATAAACTGCAAGCCAAACCAGTCAGAAGGGATAGGGAAGGACATTCTATTCTCCAAAAGGAAAATGTTACCAAGTTGGAGTTTCTATTATGACAATAACACAATGATGACAAGCAATAGGGAGCCACAGGTTTATTTGATTTACATTTCTACACCACAGGCCATCACTGAAGCAAGTCAGGATAGGAATCTAAGGCAGGAACCTGATGCCAGGAGCTAAAGCAGAGACCACGACAGAGCACTCATTACTGGCTTGTTCCCCTTTTCTTGATCACATACACTCAGGACCACTTGCCAGGGGTAGCGCTGCTACAGTGGGACGAGCCTTCACATATCAATCAGTAATATAATACCCCGCAGACCTTCCTACAGGCCAATCTCAGGTGCATTTTCTCAATTAAGATTCCTTCTCCCATTCTGATAGGTGTAAGGTGGTATGTCAGAGTGGTTTTGATTTGCATTTGCCGGATAATTAGGGATGTTGAGCATTTCCTTCAAATGTCTTTCAGCCATTTGAACTTCCTCTGTGGAGAATTCTCTGTTTAGTTCTATAGCCCATTTCTTAATTGGACTGTTGGGCACTTTGATGTCTAATTTCTTGAGTTCTTGTATATTCTGGATATCAGCCCTCTGTCAGATGTGGGGTTGGTGAAGACACAGAAGACAGCTTATGATGGAGAGGATGTGGAGCAAGGGGAACTCTCCTCCACTGCTGGTGGGAATGCAAGCTTGTACAGCCACTTTGGAAATCAATATGGTGCTTCCTTAGAAAATTGGGAATCCATCTCCCCCAAGACCCAGCTATAGCACTCTTGTGTGTAAACCCAAGGAATGCTCAATCACACCACAAGGGCATTTGCTCAGCTATGTTCATATCAGCATTGTTTGTAATGGCCAGAACATGGAAACAACCTAGATGCCCTTCAACTGAAGAATGGATAAAGAAAATATGGTTCATATACACAATGGAGTACTACTCAGCAGAGAAAAACAATGACATCATGAGGTTTGCAGGCAAATGGATGGATCTAGAAAAAATCATCCTGAGTGAGGTAACCCAGACTCAGAAGGACAAACATGGTGTGTACTCACTCATAGGAGGATATTAGATGTAAAACAAAGATGACTAGACTGCTACACAACTCCAGGGAGGCTACCTAGAAAACGGGACCCGAGGAAAGACACAGGCATCACCCAATGACAGAGAAATGGATGAGATCTACATGAACAATCTGGAAGACAGTAGGAGTAATGAAGGGCAAGATTTGAGGGAAAGAAAGCTTAGGGAGCAGGAGATCACAGCTGGATCAAGAACAGAAAGGGAGAACAAGGAATAACAGACCATGATAAATGAAGACCACATGAGAACAGGAATAGGCAGAGTGCTGGAGAGGTCCCCAGAAATGCACAATGATATATCCTCTGTAGATTACTGGCAATGGTCGAGAGAAAGCCTGATCTAACCTAGTCTGGTGATCAGATGGCTAAACACCCTAACTGTTGTGCTGGAACTCTCGTCCAATAACAGATGGAACTGGATGCAGAGATCCTCAGCCAGGCCCCAGGTGGAGCTCCAGGTGTCCAACGGTCGAGAAAGAGGGGGGACTGCAAGAGTGTGAATTGTTCAATCCAAGATTGAAAAAAGCACAGGTACAAATAACCAATTGAAAGAAAGCACATGAATTATAAACCAATGGCTGTGGAGCCCCTAGCTGGATCAGGCCCTCTGGATAAGTGAGACAATTGTATAGCTTCATCTGCTTGGGAGGCACCCAGGCTGTGGGACCAGGACCTGTCCTTAGTGCATGAGCTGGCTGTTTGGAACCTTGGGGTTGTACAGGGACACTTTGCTCAGCCTGGAAGGAGGGGACAGGACCTGCCTGTACTGAATCCACCAGGTTTAAATGAATCCCCAGGGGTGTCTTGGTCCTGGAGGACATGGGAATGGAAGGGAAGGACTGGGGGTAAGGTGGAGGTGAGGGCAGGAGTGGGGAGGACAGGGGAACCCATGGCTGATGTATAAAATTGAAACACATAATAAAAAAAATGATTCCTTCTCCTCAAATATAGCTAGGTTTATGTCAGGTTGGTAAAATCCACCCAGTACAAGGATACTACAAATCCAAACATTTATATATCAAACATAGGGGCTTTTAACTTAATTTTTAGAAAGTCTTAACTCTAAAGCACTGAAGATATCAAATGGCCAAAAGCACTATATCTTCACCAGATGTATAAGCAACATAATGAAACAATTTTTGCACAGCATTTACATTGTATTGGGTACCACAAATAATCTAGACAATTTAAAGCACATGGGACAATGTGTGCAGGTTACACCCAAAATCAACATCATGTTATATAAGGCAATTCAAGGGTTCTGGATTTGGGTATTGCATGGGGACCTGAAATTGCTCCCCAATGTAAACAGAGGGACAAATATAAAATGATACTGTGTAATCACATAATTACTTTTTAAAACATGAAGTATAACTATATTTGTTCACAAGCTTCATAAAATATATTATGTTTCATATTATTTCTACATACTTTTATTGCAGTCTTCAAACAGGGTGTAAAATATGTTTGTGTGGGATTTAAAAACTATTTTACTTACTATTTATGTATGTGCAGGCACATACATGTGTGCACATGCCACAGTACATGGCTGGAGGTCCACTTTCTTGAAGAGATAATTCTCTCCTTTCTCTGTAGGTCTAGGAATGGAACCAGGTTGTTAGGCATGTGCAGTTCACACTGTTACCTGCTGAGCCACTTCACTGGCCCACACATATAATTTTATATGCATGCAAAGGGACCCATGTGCAGTGACCACTCCTCATAGGTATGAGGCACTGACCATGGAGGGGGATGAAATTGTCACAGTAATTATGCAGGACTCATTTTTTTCCTTTTTTTATCATTATTATTTTTTTATTATTATATTTGTGTTTTAATATTACACATCAGCCATGGGTTCCCCTGCCCTCCCCGCTTCCGCCCCCAAACCCCCTTCCCTCTATCCCCTCCCCTCCACTCCCATCTCCTCCAGGGCCAAGACTCTCCTGGGGATTCATTTAAACCTGGTGGATTCAGTACAGGTAGGTCCAGTCCCCTCCTTCCAGGCTGAGCAAAGTGTCGCTGTATAAGCCCAACGTTCCAAACAGCCAGCTCATGCACTAAGGACAAGTCCTGGTTCCACAGCCTGGATGCCTCCCAGACAGTTCAAGCTATTCAATTCTCTCCCTTATCCAGAGGGCCTACTCCAGCTGGGGGCTCCACAGCCTTTGGTTCATAATTCATGTGCTTTCATTCGTTTGGCTATTTGTCCCTGTGCTTTTTCCAATCTTGGGCTCAACAATTCATGCTCTTCATAGGAGGATACTAGATGTAAAACAAAGATGACTAGACTGCTACACAACTCCAGGGAGGCTACCTAGAAAACGGGACCCTAGGAAAGACACAGGCATCACCCAATGACAGAGAAATGGATGAGATCTACATGGAAAGCCTGGACGACAGTGGGAGTAATGAAGTGCAAGGTTTGAGGGAAAGAAAGCTCAGGGGAGCAGGAGATCCCAGCTGGATCAAGAACAGAAAGGGAGAACAAGGAATAACAGACCATGATAAATGAAGGCTACATGAGAACAGGAATAGGCAGAGTGCTGGAGAGGTTCCCTGAAATCCACAATGATATATCCTCTGTAGACTGCTAGCAATGGTCGAGAGAAAGCCTGATCTGACCTAGTCTGGTGATCAGATGGCCAAACATCCTAACAGTCGAGCTGGAACTCTCATCCAATAACTGATGGAAGTGGATGCAGAGATCCCCAGCCAGGCCCCAGGGGGAGCTCCAGGTGTCCAATTGTTGAGAAAGAGGAGGGACTGTAAGAGCAGGACTCATTTTTAAGCGCAATTATCTTGAGTCTTCAGATGAGACTGTATCATAGATTTATATGTTATCAGTTTGATTATATGTGTAAGTTCATGCCATCAACATCTAATTTTCTGAACCTAATCTCTTTTATTCTCATACAAAATTCAATAGAACAATAATTTAGGAATACAATATCTTTTTTTATGTGTGCAAGTTCATCCATCATCTAATATAGCATAAAACCAAAACCAGGTTTTTAACAGCTCTTTGTCTAATCAACTTCTTTCACATGTATTTATTTAATTTCTATGATGTGCTTCTGTTAGGTACCCAGGTCAGTCCAAAACTTGCAATCCTCCTGCCTCAGACTCTGGAGGAACTGGGATAACAAGTATGTTCTGATATACCTAGCTTTCTCTCTCACAGAAAGATACAATTCAAAATCTCTAAGAAAAACAATGCCAATTAATATGTGACATTTTATGAAGGGCTGTGAGAACAAAGTAAAAAAGAAGATGAGAAATAAATGGAAGGAGGGTTCATTGTCCATTGGCAGTTATGTTAGCCTGTGATCTCCAGTTTCAAAGTTATTCTCATAAAACCTAATAAAGAAAATATTTAAACGTTTTTTCATGTCTAGCAAGTAACATACTTCAAGTATGCGCTGCAGTAGCCATCACATACTAAGCCATTTTTTTTTTTTGGCATTGTACATCAGCCCTTCAGTATCAGAAGGACAGCATGCTCCACTGAGAAAAAGTTTTGGGCAAAGGGCAGACGCAATGGGGAGACATTCTGGTGTATTTGGCTAACATGGACCTATATGAGGACAGGATGTTTCTCCAGTGAACAGTTAGTACAAAACTCCATGGAAGATACAAATAGAAATTCGCCTAAGGTGTGGATCAGAACATCAGCCCCAACAGTGATGCAGGGAACAGGGTCTCGGGTGACAAAACTATTGAGCTACAGAGTCATAGCAACAAACTCGGCCATATGTTCATCGTGAGAAGTATGAAATCTCTTGTATTTTTTCTCTCTGCACATTCTTCAGCTTTCTCTGGGATTGACTTCGAATTCTAGATGGGGATAGAGCCAATCTGAACAACTTTAAAATGTGAGCAAAATCTGTTCTTACATGCATTCCCCATTTTTCAGTTTATTTCACAGGCTCCTCATGTCGTAGAATGCTTGTGGCACTCTGGGGTGTCATTCTTTACTTGGTTCTAGGAAGTAAAATTAAATACATTGTTGTGAGCCACTGAGATTTAATTGAAGACTTCCACAAAATCTTCCCTCCACTGAGTGCCCTTCCTTCAGCTTTAATGAGAAAGCATCCTGCTGGAACCCCCAAGGGAGGAAACTGTCACTTGCCTGAGCTCTTAATGACTCCAGAAGAACTAGAGGAGATGTTGGTGGCCTTTGTCTTTGTTCCACCAATTGCTCCTTGAAGTGAGACCCCACCTTGAACTTCAGCCCCAGCTCACTGAACTGCTCCCCTTGGGCCACATCCATTGGACTTTTGTTTGTTTTGTTTGTTTGCTTGTTTTGTTTTGTTTTGTTTTTGAGGCAGGGTTTCTCTGTGTAGCTTTGCACCTTTCCTGGAACTCACTTTGGAGACCAGGCTGACCTTGAAGTCACAGAGATCCACCTGCCTCTGCCTCCTGAGTGCTGGGATTAAAGGCATGTGCCACCACCGCCAGGCCCCATTGGACTTTTTAAGAGAAATATGTTGTATTAATTCAATCAATTAATATATCTGTTGACCATTGCCAAACTAGTCTTTATATTTATGACCTGACAAAACACTATTTTCCCTTTTGTAAAGCTAAAGATATCTGGATACGGAAGGGGATTTTCAAGCACCTGTGATGTGTTTCAATTTGTGTGGATAGCAGGAAGTTAAAGTGAGAAGTGGTCTGTCTCCTTCACTGACTGGCCAGGTATCTCCTAAAGATGTGTCTAAAAAAAAATTATCCCTTTATCAAGGGAAACCCTTCTAATGTTCGATTATTGCCCAAGTCACTCCAATTCACTCCAGGACTACTAACAAGCGGTCAGTCTCTCCTCTACATGCTTGCACGCATTGTATTGAATTCCAACCATAGTCTTATGAAATATGTGCTGTGATTAGCTAATTTCTGGGATAAAGCCTACATGGAGTCAAAGATGAGTCAAATGCACACAGTCAGCAGCAGCAGGGAAAGATTGGTGCTGCCTTCAGCATCCTGTTTCCTCTCTTCTACCCAGGACTGAGAATGCTCAAAACAAGGTCTATATGCATGTCCTCAGAATCTGGCTCCATCATGCCTTGCTATAAGCTGTGGGAAGTGGCTATAGTTACTAACAAGTGTTACTTAAATAGTGAATCAATCACATGCAAATGACATGAGATAAACATCTCATGCACCTTCAATTTTGTCTTAGATTATTTAGTTCACCTCCATTTAATAGGTGAACACTTTCAGTTAAAAGTACTGCAATTTATGTTGATAAGTATGTCATATCCATTTAGTAAGACCCTCAGGCCTAAGATCTCCAAAGCCACAGGCTTTTGAAAAGGTTTATAGTAGGAAACATGAATTACCTCCTGTGTGGAACAGCCCTCAAAGCCAAAATGCAGTAAGCTGTTGGTTATCTTTATACCAAACATACCACCATTGTCCAGTCATGCCACTACTGCCAACATGCCTGGCTTATTTCACATGAGTTCTGGGGATCAAACTCAGATCCTTGTTCTATGCAACAAGTACTTTATTGACGCATCTCCTCAGCCCTGATGTTTTTTGTTTGTTTGTTTTTTTAAACTCAATTATTCCTTTGTCAAGTAAGAAGTGCATCAAACTCAGAGAAAGGGACAAAAAGCTGATTTAACAGTGGCAGAGAGAAAATAAATAAAACCAAATAATGAAGAGGAATTAAGAAGATGGGATGGCAAGAAGAGGCAAGCCACCATTCTCATAAATAAAATAACACGTTCACTTTAGATTCATTGTAAGAATCATTTAAGTTTTCTTTGTTGTTGTTTATTTTTTGTTTTGTTTTTATAATCCAGTCAAAGTGTCCTTGTAAGGACACTGTCCTTAATTATGTCATCAGCCTGAGACATGGCTCAACCTAAAAAGTGGGCAGGCCCTCTGTGTGTCTCCCTTTTCTCTTTCTGCTCCCTTCCCTCCACAGTCTCTCTGTCTCTTTGTCTCTCTGTCTCTCCTTCTCTCTCTCTCTCTCCCCCTTTCTCTCCCAATAAAGTTCTAAAAGGTAACTATGTTGCACTGACTCTTCTGTCCAGCACTTTCCGCCAGCAGCCAGTTACTCTCCGCTACAGCCATGGGACATGAACTTCTGCCAGCAAATGGGCAAAAACCATAGAACCAAGGGGCAGGTACAGGTAAATCTGGCCTCATAACAGAGTCACGGGAACTTCTGCCAGTGAACAGGCAAATAAAAGTTACTTTGTCCCCAAGCTTTCTGCTAAAGCTCTAAACCCTTTTCCCTCCATACTTCTGCATCTGCCACTGTCTGACTTCTTCCGGCAGTGGGCAGGCTCGAATGGACATGCTTCGGCAGCTTCTAAGACTCTCACCCTAACTCACCTTAACTCCACCCACTCATTTTCAACTGCCTTAAGAAACACAGTCAGGAAAGTGGGAAAGATCCATACAAATAAGTTTACAGAAGACAGGATGGCTCCTAAGGGGGAAAAAATCAGCTTATAGACTTAGACAAGTCTTCCAAAAGGATCAGATTACAGTTTGCCTACTGGCAGATCATCGAAAAGCCACCAATCTTTAGGATAAAAAAATTCAGGAACCAGAGTAAAATTTGTCTCTTGTTCCCCAGACCTCCCCGACTAAAACTTAAGCATCTGGAGAGCAAGGCTCCTGACCCCACAGGAAAAAGAGTCATCTGTGGCATTTAAGGTGTGCCAGGGAAGAGATAAAAGCCCAAAAACAAAATTGCCAAGTACTGGCACTCACTGACTCCCAAAAGCTCTTGGGTCCCTGTTTTAAGTGAAAAAGGCCATGGGCTAGTGAATGCTCTGCCAGGCAATCAACAGCCTTGTTAAAAGTGCCACCTAGAAAGACAACCAGTCAGCTGACTGCCCCCAGGCACCAAGACGCATGGGTACACCAAGCTAAGACCTCGAACAAACCTAGGCTTGGCTACAGACATGGCAGGGAACCCAGAATGCAGCAGGGAATTGATCCGTTTCTTTCCTTCTGGACACCAGAGCCACTGACTCAGTCCTTGGAGTTTTAGGATGCCACTTCTCCTTTCTATTGTTGGTACAGAGGACAGCCTTATTTACTTCACCAGATTTAATTGCACTTTCAGAGTTACTAATAAAAAAAAAAAAAAAAAGATTTCCAACTAAGATAAGAGCTCATTGTCTTACTTCAAAGTTACTGCCTGTGTTTCTCATGTGCATACAGACAGGTCCATGATCTTTTTGCCTTGTCCCTAATTAAAAAAAATAAATTCTCATGTACCACAGCTTTTCTCTTCCTAGTTCTCTGTTCTAAGTTACTATTCAGCCAATGATACAGGGCCACCACAGAACCGGAGTCCAAAGATCATCAATTAAGAAACTGTAACAGCTAAAAGGTATTTACACCCCCAGACCCAAAAGTGTCTAGGTGCTACAAAAAAGACCTTAATGTAAACATCTATTAGTATGAGATGGTTTAAAATAATCTGTTTCTGATAAAGCTTAACATGTTTCAAAATCCATCTGGACAGGCTAGATCTAACAACATATAATAAATGATTATTTTCTCCTTAAGCTTTTTTCTATGTCACCAGCATCTTGTCAGGCAGAAGGTTCCCAGCCACAGCCAAGAGGGATGGATACATGTCTCCAGAACAAATGGATGACAGATGGCATCCCACGCCGGTCTACCTCGGAAGACTCCCCTTCTCCATTCCCCCAAGAGCTAACAGACATCCAAAAAACAGCTGGAAGCAGTTTTTGAGAGGAAAGATACCCCTATTTCCATCTACCTATTTTTGTTTTTGTTTTTGTTTTTTATAATAAATGAAAGTCTGGGATGTAAGGATTCTGTCCTTAATTACGTTATCAGCCTGGAACAAGGGCAGGCCCTCTGTGTGTCTCCCTTTTCTCTTTCCATTCTCTTCCCTCTGTGCTGTCGTCTTTCTGTCTGTGTGTTTCACTTTCTCTCTCTCTCTCTCTCTCTCTCTCTCTCTCTCTCTCTCTCCCAATAAAGTTCTAAAAGGTAACTATGTTGCACTGACTCTTCTGTCCAGCACTCTCCACCAGCGGCCAGCCAGGAGCACTGGCCAGCCACCAGTGCTGCCACTTTAACCAATGGCTCCTGACTCCAGCACTCTTGCTCTGTCGGCCATGCCGCAGGCAGCAGCCAGCCACCAGCTACGAGCAGCGCCAATTTAACCAACAGTCCTCTCCCTCTCTTCTTCCCCGTTCCTTCCCCCATTTAAGGTTCCTTATCTACCCCCTTTCAATGTGTGCATGCTTATTTTCTATGAGTAGCTAAGCAATAAATTTGGCTCATGACCCAGTTTAAGCAAAACTTAACAGGGAAGTTAATCATAATTTTTTCAACTTGCATAGCCATTTTCCACCTTATGTTTTGTTTGGCTTGTTAATTTGAAAGTCTCAGTCTAGATGGGTGCATACACGTGCGATCATACATGAGCTTGACAATGTCTTAAAAACTGAATTAAAGCAAAGATTGTTTATAGATTCTCATCTATCCTGAAAAAGAGGACCCCAGAGTACTTCTGCTGTACTTTTGATAATTCTTTTAGAGAAGACAGAACCAGATCACTGGGGCTGGGTACGCAGATCATGCCAAGTAGGTATGAGAACCTGACTTCAGAATCCAACACACATGGAAAAGGTACAGCAATGCCCATCTGTAACCCTGGCACTAGGTGGAGAGACCAGAAGACCTCTGGAGATTGGATGGCTGGCCTAGCCTGGTCAAAGCTCCAGGTTTAGTAAGAGACCCTGTCTCAAAACAAGGAAAGCAGACAATCAAGGGAGACACTGCATATTGGCCTTTAGCCTCCACATGTATATTTGTTCACACATGTGCAAACACCTTTATGAACATGTATATACAATACACACACACACACACACTCACACACACACACACACACACACACACACACACACAAAAGCACAAACACACAAAATACACAAACAGAATCAAAGCACTTATGTACCCTAGAAGATCCCACTCTTTCAGAAATGGTTAAACATGATTGTGTAAAGAGTGAATAACCTCTATGCCATTAGCAAGCCTCTGGAGACTGTGTAACATCTAAAGAGGTCAATGGTACTACATAATAGATAAGACACCATTATGGCTTTCTAGGTGTTTATTGTAATGGAATAAACTATGATGAATCCTTAACATTCTTTGGTGCGATTCCACAACATTTCCATTGTGGCTTACCAGGAAATAATGCACCACACTTTTACAGCTCTGCTGCCTTGAGAGAGGAGCCAGAGGAGAAGCATTTTAAGGGGTAATAGTTTTTCAGTCAATCTTGAGAGCACAACTCTGGGTGCACTTCACCAGGCTCATGAGGTCACCAGTCTTCAATAATGGCATTTGCATTTTATTGCCTTGTTCTTCCTCTAACCTCACTCCCTGACCCAAAGAAAGCATTCTTCAATTCTGTTTTGCTTCTCAGCATTGAGCAGTTATTCACTCCAGCCATGAGCCTCTATTAAGCTCCCACTCTGAAAACTGCTGTTTATGTGAAGTATTGTTATTTCCAGAGGAGAAAAGGAGTCATTTACTTCACAAAGCTTATGGAGTGCTGTGGAAGGTGAGGGCCTTGCATTGATTAAGCACCTACTGTGATGGTTAATGCCGTCAACTTGACAGGGTTTAGAATCACCATGGAAACACAGATGTGGGGGGAGGGGGCGGATTAGGTGAACTGAAGTGGAAAGACCTACCCTGGCAGTGGGCAACACCATGGGCTGGGTACTAAACTGCTTCTCTCTGTGCTTCTTGACGGTAGATGCGATATAACCAGCTGCCCCACTTGCCTGCCACCGTGCTGTCCCCACCGTGATAGACTGTCTCCTTGAACAGTGAGCTGAAACAGATCTTCCTGCATTGCATTTGTCCGATGCTTAGTTGCAGTACTGAAAGAAACAAGTAATACACCCACAGTGTGCAACAGCACCAGGAGGGGAGCGGGATCTCCATCATGCCCTCCTCTGCTCTGATTAATGCTTGTAATTTTTATGAAAATATTACTATATGATACAGATACCACCATCATCTCTTCTTAGAGGAAAAAAGCAGATTGACAGCCAGAGCAATAAATTCTCAAAGAAGACAGACAACAAGTCCAAGAGCTGAGCCTCTCACTAAACCAAGACTAGCTGTCCAGGGAACACCAGGGATCCTCATGTCTCTGTCTCCCCAGCACTAAGATTACAAGCATGTGCCACCATGCCAGCTTTATACATGCAGGCTGGAGACCCAAACTCAGACATCATGCTTGTGCAGCAAGCATTGTATCAATTAAGCCATGACTAGCCCACTATGTATAGAATTGTGCTGTGCTTTGGCTTGATTTGCCTTATTTCAGTTAAACCACATTCTGTGCTCTCAATACTCTTTTTGAAGTGTATTTAGAATAAGGAATAAGAACCTGCAAGATGAGTAAGATCAATAATAAAAAAAAAGTCAAATGGTGCATCCTGTCTCATTTAAAATGGCACAGAGACTGTTAAGGTTAGAAATTCTAGAAAGCACTTATGCTAAAACCATTTTAGATGAAATACTGAAATCTAGAAAGCAAACCCAGGAAGGCAAGATCAACATGGGATGGAATGTATTCTCCAGCTCCCTACTCTATTTTTGGAGTCATAGTGTCTCATTGAACCTAGAGCTCACTGATTTGGCTGGACTGGCTGTCTGGGGGAACCCCAGTGATTGCCTGTATCCTCATCACTTGAATTTTAGGCATATGCCCAGCTTTGTACCAGGTGTGGGGGATTTACACTCAGACCAGCATGTCCTGCATAACAAGCACTTTACACTTGGAGCCACTTCCCTATCCCCCTTTCTAATGCTTTCTAACAAACATTTTCCAGTTCCTTAGCTAACCAACTAGTCAATAACCTTAGATGACCATAAGCATGTGCCACTGCCAACAGAATTAGACTATTACTCGGCCACACATTTTCTCCAGGAAATGGAGCCACACTTCCTTTGTAATTCCTCACTGGCCCATTGATGTAACTCCAGCATCAGGTCCACTGGCCCTTTCTCAGTTCACACTCTATACTGGGACACTATAATGACACCAAAGAGACACAGCCTGTTCATTTCAACAGTGGGCATTTATTAAGCATCCAGTGTGTGTCAGGCTCACCCCTAGCTTTTGAGGAATCAGTACTGACTAATGAGGAAAGAGATGTGAAAATAGCTAAGTAATTAGATGATTGCCATACTTTCATCCCATTAATTCAGTAATGATTTATTGAACCACCACTTCCCACTGAGCATAGATCTAAACCATGAGCAAAAGCAGATGTAACTCTCAGCCCACTGATGGAGGCAAAGGTTAATCAGATCCCAGGAAACAGGTACAAAATTGTCATCTGGACAAGCGACGGGAGAGAGTTAGGTTGAGAGTGTCCTGAGAGTAAACCACAGACAAAATGGACCAAAGCCGAAATAACTAGGCTGGGAGATGGCTTAGTCAGTAGGTAATTTTATGCAAGCATGAGAACATGGATCTGATTACTCAGCACCCACATGAAAAGCCTGGCTCCATGCCAAGCCTGTAGCCCCACTGCTGGGGAGGCAGAGAGAGAGGGAGCCTTGGGGCTTGCTGTGTGGCCAGTCTAGCAAAACCTCTAAGCTCTGGGTCCAGTTAGGGACCTTGTCTCAAAAATTAAGGTGGAGAACAATAAGAAACACATCTGAGCTGGGCAGTGGTGGCATATGCCTTTAATCCCAGCTCTCACGACGCAGAGCCAGGCAGATCTCTGTGAGTTTGAGGTCAGCCTGGTCTACAGAGCAAGATCCAGGACAAGCACCAAAACTATACTGAGAAACTCTGTCTTGAAAAAGAAAAAAGAAACACATCTGAAATCGAGCTTTGGTACACACACACACACACCAGAAAAGATAAAGAAGGCATCTAAAGGAAGAACTTCAGTTTAGAAGTATGTAACACTCTAGAGTGATATAATACAGGCTAGTGATTTTAAGCTGGTATGAAAACTGTCACAAAATGACTGATTTTAGTAAAAGCCAGAAGACAAGAGGGAAGAAATCACTGAAGAAATTCCACTGTGAAAATTTACATACCACACATGCCCAGTACCCATGACCATGAGGAAAGGCCAATGGACATATTTATCCAACCACATAGATTGCACCACAACGATTTTAAAGTAAAGTCTTAACTTGCACCTACTTTTGCCTTCTTTTAAGTCAGTAAAATATACATTAGGGTCTTTTAATCATTTACTACAGAAATATATTGTGTATCTTGTAAATCTCAGTATGAGAACTTCTACAGTTTGGAAATATTACTGGCCCAATTTTTTAGAATCAAAATACTATCAATCATTTTCCCCCTTGGAAATATATAAGGTCATTCTCTTGAGTACAAGGAATTTAATAGAAATTAGTAACTTTTTTATCTTTGTGTGTGCATGCATGCATGCATGCGTGCATGCGTGCATTCATGTTTAAGAATGTGTGCGTGGGTCTGCCCCAGTATGTGCATGGAGGTCAGAGAACAACTTGGGTCTAAATTCTTGCCTTCCACTTTTTTTCTAGTTCACTGTTGTGTCTACTAGTCTAAATGACCTATTAACTTCTGGGATTCTCCTGTCTCCTACTTCCTTCTCTTCATTATGAGCCCTGGGTTTACAGATTCATGCTACTACCTGATCTTTTATGTGGATTCTGAATATTCAAACTCAGGTCCTCACAGCTGCACACCAAATATTTTGCACAGTAATTAATCTCCTGGCTGAAAGTAGTAACTTTTATAAAAAAAAAAATATATAGTTCATTTTAGTTATGTGTATGTATGAATATCTGTATAGGGTTTGGTGCACATATGCCCAGTGTGTGTAGAGGCCAGAAGAAGAAGTCAAGAACCCTAGATCTGGAGTCAGAAGGAAGGCCCAGATTGTGTGTGTGTGTGTGTGTGTGTGTGTGTGTGTTGAGAACCAAACATGGGTCCTCCAAAAGAGCAGTATGCCCTCTTAGCCACTAAATGATCTCTCCAGCCCCACTGTAGTAGCAGTTAAAAAATTTTAAGTTTTTAGAATTCCATACCTAAGTAATATATTTACATGATTAGTAACTTTTAAAGACAAAAGCTACTGTAACAGTCAAAGCCACCTCAGCATTCAAAGAGAATTGGAAAGAACAAACATTAGCCACACTGTTACTAATCATAGCTCTGCCAGAAGAACATGTGACCAACTTGGTGCATGCATCAGATGGCAGGCGCTTTAAGGATCTTTTGTGACCAATTAGAGGCAGAAAGAGCAAATCCCAGTGTCCCCATTCATTCAACAAAAATGTATTAGTTGTCTGTCAAGTATGAGACAATGCACCAAAAGAAAAGTAATTTGATGTTTCAAAAAATTGCAACTAAAATTTGTCTTTATTTAACCTTTGTACTAAATCAGACTAACCTTTTCTTCTTTACCCTTCTCAGAACTTCCTCCTCCTTCACACCCATATGCTCATTATTCTTAATTAGTGAGATTGCCCTTTATTCTTTATTGCTAAGAACTTTGGAAATAAGTAAAGACCATGTAACTAAGAACAAACAATCTATTTAGTCATAAATTTCTGTAGCAAGAAAGTTGGCCACCAGCCCTTGAGCTTGGCAGAGACTCAAAGGAAGTCAGGGGCAGGAGAAAGCATTGAGATAAAAAAGGAGAGACCAAGGGAAGGCTTCAAGTCACACTGACAGGAGGTTGGCATGAGGACGGGAAGTGAGCTAGGCAGAAGTAAAGTGTCTCATATGATCCGTTTGGGAGCCACACTTGACTTTCTGAGATTATTTCTGAACTGGAGAAGATGGTGGATGGAGGAAAAAAACAAGAGATGCTGTTCAACTTTGAGCAAGCCCTGGCCACATTTGTGGAGTTGTGTGGATTTGATTGCATGTGGCCCATGATGGAACAATGATGCAGAAGTGTGACTTGGCTTCCTGGAATGACTGGACTGATGTAAACCTTGTAGTATGGGTGATTTGAACATCAGTCACTTGTACATTATTCAGTCTCTTGATTACTTCTGATGTTCAATATCTTGTATATGAAAGCTTTACCAATTCAGAGAAGGATAGAAATTCAAGTCAGCCCTTCAAGACTGGTGGAAGAGGTTTTGCCATGTCCACTCTATGATAAGGTTATCTTGGACTTTTGGATTGTCATAAGGATTGTCCAACAACAGAATGCTACATAGGAGTAAGTAGATTCTGTGTAGAATGAAACAGATCAGCACAATAACAATGTAACAGGAAAAAAAGGTACAGTTAATAGGGCTATAGAGATGGCTCAGTGCTTAAGATGGCTCTTGCTGTTTTGCAGCAGAACTGGTTTTCTCTCCCAGAACTCATATTGCTGTGGATATCGCTCTGTATAAATAAAATGCTGCTTGGCCATTAGCTTAGGCCTACCATTGTCTAGCTCTTGCTCTTATATTTAGCCCATTTCTATTAATCTATACTTTGCCACATGGCTCATGGCTTACCAGTACCTTACATCTTGTCATGGCAGTGGCATGGGCCATATCTCCCTGCCCCAGCCTTACACCTCCCAGAATTCTATTCTCTCTTGTCCCACCTATACTTCCTGCCTGGCCACTGTCCAAACAGCATTTTATTTATAAAGAGTGATATCCACAGCACTTCCCCTTTTCTTTATTTTTTTAAAGGAAGGTTTTAACTTTTACACAGTAAAATTACATATAACAAAACAATTATTAAGCAAGAATTATACTTACAATATTAAGGAAGATATCCTATCTATCTTATATTTGTGAGTCTGAGGTTTTTATATCTAACTTATCTTTTATCATAACTGAGGAAATTTTAACTATCTAGTCTTCAACCACATCAAAGACCTCAGAAGTATATAATATTACCTGAGAAACAGGAGAAGGAAGCAAGGAACTTTCGAGGGTCTTGCAGGGTAGACAGAGACAGCTGGCAGCCTGGACAGTCACCTAATGTTCCTTTGTAAAGTTGGGGCATTTGTCTTCAGCCCACAGGGCTAGAGTCTCTCGGTCACTTCTCTCAGTGTCCTGTAGAATGTCTGGCAGTTTCCTCTGCGAAACAGGAACCTGAAGGACCATTTTGTCAAGCAAAGTTTGGTGGTCACCTTTCTATGGGTCCTGCACATCCAGTCGATCAAGCAGTCCAGGCAAGAACAGTTTCTTGCCCAAATGGCTATTTTTGTCTAAATGAAGACAAACTCCATATGAAGTATCTTTAATGCCCATCCTCCTCTCTGAAGTAAATTGGTGTTGCCAGGAGTAGACATGTCTCACTGTCCAGAAAGTCTAAATTTTAAAAATATTTTAAATGCCATATTCTGTAGGTCTTTGAAGTATTTGAAGATTACCTATCTATCTGAAATATCTCTGTGTATACCCAGAAGACTTAACTAACATGGCTACATGTATGATTACCATAGATGACTAATTATTATTCTATTTTTAATTATCCATTACAGCTTAAAATGAGCTATATAAACATAATACCTTAAACAAGAGTAGAAATATACACACAGTATAACAAAATTAACTTTAAGTTTGTATTTATAGACTAAAATCTATACCAATGTAAAACATTTTAAACAAGTTGTTGCTCTTTAGAAGTAAATTCCTTAATCTACCCTTTTATCCTATTATATCTTTATCATATCCCCTTTTCTTCTTTATGGCTCTTGCTGTTTTGCAGAGGAACTGGTTTTACCTCCCAGCCCCCATATGGTATCTCACAACCATAAATAATTCCAGATCCAGGGAATCCAATATTCTAAGTGAACACCAGGCAGACACATGGTGCACATACATACATGCAGGCAAAATATCTCCTCACATAAAATAAATAAATCTTATTTTTAAAAGAACAATGAGTAGTCCCTGTAAGATGCTTCAAACCAACAGCTTGACTTAGACCAGGAATGAATTGATATAGGACACACACTGATCAACACTGCCTCATTGATTGTGGGCATGATGGGACCACCTGCCTCATGATCCAGGTTTTTTGATGGACTATGCCCTTGAAATATAAGCCAAAACACACCCTTTTTTTCTTAAGTTAATTTCATCAGAGCATTTTATCTCTGCAACAGATAAAGAAACTAATATAGAAAATGGTGTGGAGAGGTGAGACTGTTTCAGTGATCAACCTTACCATGTGGTTCTTAAGCCTTTGGAACTGTTTTGTGACTAGACTATTAAAAGAATTTGGAATTGGGGAGTATGAAAGCCCATAGTGTCCTGTAAGCAGAGTTTAACGGGTCCTTCCAGTGAGAGCAAAGAACGCTGAGAGAAAGGCAGACAGTCAAATCATGAGGATTTGGAAGAAAGCAAAGACTGAGAAAAGGAATAGTTACCATTTTAGTGAGATGGTCAGGTTTATTATTATTATTATTATTATTATTATTATTATTATATTTGTGTTTTAATTTTACACATCAGCCATGGGTTTCCCTGTCCTCCCCCCTCCCGCCCCCACTTCTACCTTCTCCCCCATCCCCTCCCCTCCATTCCCATCTCCTCCATGGCCAAGACTCCCCTGGGGATTCATTTAAACCTGGTGGATTCAGTACAGGCAGGTCCAGTCCCCTCCTTCCAGGATGAGCAAAGTGTCCCTGATGGTCAGGTTTTTTGCTTCATTTTGCACATAGCCTGAAAACTTGATTGAAGATGAGTTTAAATATACTGGACTAATGTCTTTAGCATCACAAGACAGAAGAGCATCCAGCTTGAGATACAAGGTGGAGAAAGCAACTGTTCATTTAGGATGATAATTGGATGAGAAAGAAACCTTAATAAGTTAAAGAAATCAGCACCACTAAAGAGACACATGTGTCACACTGGGCAATAAAAAAAATTTCTTGAGGGCAGAAGGGCACCCTCAAAACTGTATCTTGTGAAGACACATTTTCATTTGAGGAAAGAAAGCCTCAAATAAAAGGGTTCCCTACTTCTCAATGGCAACTGCCTCACCGAGGAAGGTTTTACCAGGGCCAATGCACAGGCACAGAAGCATACACGGTTATGATCCAAATGATGTAGGCTATGCCTTAATCCAGCAACAGATTTTCCCAGGAGTATCTGTAGTTGGAGAGCTTCTCTCCAGGTTCCACCAAGCCCCTGCAGTCCCACAACCCATGTATAAAATAATCATACAGACACTTATATTATTTAAACTTCTTGGCCATTAGCTCAGGCCCTACCATTGTCTAGCTCTTACTCTTGTATTTAACCCATTTCTGTTAGTCTATACTTTGCCACATGGCTTGTGGCTTACCAGTGTCTTTACATGTTGCTTCTCATGGCAGCGGCTGGCAGTGTCTCCTCCCAGCCTTCCTGTTCCCAGCCTCCTCCTCTTCCTTGTCCCGCCTACCCTATCCTTCCTGCCTGGCTACTAGCCAATCAGCACTTTATTTATACAGAGTGATATCCACAACAAGTATCCACATGGTACTGGTTTTGCAGACATAGAAGATTCAAGAGTGACAGTTTTTGGAGTCCTACTTCATCGTTTCAGAAAGAAGCTTTGTTAGTTTCTTATCTTTGCTATGATAAAACAGCATGACCAAATGGAATTTATGGAAGAAAGAGTTTATTTTAGTTTGTGATTCCAGAGAGAGAGTCTATAACGGTGAGGAAGGCTGGCAGCAGAGGACAGAGCCAGCAACTGAGAAATCACACCTCCAATGACACATGGAAATCACAGAGGAAGCTGAAAATTGGGAAAGGCTTATAAATACTCAAAGCCTGCACACAATTGTGTATTTCCTCCACAAATAGAGCCTTACCTGGAAAACATCTTGAAGTGTTCAAATTCATGAGCCCATAGGAGAAATTTCCACTCAAGCTACCACATTCTACTTCTGATCCCATAGGGTCAAGGACATTCCTCCAAAAAAACACCAAAAAAACAAAAAACAAAAAACAAAAAACAAAACAAAACAACAACAACAAAACAGTATGATTAAGTTCTTCAGCATAAGGAACCCATATCTCCTGGTATCAGCTTCTGTGTTAGCAATTTTTCTATGGCTGTTCAAAACATGATGACCAAGGCAGCTTATAAAAAGAAAGTGTTTAATTGGGCCTACAGTCTCAGGGGATTAGCATCAGTGATGGTGGAGCAAAGGCATATTGGCAAGAACAGCTAAGAGTTCATATCTTGATCCATAAGTAGGAGGCAGAGAGAGAATGTGCTATTAATGGTGGGAGTCTTTTGGAACCTCAGAGTCCGCCCCCAGTGACACACCTTCTCCAACAAGGCCACACCTCCTAATCCTTTCCAAACAGTTTCACTAACTGGAGACCAAGTATTTAAACATAGGATCCTAAGAGGGTCATTCTCATTCAAATCACCAGAGTTACCATCTTGTCACTGTGATATAATAGACATACTTCATCTAGCAAGGCTCTGAGTCTTCAAAATTCCATAAATTCCCAAACAAATGTTCAAATAAATAAGCCTATGGGGGACATTTTTCATTCAAACCAACACAGCAGCTGAGACCAGGAAATCTGTGGCTGTATTGGAGTCCCTGCATAGAGGTCCTGAGAGACCACGATGGAAAGACACAAAGATAAAGTCTACATTGCAATAGAGACTTCAGGATAGTAGAAATGTCAGGAGATGCCTGATCTTGTTTTTTGAGACAGGGTCCCTCACTGAGCTGGAGCTCACTAAAAGGCTGGAAGTCTTAGAGTTCTGTGTATACCCTTTGCTGCAGCACTGGGATTACAAGCACATGCCACTACACCCAGATATTTTTGACATTAGTTCCAGAGAGCAACCTAAGGTCCCTGTGTATCTCATAAGGTCACCATGTATCTCATAAACCTATGTTAAACATATTTGATCTATTTTAATCCTCATTCTACTACATACAATAGCTTTTGCTAAGTGGCTGACTTTGCCTCTGTTTATAATATAGATGGATATCCTGATCAGTAAGTAGTTGACTGAGAAATTGGACCTGTTTAATCTGCAGAGCACAGTCTTGTAAGTTTTGTCTTATTCTAAAACTTGAGAAAAAAATGTTCTTCCATGAGTAGTTCAAAAAACATAGGCTATCTGCCATTATTATTTCCAGTTTTGAATTAGGTCTCCAATTTCAGATTTAAACCCAACAACAAAACTGAAATGAAATAATAACTTATGACATGGTTCTTATGAATATGGTCAGAAAGTATGCCCTAGTCTGTCTTGAAAATCTCTTACAGGCATCTGTTCTGTTTACATGAGTAAATTATAATTCCATCAGCAGAATGATTTTGACATGCATTTGTGATTTTTTTCTTGACCCCTGAGAAGGGGACATTCTGCAGGTTCCTCTCCAGCTCACTCTGATCATTTGACACTTAGCTTCTGATGTCTGCACACAATCTGTCATCAGATACACTGGGTCACATGCCTTCAAAATAATTCTGACCGTGGTTATGTTACTTGCTGGCCCCAGCTTCTTGTAGAAAAATGTTCTCATCAGTTTAGTTTCTTGGTTTCCTTTCTTCAGCTGCCTGCATACTCCATTCATGGTGGTGGAGAAACTGACGTTAAGGATATTAGGGTGGCTGCCAATAGATGAGAGAAAGTGGGAGCATGAGTTGGTGGAGTTGAGGAAGGAAGAAGACAGAGGATAAGGAGTGAGAGGGAAAAACCAATAATGGGACACCACTAGCAGACAACATGGCAGATCTACCAGGAAGATGAATCTGGTGTTTTGTTTAAGTTAGTCTTGCTCCTCATTAACTTTGGCCAAAGGCTCTCAGAGGAGAAATTATCCAATCAGAATTTTGTTTTAATAGCATTTGCTTCCAATCCAATCAAACCTGCCCCTGGAAGAATCTCACAAATCATATTTACTTTTTTCTAAGGTACATGCCAAGGGAAGATTTTTTTTCAGCCAAGTCTTCTCCAGTGCAGCCACAGGACACCTAAGGCCTGCCTGGTGGAAGCAAGTCATTTGTAGAGAAAAAGAAGAATTCAGTGTATAAAGAGGGAACAGGTCAGGGCGGGAGTGCAACCTGAAGGAAGCGAGACTTAGACACAGACAACCCAATGAGACTCAGCTCAGAAGGAATGTGATGTTCATGTACTTCATATTTCCGCTGTGCAACATGATGAATGTCCCTCTTGAAATGCAGACATGATCCACCCCTAGGAGACAAGCCAAAAAGGAGCATCAACAAAGTGAGAAGATCACTTTCTTCAGTTCAGAGTTAAGTAAGCACTTAAACAGAAACAGTAAGATGGTCTGAAAACCTCTTCTAATTCTATTAGTTCTTTACAATGACATTTGTCTGGCCGACAGCAGTCTAGTGGGAACCATAAAGCCATCATCTGTGAAGGTGGCTTCAACAGTCAGCTTGGCAGTGTCCATCTTCACGTTCTACCCTGACCCCCTTCTTATGATGAGCTACATTTTTAAATAGCACAATCTAAACCAGAAAAGTGAAAGGGAGTAAAGAGAAGATGAACAGACATGGGCTAACTCCATCAAGTATATCAGTTAGAAGGGAACCATGATAAAACCTACTTAGCAACCTGAATAATGACTAGAAGCCCAATGCAAACACAATGGAATTCAACTAATGCTGACTTAGCAAGCTGAAGCCACAAGACAAAGGGTCCTCATGCACACGTGAAATGTAAGATGAGGCCTAGCAGCTGATGTCATAGTAGGTGTGCTTCCTCAACATAAACTATCTGGGATGATAGTATTATCAACTTGCCAGGATCCAGAGTCACTATGAGACAAGCCTCTGGCAACCTGTGAGGGATTATCTAGATCAGGTTACCTCAGGTTATGGCTCTGAGGGATTATCTCAATTATATTTTTTGAGGTGAGAAGACTCACCTTAATTGTGGGTGGTTGGGTTTTGAGCTAAATAAAAAGAACATGAGTCAAATACTAGTATTTGTCTCTGTCTCTGTTTCCTGGCTGAGGATGTGATGCAGCCAGTTGCCACCATGCCTTCCCCACCATGATGGACTGGACCGTCAAACTGTGAGCCAAAGCAAAGCCTTCTTTCCTTTTTTATGTCGCACCGTCAGACATTATGTCACAGCAATGACACAAATGACTAGTCTACTACCCTTGAAGTAACTCTTCCTCAGTCACACATCATGCTGTGTCCAATCCTTGCCTGTGGAGTCTGAGAACCTCCACAGCCTTTCTTCCTTCCACCTCTGTCCCTTCCATCATGCCCACACATTTCTTCTCAAGTATTTGGCTCCACAGGCCACACACTTAATCTCCTCATCACATGATTGTCTGACTGTAACTCAGATCCTGTTTCCAGGGCTACACCATCAGGATACACTGAAAAAAGTCTTCTAAATTATCCATAGTTGGTTTCTTTTTGCTAAGGAGTTACTCCTTATCCTTCCCTTTTGCATTCTGCCAAAGCAACTAAAAGAAACGAGGTCAGGACCTCATTGTTTCATTTAGAAAATGTGTCACAAAAAGTCTCTAAGAGCTGGAAGATGGAGACTGCTGGAAAATAGTATCTTCTGGACAGAGCAGTGCTGGTGAACTCACAGCAGCTGTGGTTACCTGCATATGGCCTGTTCTAGATCAAGGTAGCCAATACCACAAGGGCTATTGGTGGGGAAGCCCTCATGAAACCTCACCTCCTATCTGAGATGCTATTGGTAGTTGAAGGCTATTAGAAGAGAGAAAAATGTGCCATTCAGGGGTTTGTTCCCTGATGAATTACACATTCTTTAGTGCATGGCCCTACACCCATTCATATAAGGGCAAAGAACCAAACAGGAGAGGAGAGAAGAGGAGAAGAGAGGAGAGGAGAGGAGAGGAGAGGAGAGGAGAGGAGAGGAGAGGAGAGGAGAGGAGAGGAGAGGAGAGGAGAGAAGAAAAAGTTGGGGGCAGGGAGGATATAAGGGAAGAGATCCATAAAAGGTAGAGGAAGTAGCAAGGGGTAGATGGGATCAAAATGCATTGAAAACATGTATAAAATTCTGAAAGAATAAATATTTTAAAATGAAAAAAAGAAAGTTAATTTAGAGATATCCAAATTGACTGATTCCAAATTCCCCCCAAATAGAACAATACCATTTAAGTAAGTCATCTGCTCACTTACAAGGGTCTCCTCTCCTAAGAAAACAAATTCATTCATAAAGTTGGACTTGGGAGGTATCTGTACTTTGGTTTGTCATGAGCTCTTTTTCTGGGGTAAGTAGATGTGTGTACTCCATCTCCTCAGGAAATGTCTGTTACACAATGCCTGAAAGTGATAAAGTGACAGTAATGATTGGCCTGGCAAGGCATGCCCCTTTGGTGCAATGGTGCCATAAATGTCATAGCAACGACAAAATACTTTTATTAGGGTTACTTACAAGAATATGGGTGACTTACAAAAGCAGAAATGACTCAAATGCAGCTGCATCACTAAAGCCCACCCCAGCATGAGTGACAGCTCGTAAAAGCTGGAAACCTGGAGAACACTGCACAGCCTGTGGGCATCTCAGTGAATTGAGGATGTCCTTGCAAAGGGGCTTGGCTAGTTTAAACTTTACCCTATGAGGCAGCTCTGCCGGTTTCTGTTTCTTCCAGGTACATGCTCTGGTCTCAGAGTCATCTTTTCAGTTTGGGTTATCTAAGGGCCAGTCTCAGCTGGTTTTTTATTTACTATTGAGAGCCAGGGGCCTAGTGAATCTGGTCCATTTCAGGGACTTGCTGAAGCTATTTTCAGCTATTTACCTTCTTCTGTCTTAAGGAACTCCCCTGCAGGGCAGACTGCTTTAATCTAGGAGGAAATAGCTACTAACTCCACCTCTTCCCCTGGCTCTTGCATTCTTTCTTCCCTGTCTTCCAGGATAATTCCTAGGCCTGGGAGGTAGTGACTATAGGCATGCATCTATGACTAAAATTAGACCACTGTGCTACAGTAACAATCTCTTGTCCTCAGGTGCTTCACTAGTGGTTATGAGGTTGACAACAGCAGTGATTTACAGGTGTAAACACAAATGTTCAGAATGCATGTTGACAGGCACATCACATCCAGCTAGTAAAACAATAGAAGTTGCCTCCCTATTGGGACCTATGACATCCCCAGCTACAGATTTTTGTCCTGGCTTTCAATACCAGATGTGAATTTCCACTTGCAGAGCAGGCCTTAAATCCAATTGGAAAGCTTGGTCTTAAGTTGGTATTACATGTGATAGCCAACCCACTATTGCACAAGCAGGCACATCTTGCCTGGCATGTTGGTATCCATAGCTGATCAGGAATTTTGATGACTGTTCTACACCAGCAGCTTGCAGAGCCCACACCAGCACTGTGAAAGCTAATTTCTCTGTGTCCTACAGTCAAAGTGTATGGTATCTTCAGCAATAGGCTCTCACCATCTAATGAGATACATAAAACCATCAGTAGTAGCAATAGCCTTTATGGATTATGAGACCTCAGGGGCTTCCCTGGCCAACAACTCATAAAGAGGTAGCCCACCCCTGACACTGGGATTTCCATTCAATAACCTTGTTGATAAGTTTTAGGCATCCTGCAGACCTCTCAACCATCGCAACAAACTGGATCAGACCAAATTGGAAAGCCCAGGTTTAATAGGTAAATGGGTGATTGCCTGGCCCAGCAGAGAGGAGATGGGGACACGAGACCAGAAGAACCACGAGTCTGTTTTTGGAGATGCTGCTTATATATCCCCCGTGGGAGCTGTTCTGAACCTCTCTAGGGGAGGAGCTGTGTTTGGCAGGCTCTGAAGGGGTGGGTTTGGGGTGGAGCTATGTGAGGTGGAGCTCCCATCCAAATATTCTAGACTCTTTGGGTATAGGGATGCCAGGGTACCAGGGTGCCAGAGGTTAAGGTGGAGCTCCTATCAAAAAATTGTGGCCTCTAGGAGTTTCTTTTTCTATCTATTTATACTCTTTAGCTACTGTTTTAACAAACATTTTTTTTTCTTTCAGCTAACCCAGTCCCATTGGGGTTATAAGGTAGGAGGAAGGACCATTGTACCTGGCTGTCTTCAGTTCAGTTCTATACATCAGTGTTAATAAAATGGCTACCCCAGTCACCCTCTATTCTTCATGAACTCCCATACATAACACTTACTTGGGTGAGACCCTTAATGGTGGCTTCACCTATTAGTTGTTTGCACAGAAATGTTTGTAAGAGGCCTGTGGCAGTGTCTACATGGGTGAGAGCATATTTGCATCCCTCACTGACAGGCATAGGCCCTGGGAACTCTACCTGCCATTCTTTCATGAGACAGGTTAATTTGTGTCCATGTTCTACCAGGGCATCCATTTGTCAATGCTGTAATTAGGAAACAGGTCTTACATGTTTGGACAGTACCTGAAATATCAGAATATTTCACAGAAATGCCAGCAGCCTCAGTTATTTTCCAACCTATATTGCTTCCCCTATGACTAGACTTTGTATTGACCTAGTGGACAGCTTCCAATGGTACCTGGAGGGAAATGGTCCATAGCTTAATACAGGCATCTGCTTCATGATTTCCAGGGGGACTTAATGGGTTGTGGATCACCACATAGGAAATTACCAGGGGTTATGATTCCCATTGAACTCTGTTATATGTTTTTTCCACATTTGTTGCCCCCACCATGGCTGACCAAGTACCTGCCGGTCCTCCTTTTCCCACAGGGCCATTCATAAAGTGAGGCCTCTATATGCAGCTCCACTGTACAGATTATTATCTATACAGTATAGATTGTCATAAGCCAAGTTTCATGCATTCTTACTATCCATATCACTCTTAACTCAGCCAATTAGCTATTTTTTTCCTTCTTCCTTTTCTAGTCACATGGTACGTGTATTGCTGCAGCTACCCATTCTCCTTTGGTGTGCCTATTAGTACCATCTGTGTACCTAACATCTACAGGGATGGCAGGTATCCCTTCTGGTAAATTATCTGGCTTAGCTATTGTTTCAATTACTGGAGAGTGCTCAGTGGCTTAATAGACACTGGTCCTAGAACAGCCTTCATGGCGTTTGTGATGAGGCTAGCAGACATCATACTCATTGCTGCATGTGTTCATCCCACCTTTGTATAATTTGATTCTGTGCCACAGCAGAAGAAGGTTTACCAGAAAGTCTTCAATCCAGTCCCTTTTAGGTAATCTGTTTTTACAGTCAGGGGTCTGACCTGTTATGGAGTCTACCTGCTGCACAGATTTATATGCTTCTCATAGTTGCTGTTCTAGCACTGTGCTCCTTTCTAGGATGGAGACCAAGACTCCATTGTGATCATTTTTTCAGGTTGCCTTTGCCATAGGCTCCCAGCTATAGCCTTCTGAACTCCCAGTGACTTCTAACAGGAAGGGACACTGAGGTAGTGTTTAGCCTGTTTAGCCTGTCCTACAAGGATCTTGGCCTACTCAAAAGGCCTTTGGGCATCTTTGTTCCAATCCTATATATTACTCTTCATTATCAATTTATACAGAGGACAGGTAGCTTGGGATATGGGGTATGAAAATCTTCCACTATCCCCAAAGCCCTCCAAATGCCTGTATCTTTATATAAATATAGGCCAGAGTGTTGGAAGAATTTTTATCAATGTCTTAGAAGATGATAATACTTGTAAGAATGTCACAGGTGTGTCTAGTCCTAGTACCTGTACAGACTGACCACCCATTCTCATTCCTTTTGATTATTGATTCTCAATCTGTGGGTCATGACTCCTCTGGGGGGGGGTCAAATGACCCTTTCACAGAGGTCACCTAAAACAATCTGTGTGGTGGTATTATGTTCTCCAAAATATTGTGCACACTAATAAATTTGTCTGGGGTGAGAGAACAGAACAGCCACAATATTAAACATAGAGGATAGGAAGTGGTAGCACATGCCTTTAATCCTAGCATTCCAGAGGCAGAGATCTACCTGAATCCTTGTGTGTTCTAGGATACAGTCAAGCATGGTGACTTATGCCTTTAATCCCATGAAGTAAGCCTTTAATCCCAGAGAGTGATGGCAGAAAGCAGAAAGGTGTATAAGGTGTGAAGACCAGAGACTAGAAGCTTTTAGCTGGTTAAGCTTTCAGGCTTTTGAGCAGCAGTTTAGCTGAGATTCATTTGGATGAGAACTCAGAAGCTTCCAGTCTGAGGAAACAGGATCAGCTGAGGAACTGGCAAGGTGAGGTGGTTATGGTTTTTTCAGCTTTTCTGATCTTCATCCCAATACCTGGCTTCAGGTTTGTTTTTATTAATAAGACTTGTTAAGATTTGTGCTATAAATCTGCATATCAGATATTTACATTATAATTCATAACAGTAGCAAAATTACAATTATGAAGTAGCAACAAAAATCATTTTATGATTGAGGGGGTCACCACATTGTTAGAAATTGTTTCAAGGGGTTTGGGCAGCATTAGGAAAGTTGAGAACTACACCTTAGATGCACCTGTATGTTCTTTAAATACATTTCCAATCTGTAAGACATTCAGAAGAGAATATCATCATATAACAAAACCTTTTCCAGAGGATGGACAGGACAAGGCACCACTTGAACCACTGCCATTACATAACAAAAAGGGGTTACAAAATAACCTTGGTGAATGTCTCAGTCATTGGTCTATAGCTGTTAAAAGACACCACAACTATGTCAACTTTTATAAAGGACAACCTTTAATTGGAGCTGACTTACAGTTCAGAAGTTTAGTTCATTGTCATCATGGCAGGGAGTATAGTGACACACAGGCAGACTGCTGGAGAAGCAGCCGAGAGTTCTACATCTAGATCCTCTGGCAATAGGAAGAGAAAGACTCTGGGACTGGCTTGGGCTTTTGAAACCCAAAAATTCACCCTCAGTGACACACTTTTTCCAACAAGTCCACACCTCCTAATCCCTCTCAAGAAGTGTCATTCCCTGATGACCAAGCATTCAAATATGTGAGCCTATGGGAGTTCTTATTCAAACCACCACAATGAATCACTCTGAAAGCCTGTTGTCATCTGTTCTGAGCAAGTGTAAGGTGATTACAAAAGTTCACAACTAAGAGTATACTGCAGTTGAACATAAACAAGGTCTAATATAATATGGTGTAGCTAGAGAGTTTTCTCTCCAGTCCTGCCAAGCTCCAGCAGTCCAACAGCCCACTTATAAAATAAACACACAGACTCTTATATTATTTAAACTGTTTGGCCTAATGGCTCAGGCTTCTTGCTAACTGTTCTTATATCTTAAATTAACTCATTTCTAGTAATCTATAAGCAGCCACATGGCTTGTGGCTTACCAGTACCTTACATCTTGCTTGTCATGGTGGTGGCTGGCAGTGTCTCTCTACCTCAGCCTTTCACTTCCCAGAATTTTCCTCTCTGATTGTCTTGCCTATACTTCCTACCTGGCAGAATCAGTGTTTTATTTACTAACCAATCAGAGCAACACATTTGACATACAGAGCATCCCACAGCAACATGGACAGACCCCATTCAATTATATTAATTGCTTCCTCAACCAGTCAGGGTTTGGTACAAAAGTATAGATAGGAGGTGCTAACTTAATTAGCTCTCTGTAGTTCAAAGTCATTCTCATTCTCTCTGAGCCATTGTGTTTCCATATCCCCATGGAGCCTCCCCACATCTTTCCATCCCAGATGAACTCAGTGGGCCAGACTTTATCTGATCAACCTATCACCCAGAATCAAGGGAGAACATGTCCCTGCCTGCCCCTGCTGCACCTTCTGGCTCACTGGGTCTAAGAGACCCTGGTTTGTAGCTGTAGCTGTTGCTACCTCATTCACCATTCCCAGCTGTTGGGAGAGTTCCTAGCTGGGCAAACCATCTACACCCCTAGCACCACCTTCTGCTAGCGTCCACTCCTTACACTGTGGGTATAATTACCCACCCCTGGAACAGGCTTGATCTTCTTCCCCTGTGTTGTTCTGTCTTCTGTGAACTGCTCTTCTGGCACCAAAGCCTATGAAGCTCCTTAGCACAGAATTCAGCTTTCTATAGGTTTTTTTCCTTGGGAACTCCAGCCCAACACAAATCTTGCCACATTTATCAAGTAATCCAGCCAGAACTTTCCCCCTGTTTTGCCCTTTTCTTCTCTTATCTCCTTTAGGCGGCTCTTTTTCTTTTTGGACACTCTTTACCTGCTGTTCTAAGCCACTGGGACCAGCCAAAGACTTTCCTACTTTGTAAAGACTTTGATCTATCAAAGCCACCAAAGCCCATACCATCTCCAGGTCCCCACTTAACCAACATTTTCTTTAACATCTCAGTGAACACAGTTCTATGTGGCCTAGAGAACTGGAATTCCAACACAGCTTTTCTACTAGTTGGTTTTTTGTTGTTGTTGTTGTTTTGTTTTGTTTGTTTTGTTTTGTTTGTTTTGTTTTGGTTTGGTTTTTTCCCCTCAGTAGTGTCTGTCCCTCCTCTGTGGTCCTCCAGTCCCTGTTATTTTTTGGAACCTCAGACAGAGACAACTAAGTGTTCCTAATGGCTCTGATAAGCCAGTCCATCAGGAGCTGAGTTCCCTCACACTGTCTCAGGTTATGCAGCCTTTGACTTAAGGAGGGATGGGTAGTTAAATTACCCAGGTTTTCTGCCTCTCAGAGACTGATTGCATCCACTCCCATGGCCCATGGCCTCACAAACCAGGCTGACAGCTCTTTCATGGTATGTTTAAAACTCTTCCCTAGTTCCAGAAGAACTACAAAAATGGTAACTCATTTCTGACACTGGGCTATCTTTTTGCTTTGTTTGGTTTTGTTTTCTGATAGCCCATGGTGTCTAGCAGAGGCAATGTCACCCCATTATGGGGTGACTCCATTTAAACTCTTTTTATATGTGTGCATTTTAGGAAGCATCTATAATAGTAGATTTCTTTATGACTTTACACACGGTCATTAGCATTTCTTCTCCCTCACCTCCCCCACCCGAGGTAACTTTTCCTGTTCTGTTATTTCCCTTCACCCCTTTACACCACCGCATTCTACTTCCCCATCTTGAATATATCCATGGCACCTTAATGAGTTCATGACTCTACAGGTATTCCAAATGAAATCTACATATTTGAAGATTCAAAGCTAACATCCATAAATGATACAAAACATGAGCCATTTGTATTTCTTAGTCTAGATTACTTCACCCAAAATTATGTCCTATGGCTGGATCATGTGGTAGATCAGTTTCTAGTTTTTTGAGGAATCTCCACACTGATATCCATAGTGTCTGCACCATTTTGCAATCCTAGGAACAATGAATTAATACTCCATTTTCACCATGTTCACATTGGCATTAGTAGTCATTTATTTGTTTTCTTTGTTTGGTTTTGTTTGAGACAAGGTCTCATTATGTAACTCTGGATGGTCTGGAACTTGCTATGTAGTCCAGGTTGAACCTGAATTCACAGAGATCCAGCAGTCTCTGCCACCTGAGTACTGAAAGATGTGTCCCACCATGCCTGGTTTTTTGTTTTTTTGTTTTTTTCAATCTTGGCCTTTCTGACTGGGGAAAGATAAAATCTCAAAGTAGTTTTAATCTACATTTCCCTGATGTCTAAAAATGTTGACCATTTTTTAATGCTTTTAGCCCTTTGTATTCTGTCTTTTGAGAATTCTGTTTAGGAATTCCATGCCCCATTTTGTTAGTTTGTTGGTCTGCTTGATATTTATTTAGTTGTTTTAGGGTTTTTTTTTGTATATTCTAGACACTAACCATATGTCAGATGTACAGCCAGTAAAGCTTTTTTTCCTATTCTGTAGGCTGGCCCTTCTCTCTAAAGATGGTATACTTTGCTATACAATAGCTTTTTAGCTCCACAAGAACCTATTTATTATTTTTTTATTTTAATACCTATGCTAACAAGATCCTATCCAGAAAGGCCTTTGCTGTACCTAAGTCCAAGCAGATTCCCTACATTTTCTTCTAACATATTTAAGGTACAAGGTCTTAAATTGAAGTCCTTGATCCATTTGGAGTGCAGAGTAAAAGAAGAGGAAGAAGAATCATTCTTCTACATGTAGCTAACCTGCCTGACAAGCACAATTTGTTGAAGATATCTTCTTTCTCCAGTATATAGTTTTAGCCTCTTTACCAATAATCCGATGGATGTAGGAGTATGGGGTTATATGTGTCTTCAATTCTATGCCTGTTTTTATGACAGTACCGTGCTACTTTTATTACCATTGCTTTGAAGAATAACTTGAAATCTGGGACAATGATACATCCATGGTTTTTTATTGTTCCAGTTTGTTTTGGATATCTTGGGTCTTTGTGGTTCCGTATGAAATTTAAGATCATTTCTCCAATTTATGTGAAGAATTGCACTGTGATTTTGGTGTGGATTACATTGGATCTGTAGTTTGCTTTTGGTAGGATAGCCATTTTCCCAATATTAATCCTACCAATCCATGTGCATGGGAGGTCTTTCTATGTTCTGCTGTCTTCTTCAATTTCCTTTTCTTTACTCTTTAAGCCATTTTGATGACCCTATGTGTGCAGTTTTCTATAAGTGTAATCACAAAGTACTAATATTTGAGTCTAGTGATCCTCAGAACAGAAGTTGCTAGGTATCTGAACAATTAGGACAGATAGCATCCTTCAGCACAATTCCACAAGAAGGTAGAAATTCAGAATCAAAGAGAAACAAACTTGGAGTTAATGGAGATAGTTCAGGAGGCCCAAAAGTTAACCTGTGTCTTCTAATTTTAAATCAACTGTTCTTTCTATTATGCAATACTTTTTTTTCTTTTCTGTTGGAGTTTACTTGAAGTACTACCTCACCAACACAGAGTAGAGAAGTCTAGGAATTAGCCCTTGGTCTTCTCACCTGCTCATCCAGGTCATTTTTGAGAAGTTAAGGTGTGTCTGGGAAGAAAGAGTGGTCTGGATCACACAGAGTTCTGAACAGGGGTTTCTCCATCCTGTGGGTGACCCATACATCTCAACTTTTTCTCATAAAACATACTATTACCAATTTCAGTTTAAATTAAGCTTCCTGAAAATGTGAATTTGAACAATTACTGGACTTTATATCTCTTCAAAAAATGTATAGTTGTAAAAATATATTTACATTAATGGTGTGTATGTGTGTGTGTGCATCTGCATGTACTTGAGAATGTGGGTGTTTGGCTAATGCATGCATAAAGAGATCAGAGCTCAGGAGATGTTTCTTTATCACAGCACATTGTTGCCTTAATGCAGGGACTTTCACTGAGGCAAAAGTTCAGCATTTCAGCCAGGCTTGGTGGTCAGCAAGCTCTCAAGATCCACCTATCACCAACCCCTAGTCCTGGGGCTACTGGCACATAGGCATGTCCAGCATTTGCATGAGTCAAGGGTACTTGCACTCAGGTCTTCATATTTATTTGCATAATGTTTTATCATGTGCTTTAAACATGCATCTATAGTTATATTTACATTTCAAATGACAACTTATTCTATCTGTTGGATGGCTGAAAGATTGTGCTAGAGGGGGAAATTCAACAGGTTAAACTCCTTATGATATAATCTGAACTAATAAATAGCAGAGGTAAGAGTATTGACTGATATGGAATTAGCTGAAGACCAGTTCATTGAGAGAGTCAGCTGGCTCATGTCAAGAAAATTTAGTTGTTTTAATATTACAGGTACACTCATGAGTGCGCACGCATACACACAGACATACAGACATGTACACATGTATGCACACCCTTCCATACACCACTTCCTAAGCTTTGTACTGCCTCTTGGTTGGCATATCTCTATGAGAAACAAATTGCATGTTGTCAAACACAGCATGCACATCAGAGATCTTGTCACCTACACCTTCAAAAGCAGCAGCTGCCCTTTCAGAATTGCTATTTTCTTTCCTCTACTTAATTCAAGATGGCCAACTGGTTTCCACAGAAAGCCACTTCATTTTACTCTACCTGAAAAATCACAAAATAGAGAATTTCTGGAGAATGCTTCATAGTAAACCCAAGAATGAAAATAATTGGGGGTGGGGGAGGCTACAGACACACAGGGAGCCTTGGGAAACAAATGGCACATTCCAGTATACACAGTTGTAAAAATAAGTGTCAGAGTGAGAAGAGAATAAGAAGAAGCATTTCTTGAGGGCTTAGTATGTGTCAGGCCCCAACACAAAGGCTTTTCATGTAATGACACCTCAGTCCCGTGAGAATGCACAGTTATTAACAACCTGCTACATATGGGGACCCGAGGGGTAATGAGTATTTATGGGAAGTCATAGAGGTAGAGAAATGCAGACAAGAAGTCCCATCCAGGCAGTGCTCCTAAAGCCACATCTAAAGGCAGTGTGGTAGGCAAGGGCACACAGGGATGTCCTGGGAAAAGGAATGTTTTGAATATTGAAGATACAGATATGTCACTGTGGTGGCTAATTTTAATTGCCAGCTTGGTTGGATTAAGAAGTCTCACAGCATGAGTGAGGCACACCTTTGGATTTCTCTATGAGAGCAGTTCCAGAAAGGATGAACTGAGGTGAGAAGACCTTGCCTGAATGTAGGCAACATTATTCCATAGACTGCAGACCTAGACTGGATAAAATGGGGGAAATATGGGCCTGCAGATAGCTCAGTAGTTAAGAGCATGTGCTACTCTTCCATAGGACCCAGTTCAGTATCCAGGACCTAGGCTGGGTGGCTCACAACAACCTATACCTAACTCCAGGGAATCTGATTCCTCTGATCTCTGCAGGCCACTGCACTCACATGCACATATCCACTTAAAGACATGCACAGAAATATACACAATTAAAATCACAAAAATAAATACTCTTAAGGAGGAAAAAGAGAAAGTCTGCTGGCACCTGAACCCCTCTGTCATTATCTGCTGAGCCACACAGATGTGAACAAGCAGGTTCATATCACTGCTACCACAGACAGAAACTATTCTTCTGCCATGTCTTCCTCACCATGATGAACTACACTCTCAAACCACAACTCAAAATAATCTTTCCTCCATCAAATTGTTTAATGCCAATTATTTGGTTACAACCACAAGAAACATGACTAATAAAGTCAATTAGCATCACATTTATTGGCTGGGAAAGCAGTTGATAGAGAGCTTACCAACCATGCCCAAGACCCTTTGGTTTGTTTACCAGCGTCACATAAACTGGGCATGATGTACACACCTATAATACTAATAGTGAAAAGTGGAGACGAGAGGTGAGAAACCAGCCTGCCTCCATCTTGTAATCAGGCACCATTTTGGTCCTCTAGTTCATTCTGTTTACCATAAAACTTAAGTTTCTGTTTCTTATAACCTAGGCTGTGCCCTACCACAGTAACCATAGAATGTACTGTAAACCAATCTCCCTACCCCAAGAGCCACCTGTCCTCAGAAATGTCTTATACCCATTGTTTCATGAGCCACTTTCCTTAACTGCCTGCTCTCACTTCTGTAAACATGCTTATATCTAAAACCCCTCATTTAATGGTTTTGCCATGTAAAAGGCATATGTGAAATTGGCTCAAGGCTGGTGTCATGAAGTCCACCTTAAAGGAAGACAGCCATTGATTTGGCTGTGATGTGTACATGAATAAGATTTGGTGATGGTCTTTCTCCTTGCATTTGTGGGATTAACAAAGGATCACAAGTTCAAGGATGTTATTGTCATAGCAAGTTGGAGGGGAGACTACTCTGGGCTACAATGAGACCCTGTCCATAAAACAAACAAACCCCAATAATAACAACAACAATCAAATAACCCACTGGAATGTGTGTAGGATAAGGGAACAAGAAAAAAAGATAATTTACATAAGCATCTGATACTTCCAGAATATAGACATAAATAGAGATGAAGATGTCAGTGATCACTAAATGAGAGTAGGTTATCACTTAAAACTCTGATGGGAATTAAGTTTTAATCCTAAAACTATGGAAAAGCTGTTCTTTGCCTTGGACAAGAACATATTGCAGACATTTAAACCTAAGTCTCATGAAAAGCCTTGAGGAGGTAAAGTTGATAGTATTATTCTAAGTAGTTAAATGTTTAAAATGTGTTAGCAGAAATTCCTATTATGAGTCATGCTTAGATTTCTGAAAGGCTGATTTGTTCAGAAAAGCATTGCCTAGGAAGCAATCTGACCCCCAGAATAAGAAATGTGAGTTAAATGCATTTATTCTTCAACATGAAAGCCAGAGTTGCAGTCATCGTGATTTAACAAATAACTGGAAATTGGGACTAAGCAAATTCCCAAAAGCAAATCAGTGAGGATGTTTGCTTGATACATATTATAAATCTTGCTTGCAGTAGTAATATAGTAAGTGCATAATAATATGAATTTCAATTACTTTAATTAAAAAAAAAAAGATGACTGAGGAATGGAAGGGAGAGACCAGCATATGGAGCTGGAGAAATGGTTCAGAAGTTAAGAGCCCCAAGTTTGGTTCCTAGAGCCCATGTCAGCAGACTGCTCAAAACCACCTTTAATTCCAGATTCTAGGGATCCATCACCCCCTTCTGGCCTCGGGGTACCTATACTACACATGTACATATTTACACACATACCCACACACATAAGACATAAATAAATAAGACTTAAAAATACTATTCAGAAAAGCTACTATGGGTTTTTTTAGAAACATATATGAACAGGGAAATTAGTAGTTTAACTAGTTTTCACATTTCTCTGATACTACATTGTACCTTTTAAGCCAAATACCATTGGATAATCACCATCACCCTCCTCATTTACAACCCAAATCTGTTCACATTGAAAACAGTCCCTACAACTGAGTCTGCAATAATATTTGTGACCCGGCAAGGCCCAACTTAAAATTATTAACTGAAGAAAGGAGAGGAAATTGTATGTGTCATAATTGTGGGAGGAAAAATAAAATTAAGTGGTCAAAGTAAATAAGAAAAAGAAACAAACAGCTCAAAACAGCAAGCCATGAGCTGGATTTTAACAGACTTTTTAAGGAAAACTGTGAACAGGCACAAATTTGTATAGCTCAGTGAAGGAACTCAGTCTGGCTCCAATGTGACTTACATATGGAATTACAGAAGTTATGCAGAGTTCTGGGCTCACACAGTCTATGAAACTGAATCCTTGGACTGTGTTTATTTCAAGGTTTGTGTACAATTAACCTTATCCAGACATCAATGATAAAGGAATGATATTCTCCTATTCTTGAGTATAATTAAATAGATGAAACAGAAATATAGAGTTGTTCATTGTGGGAATGACAAGGAAAATACATTGTCATCCAACAGGATTAATGGCCTGCATTAATTACTGTCTCCTGAATGTGAAAAAAAAAACAAAACAACAACAACAAAAACCACTTGATAAGTGCACCTAAAGGAAGAGAGAAATTATTGTGGCTCACAGTTCAGGATAACAGCCCACAGTGTTGGGGAGTCATAGTAAATGGGGTGTGGGGCAGCTGGTCACATTGTACCCATAGTCAAGAAGCAGAAATCGATGAACGCTGGTGCTCAGTTCACCTTCTCTTTATTGAGTCCAGGACCCAAGCCAGGGAACAGCACCTCTCACATTTACGGTGGGTCCCCCTATGTCAGTTAATGCAATCTAAAATTCTCCAACTGACATCTCCAGGTCCTAGGTGTACAATATTAACAACCACACAGGCCATGGACACAAATGGCACAAACAGCTGTAGTACACAGCAGTCTCCAGGTGAGAACTCATATCAGAGAAGACACTGGGCTGGGTGCCCACACAGCACCAGTCCAGATGCCCACCTCACATGCAGAAGAGGGAAGACTCCCCACACAGAGGCCAGGGAAACAGCAGCAGCAAGGACACAGAAGTACAGAGATGGGCTTCAGCTGGGAAAGCTGAAGTTCTAGGGGATGTCAAAAAGAAAAGTCCATTAGCTATCACCACTAAAAGACAGGAAACCAGAACCAGGTTTCCTTGCTCTGAGGACATTTTCTGCCACTATAAGAGAATACATAGGCTGGATACTTTATGGCGAAAAGAAGTGTATTTTCCTGAGGCTAGATCAAGGCACCAGCAGATGGTGAGGGACTTCTTGCTCTACCACCTGGCAGCAAAGTGGAAGAGCAAGAGATAGCAAGCCCCTCCATTGTTCTTCTTCAAAGATCATTGGTGGATCACAAGGATGGGGCCTCCAAGACCCAGGTATATCCCAGACACCCACCTCCAAATTCTGGAGATTTAGATTTACTTTCATTTGTGTGTGTGTGTGTGTGTGTGTGTGTGTGTGTGTGTGTGTGTGTGTGCAAGGTACCCACAGAGACCAGAGGAGGATGCCAGATGTCCTGGCGCTTCAGTTGCAGGAGGCTCACATCCAACGGGGATTCTGGTAACTGAGTTCTGGTCCCCTGAAAAAGCAGTACCTGCTCTTAAGCACAGAGCCATCTCTTCAGCCCCTCCCCTATTCCTCCTAATTCAAACACTGATATCCAAGAGGACAAAAATATCTAAACCTTCGTATTCTGCCCATAGCCTCACAAACTCCATGTCCTTCTCACATGAAAAAATATTTGTTCTATCCTAATAGTTCCTAATGGTGCCTTGTTTCAGCATCAAATCAAAAGTCCACAGTTTAGGTTCTAGCCAGGGAGATGGACCAGTTGGTAAAGAACGGACATGCCACACAAAAATGAGGACTTGATTTTGAATCCCTAGCACTCACACAGAAAGCTACACATGGCCATATGCGCATGTAATCTCAGTGCTGGGTACACAGAGATAGGTGAAGCATTACTGACCAGCAGGTCTAGAAGGATAAGTAAGCTCCAAGTTCAGTGAGAGCCCTTTCTTGCAAAATAAGACAGAGAAACAGCTAAAGAAGACAAAAGACATTGACTTCTCACCTCTACATGCACATGGAAACATGTGCACCCACACACATAAGCAGATAAGCACACACTTAAATTCCCAGGTAAAGAGATACTGAGGAAGACACAAAAGGCTGACCTCAGGCATCTACACTCACATACACACACATATGCACACAAACATGTACACATGCAAATGAATTCAGAAAGTCCAATCTAAGTCATATATAAATGAGAATAAGGGCACCATCCATAAAGCAAATTCCCTTCATCTGTTTTCCTGAAAAAAAAAAATCAATGAAATCTAATTTTCCAAAGAATAAAGCTAGGACACATAGCAGACAGGCATTCCCACTGTAAAGGTGAGAGGGAGGGTAGAGAGAGGGATAACAGTTCTCAAACACATGCAAAATCCATCAAAGCAAGCATCAGTGCATCCTAAGGAATGAGAATGATTATCTTTGATTCCATGTCATCCCATTGGGTACACTGAGGCAGAGGCTGGACCCTCACAGTTCCTGACTGCTGAAACCCCACTTTACTGGGTGTAACTTAAACTAATCTTAAAAGTTGGAATTTTTGGAGGAGATGGGAATGGAGGGGAGGTGGGGGTGGGGGCGGGAGGGGGGAGGACAAGGGAACCCATGGCTGATGTGTAAAATTAAAACACAAATATAATAATAATAATAATAATAATAATAATAATAAAAACAGAGTCCATGGGCAGACTGGTGGAGCCATTAGGAATGCTGGCACTTTCACATAATTATTCACAATAAATTACATCAATAAATACATGCACAATAAAAAAAAATGTTGGAATTGACTGCCTGTGCTTTTCTTGTGTAAAGATGACTCTCCAGCTAATAAAATTGTGTGTGTATGTGTGTGTGTGTGCACGTGTGTGTGTGTGTGTGTGTGTAACAAAATTGTATTTGCTGGTGGTATATAACTAGAGACATCAAGAAGAGTTACTTAAGAGCATAAAGAAAAAGTATAAGGAATTTAGTACTATCAGTGCCATAGAAGGCTACTGGTATTCACTGAGTTCTATCCACACATGATTGAATGGTGAAGCTTTCCAAACTAGTATTTTGATTCTATTTGGAGAGAGGGCCTTTAAAAAGGAAATTCAAGCAAAATGAGTCCTTTCAAAGGGCCCTGATAGAATTAGTTTCCTTAGAAGACGAGCCACCCAAGACCTCACTCCTGTCTGTGCACCCATAAAGATTAGACAGTTGAAAAATCACAAAAGTAGCTTTTGTTAGTGATGTAAGTACAAATTCCACCAAAATGTTAAATTATAATAATTTAGGTAATATCTCTGATTTCTCGTCAGATTATCTTGTTTCTGTTTAGAATAGAGATGGTTATAGTGTTTAAATAACAATATAATTTTGACAACTACTCTAATGAAGCAATTTATAATTGTCTTACTTTTATTAGTAAAAATACTAACATTTATTATTTATTAGCATTTCTCACTATGATAACATGCTATACATTTTACTTTTGGATGTTTATGGACCTGCTGTTACTATTACAAATGTTGTTAGTTTTATTAATACTAAACTCTCTTGTAATCCTAGAAATAAGAAGTTTGTTTGCATTAAATTTTTGTTGCTTTGACTCCTGTATATTTATTAATAATAGACTTCTGATATTCACATATGTATTTAAGGTAAAAAAATTCACTGTATTTTTTAAAATACTTGACTGCTTTGTTAGTAGCCTACTGTGAGATCTGATACTATATAAATACCATTAGAACTATTTTCTTTTTTTTTCACAATCTAAACCACTTTATTTTTGCACCAATCATAAGGGTGCCAGCCATTGCTTGCACATCACTTTCCTCTCACAAGCTTCAGAACTATTTTCTAATTGAAAGTAGGAAAGAATTTTTCTAGTATTGCCTCTTGTTATACTGTGTTTCGTTGATATAACTGGGAAGATTGCTCTTTTCTGAAGGAGCAGTGGATCTGTAGGAGAGGGGAGGAAGCAGGGGACTAGGAGGAGAGGAGGGAGGGGAAATTGTGGTTGAGATGTCTTGTATGAGAGAAGAATAAATAAATAAATGAAAATAAGTGAATGATTAAATAAATAAATAAAGATGACTCTCCAGCTCTGGGTTCCCAGGACCAGCTTTCCTCAGGTTCACTAGACATTATTCTCGAAGGGAATGTCTGACCAGATCCACTTCCACTACAGCTCTCTGTAGTACTACGTGGACCTGCAGGATCCACACTTAAGACATCCAAGGCTGCCAGCTGTACCTTCTAAAACAGAGGTTATAGCCAGACCTGAGCCCTCTTGAGAGAAAGCTGGATGCAGTCAGGAAATACTGCACTGCACTGTGATGTGAGGAATGAGGACATGAGGTGACCCTGAGCAGCAAGCCTTGAGGTCCCATAGAAGTGCTGGATCCCTCCCTTCCAATTATTTTGTTCCTGAAACCTGAAATTCATGGTTGATATAGGACAAGCAGGTTTTAAACAATCAACTCTGAAAAGAAAGCCTTTGCTCACAGACTTCAGTGTGGTTCTCCATCTTCTGGAGAGCAGCACGCAGCTCTCAGCTCCTTCCCATTCACACTAAATCATCCCAAGCTTCCTCAGACAGCCCTTGCTTTTCTTGCCTAAACTTGATTTGTGTTTGTTCTTTTTTTTTAAATGACCAAGCTGTGAGTTTCTCAAACCTTTGTGTTCTGTCCTTTTAAATTAGCTATTATCCCTTTAAATCATTTCTTCACTTAACATTTGCTACCTGTTCTTAAGAGAAGCCACAAACCCCCAGCATCTGGTTTGTAACAGGATATCCTACTTCATTGCTCTTAAATTCTGTTTTCTATGAAATGTTGGGACACAAACTTAATTCAGCCAAGTTCTCTGTTACTGTATGTGTGTGTGTATGTATGCATGTGTGATCTATGTATGTGCATATATGTATATGTGTGTGGTGTTTGTATTGTGTATGTGTACATGTGTGGTGTGTATATGTATGTGTGTATATGTGTGTATGTGGTGTTTGTAATATGTGTATGTGTGCACGTGTGGTGTATGTATGTGTATGTGTGTACATGTGTGTATATATGTGTGGTGTTTGTAGTGTGTGTGTGTGTGTGTGTGTGTGTGTGTGTGTGTGTGCCTTCATGCATATGGTGGGAGACCAGAGATCAACAGATGTATTCCTCAATTGCTCTTCATCTTATTTTTTAAAGTTTTAAAATTTATTTTTATTTTGTATGTATGAATGTGTGCCTGGTATCTGCAGAGAGCATTAAATATACTAGAACTAGCGTTACAGACAGATGTGAGCTATTATTGAGATCAAATCTGGGTCCTGTGCAAGAGCAACCCAACACTTAAATGCTGAGTCATCACTCCAGCAGGACTTTTCTGTATCTTTGGAGACAGTCTCTGAGTAAGTCTGGAGTTCACAGGTTCAGCAGTGAGCCTTAGAGATCCTCCTGTGACCACCTCTACAGTGCTGGGATTACAGACATCAACCACCATGCCCAGCTTTGAAACTCACTTTATGGACTGAGTCCCTCTTTGCCCACTATATCACAAGAACGGCCTTTCTCCAGTACCTCTTCTGCTGTCGGGCTGAGAGCTTGTCTGAATGGTCATTACCATCTATATCTCTGTTATCTGATGCCCGCCACCTGTGTAATCTTTAGCCAGTTTCAAACTTTCCCTGTAGCCTTTTCTGTGTCCTTATCAGAACCTGAAGTGTGATCCTAATTAGTCTTAACAATAAAAAGCCAGAGTCAGATGTTAGGGTAAAAGCTGATATATCAGAGAAACAGAGCAGCTGTCACTTAGAGACTTCTTACCTCTACGAAATCTCAGACAGAATGGGGAACATCCTGTCTCTATGTATCCTCAGACTAAATGGGCTAAGATCCTGTCTCCACCTGCCTTATATTCCTGTCTCTATCTCCCTAGTGATGGAATTACAGGTGTGCACTGCCACTGCCCTGCTCTGTTTCTCTTTTAGACTGGTTCAGTCTAGTGTATCCCAGGGTGGCCTTGAATTCCTGATCTTCCTACTTCCTCCTCCCAAGTGCTGGAATTAAATCACTGCCTGGCCTCAATGGTTAACTAGTGGCTAGCTCTACTCTCTGATCTCCAGGCAAGATTTATTTGTCAGAACACAAACAAAATATCATGTAACAAGAACCATCCTTTATGCTCCATTCATAACAAGAGGATTATCTTGTGCTGCAGACTATCCAGCCTCTACATATTACCTTTTCCAAAGTCACTTGTATATGTGTAGGTATTATAGCAACATCCTGGTCTGTCTTGGTCTATTTTGTCCTGCTAGAAAACATGAGATTGGGCAATTTCTTTAAAAAATTATTTTCTTATGGTTCTTATGATTGGAAAGTCCAAAATCAGAGTTCTGATAACTGGAAAATGAGATTGTGTGTGTGTGTGTGTGTGTGTGTGTGTGTGTGTGTGTGTGTAGGTACACGTGTACTTCTGTGAGCTTATATGTGAGGTCACAGGAGACAACCTTAAGTGTTCTTTAGTATTCCATCCACCCTGTTTCTTTTGAAGCAGGGTCCCTCACTGACCCTGAGTTCTCCAGTGAGCCCCAGAGATATCTCTCTCTCTTCCTAGGGCTGGGATTGCCATCACCAACACCTGGGCTCTTTTGTTTGCTTCTTTTAAAATATGGATTCTGGAAATCCAGCTCTGGCCGTCATGCATGCATACCAAGCACTTTACTGACAGCCATTTCCCCAGCCCAGACAAAGAGCCTTCTTGTTACAGCCTTACATGATAAATGGTGGAAGGGCAGAGAGAACAACCTCTCTACGAAGTTATCTCTAAGAGCATTGATCTATTCATAGGGTAGAGCATTCTTGACCTAAGTATCTTCTAGCTTGGTTCCACTGAGAATTAAGTTTCACAGTGAGATTGGGAATACACAAAACAGTCAAGCCACAACTTATTCCATATGTAAGAAAGAACAACTGTATCTTGTGTGTCTGGGTAATGAGTGAGCTACAACAAAGATGGTGACATTACTATAGTGATGCAAGACGGATGTGCTGAAGAGGACAGTGAGTTCCACATTGAAAAGAGACCATCCTAAAATGGATTGTGAGGAAAAATTAATGGGGGTTGGTGCCCCAGTTAACAGGGTTCTGGGTAGACAGTGAACGTGAATTCAAGCCTCAGGGCAAGGCAAGCATAGATAGGAAGACATTGCTCTGTGGGAAGGAGGAATCCAGGCATAATTACAGCTAAACGGATATCAATCTTGCTGAAGCAAATTGTATGGTGACACCTGCGGGGCATCCTGGAAGACTCTTGGCCCCCATGGAGAGGACAGGGCAGAGTCAGGGGGAGATGGTCCAGTCACTTGAGGGGGAGGAGACTGCTGAGGAAGAAAGAGTGGATGAGAGAAGATGGTCAAGGATGAGTTTCTGAAGCCTTGTTCAGCTATCATGGATCAAAGTCCAAGAATTCAGCTACAAGGTACTATCTCGGATATTTTACCTTGTTTTTTTTTTCTTTCTGAGAAATAAATGGGGCAGGAGGATCCTTCAGAGGAAGACAAAGCCTTCCTTAAACCACACACGAAGACAAGTGTATTATACTTTCTCCAAGTCAGACATGGCCAAGTGCATTTTATTTCTGGACAATCCCTTACTGAAATTAAATCACCCAGAACTGCCTCCTGGGAAATGCTGTAGCAGACACTTATTAAACATGTACAATGCAGTTTGTTTTGCATGTCTCTTAAGGGTAGCAATTAACCTTTGAGGAGGCTGACCTTTCCTTCAAAGCAGGCCTGCTAACAGGCACTCTCCAAGGTGCTGGGTAAATACTGTAGAGAAGCGTTGGCTTCCCAGTGTACAGACACTGTATCGCTGTTAAATGCCTCACCTCTTTCATGTTTTCCGTCTGTGAAATGAAAGAATCATCTGGGGTCTCAGCAATCAGTTTGTTTCAGAGCAAGGTACCACCTCTCAGGGGTCCACATCTCACACATTCATGACAGGGCACATAATCCATGCCTGGGCCAGCCTGAGATTATAAAGCTTTTCTGTCATTCTCTCAGAATCTACTTTGACCCAGTCAAGTCAAGTATAGTGACATCAGGCATGGATGCTCATTGTTTTCTTGTTTGTTTGGTTTGGGGTTTTTCCATTTTGGAGGTTAGGGTGGGTTGTTATTTTTTGTTTGTTTGTTTGTTTGTTTGTTTTTATTTTTGTTTTTTCAGGATCTCTTGTAGCTCAGAATGGCCTCTAACTGACCTGATGATGATCCCTGAATTTGTGATGCTCAAACTTCTACCTTCCAAGTCCTAATATTAGAGGTATGTACCATCTTGCCTTGCTGGAAGTGGTCTTTCTACTTATAAGTATTGCTACATGCATCCCATGATTAAAATCTCTAATTTCCATAGATGTTCCTAGGAATCCCATCTGTTGTGGAATGTTATTTTAAGGTATGTTACATTTGTTTATTCTCTGGAACATCTGTTTAATGATGCAAAGATGTGTTGCATTCTTTTATGTTGCATTTGTTTAACTCTGTAGAAGCTGTGTTACTGTGCCTGTTTAAAACACCTGATGATCTAATAAAGAGCTGAATGGCCAATAGTGAGGGAGGAGAAAGAGTAGTTGGGGCTGGCAGGTAAAAAGAATAAATCTGGGAGGAAAAGAAGAAGTAGCCAGAGAAAGAGGAAGATATAAGTGGCCAACCACATAGCCATATAGCCAGCCATGGAATAAGGGTAAAAGTAAGATTACAGAAGTAAGAAAAGTAAAAAGTCCAGAGGCAAAAGGTAGAAGGGATAAATTAAAATTAAGAAAATCTGTCAAGAAACAAGCCAAGTTAAGGCTGGGCATTTGTAATTAAGAATAAGCCTCCATATGTGATTTATTTGGGAGTTGGTGGTGGGCCCCCAAAAAGAGACAAAGAATATAAAGAGTGAAAACAAACAATAATATCAATATTGTATGATCTGACCTTTCCTTACTTCCTCAAGAACTATCTATCATTCCACACACTATTTCATTACCCCTGGTACCACAAGCACACTGTTCTTAAACCACACCAAGGCCTCTGTCCTCCCTGCATGCATCCACACACATTCTCTGCTACTGGAGAGCCCTCTGAGTCCTCATCCATGATGCCTTCTTTTTCCTCTACATCATCTGAGAACTTGTACATATATATGTGTGCATACACATGTGAGTGTGTATATGTATATGTGTGATATAGCATGTGAGTGTGTATGATGTGCATGGTGAGAGTACATTCCTGTGGTATGTGTGCAGGTACACATGTAGGCCAGAGGTCAACCTATGATGTGGTTCTGCAGGAATTGCCCACATTAATTTTTGAGGAAGAGTCTCTCACTTGGTTGGAAACAGATATATTTGCCTAGCTCCCTGGATCTGCTTGTCTCTGCATCCAAATCACTGGGAATGAAAACATGCACCACCACACCTGCCTTTTTTTTTTTTTAACATAGGTTCTGGACATCCAACTCAGGTTTTCAAGTTTACAGAGAAAGTACTTTACTGACTGAGCCATCTCTCCAGCCACATAGGTGACATTCAACCAGTACATTACTAATGAATGAAGAAATCTCCTTCTTGAAGGGACGGCCATGAAAATCATATGGGCATACACATTCCTGGGTACTTCTAGAATGAGATAATTTGTAGAACCAGTGTGATTCCAAAAAACAAACGTTCTGCTGAAAAGAACCTGGATATGGACACCAGGCAATGATTTGGGCAGCATTGTGGGAAGTAACAAGGATGATGTATTACCCAGGGTTCTCTAGAGGAACTGAACCAACAGATCAAATGCATATTATAAAGATAGATTTATTACTTTGGCTAACATGATATAAAGTGGTCCACCAATGGCCATTTCCTAGCAAGAGAGACTGAGAACCTTGTAGCTGCTCAGTTCCCAAGACTAGCCTCCTCAGTAGTCACAAACAGATTACTAAATCCTAGAAAATTTCTGGATAGCAGCTGGTCTTCAGTCCATGTTGGAAGGATAAAGAAACTGGTTTCTGATGGCAATAAAGGATGAATACACACAAAAGTTCAAAATTAGAAATCCAATTCCTACTGAACACATACCACTTTTGCACTGTCACATGGCTGGAAACTTGTAAATTGACCCTGTTAAGTTGGGAACTCTCTGGATGCAAATCTCTAGAGCCACAATGTATGAAATGTTTACAATACAGAGACTTGGTATTGTTTTCAGAGCCCTGTTCTGAGAAGCACAATCAGGAAGCCCTCTTCCCTGTCTCCCTCATCTCATGACCTTACACAAGGCACACTCAGGTGAGGGACTGAGGAAGGAGCACATAGAACTCCACTCCTGAGGCCAGAGGAGGGTGTAGGGACACAGAATCTTTACAGGAAGAACAGAGACAGCCAGGACACAGTGCATGCCCAGAACAGCATCACACTAAGCAGAGCTCACAGTGTACTTTTAAAGCATTGAGATAGAGGCATGAAAGCCTACATCAGGGACTCTCAACATGTAGGCGCAGAAGCAAATAGTAGAGAAAAGACCATAAACCAAAGTCATAAACAACAGAAGCTTCAAAGAACAAGAGACTTGGCTTCTGTTCTTTTCATGTCTGCTTAAAAGCTGAACCACCATAGATAATCCATTAACCTCTCTGTTCCCTAAATGACTCATTTGTAAAAGAGTGGCAATGTGCCTTCATTGCAGAAGTGAAGCCAGACATAGGAAGTCACTGTATAGTTATTTCCTCCTAATTAAAACATTAAGACCCATAAAGTGTATTAATGTATTTTCTGTTGCTACAATAAACTTCTCTGATAAAAAACAACTGAACAATGATGTGATTATTTTGTCTTATGGTTCCAGAGGGATATGGTCCACCACATTGGGAAAGCATGGCAAAAGGAACAAGAAGCAGGCTGATCCCATTCTTCCACACACAAGAAGCGGAGAGAAGGGGCAGACCTCCAAGCCAGACCCTAAAGTTACGTTTCCTCCAGCAAAACTCTACCTACATAATCTGCCCAAACAGTGACACCAACTAGGCACCAACTGTTCAAATATATGAGCCAATGGGGGAAGTTCTCATTCAAAAACTGCAGGACACACATGAAACTTACAAGTCTCCGAAACTTCTGAAACTTACAAGATGCACAAGGCTCCACCCCCAGGTTATAGGCACAGTAATAACTGGCAGGGAGAGGAGACTTTCTCACCAGCCATGCTCCATAAAGACTGCACAGAAACCCCCAGCGGTGCAGCCCTAAGAGTGATGCTGAGATGGGCTTTCAGTGAATCAGCTGACTTTGAGTCACCTATGCTTCTTTAAATAACAACAACAAGCTTACTAATTCACTCAGCTCAACTTAAGTAGAATCAGTTTTTGTTTGTTTGTTTGTTTTGGTCTGTCATTAATGTCCTATTAAGATGACATGTATTCATATATCCCACACACACAAAAAAAAAACCACACAACAGAAGGGAAGTACCAGAGGAGATGTGAAAAGACAGCATTCAGTGAGCCACAGCTGATCATGTCTACACAGCAGGGCACATGCTGGATGACAGCAAGTGGGGCAGGTAACCCAAAGCTCCACTCAAGGTTTTCAGAGTCTAGTTAGGAAAAGAGAAAGGAAGACAACACAGATCTGGAAGGGAGAAAGTGGCAACACCCTAGGAAGCAGAGGCGGACCCCAGCACTCAGCCTTGATGGTATCTGGGTTGGTGGGGAGGAAATTGCAGAGGAGCAGGACACAATGAAACCTCTGAGAGGTATTTTCAGGACATTCAAGGCAGCTCAGCAGGACAAACCTCAAAATTTCTAGAACAGAAGCCAGGAAGTAAGGCCAAGGAGACAAAAACCAGATAGATCGTAATGGCCTACAAAAATTATGCTAAAGAGTTGGACATACACTCCTAGTGGAGTAATAATCTTTGAGGTATGGGAAAGATGTCTCAGTCAATAAAGCATTTGCTGTGAAGAGTGATCTCTGGTCTCCACATGAATATGCATACACATATACCTCCCCCTGCACACACAAGTTTATACACACACATACATACATACATATGCATAAAAGTAGATAATGGAAAAAACACTTTAAAAAACTAAATGGAGGGTAGGGGGAGAAGGAGAGGTCCTGTCAGCATAAATAGCAGTTATGTGCCCACAACTCAGAAGATACTCTATCTACTGAGACCACAGGGCTGAGACACAGGAGGATACATGTTCAGGGAACATCCTGGCAAGCAAAGGGCAGGAACCTCCAACTGGTCCAGGGAGAAGCAAGCCACAGAGATCTATGGTCAGCAGTTCGTGGCCACCAAAGGATGCTTCAGTGACTGGTACATTCATCCAAGGCACACACTGGGTAAACCTCTCCTCCCCTCAAAGAAAAAAATATGCAAGAATACCCTAAAAAGAATCCATTACCTATGAAAAAAGCCACAAAGCTAATCTTTTTATCAGAGAATGAGGGTGTTATTCATGAGCTGAGCAGGATAGACTACCACAAATACTGATTCTAGATGAGACAAGGAATTCAGGGTCATCACAAAGTATGTGTTCTTCACACTACACAAACCCCACCACACACACACACACACACACACACACACACACACACACACACACACACACACACACACACACACACACACACACACCGCTCCCTAAATTCCAGACACAACTAAAATGCACAGGTAACAAAACCATGGAGAGAGGGAGAAGGAAAGCATTGGTTTGAGACAGATGGTTAACAGTGAGGAAATACTAACATTGATTTCTCCTTCAACAGCAGCAAAAGTCATCAAGCCAAGCAGACAACTCAATTAGCAAGCCGAGCTTCAAGCAGGGAACTGAAGGAAAAGTTAGCTGTGTTGAACATGTGTAAACTCTGCTCAGATCAATTTAAAATAATTTCCCCTCTTCTGGACTTAGAATGGATTTTAAACAGATTTGAATAAAAGGATTGCTGTGTCCTCTCACAGCCCACTTGAACGTGCAGTGGCTCTAAGCTACAGAATCCCAGGGATCCCAAGGGAAGAATGAGCCATGGAGGGCTAGAAAGATGATCTTCTGAGTAAAGCATTTGCTGTGTAAGCATAAGGACCTGAGTTTGTGTCACCAGAACCCATGTAACACCAATCATTGTAGTGTGTGTCTATAAGCCAGATGTGGGATGTAGAGGAAGGAAACTTCCTGGATGCTTACAGACCAACTAGCCTTGTGCAGACAGAAGTGAACAACACTCTCTGTCAGACAAGGTGGATGATAAGGACCAATACCTGATGCTCCCTGACAACCACTTGCATATCAGGTCACAGACATGCCCACATCCAGTCACTCACACTTACCCACACACACATTTATATATGCTAATAAGGCATAGAGGAGTCACAGCCAAAGAGACAGAGACAAGAATACAGGCCCTGGGTGCCCAGTGTCTTTACCACAGCACTGAGACCATCCCAGAATCAGCAGGGAAAAACAATGCTGACCTTCATTTGGTCTGAATAAGCAACCCACTGAGGCAAGAACCAGACTGAATTGTGTAGCAGCCCATGTGTCATTGTATAAAAAGGCAGATCAATCAAAGCTAGCTCAACACAGGCACTAATTTGAGTTTCCCAGAGTGGGAGGAGAAGGAGAATCAAGAGATGTTAGTCAGAAAGAAAGTAGCAGTGATGGAGGGTTAAAGGGTCTGTATGTCTTAGGGGCTTACAGGAGTGTCATGGAGGAGAGAAGTGCTCATGAAATCCCAACCCTCCATGATTTCTATAACTAAACATTATAGAGAGTGAAGACATTTTCTGCAGTGGAGTATCCACTGGTAAGTTGCCCATGTTTCTATGAACAACACTATTTAAAATCACTGGGTTAGTAAGAACCACATGAAAGTAGGAAAGAGCTGACTGGGGAGAGCAAGGGGACAAGCAGGGCTGGGGGAGAAGAAAAGAGGTGGACAGGGTGGGAATGATCAAAATATACCCTACAGATGTATAAAAACGTCATAATGAAGCAGTTTGATGTGTAATTGATATAGGCTAAACATATAAATGAGTAATATAAAACTAACAGGAAACTTAACATGGGAGTAAATTTTCATGACGCCACCACAAAAAGATGACACACTAGCCAGCTTTCCATCACTGTGGCAAAACACTCGAGTTCATCAAAGGAGGGAAGATTTAGTTTTACTCAATTGCAGTTGATTTGGTCCAAGGCTGGCTAGCTCCATTTCTTTGGGCAATAGTGGCAGAAGTGTGGGACACAGCTCAGTTTGTGGCCATCAGGAAACAAGAGGCTGGGAGAAGAAGAGCATCCTTTACTGTGCTCTCAGTGATAATGGGCAAAGCAGCCCTCTTCACACCACCATCACTGTGTCCCCTTGTTCTCAAGATTTATGACAAACCAACCTACGGCAGCATTGTGTCTTTGCTAAAGAGCCAACTTTCCCAGCCAGTCTGTCCAGGTCCTAGAAAGCCAGACTCTCCTATGGAGAGTTTCAGTCATCTCAGCAGCAAACAGAGATGTTGATATTCTGAGCTGTATTTCCTTTCTAAGCCAGAAACACCTATTCATTCATATTCCAACTATTTTACTTTGTTAATACTTTTAACACTCAATTGTGCCCTGTTTTTATGAGACGCCCTAATCTTCAGCTCAGAAGGTCTAAAACTGTCATTGGATCTAAATTAATAGCAGTTTTATTGACTCAGTATATCTGACATCTGGATGGAAGTGCAAAGTAATAACTATTAGGTGATAATCACAGTCATCTCTGATTAGGAACTAATAACATTAGTAATAAACTCTCAACATGACTGCCATGAAGCTTGATCAAAAGCAAAGGATGCAGGGCTACTATGTGATGAATCCAGTTTCCTACAGCTGACTGAATGGGACCACTACCAAACTGTCATTTACAGCATCAAGGGAAAGTCTGGTTTTACAACAGGAAAAAAAAGTAATAACAACATGTAAAAGTGACGTTACTTGAATGGAAACACATCAAAAAGACTATGACCCCATATTTTCCATGCATTTCTCATATTGACAAACAGTTCTCCAAGATTCAATTTTCCTTTCAACATTAACCTTCCTGGAATGTCTGCTCAAATCCTGGGAAGTCATTGAGCCCTACAGTGGAACCTTCCATTGTGCCTTCTAAATATTTGTGTTTATGTTTATACCCATAGACCTAGACTGCTCTCAGCCTTGGCCAGAGAAACTTCTTTTTGCACTGAGGAGCTGTCGATGCAGAGACTCGGAAGTGGTCATAGTGCTGAGCATAAGTGACTGGGCCTGCTCAGCTCTCAATACACCATCTTTACCATGCACCTCTCCAAGGCTCATAGAACTCATGGAAGGGAGAAAGACTAAAAGCTGGAGGACTGGAAGGAGGCTTGTGAGGCATTGTCTTCTGGATATGACATGGCTGTTGCACTCATGAATTCTCTGCAGCTGAGGTACACCCACAAGCTTGAGCCAGACAAAATATCAGCACAGATGGGGGAGGAGCTCATGAGGCCCCACCCCCATCTGAGGAGCTATTAGCAGTTGATGGCTGCTGGGAGAGAGACAATCATTTTTCTTTGAGGATGTGGCTACTTGTAGGTTTCCCATTTTCCAATGGATGCCCCCACCCATGTACATATGAGCAACACTAATTAGATTTAATGAGTTGTTAAAAAGAAAAGGAGGAAGTGAGTAAAAGGGGGTGTCAAGAAGATGAGGAGGAGAACATTAAACTGGGAGAGAGTGTTTAGGGGGATCCAGAAGCATCAGAAAGAGAAAATGGAAGAATGGATATTATCATATTTCACTGTACACATGTGTAGAATTGTGGTGATGTACTATGTCCCCCAACATACTGTGTCGCCCAGTAAAATTTGCCTGAGGATCAGAGAAAAAAGCCAGCCACTATATTAACATAGCATTCATGCAATGCTGGCACACACCTTTAATCCTATCACTTGGGAGGCAGAGATCTATCTGGATGTCTATGAGTTCAAGACCACACTGGGGAACAGACTCAGGCATGGTGACACATGCCTTTAATCCCAGCACCAACCATAGAGATCTAGAAGTCTGTATAGACAGACAGGAAGTGACAGAGCTTGGCAGGAAGAGGAACTGATGTAGCTGGACTAAGAGAGCAAATGAGAGAACAGAACAGAAAGGCATATAGGTGTGGGTAGACAGGAAGTAGCTCTCTTGAGAAGCTGCCGAGTTTGTGAGGTGAGGTTAGCTGATGAATTTTCCTATTTCTCTGATTTCACAGGTTTTCACCCCTATATCTGGCTTCATGTTTTTTAATTAATAAAACCTTTTAGCAATTTGTCTATAAAGAATTCTCAATAAGTTGTTTAAATACAAAAAGTGTGCTCCTGTCTTGCTTTCAAAGTAGTAATTTCTGATGTTTACTCAGCATTTGCCATGGGTCAGTCTCTCCTCCAGTACCTTGCCTACATTGTGGTAAACTGTCTTCTCTGTGAGTACACTGGGCACCTTCATACATCATGGTACACACTGTCTTCTCTGCAAGTATGCCAAATTGCTTTTGTTTATAATCCCACTCACAAGCAGTGAACCTAGACAGACACACAGCTAGCTCAACAGTGAGTTGAGCCAAGATTTGAATCCCAAATTCCCACACTCTAGCCTCTATGCTGCGTGTGTGTGTGTGTGTGTGTGTGTGTGTGTGTGTGTGTGTGTGTGTGTGTTAATGCATGTGCACACATGTGTGAAGGCTAGAAGACAAACTTGGATGTTGTTCGTCATGAGCCATCCACCTTGTTTTTTGAGATAAGGGCTATTCCTGGCTTGGAACTCATCAGGTAGGCAGGCTGGCAAGCCAGAAGCCCCAGATATCTTCCTGTATTATTTTCCCAGCACTGGGACGACAGGCATGTACCACCACTTCCCTCTTTTTTTTTTTTTCTTTTTATCTGCTTCAAGGAACCAGACTCAGGTGTCCCTACTTTCATGACAAGCACTGCTACAGGTCACTCTATCTGGACACCCCTTAGAGGCAGGGGTGAGAAGGTACAGCATCAATGACACATATACTGGTAGTCAGAGGAGAAGCAAACAGTGGATTCGCTTATTGCAAATATGTGGAGAGCCTATGCACCCCCTCCTGATTTCCCACTGGCAGCTGGAGACTCTTTGCTGTATTGTCTCCTTCTCATTGACCCCCAGCACTCTGATGGTCATGTGGAACCAATCACCAGGTTCAGTAGCAGACTCCAAGTTGGTTCACTGGGAAGTAGCTAGCACACATGCCTATGTACACTACTGGGAACAGGGCAGCTGCAGTTCTATCAGGCTGGTTGGCTGAACTCCTCCTATAAAGCACTTTTGTGAGGGGCAAAAAAGTCTCCATGCACACAGATAAGCACTGGAGAAGCCAGAAAATTTAAACACAGAGGCATCCTTCAAAGGAAGGGAATGTTTAACCTGTTCCGCTGGGAATGGATATAGTTTACCACCTGGTGATCCTTTGCTGTCTGGTGAGCCAGGCTCAGCCTGTGTCTTCCAGAATGTATGTTTTACTTATTCCAGACCATTTCCTCGTAAATTATGAGCATTGCCATAAAACCTACTCTTATGACTAACACCGCTTGTGCTTTACAACAGCCTATGTGACTTCTATGTTACCTTAGGGCCAGGCCACTCCTGAAATCCACAGGTATTACATCTGTCAATCTTCCTAGACCCTAAATCTTGCTCACTATCTCTTGGACAACAATACCTGTCTTTTCAAAAAGCCAAATGTACTTTGTAAAATGTCTCAATGTAAACAGGTCTTAAAGTTGTTGTGAACTGGGGACTGAGTTAATTGTTTCCAGAAATGTTTTCCCCAAATTGTGCTGTACTTAAATATGGCTAACATAAATGATATGATATCATATTCTAGAAGTCCTGGCCTAGCACCTGTACCAAAATCAGGCTAAATCAATTTTCATTCTTGTCTTCTTGTAGATCATTTCCCTGCTTGCTGTAAAGCCTGCATGGATCCTATATTACAAAATGTGTTATCTCCCTCTCCTCTGACATTCTTGTGTCCATTTAGCAGCCAGTATTTTTATCAAACACCTATAATTTGCTAAGAACTTTCCCATAAGCTTCAGCGCCTGTGGAATGGAGTGCAGAGGAAGAGGAGCATTGAGACTAGGCAGTGCCAACTGATTTGCTCATATTATAATAGTCTCCTGAGTTCTGGCCCCCTTCCTCCAGAATAGCCCAAGGGACCTTGTCAGAGTGTGATTCTGGTCCTGCCACTCCTGAGCTCTTAACCACTAATCTACCTACCATTCACAATGCAGAACTAGTTCATCAGACTCAACTTAACCAGTGACATCTGCCCCATTCTCTCCCAGTTGATCTCACAGGCCTCCTCTCTACTCAGTAAACAGAACTGCAATTCATGCCTCAGGACCCTTGCACCTGCTGTTAGGTCATCTAGAATGTTCTTTCTTAATTGCCCCTCTGTTTCTTCTTCTCATTTAAATGCTTTGATTAATAAACGGCAAGTGGTGTATAATTATGATATGTAACATGGTGTTTTATGCACATATGCATGGTGTGATTAAACCATATCAATTAACCATCCCCCACACAATGACTGCTTTGTGTTGATAACATTTAAGAACTTATTCTTCTAGGACCATGAGAAAGGAATCCCCTGGTCACATCACTGAGAGTCCTTGGTCTCATGTCCTCATTTTCTGACTCAGTGGGTCAAGGGAGACAGGCACCTGTAGTGGATAGTTTGTCTTCTTGGCACAAAATGGCCTACTGGGAAAGAACTGCCCTTGCCTCAACTGCTGACAGTACAAATGCTGTCCTTTCTGGACAAGCGGGACACAATGAAAGCAACCACCATACTTTGCCAAGACAGGGTAAGATAGTCTTTCAGAATTCCTGCTTCTGAAATGGTCTGTCAGATACTCTAGGCCTGTAGCCAATTTGAATGCACCAACGATACTGAGAAACTTTAGGTGACTGTCCAGGCTGCTAGCTGTCTCTGTCTACTTTTGCAAGACTCCCGAAAGTTGCTTGCATCCTTCTCCCATTTCTCAGGTATTATTATATTCCTTCTCAGGTCTTTGATGAGGTTGGAGATTGGCAGTTATAGTTACAACTTAGTATATATACATATATAATATCTTAGATAGAATATATTATGTATTAGACTCAGGTTCTTTAGGATCGGATACCTTTTGGAATGATCGTTGTAACATGCCACCTACCCACGCTCTAGACTTCCCTGGATGTTACTATGTGTTTTTTGCTTGATATTTTTTGCACTTATTGTAATTCCAACTTATCTAAGTCATTATCCCTCATTACTCCTGGACAATATTTGATAACCATCTCTTTGTGTATAGTCTTGTATTAGGTTAGAACTTTCTTATTTAGACAAAAGGGGGGAGATGTAGTGGATAGCCATCCCAGCATTGGCCTGGAAGTTCCAACCTCTATTGAGGCTTCAGTAATGATCACGCCCACAAGGCGGGGCAGAGGAGGGAGCAGAAGACCGAGGAGCAGGAGGAGGTGGCTCTCTTGGTTCCGGGACACAGGACGCAGGAAGAGACCGAGCAGAGTTCTCCAGAGAACACCGCAGGACTGCCCTATACCTTTGCCAGACCCTGCAACCTACCCCTTCATTTGTAAGTTACCCCACAAAATAAACCTCCCTTTTAACTACGTGGAGTGGCCTTAATAATTTCACCAATAGGCACCAGTGGCTCTGGTGCAGGCTTTCTGCAAGCTGCTTTAGGAGTTTAGTTAACAGTCCTATGACTTCTTCAAACTGAAGGCAATTTGCTTTGGTTATTTTTCAGAGGTCTGCTCTGAGATGACGTGCTATGAAGATCAAGCTCATCTGATATTCCTCTGGGACTTATGGGAGTAATCACTTCTCCTCAGCTTCCTGGACACATTAGGGAAGCAGATGAGCTGAGTATTTAGAAGACAAGATGCATTTGCAATATTGGCAATGAGTTTGCTTGCTCCTGTCTCTGTGTGTATATGCAATCACACACACACATGCATGCACACACATGTTCTCACATACACTCACTTAACACATGCACAAGCACTTCTCTGTCACATGCCTCTGGGAAGTTCTATAATCACAAATGTCCACATGTTACTTATCCCATCATCTGTGGTAAGAATGACCCATTTCACAGTAAAACAAATTCTATACATCTAGTAAGGAGAGAGGAAGGCTATGGGAAAGGAAAAATAGCACCTCTTTATTACTATAGTCATCTGAAAACATAAGGACATCTGGGAAGCCCCCTTTCTGTGTGTGTGTCCAGATGTGTGTGTGTGTGTGTGTGTGTGTGTGTGTGTGTGTGTGTGTGTGTACAGCTGTGCATACATATGTCTGTGAATGTATTGAGGCCAGACAGCACCTCAGAAAATCTGTCCATGCACATTTTATATAGAGTCACTTGCTGTCATGCAGCTCACCCACTAGGCTAGGCTTGCTGGCCAGTGAGCCCTAGGAATTCTCCTGTCTCTACCCTTTCTTCAGCACTGAGATTATGGTCCTGTCCCACCAAGCCTGGCATTTTAATGTGGGTTCTCAGGATAAAATCCTCTCCTCCTTCCTGCAAGTAATCTCTACCAGACTTCTATATGCTTCTTAATTTAATTCTGTGGGTGATTCTCTGTTGGGCCCTGGCCCCTTGTTCTTGGTAGCTGTTGCCTTGCTTGCTGACCTTGATCAGGTGTCCTCAATATGCTGATTCCCTGCTGCTTTCCTTCCTCCTAAAACAGCTTGCTGGAGGTTCCTTGTTTGGGTATCCTCAATTTGGTGTAAACAGCTAGGATGCAAGTATGTAAAACATCTGTAGCAAACTTTTGCCCTCCAGGGTTCTCCCACTGTGCTGTCAGTCTGTATTTAAGGCCTCCTCCCTCCTTCAATAAATGGCATTCAGCATATTACTGAGACAAATGACCCACTGTCTTGTCTCTGTTTTTAATCCTCAGTCCCTCACTTGGACATAGTGAACAGGCGCTACAAGTGGAGGTTCCACCGAAATCTGAGAAAAAAAGGGATTGCTGAAGGACACCCGAAGTAAGGCTGACCAGCATTTTAAAAGAAGTTAAGGATGGGTGAATTGTTATGGGTGCAGCTAGTTCTCACTTGCTCCTGGAGGAACAGTTCATTGGACTGCTGAGGCAGCAGGGCACCACCATTAAGAGCAGGACAGCTAGAGATTTCGTTCAGATCCTCCAGAATGTCCTTGATTTAATATAGCAGATTAAAGGGAAAGAAATAAAATTTTAAAAAGAAGTTTTCCCAATAGAGAAGAGGGAAGGAAAGGAAATTTCCTGTTAGAAAAGGAAGAAAATTTTAATCAAGAAAAAAGGATTTTCCTAGTAAAAAGGGGAAAAATATTAAAACTAGGCCTAAGGATTATAAAAATTTTGTTGTCTGTTTGCTTAATTTTGGTTTAAATGTTTTCTATTTTTTCCCTCAGAGTGGGAATAATTCAATATTTAAGATCCCTTTGTGGAAAATGTTTTCTCTTTTTCCCTTATGGTGGGAATAACTCATTATTGGGAGTTCCTTCATGGGAAATAGAGGATGCTTAAACAAACCCAACTAAAGTTCCAGAATAATTAGCTAAAGCTATATTAATAACACTTTCATGCCACAGCCCAAAGCTATTGAAGGCCAGTTGAATACCCTGGATCCACTTGTTACTACCGATGTTCTCTTTGTCCTCATGACTTTCCCAATCTATAAATGTGCTCCAGAAGTAACCATCCTTACCCAACATCACAGTGAACAAGAAATAAAGACTTTCTTCTCTCAAAGTAAATGCTTTTATGGTTCATCATGTAAACTACATGTTTATTTACTTACTTATCTGTCTTACTTACAGTCTGTCTGTCTGTCTGTGGGCTTGGTGGGCTTGGTGGGCTTGGAGAGATATAAAACAACTTGTACCTGGCAGTTGTCTCCTCCTACCATTTACGTCTAGGGGACTAAACTCATCAGACTTGGCTACAAGTGCCTTTACCAACTGAGGCACTTCACTGGTCTCACATACTACTTGTATCATGACTGGAGTCTCAGGTTCATCCAAGCACTTTGCTAAATGACCAGGAGACAGAGTTGACAAACTGAAATTAGTTTATTTACACTTGGGCCAGAACTGGGAAGAGAAAGAAATCTTAATTTCTCTCTGCATTGTCTTTGGCACTGTTACAATTTATAAGAAAGATAAAAGCTGAGAAATATGCATATGGAGACTCTGCTGTCAGATACGGAGCTGTCCTTGCTGAAATGATAAATCTTTTCCTGGGGAACAGCCCTTCCTCTGACTCCACAGGTTCAGCCTGTTCTCTCCTTCAGCATGGGGTTTCCAGGGAAGAAAAACTAAGTCCCCTGTAACAATTACATGGTGGCAGCTACTGTAGGGTATGGATGAAACCAAACTGCTTTATCCACTGAAGAAAGAGGGTCACCAAAATGCTGCTGGTCTCCTTTCCCAGATAAAGTCTCCAACACGAGAAGCTCGGGAAAGTGAAAGAGAGGACATGCCTAGCCGCTAAAGAGAAGCCCTGTCTACAAGAAGCCTGTCATTCACTCCTTCAGGAATTTGCACTCCCCACAAAACATAGTGCAGAAAACTTGCAGATTCAAATGTTGGTTTGGGGCTAGCAGATGGGGAAGACTCCTGAGACCCAGATAACAAAAGACAGGAATGTGGGAGTCAGGTATGGCAATTAGAACTGCCAGTGCTTGGATTCTTTGAATAGAATCAGGAAAGTGAGACCTGTGTGAAATATCCCAGTTTATAAACTTCAAAACTTTTGTCTTAAGGCACACTGTGTGGACCAAAAGAAACCCATTTTCTAGTCAGATATGTAGTAGGATTTCAGGTACATATCTACCAAACCAAAACACCTGACCAGCAGGTGGCTTGATGACCATGGAATAGGTTAGAATGAGGTATGTGATGCTTAGGTGCTTCTTTGTATGTGTGTGGGGGTTGGGGGAGGGGGCTGCACAAATGCTTGTGTGCTTGTTGAAACAGAGACCAACCTTGGCTGTCCTTCATTAGATACTGTCCACTCTAAGTTTTTTAATTAATTTATTTACTTTTATGTGCATGGGTATTTTGCCTGCATGTATGTCTGTGCACCGTGTGTGTGTGTGTGTGTGTGTGTGTGTGTGTGTGTGTTGACATTTTATTTGTATTGAAATGTGATTTTATTTGTATGTTAATAAAGTTGCCTTGGGGTCAGAGCCAGCCAGAGCACAGGCTGGGCGGTGGTGGCGCTGGCTTTTCATCCCAGGGAGTGACGGCATTTTACTGACCGAGCAGTTTCACCAGCTGGGAACTTAGATTTATGGGGTAGTTTTGTTTTGTTTTGACTTTTTTTGTCTGAATATATCTTAATCTGTACAACAAAGCAATAAACACTATTTTCTCTCATTATTTTGCAGTTGGTTATTCTTCAATAACTGAGCCTTGTAGAACATAGCAACCAATTTCCTCCCAGTCCTCAGACAAGAATATTCTTTCCTGGGAACAAATACGGATTCACAACACACCCCCACAGTTGGGCATGGTTGCACATGCCTGGCAGACTTAGTCACTTCTGCCTAGCCATTTCTGGGACAAATAAAATGCTTGTCTCAAAGTGCAAAGACCTGAGTTCAAACCCCAGAACCTATGTTTAAAAAAAGCTGGGCATGGTAGAATGTACTTGTAACTCCATAACTGTAGAGGCAGAGAGAGGGATCACTGGGTTTACTGACACCAAGCCTAGCCTCCTACAGGATGAGCTCCAGGCCAATAAGAGATGCTATCTCAAAGAAATGATGGACTGAACCTAAGGAAGAACACTCCCACATACATATGAACAAATTCTCGTATGCATCTACACACACTCACACACACACACACACACACACACACACACACACTCACACACACAAGCACATGCACATTCTTCATACCTTGGTTCCCACACCCATTCAAAAACTTTGTGACCTTGAGGCATGCCCCCTTACACTTTTAGACTACAAAGGTGCACCTGCCACGTCACACCCACTGCTCAAGACTTCACCTTTCTGAGAGTCCCTGACAACGATGATGTCCTGTGCTCTACTGATAATTTGATCCCCCTGTAATTATCATGATAGCTTTCTGAACACAGTCAGCTTAGAACTGAGATTCCATGAAAGGAGCCATTAGTGGTTTAACCACATTAAAAAAGAAAGCATAAAAAAAGCTCCAGATCTCTCACGATGCTATCTAAAGGACAAACGGTTGTCATTTAAGTTTTGACATAATTATAACACTTAACGTTAAAATGTGCAGCACTCAATAATCCCTCCTGAATAATTGTGGTGTTACCAGCCCATCCAGAGGCCCATAACTGACTTGCCTGGAGGTTGCTAGGGAGACACTTACAGAGTGGAATGAGTAAGGGAATTACACAATGGGCCTTGGAAGAGATGGGCTTGTCTCACTGAGTTAACTACAGCAGGGAGAGGCACAGCAGGAAGGCCTGGAGCAGAATCCTGCTCCTCACCCAGGAGAGTCTTGCTCCACAGGGACCAACACAGCCTCAGCTGTGCTGGAGGCAGACATCATGCATCACAGCCTCCTCCTCCTCTCATACATTAAGCCATGGTTATACTCCATCACCATCCTGTCTCTCTAGGTACCCGTGTGCTTTTGCTGCAGAACAACACAAAAATCCCAGCTGTACCGCAGTAAGTGTTATTTTTCAAGCACGTGTCTCGGGGAACGTTGGTAAGGCCCATCCCAGGTGGCTCCATGTGTGTCTCATCCCCCAGGGACACCTGAAAACAAGCAGAAACACTCAGGGCCTTTTAGAGTCTCAGCTCACAACAGGAACAGGAAGACTTCCAGCCTATTCTACTGCCCAAAGCAAGTCACATTGTAACCATCCTGATGGGAAGAAAGATGGTCTCAGCACACACAAGCCCCTCTGCTTGACTATCAGACCACTGAAGCAATGGAGCTGAAGGAATTGGAATTTCCCTCAGGAATCTTATGCTGGGAGAAGGGAGGGCTGAAGCCTGTTGCCAGTTGGTCGTGAATGAGGGGGGCTTCTCATTTATTTAACAGGGTTCTGACAGGCTGTCAGATCACCTTGTAGGACAGATTGTAGCTCTTCATGTGGCTCAATGGAAGGGACCCCATCTTGACCAGGACTTATTAGCTGTGCATACCTCCTGCCCTCTATTTAAACTTAAACTTCATGTCAAGATCCAAAAGATGGACTTGGGGCGGGGGCGGTCACTGGACCTCCGGTCTTTTGTTCCTCTTCCTGGTGTGGCCACAGTGAATACACCTCCTGTCTGTGTGTCACCATTATTTGTCTGTTAAATTGTCCTATTGAGGACACTTGACTGAATGAACCCATCTTATAAGAGATGCCAGAGCCCAGGCTATGACCCTAACAACTCCATGGGCAACATGGCTCATCCAAAAATGTGGGGTGGAAATAAGCTCTTCTTGAGGTGGGTGTGGAAGAGTAGTACTTTCTGAAGAAACATCAAGCTCTGCCCCTCTGGAAAAAAAACAAGGAAAGATGTTTTTCCCTGCCCCAACATGCTTTCCATCACCAATCTAAGAAAGTCTGCTCTGGCTCAGTCACTGAGATTCAATCCAACAATACCCAGTGGTTGGCACTCAGGACAAAGACAGAAATAAAACAGAATTCCTGGCATGCTGGCACGGCATTAGAGAAGTGGCTGAAATGAATGGAGATGTAACATCCTGAGGATAGCGGTGTAAGTAGGGCTTTGCCATGTCTACAGGCTCTGAAGCAACATTCCAGCAATGAATGTTACATGCATGTGTGTATGCTCAAAGGTGTATATGTGTGTGCGTGTGTGTATGTGTATATCCATGTGTGTGAGTGTACATGTGTGTACATGCTCATGTGTCTGCGTGTGAGTGTAAGCAAATGTGTGCCACAGCACATGTGTGGAAGCCAGAGGACAACCTTGGTGTTAGTCTTTACCTCCTACCTTGTTTGAGGCAGGCTCTCTTGTTGCTCACTGCCGCATGTGCTCGGGTAATTGGCCTGTGGGAGTTCAGAGAATCTCCTACCACCATCTCCTATCTCCAAAGCATTCTGGAATTACAGACACACTGTGTCACTGATTTTAACATGTGTTTGGGATTCACACTAAGGTTGTCAAGCTTCTATGAAAGCTTTATGCTGAACTACTTCCTGGCTTCACATGTCTGTGTTGACTGGATGGTGCTCACCCAGTGAGCCCAAGGCACTCTAAAGCACCAGATTTTCTGAAGCATCTGGGAAATATAAGCTGTTTGGGGACAGAAGCAGGAGAGGAAGTAAAAGAGGCATGATTCAAAGGCCTGCAAGCACAGACACTGAGACAGGGCATTCAAAACATATGGCTTATAAAAACCCCAATCATGGGGACTTTGTAGCCCTGAAGTCACACACTGAGGATAAGCACCGGTTTGATCAAAGTGTCATTTCTATATAAAGGGAAAAAGTTTCTCCATGACCTAAAATGAGGTCTTTATCACAGCATTAACTTGCAACTTGAATAGAATTATAAAGCATTTGGTCAAATTGAAAAGCCACTGCCATATTGGTAACGCCGGTGCTACCACCACCTGTTCACCATGTCCAAGAGAGGGGCTGTGGATCAAAAAACAGAGACAAGACAGTGGGTCATTCTTCTCAGCAGAATGCTGAATGCTGTTTATTGAAGGAGGGGGGAAACCTTAAATACAGGCTTACAGCACAATGGAAGAACCCCAGAGGGCAGAAGTTTGCTACTGATGTTCTACATTCTTGCATCTAAGCTGTTTACACCAAATGCAGGATACACAAACAAAGAATCTCCAGTGAGCATTCAGGAGGAAGGAAACTATCAGGGAATCAGCATAGGGAAGATATCTGGCCAAGGTCAGCAAGCAAGGTAACAGCTATCCCCCCCCCCAAAAAAAAGGGTGATGGGGTTTGGGAGAGTGGGGGATGGGGGATGTGGATGTATTACATGTGGCTTTCCACAGAAGTAGCAGTTCCCTCCCTCCCTCCCTCCCTCCCTCCCTCTCTCTCTCTCTCTCTCTCTCTCTCCCTGCCCCCCCCCTCTCTCTCTCTGTGTGTGTGTGTGTGTGTGTGTGTGTGTGTGTGTGTGTGTGTGTGTAGGAGTGCTTGCACACATGCACACTTCTCATCTGGGCATGTAAAGTGCTGGGATTACAGATGCACACACTGCTGCATCCAGCTTTTGATGTGAGTTCTGGGGAACTGAACTCAGGTCAAGAGGTCTGTGTGACAAGTGCTTCACCACGAAGTCACCTCCTAGTCCCTGGCGTGTGTTTCTGCTAAGATACATGATCATATTGTCAGCTTGGAGTGACTACAGAAGAGTGACCACCCTCCTTTTGAAGGGTGTGGTAATTTGAGACATTGGTCCTCACCACACGCTCAGCACTAGGATGGGTTACAGGGTACACAGTCGATCTACTTCTAGGAATGCTCTGGAAAAAAGGATGTCACCAATTGGTCTGAGATTTTTTTTTCTTTCTTTCTTTTTTTTAACTTTCTTTTCTTTTTTCTATGCAACATATCTGGTGATGGGCTAGAGGATGGATGACCTAACCATTGAACGTCCCCACTGTCAGACATCACTGACTAAAGGAACAGAGGTGACACAGGAAAGCGACCATTGAAAAGCTTTATTTGAAACGCTTCCACTCATGAGGCAGGGAGCTGTTCCCTAACTGCAGGTTGCTGGAACATTTTAAGTATTTTCTTATATGTGGGTTTTATTTACACATAAATAGACACATAGACAAGGTCAAGGAACTTCCTCAGATGTCCTTCTGCAAGCCTGTAGTACACTCCAGTCCGTCACAGTTATCTTTTCAAGGCAGCAATCAAACTAGATAACTGAGCATTTGTGGGCCCTGTCTGTAGCTTGCACCACTTACAACTGTCCAGGGGCCTCCTCATAGCAGCTTCATACAAAAGACCCTCCTTTTGAAGATGGAGATGCTGACATCTCCACTGGACCTAACTGGTCCTTTTTCTCTTGTGTTTACCTTGTTTGAAAGACTTTCTGCTTCACTGGAACCAAGCAGAGCATCACGCAATTCATCACATTGAAGAGACAGATCAATGCAGGTCTGCACTCAGGTTGAAAATCTCAGGCAACTTCTCCATAACTTAGACCACAGGATCTTGGCTGAAAAGCTTATGATCCAGACTATTCAGAGGAAATAAAAGAATCTAGAATTTATTACATACCTGTGTTAAACCAGGCACATTCCACAGATTTTTAAATGTGTGTTTGTGTGTGTGTGTGTGTGTGTGTGTGTATGATGCCTCTATGTGCATGTTCATGTGCATGAGCAGGCATGTGCATGCCACAGAACATGTGTGGACATCAGGGGACACCCTCACATGTCTGTTTTTGCCTTCTACCATGTTCGAGACAGGGGCTTGTATTGTCCACCACTGCATATACCAGGCTGCCTGGCCCATGAGTATTGGTGAAATTATTTAGGTCACTCAACGTAGTTAAAAGGGAGTTTTATTTTGTGGGGTAACTTACAATGAAGGGGTAGGTTGCAGGGTCTGGCAAAGGTATAGTGCAGTCTGGTGGTGTTCTCTGGAGAACTCTGCTCGGTCTCCCTCCAGTGTCCAGGGTCCCAGAACCAAGAGAGCGACCTCCTCTTGATCCTCCCTCTTCGTTTCCTTCCCCGCCCTGCCTTGTGAGCGTGACCATTACAGAAGCCTCAATGGGGGTTGGAACTTTCCGGCCAATGCTGGGATGGCTATCCACTACACATGAGATTCAAGAAGTTCTCTTCTCCTTGTCTCTTAATTTACCATGGATGCACTATAATTATTGACATGTGCTACCACGTTCAGAATTGCTTGACTTCTGAGAATCCAAATTCAAGCCTTCACCATTGACAGCAAATGCTTTACCCGCCAAGCCATCTCCCCACTTATTGAAGATATTTTTGTAGGCAATTTTGAGTTTACATCCAAGAGCAGATAAATAGCACTCTGAGTAATAAAAAGCACATAGAACTCTAGAACAAGCTATTGGACACTTTCCTTTGGTTAGCTCTCCAACTCTATATAAACCCACACACTAACTACTAGTTTCCACTCCCTTCTCACAAAGAGGACTTTGAGGCCTAGAGACTTGCCCACATCAGTGGAAAGAGCTGGATGCCACCACAGATGTCTGGTGTCAAGACTACAGGTTCCCTTTTGGTCCCTATATATGTATCTAAGGGAAAGAGTCCTATACTCAAGCGAGCATGTCTGATACATGCAGATACATATACCCCATCATGTCAGGGTGTATCTTACAAAACAAACAAAACAACTATAGGAGACAGAGGACTACTGTGAGAAACAGTGTCTCCTGAATATGGTATGACTGTTGACCTCATGAACTCACAGGAGATGTGCTTGCCTATTCAAGTCTTGCACAAGTCAGTCAGCATTCCAGTATGGATTGGGGAGGGGCTCACTGGGCCCACCCCTCCATGAGGAGCTATCTGTTTTCAATGGATGCTGGGAGAGGGAAAGTCAGTTTTCACTAGGGGTGTGGCCTCTTGTAAGTTGCACATGTTCTAATCAATAGCTCTGCACCCATGTGCACATGGGCAGCACTAATTAGACTCATTTACATCAAAAATAAAAAGAGGATATGAAGTTGGCATGGTAACTGGGAAGTAAGGAAAAAGATAGGTAGTATAAGCAGAGAGAATGGATATAATCAAAATACATTGTATACATGCATGAAATTCTCAAAGAATTAAAAGATAAAATACAATTGTCTGGGAAATTGGGATATACTGAATATTTGCCATGCAAATATTTATAAGTAAGGTAAAGCTCTTGGATACTTACACATACTCATGTCCCATTCCAGTGCTTCTGGAACACATCATTGACAGCCTTGTTTCCCAGCCAGAAAAAGATTTAGAAGGTATCGAGAAAGAGAAAGACTCATCTGCATACATGTTTCAAGCAATAGACAAATACCTGCTTTTGCCTTCACTTTGATCCAGAGAAGTAATTTGCTGACTAGTTTTGTACCAACTTGACACAGCAACAGGAATTGGAGACTGAGAAAAGGCCTCCATAAGATCAGACTGCAGGCAAGCCCCAGGGGCGTTTTCTTAGTTATTGATGTGGGAGGACCCAGCCCATGGTGAATGGCACCATCCCTGGGCTGGTGGTCCTGGGTTTTATAAGAAAGCAGGGTGAGGAAGTCATGGGTAGCTGTATTCCTCCACAGCCTCTGCATCAGCTCCTACCTCCCTCACTGCCTTTGATGATGAATTGTGATATGGATGTTGCAAGCAAAATAAAACCTTCCTTCCCACATTGATTTGTTCATGGTGTTTCATCATGCAATGGAAGCCTTAACTAAGAAAGCCATGTTTCTGAGATGGTCTAAATCATCAACATTGCTTATATAACACATAGAACCACACTCAAGCTTCATGCAGAACCTCTAATCAAAACCTCCAAGGTGAGCCATGGGCACCTGTAATTTTTCTTAATCTACACAAGGCTTTGGGTGATAGTTTTCCATATAGCTTTGCAATATTTGAACCTTTTACAATGAAAATAAAATTAGACATCCATTTCTACAGTAAAGTTAAGGAATAACAATGTGGTGTGTGTGAGAACCTGCTCTCCACACTTTCTGAGTTCTTCTGTTGTGTGAGCATCTACCCTAGGATGAAACTGCCCACAAATCTAATTTAGTCCTTATTAAGGCATTTAGTGGACACCAAAGAAGTAGTATCAGCATTGACAGAGGATGGGCAAAAAGAACCTGTATAAGAAAACTGAATTAAGGTGTTGGAAGGGCTGAGCTAGTAAAATGCTTATCTTACATGCATAAGAACCTAAGTTTAATCCCAGAACTGCTTTTTAAGGAAATGATTGTGGTGTGTATTTGATTTGTTGGTTTTTTTTTATTGAAAATAATTGGTTTCATACAGTATATTCTGATTATGGTTTCTCCTCTCCACCATCCATCCCATCTGGACACAGACCTTTCTGTCTCTCTTTAGAAAACAAACAGGCATCTAAGGAATAACAATAAAATGAAATAAAAACAAACATATCAGAATAAGATAAAATAACTGGACAAGAAAAAGAGCCAAAGAAAAAGCACAAGACACATATATAGGTGTAGAAACACACAGAAATCCCATCAAAACACAAAACCAGAAGCCATAATATACATGAAAAGGTTCTGTAAGGCAGGAAAAAATGTTCTGACTTAACATTAAGAGACAAAGAACCTCCAAAGATGCTGTTTAGTTCATTGTGTGTTGGCCATCTACTGCTGAGCATTGGAGCCTACCCTTAAGAGAGGTTTGTTTCCCCAGTGAGACTCCCTTGGAGAACACTAATTTCTCATTTGCAAATGGCTATCAATTGGAGATGCCTTCTGTTTAGAAATGGGGGCATGTGTCCACTTATCCTTTCAGTTCTAGGACCCCACCCGGTACAGAGCCCTGCAGGCCCTGTGCATGATGCCAGAGTATCTGTGAATTTATATGTATACCAGCCCCATTGTGTCTAGAAGGCCTTGACTCCTTGGTGTCCTCCCTCCCCTCTGGCTCTTACACTCCATCCACCTCTTCTGCAGGGTTCTGTGAGCTCTGAGGGAAGAGATTTGATGGAGAGATCCCTTTCAGGACTAAGTGTTCCAAGATCTCTCACTGTCTACATATCATCTTGTTATAGGTCTCTGTATTTGCTTCAAAAGGGAGCTTCTCTGAAGATGGCTGAGCAAGACATTAATCTATGGGTATAGCAGAATATCATTGGGAGTCATTTCTTGGCTATATGGTCCTTCAGCAGAACAATAGTATTTGGTTTTCCCCTAGGGTCCTGATATATCTAGTCTCAGGTTCTTGGCCACCCAAGTAGTGCTAGGGATGAGTTCTATTCATGGAGTAGGCCTTGAGTCAGATCAGTTATTTGGTTGGTTACTCCACAAGTTTTGTAACACCATTGCACCAGCTTGACTTGCAAACAGGTCAAAGGGTATGCAGCCGTGTTGATATTCACCTTTCTCCTTTGATATCATGCAAAGTACCAGGACCATGAATACTAATCCATAGGAGAGAGGGCTGTAGGTAGGTACCAGCTTAACTTCTCCTTGTTCAATGAGTTGAGTAGGTGTTGTCTTCAGCAATAGGGGCCTTTCCATCAGTTTGTGTGGAGCCACCAACAGCCTTGGCCGTTGCCTGAGCTGTTTCGGGGTTCTCATGGGACCCCTTTGGCCAACAATTTGGTTAGATGGAACACATTCCCAGTACTGAAAGCTTCATTTGGTGATGATCAATGTCCATCTGGGGCTCTGTCACCCCCTTTGTTTAGCAATTTCCTTTAGATCATGGTGGGCGTTTATAATCCCAGCACTGGGAAGGTAGAAAGGGGCAGATCCCTGAGGCTGGCCACCAGCCTGGCCTGCTTTGTGAGTTTCCGGCCGAATGATACTTTGCTTCAGGGAAAAAGTGGGTGATGCCTGATGAGTGACATTAGAGGTTGTCTCACATACACACACACACACACACACACACACACACACACACACGTACATAAACACATACACACATAAACACACACACATGCACACGCACATATATAAACACACACGTACCCAAAAATACATAAACACACTCACATATATATACACACACATACACACACATACATGTAGTTCAGGAAAAGGCACAGGTTTTAAGTCAATAAGATCTGAGGGACTGGAGAGATGGTTCAGCAAGCAGTTAAGATCACTGGTTGTTCTTCCAGAAGACCTGTGTTTGACACACGGCACATGGTGACTCACAACTGTCTATAACTTGAGCCTGGGGTATCCAACACCCTCTTCTGGCCTCTGAGGGCACTGCACACATATGTACACATACATAAGCAGCTATATACATGAAATAAATAATAATAATTTTTCAGAGCTCTGAGTCTGGATTCTATTTTTGCAAGTTAGTATTCTTGGACAAGTAACTATGTTGCTGAAACTTTTGTTTTCCCTGTATGTACCCTGGAGATAATAACTTATATCCTGTAACTATTAAGCATAACTACACATGCAGATGTCTAAAAAATCATTGGGGCCAACAGTCATAGTTATTATTATCATCAATTTTATTAGTATTGATGACCATTTACTTCCAAGGAATAAATGGGAAAGAAAAAGAGACATTTCAGAATCCTTCCAATGCTTAGAAAGAGACAACTTACAAAGTATTGAAGGAATGAAGTACCATAGCTGCTGTAGAACCTTCTCCAAGGTTCTCATGAGCTATTGGGTTTTCTTTTATATTGTGAGTCCCCAGGACAATGTTCCCTATGACTTCCCTAGCTGCTATAAGGCCAGCTATGGTGTCCAGTAGCATAAAGCAGCACCAGAATTACATGGTGAGCAGAGTAAAGTGCATGAGGACTTGCCTGAGTTTGAGCTCCAAATCTCAGGGAAAAAAAATAGGTTAGGGGGAGTGATGCAAAGATGGGATCACTACTCACCAAGTTTAGTGGGCACCAAGAGAGAGACTACTTCAAAAATAAGATAGAAAGGGACTTCAAAAGACACCTGAGCTTGACCCTTGGCCTCCATATATGTGTGCACACATGGACACATGTACCCACACATACATTTACTCCCATACACATGAACATATACACACCAACATGTTTGGAGGTGCTCAATTGACTTTCAAACATGTACTGCAATCTCCCCATGGGAGAGGAAAGAGGATCCGTCAGAAGGTCCCACATCTTCCACACGGATTAACAGTGGGAACATGGCTTCTAAAGTCATCTTGTCAACATATGACAAAAGGAGAACATCCAGGGAGCTCTGCTAAAGACAAAATCAGAGGCAATCATTCTGACGGATGGCTGCACCTGTGGAAAATCAGCATGAAATGGCAGGTGGAGGGGATAATAAGGAAAGATCCACAAGACAAAGTGCCAGAAGAAAACCATCCTTTAAGAAGAGAGAGAGCCTTTGTCAAAAAAAAAAAAAAAAGTAGCATCAAGTAAAAGGTTATGAAACAAGAAACCACAGTTGATTCAGTTTGCCAGGGAGCAGATGTCAAAGAGATCCCCCTGCCCTTTGCCTTGCCTGCAGCCACACATCAAAGCAGAATGTGTGGTAGCACACTGCTACATGCCAGCTTTGTCTGGAAGGCACAGAGACCCAGCAAAGCCCTTGCTCAATGTCCCCTAAAATGGACATTTATCCCAGCTCTCTCTGTCTTTTCTATCTGTACAAACCAGCTCACGCTCCAGAAAAGTTTTCTTTGAACACAGTAATATACAATGTTCAGAGCAGATCATGAGAGACAGGAGGCCTTTGTGTATAAGGGTCTGAGAAAAGAATGTTTGGCAGATGATAGCTAACAGCCCTGTGGGAAAATCCCCAATGTCAGGTTTGAGATCAGAGCAAGGTGAGCTGATCCAGTCACAGGAAGGGAACTGGGGCTGTTAAGCAGGAAATTAGCTCCAGGAAAGCCAAACTGATGGGCTCTCTAAAACAGGACACAAAGTGCCGTGGGTGGTACTGCTCAGATCTGTGAGACAGGCTTTCAAGAGAATGCCGGGAGTCAAATGGTGGTCAGGGCGTAGGGTAATCACAGCCGCAGAACGAGATGGGCCAGCTCAGGCCCCTGCTTAGGATGTAAAACACATTAGGTGTTGAGAGTGACTGGCTTGGTCACATGAAAGCAAAGTCTTGACTCCCTCCCCAGGGTAGAATGCTACTACTATCTGTCTTCCTATGGAGTTTTTCAACTTTAACAGTACCTAAACCCCTGTACATAACCCTACACCATATGCATCCACTTAAAATGCACTGAATTCCGGGTAAATTGAGCTTCAGAGGAGGTCACCCTCCTTTTCTGGAAATGTCCACCCTGGCAGAAGCACAAAGGAGGAGGTAAAACAGAGAAGAGATATACAACTCATACCTACCAGGGTCAAGATCCCAGCTGCTCATCGTGGCTGGCTCCTTTTTTTTTTTTTTAATAAAACATGTTCTCTTGCTTCTTTATTTCATCTAATTAAGCTCCCCTGCCCTCTCCTCACCTCTCCTCTCTCTCTGCTTTTTCTCCATCTGCAATCTCATCTCTCCTGTTTTCTTTTGATCAACTTAATAAGCCAAATCTATAGCAGAATCATAGTGAATGTATCTTTGGAGAATTCCAGAAAAACTGAGCTTCCTCACAGGCAAGAGGAGAGCTTCCAGGAGCCCTGGGGAAAAAAATCACACCAGCATGGCACATCTCCTGCCATCAGACAGGGCGGGCCAGATATCACAGTGACTTTCCCCATAATAGTTGGTGTAGCAGCTATTTCCCCAAGGCCCTGTGAGCTAAAGATGGTCACCAAGGCAGATAGGACACAAGCAGACTGGGCAGGGTAGTTCTGGAGGAAGCCCAGTGAGACACATGCCCCAACTCAGAAACTGTGGACTGCAGAGCCCAAGGGTGAAATGATGAAGCAGATTCCCTGACTCAGAGATGCTGCAAAGTGGTGAGCAGCACCATACCTGGTGACTTTGATCATGCCTTCTTGACAAAATCAGGATCCAGAGTCCACCAGGCCAAGAGGGAGGACACTTTTGTGTGAATTTTTCTGGCAAGACATTAACAAACGTATATTTACTCAAATAGTACACCGACAGCAAATCAAAGTCCAATTTAGCAAACTAACTATGTTATTGGGATTACTTACAAAGCATGGGTAAGTTATTTATAGGAGTATGGATGACTCAAAGGTACTGTATCATCAGAAAGCCCACCCCCAAATGGGTGTCACAAAAGCTGTATCCTTGAACTACTTGATCTATTTATAGGCAACTTGGCTGGTAGGATAGTCTCCTTCTCCCCATCAATTGTTACTGCTCACAAAATGTTGAAGAGGACTACAGAATCTTGTAAATTTCAGGACTTGTGAGTTATTTACTTCCTCGGTCTTTAAGTATCATTTACTTCCTGAATCTTAATGAGCCTCACTAAAGGATGGAATATTTCAGTTCAGAGGGAATTGCTACAGGACAGATAGCAATTGTAATAGCACAGAAACTGACAAGATCTACAGCCATGGATCTCAAAAATATGGTCCCCTAAACAAGCCCTGCACAATGACAATGCCAGGTGACATAACAGAATAGATGGAGGAAATCTCACAAGGCCCTACCCCTAATGGCTGCTGAAAGAGGAAGAATCAGGCTTCTCCAAGGAAAAGCCTCCTGATAGGTTATCCAATCCCAAGAGGTTCACCATAAACAAACAAGCAATGCTAAATGGACTCAGCATCATGTGCGTTTGTGTATGTGTGTGTGTGTGTGTGTGTGTGTGTGTGTGTGTGTGTATGTGTGTGTGTGTGTGTGTGTGTGTGTGACACAATAATCAAAGAAGTCATGAAATTGAGAGGGAGAGAGAGTAAGAAGACACAGAAGGAGATGAAGTGGGAAATGAAAGGGATAGAAATGATTTAAATATAGGACTCATGTATTAAAGCTTTAAAACAATTCTTAAAAATTAAAATTTAAAAATCTAGCTATGCCCACCCTCAAATAGACACAGCCATTCTAACCCCAGCCAGAAAAATCACCTAGACTCCCAATGTTGGAATAAATAAGCCACACTTTATAACATGCCCAAAATGATACTAACTCAAGAGATGCAGCAGGTGGAGTTCTGTATAGCTCAGGGGCAGTTTACTAGCAAGCATTCACAAGACTTTAGGCTGAATATTTTAAAGCCACAAATAAATTGTAGGTGAGATTTACGTAACTTGGTCCTAAGTGTTTAAAAAAATGAGCTTTGTCTCAAGGAGAGAGCAGTGTGACACTTGTTGGAGGGGCTTTTCCCCCTCCTCCAATTTGCATGATAGATTTATTAAGTGTCAGTGTGTCCAGGAGCAATGGATCCCACAACCACATTCCATCTCTATCCATCCTCATGTTCATTCTGTCCTCCAAATTCCCTGAAAAGACTCAATGGGAGAGAAAAAAGGGGGGAAAGAGTAAGTTGGAATATGAAAAGTCTTTCTGCTTCTGCCTCACCAAATCCTGAGACAAGCTTTTGTTGTTCACAGAAGCAAGAACAGGTCATCCATACAGCCATCTGTGCAACATGGCAGGCTCTCTGCACAGCATCTGTGGACCCACTCATCTGTCATTCCCAGGGCTGTGAACCCTGATGAAGAAAAACTTTCAGAACTCTTGGAAGAGGGTTTTCCTGGTTTTTTTGTTGTTGTTGTTTTCATTTTTCTCCCACAGAATACATCCTGACTGAAATTTATCCTCCCTCCACTCCCCCCAGTTCCTCCACCACCTCCCACTCCCCAAGATCCACCCACTCCCCCTCCATTTCCCTTAAGAAAAAGAGCAGGCCTCCCAGGGATATCAAGCAAACATGGCATAACAAGACATAATAAGACTAGGCACAAACCCTCACATCAAGGCTGGATGAGGCAACCCAGCAGGAGAAAAGGGTCCCAATATCAGGCATAAGAGTCAGAGGCACCCCCATTCCCACTGTTAGGAGTCGCACAAAAACACCATGCTACATGGCAATAACATATATATGCAGAGTGCCTATCTCAGACCCATAAAGTTTCCCAGATTGCCGCTTCAGTTTCTGTGAGCTCATATGAGCCCTGCTTGGTTGATTCTGTGGGTCCTGTTCTCAGCATGTCCTCAACCTCTCCAGCTCCTACAATCCTTCCTCCCTTGGAAGAGGGTGTTCTAAGCTACCTCATTCTTTTCCTGTGTCTAACTAGAACAGTTTCATCTGTAAAGAAAAATGTCATAATTTTCTCACAGCCACTTGAAAATATCTTTATCAACAACTTCTCAAGAAAGTTAAAATAAAAAAAAAATGTGTCTGAACAAATTATTACATTAAATGCTATGTATATTAGAAGATTGTGGAAAATGAACTCAGTTGTCACTTCCAAAGCCTTTCTTTCTGAATGAGAGAAGTACCTGTGTGGTGCTCAGCCAAGGGATGGGAAAGCAGTGGCTCAGGAATTTCCTGTTTCATTGAGGTATAGTGTAGATGTGTAGATGTGTTCTGTGCAGCATCCAAGGATGGCAGTTAGGGTTTGTGTGGAGTCCGAAGATATCTGCCTCAAGATCTCTGTAAATGCAATAGATGGTTCTGCAAACATAGACAGTTCTTTTTTAAAATCTTTAAAGACATGTCAACAGCATTTGAACAGAGACTTTAGGAAAATAGTCTACTATATTTGCTTCCCACCAGTAGGTTCCCTCTGAATTCCTCTAGTCAGAGTCCTTTTGCTCTCAGCTCAGAGCCTCAGAGAATTGTGAGATTATATAAAAGCAACCTACTCTGGGGCTAGGGTGATAGTCCAGTCTATAAAGTGCTTCCCACACAAGCAGGAAGATGACAGTTTAGATTCCCAGCACCTATGTAAAAAAGAAATCTGGGTCCAGCAGCATGTGCCTGTAACTCCACCACTGGGGATACAGAACGCTGCACCTGGACATCTGGGATTTACTGCTCCAAATGAATCAATAATCTCTGGATTCAGTGAAAGACTATCTCCAGAAACTGAGAAAGAGGTAGAAAAGCAATTGAGAATGTGTCAGATTACCTAACACTTACCTCTGACTTCTACATTCTCCCTCTCTCTCTCTCTCTCTCTCTCTCTCTCTCTCTCTCTCTCTCACACACACACACACACACACACACACACACACATGTACATGCACATGAGAGAGAGATAAGAGAGACATACTCTTTTTTAAAAAAAAAAAAAGGTCATTTAAGAAAGGAGACAGGACATGCCTGTACTGAATCTACCAGGTTTAAATGAATCCCCAGGGGTGTCTTGGTCCTGGAGGACATAGGAATGGAGGGGGAAGATGGGGGTGGGGGCAGGAGGGGGAGGACAGGGGAACCCATGGCTGATATATAAAATTAAAACACATAATAATAAAAAATAAATAAAAATAAAATAAAATAAAATAAAACAGAAAAAAAAGTCCTATTCTGCTAAAACAATTCTGTACAATGAAGAAACTTCCAGAGGCATCACCATCCCTGCCTTCAAGCTCTACTATAGAGCTATAGTATTAAAAGTAGCTTGGTATTGGCAAAAAAAAAATAGTTACATTGATCAATGGAATCAAATTGAAGACCCTGATATAAATCCACACACCTATGAACACCTGCTCTTTACAAAAGAAGCCAAAATTGTACAGTAGGAAAAAAAAGCATCTTCAATAAACGGGGCTGGCATACCTGGATGTTGACATGTAGAAGATTGCAAAAAGATCCATATCTATCACCTAGCACAAAACCCAAGTCCAAGTGGATCAAAGACCTCGACATAAACTCAGTCACACTGAACATGATAGAAGAGAAAGTGGGAAGTAGCCTTTAACACATTGTCACAAGGAGACTACTTCCTGAATATGACACCAGTAGCATAGACCCTGAGATCTACAATTAATAAATGGAAATCCTGAAACTGAAAAGTTTCTGTAAGGCAAAGGACACAGTCAATAAGGCAAAATGGCAGCCTACAGAATGAGAAAAGATCTTCATCATCCCCCATCTAACACAGGGTGGATCTCCAAAATATATAAAGAACTCAGGGAACTAGACATCAAAATACAAAATAATCCAATTAAAAAATGGGGTAGAGATCTAAACAAAAGAATCTCACATGACCAAAAAACATTTAAGGAATTGCTCAACATCATTAGTCATCAAGGAAATGCAAATCAAAATGGCTCTGAGATACCATCTTACACCTGTCAGAATGGCTAAGATCAAAAACACTGATGACAGCTTATGTTGGGGAGGGTGTGGAGTAAGGGGAACACTTCTTCACTGTTAATGGGAGTGCAAACTTGTACAGCCACTTTGGAAGTCAGTATGGCAGTTTCTCTAAAAAATGTGAATCAATCTACCTCAAAATCCAATGATACCACTCTTGGGCACCCAAGGGGTGCTCAATCATTCCACAAGGACATGTGCTCAACTATGTTCATAGCAGCAGTTCATATTATTTGTAATAGCCAGAACCTTGAAAAAACCTAGATGCCCCTCAACTGAAGAATGGATAAAGAAAATGGGGTACATTTACACAATGGAGTATTATTCAGCAGTGAAAAACAATGATATCATGAAATTTACAGCAAATGGAGGGAACTAGAAAAAAAATCATCCTGAGTAAGGTAACCCAGACACAGAAAGGCAAAAATGCTTTGTACTCACTCATAAGTTGACACTAGATGTAAAGCAAAGGATAACCAGGCTACAATCCACAGCCCTAGAGAAACTAGGTAACAAGGAGCACCATAAAGGAATGCAAGGATTACCCTGGGAAGGGGAAATAGATAAAATCTCCTGTGTAAACTTGGGGCAGGGGGAGGGGGATGAAGGGAGGAGGTGGGAGATGGAAACATGAGGGATCTGAATGGTCAAGTTGGGGAAGGGATGGAGAGGGAGAGCAATGAAAGAGATATCTTGATAGAGGGGACCATTATGGGGTTAGGGAGAAACCTGGTACCAGGGAAAATCCCAGGAATCCACAAGGATGACTCCAGCTAAGACTCCTAGCAATAGTGGAGAGGATGCCTAAACTGGCCTTTTCTTACGATCAGATTGGTAACAACCCTAATTGTCATTGTAGACACTTCATTCAGTAACTGATGGAAGCAGATGCAGAAATCCACTGCCAAACTCCAGGAGTCATATTGAAGAGAGGGAGGAAGGATTGTAGGAGCCAGTGAGGTCAAGATCATGACAGGGAAACCCAGAGAGACAGCTGACCTGACCTTGTGGGAGCTCAGACTCTGGAACTGATCCTCTGCATGTGGGTGACAGTTATGTAGCTTGGTATTTGTGAGGCCCCTAGCAGTGGGACCAGGATCTGTCCCTGGCACATAAGCTGGCTTTTTGGAACCCATTCCTTATGGTGGGATGCCTCGATCAGCCTTCATGCAAGGTGGAGGAGCTTGGTCCTCCCTCAACTTGATATCATGCCTTGTTGATGCCCATGGGAGACCTGCCCCTTTCTGAGGAGTGGATGTGGGAGAAGGAAGAAGGTGTGTGAGGGGGACAATAAGAGAGAAGGGAGGGAAAACTGTGGTTGATATGTAAAAGAAGGAGAGAGAGACAGAGAGAGAGAGAGAGAGAGAGAGAGAGAGAGAGAGAGAGAGAGAGTGAGAGAGAAAGTCCTATTCTACCCAAGACAGGATCCTAGAAGAGACTCCATAGATGAGAGAGGAGGGGGTGTTTTTCCCCCCAGAGCCAATGGCTGAGCAGCATTCTGTGTCCAGAAGTAAACCCAAGTACATTAAGGATAGCAAGGACATTTTCATCTCTGTGTTTCTGGGGCTTAGCAACAGCAATGTACCTGACAACCAGTGGGTACTAGAATAAGTGAAGTGAATGAGTGAATGGACATGCAATCTAAACTTTGATTTCCCTGTCCAGAGAACGAGGACAATGATTATAAATCCAAATCCTAACAACCTCAAAGAACATGGTGAGTGTCAGGAAGCTGTAGAAGCCTACTCAGTATTGCAGGCCTTAACAAGTGCTTCAACTCCATTCTGTTGTTATCTCACTTTCTACTTTGAACTTAGTTTTCCATATTGTGAGTGACTTAATCATGGCGTCTGTCTTTTGCTGGTACACTTACTGGTCCCAGGTAGGAACAGGAGATGTTTGTGTGTATGCTCATACCCTATATTGATGCTGAGGAGTGCTGCTGAATGAGTTCTGGAGAGCACACCCCCAAGACATCTCTCTGAACCCAAATTCTGCCAATCACATGTACCTGGGGATCTTGTAAGCTCCAGTGTCCACAGAAACTAACTAGAGCTCACAGGACAGTGATAAGGATAAATAAATAAATAAATAAATAAATAAATAAATAAATAAATAAATAAATGAATGAATGAATGAATGAATAAATAAATAAATAAATAAATGTCTAACATTCAGAAATGTTAAATGAATGAAAGAGGAAATGTGAGACATGAGAGAGTGGACACAGAAAATATACATAACCAGGCCAGGGGGTGCTGGGGTGTGTGGGGAGCAGCTCTGATGAATCAAATCACTGCTGTGGAGAATGAGTGATGCAGAGAGCTGAGCCTGTTAGGGTCCCAACTCCTCATCATTAATGCCTATTTCCTTCAACTGCTAAAGAGCCCAGTGCTCCCTTGTGGTTAGTGGAAGAGCTTGTCAAGATGAGAAATCCACTCGGAAACATTTTACATCTTCTGCACAATTGGCTCATTCATGGTGTAATTGTGCTGGAAGCAAATACATTCAAGCACTCCCCAGACACTGTGTTGTGCTTGTACCCAGATCTTGATAATACTTGCCAAGCTCTCCATGTTATCTTCATTTCTAGATGGAGATGATGAGAGCAGGATGCCCAAGACCTTCCTCAAAGCAAGAGATGCTTGAATATATTGCTCATCTTCAGCAGCAAATAAAGTATTTCCAGGTTCATGTTGTCTTTATCGAAGTGGGGAAAGATATGTGATTTTTGTCAACATCTCTATTAGTTATAGTTATTACAATTTAAGGCAATCTGGTAAGACCACTGCAAATCAGACTCCCTGAATTGTATATGAAAGCCAGAAGAAAATATTGGGTGCTGTTCTTGTCACATTACTGCACCTTGTCTTTTAAGACAGGGTCATTTACTGGATCCTGGAGGCCACCAATTAGGAACAAATCCTAGAATTCACCTGTCTCCAGCTCCCCAGCACTGGGATTACATGAACAAGCTGCCATGCCCAGCTTTCTTTACACAGCTGCTGTGGGTCCAATGATGATCCTCTCAATTATGTAACAAATGCTTCCTCAACTAAACTATCTCCCCAGACACAACATTCATTTTGAAAAAGCAGTTGAAGTCAATTTGAGAATTATTATCAGTTCCACTGAGGCAGAGCCATCTTCAACATGACCATTCCCTTGGTTGGAAATGGACTCTAGAGGGAGTAAAGTAATAAAAGTCTTCTCAGCCCTGACCTAAATGACATCAGTCAAGGCCCAGCAATTACAGGCCAGGGCCATATGCAGACTCCCACAACTAGTGACTCAAGGCCCAGCTCTCTTAGTACGTCAAAGGAAACCATCATGGGAAGACCACCATGAACAAGAGACATCTACACATAGAGACTATGTTAATTACTTTCTCCATTGCTTTGACAAAGTGCCTGGCAAAAGCAACTTAAGGGAGGAAGGGTTTTTGCTCACAGTTTGAATGTACCGTGGTGAGGAAGTCATGGTAATAGAAGCCAGAAGTGACTGGCCATATTACATCTGGTCAGGAAACAGAGACAAAAGAATGATGGTGCCTAGCTCATTGCCTCCATTCCTTCTACATGAGTATGTCTGTATGATGTGAGTGCATGTGTATGCATATTGAAATGAATGTAGATCCACATGGGGGAGCACTCATGTAGAAGGTATAAGCTGATATTGAATGCCTTCCTTGATCACACTCCACCTTATGTACTAAAGCAAGATCTCCTGTTTAAACTCATATTCATTAGTTTGGCTAGTCTAGCTAGCCAGCATTCTCTAAGAATCTCCTGTCTCCACCTCCTACATGCTGAGATGACAGGTGACCTCCACACCTACCTGGCATTTACATGGCTACTAGAGATCAGAACGCCTGCCCTTATGCTTGTGTGGCAAAAGCTTCATCAGCTGAGCTATCTCTTCAGCTTCAAATGCAATCCAAGACCCATGTCATGGAATGGTGTGAGTCTTTCTTCCTCAGTGAAAACTCTTGGCAAACTCCCTCAAGACATACCCAGGGATGTGTTTTCATAATGACTGTAAATCCAGGAAACAATAAAACTTAATCATCACAGCTCCACCCCATGTAAACTCAACACACCAAACCATCACTTTAAATAGTAACATTCCACCCCAGGCCCCCAAGGTCTCATTTTTTTCATCTGATGATGCAAAATACATTTAGTCCATTGCTAAAAGTCACTATAGTCTTTAATAGTTCCAGTATTGCTCAAATGTCCTCCAAAGCATCCAGAAACTCAAGACAAACTCATAATTATAAGCCCCTATGACACAAAAAACGTGGTGTAAACATTTCCAGTACGCAATGGTGTAAAGTAAACATTTCCATTCCCGATGGGAGGAGTGGGGAAAATGAAAGACTAGACCAAAATTGCGATGAAATGTCAGACAAAAGCGTGGAGGAAGAAAGGGTGCCCTCTGACTTACACTTTGGGGACAGTCCGTGATGGCTATGAAGTCATAGCCACTGGAGCAGGAAGCAGCTGGTCACACTGCATTCACAGTCAGGGAGCAGAAAGAGATGAATGCTGGCACTGAGCTCACTTCTCTGTTTTGTTCAGGTTGAGCCTTCAGCCCACAGAATGGGCTCACCACATGTAAGGTGGGTATTTCCACCACATCCAAGTGAATCTGCAAACTCCCTCACAAACATGCTCAGGAGTTTGTCTCAGATATGATTCTTGACTCAGTCAAGTGAACAATCAGTGTTATCTACCACAGACAATGCTTACCATCTGTACCTCAGAGACGCACAGTGGTGTAATTCCTGGGCCAACTCTTCATAGTTTAATTATCTTAACAATGTTGCCATGATGCACCAACTCCACCCTTACAGATAAAGTTGTAGAAGCAATCTCAGGATCTGCCCACAAGGAAGATTAGAACCTGTCACCCTGACCTACTGCCTGGACCACACATCATTCTCCTTATGCCTTTCCTTTTTCTCGGTGTAAGGAATCCTTGCAGATATTGCTGAGTTGGTTTATAATCACTGTATCAGAATCCATGTTCATGTAGTTATATCATTTCATATGTTGGTATAACATTTAAAGTGAAAATATTAATCTGGAATAATCATGTATACATCATTCATAATTCAGAAATTCTGAGTCCAGGTGCCAAGAATAGCCACATTCTTCCAACACTAAACTTCTGTTCTTGTCCAGAGAGCTCACATTTCAGTAGTCATACCAAGGGGGACATTTTGACTTATTTCTCTTCATGGGCCAAGAGAAATAAGAGTGTAACTGTGTTCCCACAGTTAATAACAGACGCCCATCCAGACACTTTGTCAAAACCTCACACTGAGCATATGTGTCTCTCTCATTCCTCAGTCTCATCACTCTTCTGGCTTCTGCTGGAACACATCTCATGCCCAGGGGAAAACACATCAGCAAGAGAAAGACTTCAGGCAATATGGACGTCAGCATTTCTGTAAACAAAAACTACTCTAGCAAATCCCATAGAAAATTGCTTCCTTACACAGGAGAGTTCAATTTTTAACAGTTTTCAAGGAATCTTTAGGAATTTACTAATTTTTAGCAACTTGTTTTGACCAGGACATAAGCCATATATAAGGCACCAACTATATTTTTTCTGACCTTGGAAACTTCCTTCCAAATAACAATTATGAGACCTTTATACAATTCAAGATGTTTTATTTGAAATGTTTCTCAACTCCCAAGCAACTGGTTCATAGAAATCCCCTTACCTCCTGCTTTCCCATGACCACAACCTCCTCTTGGGCTCATAGCCTTCAAGTTCCCACTAATAGGCCTTTCTGGTGCATTATGGTCAATATTTATTGCCAATTTGGCAGGTTCTAAAATCACCTAGAAGACCAACCTCTGGAGGTATCCATGAGTGAATTTGTAGATTGGGATAACTGAGGTGGGAAGAGCCATCTTAACTGTGGAATCCACTGTCCCATTGTCTCTGGGTTCTGGATTTAACAAAGAGGAGAAAGTGAGCAGAACACCAGCATCCATCTCTCTGCCTCCTGGCTGTGGTTACAGAGTCAGCAACTGCCTCCTGATCATGCCACCATTCCTTCCCCACCATGAAAATTGTACCCCTAAACTGTGAGCCAAAATGAACCCTTCCTTCCTTAAGCTGCTTTCATTATGCATTTTGTCATATCAATACTGTTCTGAAGAGTTGTACCCATACTTGCCACGCTTTCCACTACCCTAAGCTGCCCCTATGACACACAGGAAGAGAACAGAAACTATATCCTACAGACACTTTGCCAGCCTGATTTCCATTTAAACTTTCCATAAAGAGGCATTGATATTCCTGCAGGCAACAGGTGAAATGAGGCACTATGGGGACATCTAGAAAATCACCCTTGAGTCAAGTCCTTTGACGAAGAGCAGCTGAGACTATCAGCAGTTATTTCTTGTGTCTCTGAGGCCTGCTGAGTTCCACTTAGAATGATGAGTCTGAAGGTGCTACAAGGCAGTAAGAAGGAACATGAGATCATTCACAGTTTCTGCTAGGAGAAGCATCCCACAAAAGACATCACAATATCTCCATGCACGAGGACCAGCCTCTTCAAATAAACACAAGTCAGCACAAAGTTGAGTTTGAAACACTGGTCTCATAAGAATATACCTAACATCCCTATTCCATATTCAGATCCTCTTCTCACTCAATATGTCCTGTAGCTGCAACATAAAACATGTGGTCAGGCTGTAAAATCAATTTGAGTTGTAGTACTACAAGATGATGGACCAGGAGACATGTCAGAGGTGAATCCTTGTTAATAACCAATGGCTAGCCTACATGAGTGAAGGCTTGGGAGACAAAAAGTGGTCATAGAACTGGTATCAGAGTTTCTAAGAGGGATCACAGAAGGAGCACAGAGCAGGCAGATGTTTGTTTACTGAGTGGCTGTTTCCCAAAGGACAGTTGCTAAGAAATCAGTCCCAATAAAATGAGAAGACACTATGGTCTGAACAAGCTAGGCTCTTTGTTGAACTGCCCAAGTGCCTATCCAATGGGCTTGACCAGAATACACAGGACATAGATTGAAATTATGTATGAATTCTTCAACATTGACCTCCACTGATTCTTACCATTGTTAAATGTCTTGCCTTTCAGAAAGGGAAATCATGTCATAATAGGACATCATTCCTTAGAGAAGCAGTCATAAACCTGGTGTTTACATTGGGCTCCTTCTAATGAAAAGCCATCAATTTTCCTCACTTGAATAGAGTTGTTTTAGATTGGGATTTGACTTCTCTAACCCTAACACTTTTATGAATCATCATTCCTGAATATCTTTACTTCTAAACAATCACACCCATGAAACATGGTTTCTTAAAATAAAGTCCATTTCAGCAGAAAGAGTAAGATATGGCTGTGGAACTATCTCAGTCAATAAAGTGGTTAGAACCTGAGTTCAGTCCCCAGAAACCACATAAAAACACAGTGTGTGGTGGCATACACTCGTCATCCTAGTTCAGGAGAGGCAGAGAGCAGAGGTAAGAAGATCTCTGAGTCTTACTGACCACCTAGCTTAGCCTACTTGATTAGTTCTAACCCAATGAGAGCCTCTGTCTCAAGAAAACAAGAAGACAGCACCAAAGGAACAACTGAGGCTGTCTTCTGGCCTCCACATGCATGTGTATATGAATTTCTAAATGGTCTTATTAAATAAAAGACACAGAGCAAAATATAGGGGTGAAAACCTTAAGGAGATCAGGGAAATAGGGAAAGCCATCATCCAACCTGACCTCACCAACTCTGCAGCTTCCAAATGAGAGCTACTTCCTGTCTACCCATGCCTATATGCCTTGCTGTTCTGCCATCTGATTTGCTTTCTCTGTCCAGCTACATCATTTCCTCTTCCTGCCCAGCTCTGTCACTTCCTTTCTGTCTGTACAGACCTCCAGACCTCTATGGTTAACTAGTGTTGGAATTTAAGGCATGTGCCAACACACCTGGCTCTGCTTCCAGTGTGGCCTAGAACATAAAGATCCTGCCTGCCAAGTGATAGGATTAAAGGCATGTGCTACATTACATGACTTCTGTGTTGTGGCTGGCTTTTTCCTCTGATCTCCAGGCAAACGTTATCTATTAAAGCATAAATAAAATATCACCACACTCAGGCATATGTAGACATCATAAGTGTGCACACTTACATACTTGGAGGGGAAAAAGAAAGTAATATAATGGCCTTGTGCCCTTGGTATCACCCATGATTATGACTTTCCTCATTAGGCAGAAACCACTAGCCTGCTAGAATATTTCACTGGCCTAATAGGAACTCAACTGTAGCACAGCCTTGGAAAAGCCACTATGAAAAATTTAAAAGCGATCTTTATAATGTCTGTGAACCAACTACCAATAAAAGACCCTTTCTTTGACATTCAAATACAAAGGTAGAAGCTCCCAGCAATAAAGTAAGAGCAATTACTCTCACTGTGATCCCAAGCAAATAAACTTCACGCTTCCTCTTCTGGCCTGAACTTTGTGATCTGATGGTTTAGGAGCCTTTGTTTCTCTTTTCCTTCTTTTTCTTTTTTTTTTTAATTTTATTTTTTATTAAGAAAAAAAATTATTCATTTTACATACCAATCACAGATCCCCCTCTTCCCTCCTCTTGCCCCTCCAGCCTCCCCTCCCCCAAACCACTCGCCATTCCCTCCTACAAGAAGGTAAAGCCTCCCATGGGGAGTTAGCAGAGCCTGGTACATTCAGTAGAGGCAGGTCCAAGCCCCTGTCCCTGCCTCAAGACTGTGCAAGATGTCCAATCATAGGTAGTGGGCTCTAAAAAGCCTGCTCATTCACCAGGGATGGCTTCTGATTCTACCGCCAGGGGGGCCCTTATGCAGATCAAGCTATACAACTCTTTGGCTTATGCAGAGGGCCTAGTCCAGTTCCATTGAGGCTCCAAGGGTGTTGGTCTAAATTTCATGAATTCCTACTAGTTTGGGTTGCTTGTCTCTATAGGTTTCCCCATCATTATCTTAATGACCCTTGCTCATAGAATCCCTCTTCTCTCTCTTCAATTGGACTACTGGAGCTTGGCCTAGTGTTTGGTTATGGATCTCTGCATCTGCTTCCATCAGTTATTGGAGAAAACCTCTGTGATGACAGTTAGGGTATTCACCATTATGATTATTGGGGTAAGCCAGCTCAGGCACCCTCTCCACTATTGCTAGTAGTCTAAGTGGGGGTCATCCTTATGGATTCCTAGGAACTTTAGCACCCAGTTTCTCCCTATCCCTATGATGTCTCCCTGTATCATGGACTCTTTTATTGCTCTCCCACTCTATTCCTGTTCCAGCTTGACCATCCCATTCTCTTGTGTTCTCATCACCCATCCCCTGCCCTCCACTGCCCCCCCCATCCCCAATATACTCATGGAGATGTCATCCATTTCCCCTTCCCAGGGCAATCACATGCTCAACTATATTCATAGCAGCATTATTCACAATAGCTAGAAACTGGAAACACCCTAGATGCCCCTCAACCAAAGAATGGATTAAGAAAACATGGCACATATACACAATGGAGTACTACTTAACAATAAAAACAATAATATCATGAAATTTGCAGGCAAATGGATGGAACTGGAAAATATGATCCTGAGTGAGGTAACCCAGACTCAGAAGGACAAACATGGTATGTACTCACTCATAAGTGGATACTAGATGTAAAGCAAAGGATAACCAGACTATAACCCACAGCTACAGAGAAGCTAGCTAATAAGGAGGACCCAAAGAAGGACACATGGATTGCTCTGAGAAGGGGCCTTTGTTTCTGAACAGCAAGGTTCTCCTGAAGTACACAGCAGTAGTTCTACTGAACTTCAAATCAATTTGAGCACCTGACTAGTCAGGCAGCCAAAAGGTGAGAACAGTGGTTACTGTATAAATTTAAAAGGTGTTTCTTGATTATGAAGGAGAAATAGAAATGCTTTTGAATAATGGAACCAAGAAAGACATAGCAAGACAAGAATCTAGAGTATTCCCTAGGGTCTAGTAATTCCATGCCTAGTGATCAAATATCCAATGTAGTCAGATGCAAATTCTTCAAAAGTATGTGTTCAAGTCATCCCACTTGCTGAAGAATGTTGGTCAGGTCAGGTGTTAGTTGAAAAGAAAGGGAATTTGGAATGGATAATGAAAAACTGTACTAAGTTACAAATGTCAAGTATGATCTTAACCAAGTCTGTCAACTAGAGTGTGACAGTTATTTAAACTCCTGAATATATATATATATATATATATATATATATATATATATATATATCAACCAGTTTTCTAGCCTTCTACTCACTTTGATTTTAAATAATATGGGTGGTGATGGTTTATTCTTGAAGTGACAAGATACTAAAGAAGAGTTATTACAGATACACTAGGACCGTGGACGTTATTTGGAGCTAGGTGCTGTTCCTATCAGGACTCTGTCACTCTCCTGACACAGACAGAAGGAGAACACCTTTGTTGTGGGAGAGGGGCCTTAGGTAGAAGCACTGGGGTTACCATTCTCTGGAGGTTTAAATATAATCATAGATTTGTTTATTAATACTCTGAAAGCAAAGGGTGATCTGTTCAAGATGGTGCTGGATATGCTAGATGGTCAGCGCCATCACTACCTTCTTGAAGCTCTACCCTGCAGTCAAGGGCTGTGTGTCTGAGAAACATGTTTCCCAAATGGTCTTCATGTGGTTTCTATGGAGATTAGGCCAAAAGCAGAATCTCCAGTGATACTGGAAGGCAAATAGCAGCTGGGACATGCAAATGGGCTTTGGTTTTTAAAAACAAGAGTCCTTTTCTTCAACTTTTAAGTAACCCCAAGCATAGAACAAACATTCTGTCTCTCTATCCTTTATCAAAAATATAGAAAATATCTTTGTTAGTAGATAAATAATAAGGAAATACATGGATTAAAGAAAGGATGAATAGGTGGATGCTTGTATACAAGCATCATGGATGGATACATGGATACATAGATCCATAGATGGATGATGGGCAAAGGGATGCATGGATATGTGGGTGGACATGAGCTAAAACAAAGAATATATCATATAATCAAGGAATTTGATTCCCAAAGGGAATTTTTAATGAAAGTGAGATCAAATGATGGTTTTGTATTTTGTTTTAAGGATAAACAAGAGAACATCAAATGTTAAGAGAATATTTAAAATTAAAGAGAAATCTCCAGAGAAAGAAAGCTCAGGTTTGCTAGGTAAGATGGTGATAACTATTAATTTGAGTTGAGAATAGATGGAGAAATGTGGACTCTGAAAGTAAAGACATCTTGAGAAAGGAGAACTCGGAGCTCTTTCTATAGTTTTGGGTTTTGTTTTGTTTTAATTTTTCAGATATTTAGAAACCTAGAGAAGCTTGTTGGAGCTCTCCAAAACACAGAAATTTCTAGCTAGTAGGGCCAATTAACCACAAAAGGGGGAATCCCTGACTATTGCAAGTGTCCACACAACAGCTGGATGAACATGATTCTGATCTGGAAAGGATTATCAGACCAACCAAAAGGCTGGACAAAGGAAAGGCTCAGCTCTTTCCAAAGCATATCCTCATAGGCTGTGTGCCTGGCTAGGTCAATAGAAACTTACCTGTAAAAGATGTTAGATATGACAACAGCTAATTGGAGCTATTTCTGGATGAGGCATCCATACCATCACTCTTTAATTCACAACACATAAGTAGTTGACTACTCTGAATATGCAAGAGTGGGAATGATAGGAAAAGTGTCTGCTAAATAAAGTAACCTAATTAATAAAGCAACTGTCAAGTGCCTGCCATGCTAATTTCATCTGGCTGTGTTCTCATGTGGAACCCAAATAGGCAACCACCTGGCTAAGTAAAGTTGTTGCTAAAGTAACTTTTAGGAGAAAGTGCATGAACTGCAGTTATTAGAGGAGAATGGCAGCAATTGAAACAACATCTGAAAGTCAGAGTCTGCCTTTGATCTTTACTTGTCAAGGAGCAGCTCCTTCTGCAGTGCCCCTGAGATGGGATCCTAAGTGGGAGTGGCTTTTCCCTGCATCATGCTGGAAAGCCTTCCATCAATGGTAGACTCAGATTCAAAGATGGCCCTTCTGCACAGGCTCTCCAAGCAAGACCAGTGCTTAAATGTCCCACAATATCCTTGCCTTCCTTGAGGTAACTGGGCCTCTAGAGTCTAGCTACAAATTCTACATAGTAAACCAGAAAGGTCACTTGTGCTCTAGTTACAGACACTAGCAATCTTTGGGACTCGCTGACCAGCCAATCTCACCTAGTCAGCAAGCTGCAGGTCCCCGTGAAACACTGCTCTCAAAAATATGGTAAAGAATGACTAAGGAAGAAACTTGAGGTTGAGGTTGACCTCTAGCCTACACACACACACACACACACACACACACACACACATACACTGGGGGGGGTGGGCAACCATCAGAGTCTGACAGTCTGTAAGCTCAGAAGCATGAAACGGGATGGAACTTGAAGACGATGCTCTGGTCACTGGAGTTTATCAAAGACAAATAGAAGATGACTACTTGCCTCCTCCAGTCAGTTTGAATTCTTGCTATGATATAAATAATAATTTCTCAAAGTTTTAGTTACCCCTTTGCTCAGATGATGCATAAAGAAAAGACCTTCTTAACATTTCAATCCTGGGGGGTTAGAGAGATGGCTCAGAGGTTAAGAGCACTGGCTGCTCCTCCAGAGGTCCTGAGTTCAGTTCCCAGCAACCACATGTTAACTCATAACCATCTATAATGAGATCTGGTGCCCTCTTCTGGCATGCAGGCAGAACAAAACTGTACACATAAAAAAATAAATAAATAAATCTTAAAAGAAAACAGTTAAAAAATTTTCAATCCTAGAGCCCTGTCTTCCCAGTGGGACCCTCATCTAAAATTTTAAACCCACCTATGCAATAGAAACTGGGGTTATTCAAATGTGCTCAGCTTAGATCCAGGAAATGATGGTGTCTGTGACCTCATCAATTACAGCCTGTCTATACCAACCAACACCAATGGACCATATTGTTAGAATGGCTACCACCATCTCTAGTCCACCATTAACATATAGTCACTGACAGTGTCATTCCTGGTGGCACCTCCAAATCTGAAGGCGTCTTCTTTCTTGGTGTGAGTATGATTTGATGACTGATGACAACTTTGACTCAGCACAAGCTATGCATGTGTTGGAGAAAAGAGGAATGTGGATAAAATGCTAGAACTGGAGTCAGAGTATCTAGTTCTTTCATACATGGTCCAGGGGTGATGGTAAAGTGTCCTGGTTTCTTTTCCTATGGTTGTGACAAAATGCCCTGACCAAAGTAACTTAAGGAAAACAAGGCTTGAATTGGCTCACAGTTGAAGGTACAGTCATAGTAGGGAAATCACAGCATCAGGAGACTGAGGGATCTGATCACATTACACCCACAGTCAAGGATAAAGACAATGAATCCATGCCATTTTACATAGTCCAGGATCCTCTGTCCAGGTAATGGTCCTGCCCACTGTTAACATGGATCTTCCCTTTTCTACTAATGAAATCAAAATAATCTCTTAGAGGTATGTTCAAGGCTTGTCTCCCAGGTGATTCTAGATTTTTGTCAGGTTTGCAACACTAACCTCTACAGTTATATGATGGTAAAGAGGCCCCTTTACAATTGAGAACCTCATTTCCCTCATGGGTAAAATAAAATACTAATAGTTTAAGGCAGGGAAGCATGAGAAACATCTCAGCAACCCAAGACTCTGTTTTGCTTGGCTACACAGACACCCCTTTCCTAACCATGCACTTGGTAACCTGTCAGCAATATGGGACCTGCACTGAGCTGTATGTGCATTCCACTTCAAACAACAGAGGGAAGTCTCTCCCTTTAGCAGACTCTTAATAATTCCCTTTTCTATTCAAGCATGTTCCTAGACATATCAGGGGCTGATCCAACCTGGACTGTTTCAGGGTGTATGCAAAACAAAAAGACAAACTGTGTTCTCTAGTGAACTTCCGAAGTGATCTCCTAGTGACATCTTTTACCTAGGCATAACTGGACCTATATATAGGATTTAAAATCAGATGGATTATAGAAAAGGACATGTGCAGTAGAGAAAAGCTTACATAACCCACTCTGTCAATCAAAACAGAACCACCCAAGCTATCAGCTCTTCATTATTTTTGGACCACAAAAGAGAGCCCTGGTCAAGAACAAAGGTCCTTAAAAATGCTTGGGTGGCCCACGGTCTTTTAGCAGTGTATCCAAATATTGTACTTTCACTTTGCTTTAAAGAAAATTCATGTTATTTTATTTTATTTTGTCTGTGTGAGTCTTTTTCAATTCTTTGAACAAGGAACCAAGAATCTAGAAACACCCAGTTAGGGACCACTGGTAACACATTCCTGCAGGGCTTTTCAGAAGATGCCCCTCAAACTCCTTGCAGAAGCAACTTGCTCTTTACAGCTGTAGTTCCAATCTTCAATGACTGCCAGGCACAGGGAAGTGATGGAATATTTATGAGCATATGCAGAGCGTCTAACTTCTCATTAGCACCGAGTGGGTGTTCATCCCGGTGCCTGAAGAGAAAGGTAAATCCCAGCGACTCCGTCCTGAAGTGTGCGGCTGAGAAAAAGCAGAGAAGAGTTTTGGTGCAGACCCCTCCTGGGGCCACTTCTATTTCGTTCAAGCCAAGAGCTGGGAAACATCCCTCCCCAGAAGTCCCAGCCAGACTCTCTCATGAGAAACCATTAAAGGTCTGAGATGAGGCATGCTGATGAAGTGAACACACCAGAAACAAGGTGACAGCAACCACCGGAATAGACTCACCACGTGGACACACCCCCAACATTGTTTGACATGGGTTTTAGTCTTGGTTCAGCAATTTGGTTAAAATGTGTTGAATGCAGTCTAAGGCCTGCCATGCAAGCATGAGTACCTGAGTTCAGATCTCCAGCACCCACATAAAAAGGCCAATCACAGGGGAGTGGAGAGATGGCTCAGAGGTTAACAGCACCGACTGCTCTTCCAGAGGTCCTGAATTCAATTCTCAGCAACCACATGGTGACTCACAACCATCTGTCATGAGATTTGGTGCCCTCTTCTGGCCTATACTCATATACGCTTTATACATAATAAATATCTTAAAAAAAAAAAAAAAAAAAAAAAAAAAAAAAAAAAAAAAAAAAAAAAAAAAAAAGACCATTCACAAAGCCAGAAAGATAGATCAGCAAGTAAAGGCACTGGTTACCAAATCTGACAACCTGAGTTCAATCCCCAGAGCATGAAGGAAGGAGAGAAGATATCCAGCATGTTTTTCTCTGACCTCCCACAGACACCATGGTATGTACCCACCCATAGGAACACTTACATACATACATATATCGACCACATATAAGTAAATACAGAAAATGAAAGGGGAAAGAATGGCATTGTCTGTAATCCCAGTGACATAGAAGGCAGGGACAGGTAGACCCCTGGGGTTTGCTGACCAGTCAGTCTAGCTGACTTAGTGAACTCCAAGTTCAGATAGAGACTCTGTCTTAAAGAATAAGGTGAAAAGTGACTGAGGAAAATGGTGATGTCAACCTCTGACCTTCACATACCTGTGCACACACATGCATGAATACCAAATGTGCAAGTTTATACCCATGCAAATACACAAACAAATATATACACTGAACACACACACACACACACACACACACACACACACACACAGTGCTGATTGACTGACAAGTGACTAAATTAAACCAAAGAATTCAGTTGATCTAAATTCTGGAAAAACAAGGCATAATTGTGCTTACATGAAACTTCTGTGTGCATCATTTTATGTGTAGACTAGGAAACCTTCAGTATCTCATCTTTGATGAAAAACTGGAGCCCAGAAAGGGTGCAGAGCTAGTAGGCAGCACAACCCATAACCAAGTCTGCAGCCACACTTCCCAAGGGTGTTCTGTCTGCAGGCACTGAGATGCCCCCCAGGAGGTGCATTGGGTTTATCTAGGGATTGTTCCACATATGGAGCCCATCAAGTAAGAAAATAACAAAATTCCTGCACAAGCATCCTATGGAAAGGAAGCTTTATTTGTGTTCAGTGTTTGAAGGTCTAGCTCATGGTTATAGGAGCATGAGGCAATTGGGTCACATTAATTCATAATCAGGAAGCCAGGAAATGTGAGTGATGGCACTCGGCTAACTTCCTTCTTTTATTTCAGTCTGGCATGCCAGCCTATGGGATGGTGTTGCCATTCTCAGGGTAGGTTTCCTTACTCAGCTAAACTTTTCTGTAAACACACTCATAGACACACTTAGAGGTGTGATTTCATGGTGGTTCGAAATTTCAGAAAGTTTGTACTGGAGATAAACCATCAGAGTGTGGATCTGGGAGGAAGTGCATCCATGTAATAGAGACATCCCTTTCCCTTTCTGATAAGTGGCAACACAAGGTGGCTTACTGCCAGCTGTGCCTACTGCTGCCTGTTCAGTGGGAGACCTTTTGTAGAGAAGGTCAATGTTGAAAACAAGATACTGTCTACCCCAGAGCAGATCTGGGCAGAGGGTCTAGTTCACACACAGGCCAGGAGGGCAGTTCAAAAGGACACTCTTGTAAATCTGGAAGAAACCAATAAGAGACACTTCTTTATCCAGGGGCTCACACGTCAATCAAATGTAACTCTTCTATCTTGGAAGATAGACATGGCATCCAGGATTGCTATTGTGAGGAAGTAAAAAGGGGAGAATGTGCTCTGTAAAGAAAAGATGCAAAGCTGTGATCCAGAACACCATGAATGATGAAACTCAAAAGACAAGAATTCTCTTTTCCTGGAGGGATTGGTGAGTGACATATTATGACATAGAATACAGACATAAAAATCTCACACAAACATTTTGGGCCAAGACTGAAATGAACACAAAAAGGTTACCACTGACAATGTAGATATAAAAATAGCAATCTGCAATATAATTATAAATAAAATGACCATTAACTTTTACAATGCCTATATATATTTATGTAATGTCAAAGCTTACACATCACCAATCTTTATATCAACTTTTATATTGGCATTCTGAGAAAAATACCACATTTCCTGGAGGGCTTTTTTCTTCTCTTTTAAAATAATAGGGAGACTGTTGCCATAAACATAACTCAAATGTATGGATCTCTTCTCTGCATGTGCCAGTGGGTGTAGGTTGTGTACATAGACATGCTAATAAGAATGGAAATAACTCACTGGAGTTGACAGAAATGACCACAGCATCATTGCCAGAGTGACCTTTAGCAGAAGCAGGGTGCAATTTTACAACAGCACTTCTTCACTTCCCATATCCAAACTAAGAGATATGGGAAAGAAGGAAGAGCCGCCCTCACCATCCCCTCCAGGACTGCTTAGCACACAGAACATATGGCCCAGGGTCACTGAGTTCCAGCTTCATCACCCATTAGCTACACCTGTGACTTTTCAAAGGTTCACAGTTTACTTAATGCTTCCTGGTCACAGCTGTGACAGGCAGTACTGGCTGTAAACTTCATGGGATCTAGAACCATAGAGGAAACATAACTCTGGCCATGTTTCTAGACTGAGTTGATGTCTAGAGTTGAAAAGTTACAGGGAGCCCACCAGAGATGACTACTCACATACAATTTATAGCTGATTGAAAGTCCCAACTGACTGGAACTAAACTCAGGTATTCAGGAGATATCAACAGGACGTGTAGAGTTCACTAGTGATAGCTGTCTTGGAGAGCAACATCCTACAAGCAAATTAGGCCTGGATGGGATTGGTATAAACCCTGTCATTATCCCTTACCAGTTGAGTGACTATAAGTATGACATTTAAGGTCTCCAGAACACGCTTTATCTGCAGTCCTCCAAGATTAAAACTCATCTGTATACCACCATTGTGTAGATGACTTGGGCAGTGCCACCTTGCCTGATGGGCACTGCATCCTCAACCCTCAGTGTTTCCTTCTACTCAAGGCGAACACTCCAGCTCCCTTGTCTTTCTTGGGTGTGAGAAGTCAACCTGCTTTCTCCCTTCTGTCTCTGTCACATTGTTCACAGGAGTTGTCACCCTCCAGCCATACTGACATCACATTTGCTTTGCTGTGACCACATAAAACTTAAGATTTTAGTTCATGGTCTCAAAGCATTTCAGTTCATCATGATGGGGAAGGCAGGGTGGAGCCACTGAGTTCATGGTGCTGGGAATGTGTGGTGGAGACTGTTCATGTCACAATTGCCTAAGATATTGAAAGAAATTAAGAACTAGGGCTGGCTGAGCATGACCTTCAAAGACCCACCCATTTCTGGTGACCTACCTCCACCAGCTAGACCCTACCTACTGAAGATTCTGCAGCCTCTCAAGATAACACCATCTATTGAGGACCAAATATCCAAAGCAGGATGCAACGAGAACCTTTCAAATTCAAATCATAACAGTTATCCCATAAAGAAATTAGTGTAAAGCACTGGGCATGGGATTTGGCACATGAGTGAGTAATTAATAATGATTAGATATTTATTTTCACTCTTACTCAGCATGTTGCTATTGAATAGATGAATCCAAGAGGAAATCTTGTTGTAATGAGGCATACCGTGCCACAAGGGACAGCTTGGGGGCACAAGCAAGTTTCTGATTGACTGGCTCACCAAGGCCCTTCCCATTCCAATCACTTTCTCATTTGCAGCCTTACAAATTACCCAAACACATCAGAACTAGAAAATATAACTCCACCAAGCAGTTGCCTGTGCAGAGACTGATAGGGCATGGAATATGCTAGAAATAGGACTGCCCTCCTACTAAGCCAAGAAAGGTGTCCTGTGTGCACGTGGAAAGGGTGTTCAGATAGTAACCTGTGTTATCTCCTTCATGCAGAGTCTGTGGCGGGCCAAGGGCTGCTTTATTTCTGCATTTTTGACATAAATCTGTTTTTCACATTTGCCAACACATTCCAAAATAAAACTACTTACTGAGCTGGGGAGATGGCTTAGTCAGTGAAGGGTTTGCCACACAGGCATGAGGACTAAGTTCTGTCTCCAAGAACCCACATGAGCATCCCTATAGTCCCAGGACTCTGGAAAGTCAGGGGTGGGTAGATCCTTGGGGTTTGCTGGCTAGCCAGTCCAGCTGAATCAGCAGCTCCAGATTTAGTGAGAATGATCCTGTCTCAAAATAAAAAATAACAGTATTAAGTGGAAAGTGATTAAAATGACATCCAGTGCCAACCTCTGACATCCACATGCATGGACACACACACACACACACACACACACACACACACACACACAACTTTGTACTGGCTTACTGACAGAAACTTTTACTTTTTGGTCTCTCTTCTAGGTTTCCACAGCCACATCTTTGGCAATGATCATTTCCAGAATATGCTCTCCCACCTTGGGTACAGGGCTGACCAACCCTGTCACTCACATTGTAAGTGAAATGAAGATGGCTTAAGGTGACCTGATAGCAAGGACGGAGTGATAGTATCAAGCTTATTTTGAAGACAAGAGGGTAGTTACTTGACAGAGCAGGGTGGGACTACTGAGTGCTGCTGCTCCTGTGCCATGCTTCAGTGAGCAGAGTGCTATTTCACAGCATCAGAATCCAAGGGCAGGTAGAAGATCACACCAAGAGCAGAAACCAGAGTCCCAACTAGCTGGGGTGGGTGAGTGGAGGAAGCAAAATCGCATGGAGTGTTTAGACAGTGTGACTGGGGTCCCCATGGGTGCCTTGAAAATTTGTACTTCATTCTGTTTAGGACAACCTGACAAGATCAGTGTTATAATGACCCTGCTTTACCAGTGAGGAAACTGAGGCTGTAAATAGGTGAGTCTCCAGCCAAGCAGCCTTCTTCCATCTGTACACCAGGCCTTTGCGACCAAGAAGGGAAACAATCCAAATGAGCTTGCATCTCTCAAAAGCTTCAAGAGTACCATCATGTTCACTTGTTAGTTTATCAGAGAAAGGTCAAATGTTTGGGGAAGTTCCTTATACTACTATCTACACTTACTATGCTTTGTTTGTTAATTTCTTATTAAGGTGTCACAGTTCCTGACAGATGCAACTTAAAAAGGAAATTGCTTATTCTGACTCAAAGGTTGAAGGCAGAGTCCACAGTGATGGGGAAATAACAGCAGTGGGAACTTGAGGCCACTGTTAAGCTGCATCCACAATCAGGAAGCAGAGAGGGGTGAACACGGATGCTCAGCTCATTTTTTCCTTGTTATTCAGTCCAAGATTCCCAACTATGATTGGTGTCACCCACACTTAGGAGACATCTTCCCACTTCAACTAACCTAATCAATAAAAACCCTGCCAGAACTGACCAGAGGCTCATCTCTTAGCTGATTCTAGGCCCTGTCAAGTTGACAGTTAATAGTAATTATCACATGAATACAAATATTGACAGAGATCAAATCTATCCATATAAGGGCAGTAGACCCATGGGACAACCCAAACATTCCTTGTTTCCAAATCTCTAAACCGTGGCCTCTAAGTGTTGTACTGAAAACAACCAGAGATTCCTGGTTGGGGTTTGCCTTGTAAGGAGGTGGTACTGGCTGCTATTAAATTGAGTTTTCTGACTATTTCTGAAAAACTACAACAAGAGACTTTTTTTTTTCTCAGACTGGCATTCAGTGTTTTGTGTTATACAACCTTTTGGGGGCTTCCTGTCTGTCTGCAGTGGGAAAGATGGGTTGTTTTTGAGATCTTCTCAGATAAAGGCACCCCTCTCTGGTTTGCATCTAAGCTACAAAGAAGTGGCCACCTGAAGAGAAACAAGTTCATACCTCAGAAACATCTTGGAGTAATCATCAAAATCCATTTCTGCTCTGTGATGCCACGCAGAAGGAATTGTCTGCTCATTGAAGTTAACCCAGACCAGAAAGGCCTATTGGCTGTGAGCTCAAATGGCATGTGTTACTTCCAGTTTGAGAAGCAACAGAAGTCCAGAAGCAAGACTCACATGATCCTCTTCCTCCACTCCAGCATCCTATGTCTTGAATTGTGTGTCACAGACAGTATAGCTAAATGATGGTACATCCTGTGTCATCCCAGAGACATGACAGTCTGTGGAAAGCAAAGCCTTCTGTTAAACCATTGCACTAGCCTGACTAGATTCCTACATGGGACAGTTCCCTTGGAGCAGCAGAGCTTAAGACTGCCCTGGCTGTTCCATTTTGTGGTCATTGCCATGAAAGCTACATGGCTATCAGGAGAGTAGGTGAGCTGAGTTTATTATGCTTTTGTGTCCACAGCGTACATCTGGCTACATTCAGATGTAATCAGTGAAGCAGACAGCAAGCTGGGTATTTTTTCCTTTCTGTACTTAGGCTAGAATTAACATTTATCAAATATTTTCTTTGGCCTGGAGGGTGTTAAGACAATTCTCTCTTTTCCTTATCTTTCTTTCTTATTTATTTGTTTGACTTATTTTTTATATTACTGAGAATTGAACCAGGGCCACCCACACTCTAAGCAAGTGCTCAACACTAAGCTACACCCCCAGGCCCCTTTTACTTTTTATTTGATTCAGCATCACATTTAGTTGAACAGCATGATCTTGAACTAACCCTGTAGGCCAGGAAGACCTTGACCTTTTCATCCTACCATGGCCTCCAAAGTATCCAGGATAACAGACCTCTGTCACAGGCCCATCTGTAGTATTTCCAAATCCACAGTATTACTGCAATTAAAACAAATATTGTACATAGATCAAGACATATTATTGCAGCCATTAGTATGCATAATGTTTATTGTCAGCTTTTAAAGATAAAAATATTAAGAAACTAAAGTTTGTGGAGACTATTCATAAAATGTGAGGTAGGCTATAGATCTAGATGATGCTGATTCCAAAGAGTGTGGGGCTTTCACCATGTGACATAAATCTGCCAACTCAAAGTACTCTGACTTAATGACTAAACAGACCACAGGTATATAGATTAAACAGACAAACAGACAGGTAGATGTAAAGCATCATGGTGTCTTCTCTTAGCAGGAGAGCTAAATTATCTTGGGAAATGTGCAGAAAATAGATAGATAGATAGATAGATAGATAGATAGATAGATAGATAGATAGATAGACAGATAGATAGATGATAGATAGATAAATAGATAGATAGAGATACATACATACATACATAGGTAGGTAGAGAGATAGGGTATATATACATATATGTGTAATATATGTATGTGTATTATATAGAAGTATATATTTGTGTATGTGTAATATGTACATATGAAATGAACAGTTAAATGAATATTGAGAGCTGGCTATTTAAAACCCAGGTTTATTCACACTTGGGACCCATATGACAGTGAGCAGCTCCCCTTTCTTCCCTGTATGATGGTAATAAAAGTAAAATTCCTTCCCTTGGGTTTGTGAGGATTCAGTGAGCTAGATTGGGAGGGGCTAATGACATGGCCTTGTCTTTGTTATTTGTGGGTGGTCTGTAGAGAGCAGGGGGGAATAAGAAACCACTGGAGGAAGTCTTCATGCCCTTACTTCTGGTAGAACCATCAACCCCATCCTCTTCAGGCCACAGCAACTCCCTATTCCCTGAAGGAGAGTGGTTGGTGGGAATAGCATCTCCTGGAGAAAGATGACCCCACCTTCCCAACTAACTAGGCTGAGAGGAGGTTGAGAGGATTCTGTTTCTTAAATGCCAGGCTAGTTCCCAGCTCTGAGCCACTCAGCAGGAGGCGAGGCAGTAATTAGAACACACATTAAAGAAATAACTGCAACCCCCTTTTTGGCTTTTGACCTCCAAACCTACAGGCCATACCAGTGTGACTGCCCAGGCAGTGACTTGTTCAGCATTGCTTGGGGTTTTCTCCAAGCTTCTCTCTCAAAGGCACCTTGTCACCTTGACTATATTAGTTCCAGTTAAGAAAATGCTAATTATAATGACATCATTACTATAACACTAACACTTGAGATCACTGTTTTTTATCATTTATGTTATTCACTAACCCAGGAGGATGTGTGCAGAAGATGAAGCCCTTGCCTATGACCAGAAAGCTCCATGGACAACCTGAGAAAAAGACAGGCCAGCAGAGATAATGGTGTCTCCATGTTACACATGGAAAAATAAGCACAAATACAGTCAGATCCTGCCATGGCATGGATGCGTCACCTAAAAACCATGTGTGGGAAACTGTTGAGTGATTCTTCCTGGGATATGTGAACAAATGTCTATTCACTCCAGACAGGGCACTGACAACAGACTGAAGAAATGTTTTCAACCAACCTTAGCGTAGTGAACCAGTGAGTTGAATGGAGAAGCAGCCGCCACAAGACATCACTAGAAAGCCCACTGCACATGCAGAGGACCTGCTTCTCTGTGGTTATGGCACCGAGTAGACTAGTGGTTCTCAACTTTCCTCACACTGTGATCTCCGGCCTCTGCAGGTTGTCCTCTGACATCCACATGCATACCTTAGAGCAGTGGTTTTCAACCTTCCTAATACTGCAAACCCTTAATACAGTTCCTCATGTTGTGGTGACCTCTGCCATACAATTATTTCATTGCTGCTTCACAACTGTAATCTTGCTACTGTTATGAGTTGTAATGCAAATATCTGTGTTTTCTGATGGTCTTAGGTGACCCCTGTGAAAATGTCATGTGATTGCAAAGGGGTTGTGACCCACAGATTGAGAACAACCATAGTAGAGGGCTTCCCATGTGATGGAGATGTAATGTCCTTTAGGAATAAATGGAAAGCAGAATGGAAGGAATGAAGGGAAGAGGGAGGGAGTTGGTGGGGAGGAGGGTCAGTAGACGGATGCTGCTTGCAGATGGTGAGTGATGAGCTGAGACAGCTTTAATGGCACAGCTGCCCCACCCCTGCCAGCTGTACAGCCCATGGAGAAGGTCCATTTTGTGTCCTTCAAAATGATGAAAAAGACCATTCCCTGGACCTAATGTAGTTCTCTTAGAATTTTATATGCACATTAATTGCTTTTAAAATTTTATCACAGGTTATTTCCTCTGCCTTTCCTTTCACAGGTAAAAGGAAGTAGAAAATTGGTCCCCAGTCCATGGTCCCAGAGGGTTTTCTGTTCTTTGCTCTATAAATTCAGTTTCTGGTGAAAAAAAAAAAAAAACATGAAAAATTGTCCAAGGAGAGTGAATCCCTGTGTGTTTGAAGATGTGCCATGAAGCAGCCTGAGGCAGGAACAAAATTTCTTTTGTGCTCTAGTGTTTTATCTTTTAATAATTCATGCAGATTTCTTTCACATCTCAGTTCTTAATGTAACTGTATTTGGTTAATATAAAAATAATGATATGAAATTACTTGGCAATTAAATTATTTTAATTTATTTCATCTCCTCCACAGGCTCCAAGAAGATGTGTGACTTGTTTCTTGTCCTGCCTCAAAGATGTGGCTCTGAGTTTAACTGTCAGAGCTGGAGGCTGCCTCCTACACACATCATCCATGGCCTTCTCTTCTCTGAGTTTTCCTGCCCTGCCCTCTCTGTTCATCCCTCTCACTATTACCATTCCGCAGTTTCATATCTTGATCTAGTTCGTCACCCCAAAGATTTATGTGTCAGAAGCTTGTTCCCACCGTGTCAATGTGAGAAGCAGTGGGTCCATTAAGAGGATGAGCTTAGTGGGAGGTCATTGCAGGATTAATATAGTTGTTCTTGTACAACCCCAGTCAGTGTCTGTAAAAGAGCAGGACTGGCCCCCTGGTCTGTTGGTTTTTCTGTCTTCAAGTGTAAGCTCTTCCTGTTTCAGGTACCCCTGCCACCATGATGCCATCTGCAACAAGGTCCTCCCCAGGGCTGAGCAGAGGCCAGCTCCATTGGTAAGGAACCTCCAGAGCTGTGGGCTAAATAAACTTCTCTTTCCTTCCTACATATGACTATATAAGTCACCTTCCCGACTGTAAATTTGCACTTTGTGCGTATTTCCTGTATCCCCCACTACCCTGCCCTCTGACTCTTCCCTCTCCCATTAGTTCTTCTAGTCAGCTTTGCCTCTACTTTTGTGTCTTCTATACAGGTATGATTTTGTGTATCTGTAAGGTCTAAGATGCACAAATGAGGGAAAGCATTTGTCTTTTTGAGACTCACTTAATTCTCTTATTATAATTATCTCAAGTTGCATCCATTGTCCTGCAAATGACATAATTTCATTCTTTGTTCCAGCTCAAACAATTCATGTACATCTACACATGTACCACATTATTTCCTTTATCTGTTCCTCTGTAGTTGAACACCTGGGTTGGTAGCCATAACTTAGCTGCAGTGAGTAGTGTTTTGTTTAATCTATGAATAGGTGCCAAGCTTCGGTTCAGGCCTTTCAATTAAAGACAGTTTCCAGCAGGCAGCACTGCTTTTTCCTGAGAGTTTTCTATTCATCCATTCATTCATTCATTCATTCATTCATTTATTTATTTATTTTCTGAGACAAGGTTTCTCTATGTAGCTTTGCGCCTTTCCTGGAACTCACTCTGTAGCCCAGGCTGGCCTCAAACTCACAGAGATCCAAACTCACAGAGATCCGCCTGCCTCTGCCTCCTGAGTGCTGGGATTAAAGGCATGTGCCACCACCGCCCGGCTTCCTGAGAGTTTTCTAGCTGAAAGCTTCCAAAAGGTTCCACTCACTTAAAGGTCCTCAGTTAATCCTTCCTAGAAATGCCCTGTCTCTTAGTTGATCCCAGAGATAATCAATTTGACAAACAAGATTAACCACCACAACATATGAAAGACCCTGGTGCACATGGGAGGCTGCTGATGGCTCCCATTGCTCTGGGACCATTGGAACAGGAAGCAAAAATGACTGGAAATGGAGTCAAGTGTCCTGTCACATGCAACCTTCTGTGGCAAGCTGAAGACAATGTTTTCAGAACTAAATAAGACCTACCAAAAGGAAAGAATTTGAACAGTTTACAACACTTAGAAACTATAATGAGTTAAAATGGGACAGAAGATCTTGCTCTCTCAATTGCCATCATTTGTTCTCTTTTTTCAACAATGCTGCTTCTGATAGTGGTTATAATTTGTGGGCCATATATTAAGGACAGAGATCACAGAAGATACTGAAAAGAAAAGTGATGGCCAATTGCACCTTTGACTCCTCAATGACTCCCAAAGGGACTCCACACCATAGCTCCACTAGCAACTACCATGGAGAAATCTTGGCTCTCCAGGTCTCGTCAAACAGGAATGTAAGAAAGATTTAAGAGGTAGTTTAGTAGTTAAGAGAACATACTTCTCTTGCAGAAGACCCAAGTTCAACACCGTGTCAGGCATTTCACAATGGCCAGTACAGCTCCACGGTGAGATCTGTGGGCCTTCTGTACTGCATTCACAAGCACACATCAAAGGCACATAATGTAAATGAAATACATCTTGTTTTAAGTGAATGTAAGATAAATTGTGTGTGAGAAAGGAGCCCTAAGGTCATGGATTCTTCCTTGGTCCCAAAGCATTGTGAATGTGGTCTTTGTGCCAAGCTAGATAGCCAGAAGCTATATTTCTCAACCACATGAAGAGTTTCAACAAAATCTTCCCCATCTAACTATGCCTTCTGCTAAGGGCTTCAACTGATCTTTTGAAATAGTCCAATGGGAACCAGCATCTGAGACTGGTTATCTTGCAAGAAGTATTACTAACATGCAACTAGGGGTAAGTCTCCTTTAAGAACAAAATTGGGGCTGATAATCATGGATCTTTATGTAAACTACCATTTTTAAATATATTCCTTCCTATGGATGACATGGTCTGTTTCCTACATCCATCCCACTCCTGAATGCCGAATGGCAGCCGTGGTCCTGACAGCAAATGACAGGAGACAGCACACTGCAGCCACCAGAGTGCCTGATTCACAGGATGGGCCAGTGAGCTGCAAAATTAAACTCCTCTTTTTAGAAGCCATTTGTGTGTTAAGGAAGAGAATAAATAAGCTAACACCATGGCCACTTAAAAAATGCACTCACACAGAGAATTTATTTGAGTATTTCAGACCAATGGGGGAAAATAAGCTCTATAATTGAAATGGTAATGGGATGAGTTAGGCATGGGGGGGTCAGGGCATTCTCAGAGGTGATGTCCTCAATAAGTTGGCAACTCAAGACAGAGACTTGTACAAAAAGACAAGAAAAAGAAAAAAACTTTCTGGATGAAATATGGGGTCCCTGGGCATAGAAGCGGTCAGCCCTCCTGAAAATAGCATCATTATGGGACCACAGTGGAATTGCTTCATTACTAATGACAGTGCTTGGTTGTCCTTGGTCACATCTTCCTGTGTCTTCCTTCTCCTTACAAAATGAAGGCCACTTGTCTTGCCCTCATGAGCCCACTGATATTAAAAGTATATTGCACAACAACCAGAAAGAGACCTTGATTCAGAGGTCAAAGTCTGTAAATACACATCAGCCCATTTGCCAAAAGATCCCACTTGGCTAGCATGACAACAGCCTCATGACAAGAAGGGATCTCAACATGGACATGGGCATCGAAGGCACACGAAGATAATACTGTGTGTCCAGGCTTAGTACTCACTTGGCATATTCCAAATGCCTGGCATTGCCATGAGCTGAGGGCAAAGGCGACTCTAGGATGCTATCCTAAACAGCCCTGACAGGTAGCCTGGTGAATTACAGGCCAGGCCTCTCAGCCCCTACCCCTAGCTGCCAACTAGGAGGAATATTACTGCATTTTTGTGGGTCAAAGCCTGGGCCTTAGCTCTCACAATCCAGACTTGGCCACCTATCCTCAAAAGGTCAGTTAAAGAAACAATAAGAAAAGCATGAAAAGAAGATTGGTATGGAAGAGGAACAAAGAGGGCCAGTGGTCTCCAAGTCCATCCACATGAGGCTTAGGTTTAAATGGAGGGCAAGAGGTGTGCATACCTAAGCAGCATGGGTCAAGATGTCATCCCACTACCAATAAGTAACTCATCATTGTCTGGGCCCCAGAGTCTCCTGCAAGATGGTCTGACAGGTTGTAAATCTTCTCTCTGGGAGATATATTCCTCCTCTGGCTGTCCCCAGGACCTCAGCTTTTCCTTCTCTCTGTTCAAGACTCTTAGAGAAATTCCAGTTTCCAGGGTTTGTTGTTTATTGATAGCCCAAGGGAGGCCATGTCTCTTTAGATGTCTTCTTCATGGAAGATCAGTTACAGCAACACAGAGAATGTCTCTTTCATTTACTTTAAATAACTTGTATTGAAAAGAATCTCTGACTCTTTTGCCTGCTCTTGAGAGTTTTCCTCCTTTTGGGTTACTTTGTCTAGCCTCCATAAGAAGGCTTTTGTCTTGTTGTATCTTGTTTTGTCCTGCCTGGCTGTTGTCTCTTGGAAGCTTGCTCCTTTCTGAGGAGGGAATCCAGAGAAAGTGAATCTGGGGAAGAGAGGAGGTGGGGAGGTAGGAGAAACTATGATTGTCATGTGTTGTATGAGAGAAGAAGCTAATAGAAATTCCCTTTCTCCCCACTTGATCACACAATAGACTACACTACCAAACATCTCTCTCTAGATCCTTGTATGATACCATAGCCCTGCCCTTTTCCATGTGTGCACAGTTCATTGAATGTTCTTTCTTGAGCAAAATGAAATTAACATGAAAAAGTATAGGCTTTAGGGATCAGAGATTTAAGCCCAACTGTGGCACTCACCTTGCTCAGCACCATTTATAGATCAACCACAGATCCTCCCTGGCCTCAGTTTTCTCAGGATCAAATAGAAATGATAATCTTACAGCTTCACTGGAGGGCTGAAAAAGCCTAAAACCTGTGAGATGTTCAGTATGGCGTGTGTCACATGCCACCTCTGAGTTGGAGTGGCCATCAAGTTTCTTGCATGCACTGAAGCTGCTATAGTAACTATTGTTCACTTTCTTTTTGTTTCTGTAAAATAAATAGCACATCCTCAAATGGTTACCCTGGGATACCAGCACCCCATAGGTCCCTAATAGGCACCGGGGAGATACTGACTGCCTTTCTCCACACAAGTGTGTGTGTGTGTGTGTGTGTGTGTGTGTGTGTGTGTGTGTATGTGTGTGTGTGTTGTTCATGTCAACACTTGGTGGAAATTGTCATTTAGTACATGTGTTATCATAGTCAGCTTCAGCGGTCAACTTGACACAGTCTAGCATTATCTGAGTGAGTCTTTACTGGGAGATTGCCTCAAGCAATTAGCCTGTGGGGCATTTTCTTTATTATTGGTTGATGTGGAAGGGCCCAGCCTATTGCGGGTAGTGCCAGCCCTGGGCAGATGGGCCTGGACTATATAAGAAAGGTATGTGAGCTCCTGCCTTGGGAGCCAGACAGTGAGCAGCATTCTTCCATGTGGCTGCTTTAGTCTTGCCTTGAGCTCTTGCCATGGCTCCCTTCGATAATGGACCTAAAACCATAATCTGAAATAAACTCTTTCCTGCCCAGGTTTTTTTGGCTTATGATATCTATCACAGCAACAGAAAGCAAAGTAATGGGTGTCTACAGACAAGATGTCAGCACAAGGCAGGCTGAAGGAAACATTAAGACATGCAGGATGCACTTTAATGCCAAAGGAATCCCTGATGTCACAGGACTTACCTCCCATGTACCTCTGCTCACCACCAGTGGTCTCTGAGGCCCTATAGGAGATAGATCTCCCTCTCATCCTTAGTCTCTCTCAGCTACCCTTGACACTCTGCCCTGGGAAAAGAGGACTGGAGCAGTGTAATCATGCACATGTGCAGGACAAGCCAGTCAGCTGTCCACCTGTTCACGGACAGTCTGTTTAGTGGATAAAGCATCGTAGCCAGGTCTTACACAAATGCATCCCCTCTCATCTAAAACCATCTGCTTTCACCCTCGCTCAACACCCTTCGCTGCTACAGAATAGAAACAGCAGTATTAAAACAGCCCTTCTACATGCTTGTCACATTATACTCATCATCTCACTTAACCTTCATAAAAAGCTGTAAGTAAATAGCATGCTACTTCACTGTAAGGAGAGAAACTGAAACCCAGAGAAGCTGAGGGGCCAAACACAGGTACCCAGTTAAGAAAGAGAGTCCAGATTTGAATCTGCATAGTCTTCCTCTCTGAGTTTCTTGCCTACCAAGCTTTTTGATCTGTGTGTGTGTGTGTGTGTGTGTGTGTGTGTGTGTGTGTGTGTGTGTGAGAGAGAGAGAGAGAGAGAGAGAGAGAGAGAGAGAGAGAGAGAGAAGTATCTGAAGCTCCAGGGACTAGGGAGATAGATAGCTTAGTGTTTTTTCATGCAAGCATATGGGGACCTGAGTTCAAACCCAAAATCTACATTTTAAAAATCAGCCAAGGTAAAACATGCTTATAATTCCAGCACTGCAATGGTGGAGGTAGGGAATTCCTGGAGCTCATTGGCCAGCCAGCTTAGTCAATTCAGCAAGCTCCAGGTAATGATAAACTTGGTCTCAGAAAACAAGACAAACGGTACCTGAGGCGCAACACCTAAGGTTGACCTTTGGGTTCTAATATGTGTGTGCATATATACATCAGTCACACATGAACACACATATAAACAAAACCCTGATATTCTGCCTTGCATGGCACAGGCAATGGAGTCGATTCAAGCACAGCACTGCCCATTCCGTTCTCACCCTCTTTACAACCAGTTTCGATTTTCCCTTGAGAATCAGCTCCAGATGAAAGGTATGTATTCAAAACTTCCCTCATTGCTATGAGAAAATACCTAACAGAAGAGCAAGGTAAAGAAGGAAAGTTTTATTTGAGGCCTTGGTTTTGGAGGCTTGAGTCCATCATGGAGGGGATGCCATGTGGGGTCACATGACACATCATGACAGCCAGGAAACAAAGAAACACATAGAAAGCTAGGACCAGGAATAACCTTTTCAGTCCTACCTTCACAGTGACCTACTTCCTCCAGGTAGACCCCAGCTCCTAAGTTTCTACAACCTCATCAAATGGAGCCACCAGCTACAAACCGGAAATTGAACAAGTGAGCCTGTGACAAACATCTCAGTAATCAAATCACATCATAACCCATGTGTCTCCTTACAGAGACACTGGACAGTTACATTCCTCTTCTGATGGCTGCTCCATGAGAATGGCGGCTTTTCTAGAGGAAGTGATTGCTTTGAGATGACACCTAGTAAGGAAGGCATGTCACAAGGGTTACTTAGACTTCCTGCCATAAGAACCCACACTCCATAGGCCAATGTGTATTTCTATGTCTAAAATTCAAAAACTGAAGCCAGGCAGTGTTGGCACATGCCTTTTACCCAGCACTCAGGGTCAGGGGGGAGGGGGCAGAGCCAAGTGGATCTCTGTGAGTTCGAGGCCAGCCTGGTCTATAGAGCGAGATCCACGACAGACACTAAAACTACACAGAGAAACCCTAGCTCAAACCGCCCCTGCCCCCAAAATTTAAGAAACTGGGTCAACAACCACAGCATAAGTTCATGTGTCTGACTCGTAAAACACAGACTTGAGCATCCTCAAAGAGACAGCACTGAGTACTCCCTAAAGTGTAAGTATGTCCTTTTATGTCACCTATACATAGTCACCCTGGTAAACCCAGAAATCATTCAGAAGCTTCTCACAAGGCTCTCTGAGCTGGAGGCAGAATATCTGCAAAGTCACATTCCTTCTTGAAGACTCTGCAATGAAGTCTCTTTGCTTCTAATTTCCAGCTTCTAAAAGCTACCTGTATCATTGGCTTGGGGCCCTTCCTCCACGCCGCAAGCCAGCAGCATAGCATGTCTCTACCTGTTTTGTATCCAAGAAATGCAGAAGGAGGTGGAGGCAGCAGAAGTCAGAAGGTGAAAGATATTCTCACGAAGCTGACCCAGTCCTCTGAAGCTAAGAGCAGTTGGGCTGACACTAGCAGCTGAGAAAGAGCCCATGGAGTAGTGAATGAAGATAGAGATGAGCCACTGCAGAGGGACACAGGAGCAGAAAGAAACAGGGAGTAAGACTTGTCCACTCCATAACCTGCTAGGGTCAGTCCTAGGAGGGAGAAGTTGGCAGTGCAGAAGTGTGGTCTGCAGAGTCCCAGCTCCATGTGATAGAGCCAAGAGTAGTACACTGGGAGCCCAGGGCTTAATATTGGGTTGGCTTCCATGTTCTGGGCCTGCTGCCAAGAACTGTTGAGTTTATTCAAGTTAAGAAAATCTCTCTCTGTGTGTGTGTGTGTGTGTGTGTGTGTGTGTGTGTGTGTGTGTATTCATATGGTATAGGTGCACATGGAGGTCTGTGTATGCAGGCCAGAGAACAACTTCAGATGTCATTTGTCACGTGCCATTCACTTTGAGACAGGATCTCTCACTGGCCTAGAGCTCAACAAGTAGGCTCAGCTGACTACATAGCAAGCTCCAGGGGTGCTGAGATTGCAAGTGCACTCCACCATACTCAGAGTTTTACATGAGTATGAAAGAAGGAACTCATGTCCTCAAGTGCCTTAGTTTGGGTTTCTATTTCTGAAAAAACACTACAACCATGGCAACTCTTATATAAGAAACCATTTAATTGGGTGGCTTACAGTTTCAGAGGTTTAGTCAATTATCACAGTGGGACACAATGGCATACAGGCAGACATGGTTCTGGAGAAAGAGCTAAGGGTAGAGAATGAGCTGCACCTTGACTCTGCAGGCAATAGGAAGTGATCTAAACACTGGGTGTGGGTTGAGCATATATGAGATCTCAGAGTTCACTCCCACAGTGACACATTTCCTCTAACAAAGCCACACCTACTTCAACAAGGCCACACCTCCTAATAGTACCACTCCCTATGAGTTTATGGGGGCCAATTACATTCAGGCTACCCCATCGATCTTCCACAGAAAGCAGTTTATCAACTGAGCTCTCTTCCCAGCTCCCACTGAAGGAAACCTTTATAACCTATCAATGGGGTAGCCATACTTATTCCCTTTGAGCAAAAGAGGGACTCAGAGATGTTAAAGAAACTTCCAAATGCCACCCTGCTGAGAGATAGCAGGACTGAATCCCAGTCTCCTTTTTCCTCTGCGGTATGACTTTGATGCCCAATTCTGATGTCCAACCTCCCGAGAGAGCACTGGACAGAAAAGATATAACAGTGAAAAGGGAGGAAGAGTCACCCCAGCAAAAGCAAGTGACTGCAAGGCCTTAAAGTTCTGATCAAGCCCTGGATCCTACAGAACCAGGGAGAAGGAAACATGACCTTTCTTCTCTTCTCAACCCTACTCATCAGTGCCCATCTCTCCACAGTAACTAACCTGCTGGTACCCAGCTCCCATAGGCATGGCTGCATTGGCTGTGACTACCACCAGCCACTCCAATCCCTTCAGTGAAAGCAAGGTCCAGCCCACCACTGCTTGTCTTCATTGAAAGATAAGACGTACAAATTCTAGTAGATACTTTTCTGTGGCTGTGATAAAACACAATCTGGCCAAAAGCAATTTATGAAAGGAAATGATTTATTTCATCATAAAGGTTAACTCTTCATTGTAGGATACCAAGGCAGGAAGTTGAAGCAAAACATATGGGAGAATGGAGGAATGCTGCTTACTGGCCCACTTGCTGGCTCATGCTTAGCTTGCTTTATTTTACATACACTCAGAGCCCACGTGTCTGGAGATGGTGCTTCCCACAGTGGGATGGGCCTTCTCACATGATTCATCAGTCAAGGCAACAGCTCACAGACATGGTCACAGACCAGTTTGATCAAGAAACTTCCTCAGTCAGGGCTCCCTCTTCCTCTGAGGTTCCAGGTTATATCAAATTAAAAATAAAAACCAGCCCTGACACAAACCAAACAGAAAAAATTGCAGTGTCATTTATTTAAAAGATGCTTCATATTCTCTGTAAATTTTGAGAAGGGGTTTCTCTTTAAGACAGGGTCATATGAATCCCAGGCTTACATCACAATCACTACATAGCTGAGTGTAACCTTGGTTTTGAAAAACATGGATAAACCTGGCGTGATGGTGTCCACCTGTAATCACAGTTTTTCAAAACCAAGGCTTGGTGCATGCTCTTGAAGTTTTCCAACTGAGCTACATCCAAGCCCAAGGTAATATTTGTATTATTCTGTAATATTCCCAGAGGGTAAAGTGAGTCTTTCCATTAGAAGATTTAAGAGAACACCTAAGTGTCTCAAGACACCATACAAGAAGAGGAGAATACACCCAGTTGTAAAAGGAAGCCTATCTGCTTCTGCTGAATTTATTGTAAAATTGAGCCACTGTGTACACACATATAAAAGTCCAGAAGTACTGTATAGTAGAAAGACAGAGCACCTGCAAAACACCCATCCTGAGTACCAGATGCTAAGAGCATTCACAGCAATCTGTTATCTTTACAAGCAGCAACAGGACTCCCAGTGGGCCTGGAACAACAAAATTAATGGATTGGAAAGTAAGACTCTAATGTACAAGCTTTCAAAATTCTGCAGGCTGCCAGACTCACAGAGCTCATTGGGTATGTCAGTGATGGTGTATGAGGGGTATGAAGCAACCAGGAGGACTCCAACAGGAGCAAGGTGAGAACAGAAGAACAGCAGAAAAACAAGGCAACTGGTCAACCCACATCACCTCCTCTGAGAAGGCAAACTCCATTTCCAATGAAAAGCTTCTTTGAACTTCAGTAAAACAAATAGTATTTATACAAACAGACTCTACAAAAAAAATTCCATAATGAGAAAGGAAAACAGCAGAATCTATCCAGTTCATCCACTTGACAGTTACATCATTTTATATTGAATTCAGGTTTCATGGCCCATTAGAGGTCTGGAGGGAGAATTCTCAGGGATACTTCTGGACTAATGAGTGTTTTTCAAATTGTTTTTCTAATACAATTGTTCATTTTTTTTTCTTCTGGGAATAATAAGAAGCTCTGGTTTATGGGATTTGGCCCTACATTTGAGAAACAACAACAGCTATTTTAATTGAACCTAATTTATTTTTATTAGCAGAGGACATTAGCGTTTTGTGTCTTTGAGATACATTTTTGACACTGATAAGCAAATGATGCTATCAGTCAAACTATCACAGTTTCCTGCACATGTCTCTATGCATCTTTTAAATACCCTCTGACAAATGTTCCCTTGCCTCCCCCATAAAGGTGTGGGTTTCCTTTTGTGAATCCAACAGCCGGAGTAAAAACAGAACATACAGAGAAGTCTGTGTTATCTACTAACTCCCTTCTCCAGCTCCACCCTTTGAGAGGAAGAGCTCAGTATCCCAGCAGAAGCTTTCTTACTTACCAGGATCACAGATGACCAACCAGACCTTTCTAAGTTACAGTTTGCAAATTCTTTCTGCAAATCTCCCCTACAGTCATGAGAAAGGCATGCGAAGCCATTACTCACAAGTCCTGCTAAAAATCAAAGTAAGATGTAGCTAGGAGAAACTATCTTACTCATCTCTTGCAAAGGGTTTACCTTAGCTAGAGAGAGACATACTTCAGTTATAAACATCTGGGTATAGTAGCTATATTAATTACTTTTCTCATTGCTCTGACAAAAACAACTTAAGAAAAAAAGTTTTATGTTTGGGTCACAATTTAAGAGTGTAGACAATCCTTGCAGAGAAGTCACAATGGAAGGAGCTTGAAGCAGCTGGTCATGTTGAACCTGAAGACAGAAGACTGAAAATAATGAATTCAGCTGGGCGGTGGTGGCGCACACCTCTAATCCCAGCACTTGGGAGGCAGAGGCAGGCGGAACTTTGTGAGTTCGAGGTCAGCCTGGTCTACTGAGTGAGATCCAGGAAAGGCTCAAAGCTACACAGAGAAACCCTGTCTCAAAAAAACAAACAAATAAATAAATAAATAAATAAAAATAAAAATAATGAATTCTGGGGCTCTCCTCTCTCTCCTTTCTCTTTCTTTCCCCTCTCCTTTCTTTCTCTCTCCAAAGCCTCTAACACATAAACTAACACTTGAAGGCCAATCTTGACTCCCCTCCGTGGTTATGAGGCTCATTCTGAAGGGTAATTTTGTATCAACTCCTTTCCCTCAGCCTGCCACATCTAATATGCATTCTCAGTTATAACAGCATCCATAGTGCCATCACCACCATCTGACTAAAACCTACCAGCTCCTATTTCATTGTATCTTCTCATATAACCTGGGTCTTTATCTACACATAGTACCAGGCTTACCTCTCAGCCTCATCCCATCCATCTCATTTTATCCCCAAAGCTAAGCCATATCCCAAAACTCACACCACATTCTCTCCAGTCCCTGCCCAGTATTTAACAAAAGCCCCCAGCTTTTTATTTAAAATTGTATGTGTACATATGAGTGTACGCATGTGCACCACCTATGTACTGGAGCTTTCAGAGGTCAGAAGAGGAGTCAGATCCCTGGAACAGGAGTGACAGATGATTGTGAGCCACCATGTAGGTGTTAAGAACCAAGCCTGAGTCCTCTACAATTATTCTTAACCATTTAACCATTTCTATAGTCCTCTAATTTTTAATATAACTTTCTGTTTTTGTGGCCCAACAACTCTTGAGCGCCAGTGAGACTTTCAACACAACTACCATTGACCTTGATATTCTGCAAACCGGACAAGTATACTCTGGCCTGAGACTGTTTTATTTGCTGCTCCTCCAGCCTCAACTACACTATACCCCCTCCCTGTCCCTCAGTATCCTTTCAAATAATTCCTTCTCTGCTTATGGATTGCACAGTAATTTCCCATGCCTGCCTCCCCTATGCCTTGCCTTGTTTATCTAACATACTACAATACAGAAAGCAGATACTATGGATCTCCTTATCCAGGTCTTTATCCCCTCTCCTCCCTTGTACCCACCCTGTGTACCATGCCATGGACATACCAGTGTCTCAGAGATGTTTCTCTGATCATGATCCCAACAGTAGTCTTGGTTCTTATGCCCCTGAAAGAAAAATTGAAAGGACATGTTAGCAAATGAAGCAGTCAATAGTTTAACAAGAATGTGCTCCTTAGGAGAGCAGGCCAAGTTGAACTGCATTGGCTTTGACCCTAATAAGCAGGGGATAGTGCTTTTCCCCCTCCTCTTATCCCATGCTTTGAGTCTCCTCCAGGGTGATTACTTCTAGGATATCGGTATTCTGTTGAGGCAAAACAGTTGCCCAGAATTCAGTCTAAGTAGATGTATAAGATGCAGAGATATGCCCAGGGATTTAAGCATCCTAAAGCTGAAAAGTTTACTAGGGAATAGGGTGACAGAACTCTGTTCATGCTTGTCCTAGGACAGAAGTCTTGATATTACTTTAATCTGACCTGACTAGCATGGACCACTATCACCAGTTCCCCTTACATCATGTTTTGGGGTTCCTGAGCTCTAAGAAACCAGATAGAGCAGCCTAGGAGAATTTAGGCTGCATCCACCTTTGCAATCTATCCCTGGAAAAACCCAACAGCCCTGCTGTGAGTTTGTGCCACACAGATTTCATCTGAAGTTCATCCATTGTCATTATCTTTATACCTTGACCACCAGCTGACTAATACTATTATCTTTACACTTTGTTTTGGGGCTTTAAACTGGTCCACCCAGTATTCTTCATGTCTTACTCTGGGACCTGTTGGTCAGTCCCTCCTGGAGCAAACCTTCTGTCTAACATCATGATTCGACTTCCTGGATCCACACAGATTAAAGACACTTCTGTTCCTAGGACAGCTGCATTCTGCTTGGATCTCCCTCTATGACACTTTTACGAGACTTGCAACTGTAACCTCTGCTGGGGAAGTGTACTTTGCGGTAATATTGTGTACCCTAATAAATTTATCTGCGGTCAGAGAAACGAATAGCCACTAGATATAGAGGCCAGAAAATGGTGGCACAAAAGCCTTTAATCCCAGCATTCCAGAGGCAGAGATCCCCCAGGATCTCTGTGAATTCAAGGCCACACTGGAGACAGCCAGGCATGGTAACAAGAGCTTTTAATCCCAGGAAGTGATGTCAGGAAACAGAAAAGTATTTAAGGTGTGAGGATGAAGAACTAGGCTGGTTAAGCTTTTAGGCTTTTGAGCAGCACAGTTCAGCTGAGAGGCATCCAGTCCAAGGAAACAGGATCAGCTGAGGAATTGGTGAGGTGAGGTGGCTGTGGCTTGTTCTGTTTCTCTGATCTTCCAGCAATCAGCCCAATAGCTGGTTCTAAGTTTTTTTTTTCTTTTTTTTATTATTAATAAGACCCTTTAATATTTGTGCTACAGTACTTGAATATAAAGTCACCTGCTTCTAAATCACCGCTGATAGCCACCACAGGGACTGGGACACAAAGGCTTGTGAGCCTAAGAGCTTCTCACTGGCAAACCTGACTTGGTGGGGCTGCCATTATGGGAACCAGAAGGAACCATTCATTTTCATCTCATGTCCTTTCTCTTGGTGGCTCCCAGTGAATACTAATACAGTACACACTAGAACAACACACCTGAACAACCTCATCTCTGTGCTGTCTGTCTGATACCATCCTTCCCCACACCCAGTGGTCTCTGTCTTTGGAGATACAACTCAGGCCCACTCTCGGGTCCCTTGCTCTTAAGAGAGTTGTTAATGTTAAGGTCAGAGTCTGGGTGGGACAACCCTAACATTTGAGGCTCAGCACTCATCCTCAGTCAGCCAATTACAAAAGCAATAATGAAAATCAGAAAAAAGGATGGTTATTTAATGTGGCAATATTGGGAAGAGGAACGGAGATGATTCCAAAGAACAAAGAGATTCCCTCATCCCAAGACCCTGACTGCTAGGTCTCAAAAAACCTTAGTACAAGTCTCACTCAGTACCTGCGGCTCCTTCCAGCACTTCTCACCTTCCCTAAACCTCTCTAGCCCAGGGCCTGGCCTTCTGCTTCCCTTCCCCAGCTCCTCTTCCCTACGGAATGCAGCCATTTTGGCAAGGCGCCTTCTTGGTCTCTTGACTCTCAGCCACTTGGTCTGCAGCTCCTCTCTTAATCCCCTTGGCTGCTCTCTCTCCTCATCCTCTCTTGTTCTCCCTCCCTCCTCTCTCTTCTCATGACCTGGCTCGGTCTGGACTCTTCCAGATGTCTCTGGCTGTTTTCTCCCTCTTATCTACAATAAAACCTTCTCCTCAACCATACCTAGGAGCGGTCACGTCCTCATTTTTTACTCACTGATATGAAGGTTTAAATAGAGCAAGACATGTCCCACTCACCCCTCACTGTCCAGGCTCCTGAGAATTGTCAGAGCTGTGTGAAACATGTCCTTGAAGACATGTTGTTCCTCTGGTTAGCACCAAGCTTCCAGATACTTCCAACTCTGATTCCTGGGGAAATGACAATTTCTTGGGGACCATTGTTTACATCATATCCAAAGGGAGGAACAGAGTGACTCTTTAGAATATCTTCCTTCCCAACAATACAATGCCCTGAAAGAGGTGAGTGTGTGAGGAAAAAAAGAGAGGAGCCAGGGCCCCTCTGCTCTCAGACTCTAGGACTGCAGAGACACTTGAGCGCTTGCCTCCCTCACACTTGAGCTCATGGCTTTGTTATCTTTACAGCTTATGTTGTTCCTGCTATAAAATACGATTAGTCAAATGGGTGTTGGCAGTACAACACTGCTGAGGCCATGAACATGGACAGCTGAAAATGGTTCTCGCAAATTATTTCTATTAAAGTTGAGAATGAATTCCCAAGACACTGTGCCTTTAGCATCTCTGTGTGGTTGTAGAAATTAGATTAGCATTAACTGCTACAGAAAATTCTCACACCACCCCACAGCCATGACATCTACAAAAAGGTCCCTTGAGCTCAAGCTAGGCTCACCCCGGGAGGCTCGGAGTACCTCAGAGCGTAAGTATAAGGCACCTCCAAAGCTGCAGCTGCCACCTCTTAGAGACTTCAGCAAATCTATGTGGGCAGAGCAGAGGCAAGTAGGCCAAGGAGGACCCTGCAACCTGCCTCTTTAGAACCTGCCCCCAGGCAGTTGTTTAGCTTCTAATGAAGGAGAAAAAATAACTCAGGCCAGCAGCAGCGTCTCTTAGATCAACTCCATTTTTAAATCATAGCCACTTGAGATTAGGACATGAGGGTGACTGGCTTTTAATTGGCCTTTGTTCTAAATCAGTGGTGAACACACTGGAAGAAGACCACACTTTTTTTACTTAGAGGTGAAAGGGTCCTTTTCATCCCTTTATGGGAGAAAGAAAAGAAATCAGAAATCTTTCTAATGGAGCAGTAGGAACAAAGGAAGAGGTAGAGGTAGGGGTAAATGTTTTGTCTGGTTTCAATACAGTCCTTTATTATAAGCTCTTTTAATTATGAATTATTATTCCAGTTATTACTGGAAATAGTTGTCAACTGCTAAATTACTATGTTCCAGTCACTCTGCTAAGAAGAAATGATTTGAGTCAGCAAGCTCAAGCTAATTTTGCTTTTGAATGTCTTTGGTAAAGCTCCACACAGTAGAGAGGTCCCACACCAGGCTGAAGAGATCTGGGTCTCTCTCATGGAAAGCAAACATATCCTTCCCAGCATCCAGCAGCATGAAAAAAGTGAAGACAGTCTTGCTGACGGTGGGCAGAACTCCTTCCTATTAATACCAAGCAGACTGACCAGGACTATAGCTCAGCTGCTAGTGTATCCACCCAGCATGCTTGAAGCCCTGGGCTCTGTCCTCAGCACCACAAGGAACTGACAGCATGGTGCGTACTTGTAATCCCAGCATGAGGGAGGTAGAGGCAGGGATATCAGAAGTTCAATGTCACTGTCATCTACATATTGAACTCAAGACTAGCTACGAATGGATGAGACTGTCCCCAAAAATGTGTGTTCGGGGTGATGCTTTCTTCTTCGATGGAGAAAATAATGCCTTTGCATTCTAAGGTAGAACTTTTCAGGGGAGAGGAGCTTTACTATCATACCTGCCCATCAACCTCTCCCTCTTCCTCCTCCTTTTCAGGGAAGAGAGGCTTTGGCTATCATACCTGCCTGTCCACCCCTCCCTCTTGCTCCTGCTTTCTTCAGATTCTGTCCAGAAGACTCAAGGGGAAAAAATCTGACTGAACTTCCTTAGTTTTCTGACCCTTGAATAGTGAAATGTTCTCTGGTCAGAAAGGCGAGGATTTGGTGCAGAGGGGTCCAGAAAGTACCATGCACACTCACGCAAATCCAGGCTAAGCTTTGCCCTGTTGCAGGATACTCAAGTGCCGAGAGCTTGGGGTTGTCCAGGTGAGTTGAAGTTACGACTGCCTACTTGGAAGACTTTTTGGAAAGCTTCAAAGTGCTCTGCACATCAGGCCTGTTGATGGATGAAGTAAGAAAGACCCAGAAAAGAAATAAATAGCCAGTGTAACACACAGCACACTGCTAGTGTAGCAGGAGCAAAGTGATGTGTGTGTGTGTGTGTGTGTGTGTGTGTGTGTGTGTGTGTGTGTGTGTGTTTCAATTTTCATATACCATATACTGCATATTAAACATATCCCCATCAAGTTGAAGATATTGTACCCTCTCCTTGAATATCAGACTGTGGAGACAATGATTCCCCCAAGAATAGAATTTCCCAGGAACCTCATGCTGGGAGAAGGAACAGCAGGATGCCCAGCCCCAGGCAGATGTTTCACTCATTGTTGACAGCTGTCTAACCCCCTTGCAGGGCAGACTGGAGCTCAGACAGTAATGGGTCAAAGAGGAATGGGACCATACTCACTGACTGTGACTGCTTAGTAATGCATACCACTTACCTTCTATTTAAACCTAACCTTGTCAGGGCCCTGGGGATGGGCATGGGGGATTACTAACCCTTCTTATCTGTTTCTCTTTTCAGTGGGGCCACACTGAATAAATCTCCTTTCTCTCCTTTCTACCATTACTTGTTTATTTAATTGGCCTGTTGAGGATGGGTGGCTGAATCTCCCTTGTTAGAGTTGCCAGGGACCAAACTCCCATCCTTAACTATGGGGAGGGGGGAGACATGCTCCAGGAAAGTAGCCATAAAAAAGGAAATTGCTTTCTCATTGTCTCGTAGGCCAAGTACATATTGAAACTGCATCTTAGCTGCAGTAGTTTAAATAAAATAATGCTAAATTGACTTGCATTGGCTTATTTTCCATTTTGTAATGTGATTTCTAGAAAACGCAAGAGTCTGATGGGCCTACAGTCACACTGCACAGCCTACAACTGTGAGTGCATTTCCTCAGTTTCCTCAAAAATGTCTCTCTACACTTAGACAAAGCAAACGGTCAGAGTGGATTAGGAAGAGTCTCAATTGATTTTCATAGTGTGCTGCCTCCATAACACACAAAAAATCACATTCACAGCACTGCTACCACAGAATGTTGTTAATGTTCTGTCCATTGTTAGCTATTATTAATCTCTTCCTGTACCTAATTTATAAACTGAACTTCATCATAGGTATGGAGGTATATGAGAAAGTACTATATGTATTATGTTAATATCATATATATATATATATATATATATATATATATATATATATATGGGACTGAGGTTATCCAACTTTGAAATTGCTTTGCATGTATGAAGTCTGTGTAGTTTGAACATAATTGGCCCCTATAATCTCACAGGGAATGGCACTATTAGGATGTTTGGCCTTGTTAGAGTAGGTGTGGCCTTGTTGGAGGAAGTGTGTCACTGTGGGGGCAGACTTTGAGGTTTCTTATGCTCAGGACACTGCCCAGTGTCTTAGTCATCTTTCTGTTGCCTGCAAGATGTAGGACTCTCAGCTATTTCTCCAGCACCATGTCTTCCTGCACACCATCATGCACCCCACCATGATGGTAATGGATTGGACCTCTGGAACTGTAAGCAAGCCACTCTGATAGTATGTTTTCTTTATAAGAGTTGCTGTTGTCATCGTGTCTCTTGACAGAAATAAAAGCCCTAACTAAGACAAGGCACAAGGCCTACTCACAGTGCTGTTACAGAGGGCACCTGCTGCGCATTTCTGGTTGTAGTATCCTGGAACAAAGAATCGGATCAAGAGCTCATGGATAGTGATAGAAATAGAGGCAGCTTATAACAAAGGAGAAAAGTGTACTCCTGAGAAGGAAAGTGGGCCAGACAGCTAGGGAAGTTTAAAAGCTCAATGATGCCCAGCAAAGAGAGTAATGATTCTTTATGGGTCATTTCCCTACTGCCCACCTTCGCTGGCATTTGGAGACTGTGGGCTTTTCCTGTGAATCTTCTGTCCTTGGCAGCTCCTGGTCAGTGGTTTCCAGTCTTCCTTTTATATGTTAGTCTAGATACTACCCTACAACCACACTCTGCTGCCACAACACTACACACAAAAACATTACATCTCTTTATACACGTATGTGAAAGATTGGTTCTGTTTATATTTTTCAGGCCAGGGGCATTTTTATCAGAAAGAATCTGTGCTGGCAGCCCAGAAGTGGATTTGAGGTTTTACAGAACAGGAAGTCATATAAGTAGGAGGGAGGGAATGCAGTACACCTCTGCTGGAGAACCATCATCTGGGACATTGGGTCAAGAAGAATGAACTGTAGTGACAGCAGATGGAATCTGCTATTGTATTGTATTGGAACATGGTTTTCATTCCTGATATCCTGGGTCCCTTGTAGAAACCATGACTTCCAGAAATACACACCTAATTTCTTACCTAGTCAATCCCATCATTCTACTAATAACATAATGTAGCCACATTTCTTACAAATGATTCCACTATTTATAATTTAACATTATAAATACATATTTATGTATAAATTTTATACATTTGTTCATATATAAATTTATATAAAATATTTATGTGTAAATATAAATAATATATAAATATATATATATATATATATATATATATATATATATATATATTGTATGTTGATTCTCACATACAGAATCACCTCTATCGTCTCTTTCTCTCTATATGTGTATGTGTGTGTTATACATATATATATATGTATATAAATATATATATGTATATATACAGAGAGAGAGAGATGCTAAGCACTGTTCTCGGCCTCGAGTGTTCAAAGGTAAACAAGATGCTTGAGACTCCCGCAATCACAGAACCTAAGGTGTGGTACAAAGTAGAACCATTCAGGCTGTGTTCCGCAGCAGGAAACCCTGACTCCAATACATGGGGTTTCAGTCTAAGGCATTGTTGCACACACCAAAATGTCCAAAGAGGCAAAACTCCCACTGTGGGTTCCAGAGGTCTGCTCTGACTCTCTGAGTTTCTTCTGAACCTGCTGTAGGGCTGGATCTGTGTCCAGAGCACAGAGATAGTGGTAGACATTACTCCAGGCATCCAACCTCAAAGAAGGTATTCTTTAGTAGTAGGTGACTCAGTAGGTAAGGGAACTTGCTGCCAAGCCTGATGGCCTGAGTTTGAGACCCACATAGTGGAAGAAGAGAATTGACTCCTATAGGTTATCCTCTGACATCCATATGTACACCACGCCATGCACAGATGCGCACACACACACACATACATGCACGCACAAACTATTGTGAGGGTTAAATGGAAGGAGAAGGCAGAGTCTCTATTTTCTAGAAGATAAACAGGTTTGGCAGAAAGAAGCAATGTCTTTATAGGCATTTCACATATGACTGTGTCCAGCTTCCAACACAGCTGTCTAAACCTAAATCCAGCTCTTGCTGCTGTGCCTGGATCCTCCATGGTGTTAAGAAGAAAAAAAAAAAAAAAAAAAAACAGATGAAGGAATACTATTTAGTCACCACTGTCTCCTTTGTGCCTAACATGGGGTCTGGTGCATATGCCCATTAATGCTTATAGAATGGATAAATATCAGAAAACCAGCAAAGTCTGAAGGGCAATGGACATTTGTTGTTAGGTGGACAAAAAAGCACAAGTTTGGATTTGCATAGCTAATGAAAACTAAGAATTGATTTCCATAGACCAAGGAAAGTTGCTGCAATTTTGTAACTAATGAACCCTCTTTTCAACAGCTGCACCTCCAAATTTGCCACCAAGAGTCTTGGAAGAAAAGCTAGCATAGAGAGCAATCTTCCCCCACACCTTCCTTCCTTGTTAAAATTCCCCGTGGATGCTTGTTCTCAAGCAAGATGTGAAATTGCAGATTTCTGCTCTTTCTCCCCCAATTTGTACAGAGCTGCCCTTTGAGATCCACAAATGTGCAATTGTCATGCTACCATTAAGTTTTCCAAAATATCGATTTCAAATGTGAATTCCCATCTGCATCAATTATTCAAAAGAAGTGTGTCATGGGAAAATTGCATTGCCCTACACTTTGCTTGCTTACAGGCCACAGTAAGTTCAGTGTTAGGTTTTAAAACAGCTGGTGTCTCAATACAAACGTTAGAGGTAGGGAAACTGCCCAGCTGTGCTCAAGACATAAGGAATACTGCCAATATATCTCATAGAAAGGACTATCCTGGTCTGGGTTGAATATGCTCCATGTCTGCAATCCATCTTGCCTACCACCCACGCAAATGACTCATACAGCCCCTAGCCACCCTCCTGTGCTCTCTATGCATGTCCATCCCAGGTATTTGTATGAACACTTGGAGGGAAAGTGGCCTGTTTTCCTTCTACTTTTTAAAGGTAGAATTTCACATAACCCAGGCTGACTTCAAACTCTATGTAACTTAGGACAACTTTCAACTCTTGATCCTCCTGTCTCCACCTCTAGAGTGCTGAGATTAGCTTAGATATATGAGCCATCATGACCTGTTCACATAGTGCTGGGATGGAACCCCAGTCTTGTACAATAAGCATGGACTCCAACAACTGTACAACATCAGTGACCCCAAAGAGCAGCCTTGTCAGCATTGAAGGTAGTGTCAGAATGAGAGCAAAGACAGGTGGAGAAAACCAGCAAGGATGGAGAAAGAGCGCAAGCCCTGAGGACAACTCCAGGGAAACAGGTTGTGTTCCCTGGGGGTCACTTCTTAAATTTCTGAATTTCTCCAGCCCGTAAGAATAGCCAGAGTAATTACAGTGGTTTGGTCTTTCAACTTGTTTAAGCTGGTGTTGTTGGATTCCAGTGACCACAGGCTTCCTCCTTTCCATTTCTGTAAGCTACATCTACACTTAACTCTGAAACTATGGCACTGGAGTGTCATAATTGGTCAAGCACAGTTCTAGAACATGCCCTAAATTGTCTGTTTTCTTCTAAGTCCCCAGGCCAGTCTCTTCTTCACTCAGAACTGAGAAACTCTGCTGTACTGCACATGGAAATAGTAGATACTTTCAGGAGTCCTCTCATACTCCTACTTAGAGCCTTTGCCAGGACAGCTTTGTATCACTGGGGATGGAGGCCAGGCTGTGAGGAAGTCTGCTCAGCAGGGCTTGTTAAAGCTTCTTCTTTACAGACATTAAGAAACATTTGGGGAACAGAGTAATGAGCCACACAGTAAAGTGCTTATCTTGAAAACTTATGGACTAGAGTTCAATCCCCAGAATCAATGTTAAAAAAGAAGGAAAAAAAAAAAAGCCAGCAAAGCATGTCATTGTAGTCCAAATACTGAAGAGACAAAAATAGGAGGATCCCAGGGGCTCATGAGCCCGACATTCTAGGCTACTGAGAGGCCGTATCTGAAATAAGCAATGTAATGAGGAGTCACTCTCTGCCATGCCAGCCAGCTCCCAAATAATGAAACAAAGACTTTTTATTGATTATGAAAGCTAGGCCTCTAGCTTAGGCTTGTTTCTAACCCATATTTTAATCAACCTACAATCCACCATGTGGCTTTTACCTCTATCTCATTCCACATCTGGCTGGTGACTCTGATCTCAAGATAAACCTTAAACAGCCAAGCCAGCTGCCACAGGGCTCTGGAGGCTGGATCTGCCCCCCTGGGTTCCCTGAAAGCCTAACCTCATGCTAGCAAATTCACCTCCCCAGTGAGCATTTTTACCTAGCACAGCTGCTGCTGCTCAAGTACTCTGCTGCACAGCAGGGCCTCTTAAAAGAGCCACACCTCTGTACAGGGAGCCTACCCAAAAGACCACTTTCTCACATTATATGTAGTGCCCAACATGGGGCATGTATATCCAAACACAGGGCCTGAGAAACTGGTCTCTAGGGTAGGCTAGGCATACAGAGGTTCAGAGGCTCTTTTAAGAGGTCTTGCTGTGCAGCAGAGCACTTGAGCAGCCGGGGTGCTGGGTAAAAACGCCTGCAGCATCCTGCACACAGCAGCATCCAAGAGCTGCTGCCTTAAACTCACAGGCATGAGGCTAGGCTCTCAGGGAACCAAGGGGGGGCAGAGCCAGCCACCAGAGCTGATTGGTGGTGGCTCATGTGGCCTTTCAGTGTTTGTCTTGCAATCAGAGTCCCTAGACAGTGAGAGAAAACAGGAGATGCAAGATGGAAGAGGTAATGCCACATGATAGAATATAGATTAATATAAATGGATTAATTTCAGTTATAAGAGCAAGTTAGGAACAAGCCTAAACTACAGACCAAGCTTTCATAATTAATAAAAAGCCTCTGTGTCATTATTTGAGAGCTGGCAGCCCAAAGAAAAATCCATCTACAAAACAAGGTAGGTGTCCAACAAAAAATAACTAGGATTCTTTTCTGCCACCTGTATGCATGTATACACACATGAAAACTCACACACAGGCACACACAGAGCATGCATACACACATGAAAACTCACACACAGGCACACACAGAGCATGCATACACACATGAACACTCACACACAGGCACACACAGAGCATGCATACACACATGAACACTCATACACAGGCAAACTCACACACACAGCACTGTGGCAGGTAAGTACACACAATGGGGAAAGTCTGAGAAAAGTGCTTAGCACAGAGAAGAAGAAGAACCATACATGCTGTGAGTGGGCTGGACAGGGAGAACAGTAGAGTTCCACAGAACAAGACATGAAGTATGGAAGATAAGCAGGTGACCATGCAGAAACACACACACACACACACACACACACATGGAGCATGGTACTACAATGAGGCTCAAAGGAGTGGGACATGCAGAAGACAACTGTCACCAAGATTAAGGATCCCATTGACCAAGACAGGAGCCCTGGCTTCTTAGAGCAGAGAGCATGAAAGGTTTGTGGGCTAAGGAAGTCACGGATGTTCCATGAGATGAAGTCATTTGCAGTTTCTATTAGTTTCCTAGTGCTGTCATACATGTGACAGCACAGCAGGTGACTTCAGTTGTCCTGGGGTGCTTTCTTGTGGAGGATCTGGAAGAAGACTGTCCCCTGGCTCCCCCGGCTTCTGGAGCCTGTGGCAGTTCTTATTTGCCACATATGGATTCTTGCCTGGAGGGCTTCTGAGGAAGGCTTCCATCTTGGAAATTACTAAGTCACACCCTGTTCTTCACCTGAAGCTGGCACAAGAATGGAATTTGCATACATGGAGTACGTATGTTTATGTGACATTAGGGGCTTTCAGTGCAAGCTTGCTAGCTAGGTCTTGTGTGACCTCCCAGGGGAAGAGTTCCTTTCTTACCTCTTGAAAATGAAAGGTCAGGAGCACAAGTGCCTGATCCAAGGACTTGCCTGGCTAGAGAGACCCCTTCTGTGCAACATGTCCTTCTAATGTCCATTTGGAGAAGGCAATAATTAGGCAAAGCAACCTACTAGTCCTCTGCCCCAGAGATCTCCTAACATAGGCAGACTCCACACCAGCCACTGTGGGAAACTCAGTAGTTTCCAAGACAAAGCCTGTTAATCTGCTGGGAGAGCCAATGACAGCTAGCCACAGACAAAAGTGTGGGTATACAATGAGTTCTTCGAGGATATTCTTTCTATGGCACTTCCGATTCCAAATGATATATTTACCTAATAGTGTGTTTGTCTAACATTTATCTTCCCTGGTTCTGATGTATGCTTTGTAACAGTAGGGACTGTGTTCTTTCATGTGTAAACACTATACAAGCAATGCCTGCCATAGAGTAAGCCCTCACCACACTGATAACTCAATAAATAAATAAGTAACAAAGGCAAGGAGACGGACCATCATGCAGCCTATGGATATAGTGTCGGGTGAGGTTCAGGCAGCTGGGGAGATGGTGTGTGCAATAAGTGTTTACTGCACAAGCCTAAGTGGCTGGGTTTGATCCCCAGCACTGCATATTAAAGAGCTAGGTTTGGTGGCATGCACATGTAATACTAGTGCTTCAGAGGCAGACAGACAAATCCTTGAAGCTCTCTAGCCAGCCAACGCAGCCTGCTCATTGAATTCCAAATGAGAGACCTTATCTCTAAAACAAGTTTGCTAGTTCCTAAGAAAAGATCGCTAGCCTCTGTATACATCTACACGATACATATATTTATTGACACCCAGAAACCTCCATGCACACACACACACATCACACACACACATCACACATCACACATACACATGAGATTCAAATATGTATGGAGAAGACCAAATCTGACAAACATGCTGTATTCACCTTCATCTTGATACCTCTTCAGCATCTTTCTCAGTCTGTTAGCCTTTGCGTCTATATCTCATCTGGGCAGCAGTGCCCACAGTGGCCTGTAGGATGCCTCTGCTCTGGTGCCAATTAGAAAGACATTCCTAAGGGCATCTAAGTGCTAAGATCATAACTGGTTAGTTCAGTTCCCCACCTCCCCCTTTCTCTGGATGTCTGTGTGATCAGAAATACATGTGTCTGGCATATTCAAGTGATGTTTAATAATCTGTCTACAAAGACGGCTTCTTGGGGATCAGGAGCAGTAGAGCAGGGTGCAGTTTATGATTCGTTCACCACAGAAGGTGAGGTGAAAGATGAAAGGATGCAAAGAGACAGAGGAGATGGAGGAGCTGTGAGGACGTGAATCTCCAACCCAGGCAGGGCAGAGCTCTGTTGCACACCGCTGCTGCCAGTCTCTCAAACATAAACACAGCACTTCTCTGTCTTTGATGCTTAAATCCCTCTAAAGCAGGGGTTCTCAACCCCTTTGGGGTCAAATGACCCTCCACAGGGGCTGCATATCAGATATCCTGTATATATAAGGTATTTACATTACAGTTTATAACAGTGGCAAAATTACAGGTGCAACAAAATAATTTTGTTGGGGGCTGGAGGTCACGACAACATGAGGAACTGTGTTAAAGGGTCACAGCATTAAGAAGGTTGAGAACCACTGTTCTAAAGGCTGTCCTAGAGCCCACAGCAGAAGTTTGGTGCTGCTCCTTTGGGGTGTGCCAAAGGTGTCCCTGAGGTCTGCTGCAGGGAACTTGCTATTAACAGAAATTCCAATTTAGAACTGAGATTTCTGTTTATAAAGCAACAGCATGCTCCCTAAGAGACCACTGCCTCCCATCCTGCATTCTTGAGTAGGAGAGCACACAGGGAACGCAGTGGGTGGAGGATGTTGTGTGAGACTTTTCCTGAGGAGACACAACACAGTCTTCTCACCCCAAGAGGAAATCCATAATAGACCAGAGTAAATGGTTCTGGCAAATGCCACCGAGGCCAACCAGTGAGTTTTTGTTTAGGGTCACTAACGGGAGTGTGGAAGGAGTTACTACAGGGAGCAGAGAAAACGTAACTACAGTAGTATCACAGAAAAGCCCACCCCAATACGGGTGACCACTCTTGAAAGTTGCAACTCTGGGCTGTCTGCAAGACTGACAGGCACCTCAACAGTTCGAGAATCTGTTCTCAGCAGCTCACTTGTCCTTACCTACAGATACAGTTGTTTACTGTTTCTATAACCTTGGGGAGGCGCTCTCAGGAATCCCAATAAGTCTCATTTCTCAGATGCGTAAAGTTCATTTCATGACTTACCCTCTCCTTCCTGAAAGGAGTGTTTCATAAATTGCTACACAGCAGGTCATTGGATGTAACAGGAATCTTAAAAGGTCTTATTAATGAAATCAAACCCGAGGCCAGTTATTGGGGTGAATGCTGGAAGATCAGAGAAGCAGAACAAGCCACAGCTACCTCACCTCACCAGTTCCTCAGCTGGTCTTGTTTCCTCAAGACTGAAGCTTCTGAGTCCTCCACATGAATCTTAGCTGAACTGTGTTGCTCCAAAGCCTGAATGCTTAACCAACCAAATGCTTAACTAACTACATGCTTTACGCCTTAGTTCCTGGTCCTCACGCCTTATATACCTTTCTCTTTTTGCCCCCACACCCTGGGATTAAAGGTTGGGTTTCTGGGATTAAAGGCATGGGTCACCATGCTTAGCTGTTTCTAAAGTGGCTTTGAACTCAGAGATCTGGCTAACTCTGCCTCCCAAGTGCTGGGATTAAAGGCGTGCATCACCACCACCCAACTTCTGTTATGTCTTACTCTTCCCAATTTCTAGCCATCATTTTTGACTGTGTTCTAGTGGCTGTCTGTTCTCTGACCCCAGATATGTTTATTTCGGGGAACACACAATATTTCAGGGAACACAATACCCACCACAATTGGATGCCAACATGACAAGATGAAGTATGGAGGTTGCCACCATGACTACAGGTCTAAAGGATGTCCAAAACTCTGGTCCAAAATTTGAAGGTAGGAACCCACTGGTCTCAGAGCTATTTTCCCCAGGCAGAGGCAGCACTGGTCTGGGCCCCACCTACAAGTTGGTCACCAGGAAGGAGGGGACGAGCTCAGGGACACAGAAGCTTAGAATACACACACCAATGTATCATTGCTTTAAAAAGTTACTTAAAACTTTATCTCTTGCATATAAATGGAAAAAGATTCACGTATTTGGTCAAGTGGAAATATTGCTAGGTACAGGTGTCTGTGACCACACAGAATAGAATACAAAAGTCACAGGGGGTTTGGAAGCAAGGATGGTTTGGGCTCCCTGGGCTGGCCAGGGCCATGGGAGAATCATGTCACTTGATTATAAGGGTGGGGGCAGTGGTCCCAGTTTCTGCACAGCATAGGGAGTGTGTGGTGCAGGCCGCCTGGCTCACCTGCAGCTCTAGAGACAGACCAGTGGCCTGAGAGGGCCGGTGTGTAGCCTTGAGGTGGACTGGTTTTGTTTGACACAAGAAATTGGCTGTGTTCGGGGCACAGCTGTGGCCTCACACCTGGACCCCTCAAAGCATGGTGTGGGCCTGACTGGGCCTCTGTGGCCCAAGCCATTTCCCACCACAACAAGGTGAGCTAGATTTAATTAAAAAAAAAAAAAAAAAAAAAAAAAAAAAACAGATAAACTGATCTCTCTTTAAAAAAATAAAATCTCTGATCTGGAAGGTCACTTCAGCTGCTTTTTCAAGCGGCTTTTCTGCAATGGTGGAAGCTGTCGCAGGCCCAGGGGCACCTAGATGGTGGCCTTTGAGAAGGACAAATGCAGGTGGTGGACCTCACCCAGGTCATGGTTGTGCAGTTCAATCAGCGCCTGCACTACCTCCTCCCCAGAGCTCATCTGGGTCCGTGCCATCCTGCAGTCCTTCTGGAAGAACTTGAAACCTTTGACAACACCACCATTTCTGGAGAAGAGGCTCTTGAGTCATCCTCTGACACAGAGGGTGGGAGATTGAAGAGGTGGAGGGTGACTGAGGGCAGATGTCCTGGAAGTTCTTGGAGCCTGGCTTCTTAAAGAGGTGCGGAGGTAGGCTTTCATAATGCTTGGTCAGGCCCTGGTCCTCGTGTCCCTCACAAGGCAGCTGCACACTCTGATGTTTGGACAGTGTGATGTACACTGACTTCCCATGCAGCTTGTGCCCATTCAGTGGCTCATGACCAGCTGAGCCTGGCTGCCATCTGCCATCTGTACAAGTGCATTGTTCTTGTTGCTGAACAGACTCTTCACCCACTGCGCCTCTCCATAGAAACGGAAGGGAATAAAGAGGCTTCACAGTATGACTCTCGGGGTTCAGGTTACTGACCAGAAGGACAGAACTCCCAGCCTGTGAGACCTGGAATGACCATGCTGCCAGCTGCAGCAGCTGCAACAGCAGAAGATGAGGGGGGAGGGGCAGCACTCTGGGGACATTAGGGACAGAGGGGCCTGCAGCCTGAGGGAAGAAAAATGTGGGAGGGAACTCGGTTCCTGCACACTGAGAGGCTGGCATTATGCTGTGAGCACCAAAGGATGAAGCCATGGTCTGGTCCAGTGAGGGCTCGCAGTCCCCAGAAGGCATGTGGGGCCAATCTCTGTTCTTGTCATTGTTGTTTTTGACATTGAGACTGACGAGCCTAGAGTTGTCAATGTGCAGCGTGCACCAGGCATTGTAGATGTTCTGGCCATCCAGCAACAGCTTGGCATGCTGGGAGTCCACAGGATCAACATACTGCAGCAGTTTCTGAAACTGGCTGTTCTTGGTAAATGTGATGATCTTCAGGACTGTATCAAACATAGGGAAGATCTTGTGTATGTCATGGGCCCCTGGGTAGAAGAGGTTTTCCACAATGATCCTGAGCACCAAGCTCTGGCCTGGCAATTCAGGCATCTATGGCATCAGCAGAGGCTGCCAAGGCCAGGCTTCTGAACTCCACAGAGTTCATGGCCTGCAGAACTGTCTGGGCATGTGCCTGGTTGGGTAAGCTATGGGTTTTGAGATCCTTGTGGCTGGAGAACTGGATATAAATGGGCTGTCCATGTAGCACGGGTGCCACCCATGTATAGTAGTTGACCATGATGTTGGTAGCTTCTTCTGTGTTCATTTCAATGAAGGCCTGGTTCTTCTTCCTTGGCACAAGGAGATTGGTGACCTCCCCAAAGGGCAGCCCCAGGGAGATTACCTCTCCCTCAGTGATGTCACTGAGTAGCTTGTGAACATGGATGACTCTGAAAGGGACCCTGTGCTCCTCTTGTCATTTTGAACTTCTTGATATCCCTTCTTTTGGCTGCTGAGGCCAAGCTGCTCATGATGAAGGGGCAGTCGCTGATGCTCATGGAGAAGAGCACTTCAGATCCCGGTTTGGACTGACTATGATGTCTGGGACAATGCCATATAAGGTACACAGAGCAGACCCACAGGGGGCGGAGTAGAGGAAGTGAGAACTTAATTTTTGTCTCCATCACCAGCTCTATATCCTCTAGCCTACCTATAAACTTTTTTTTTATATTTCCCTATTAGGCCTTTTATCAATGTGCATCCATTATAAAAAATAATAGTGTTTTATCATGACATTTTCATGTGAGTATCTAATGCATTCTGCCCTGGACACCCCACTTCCTTCTCTTGTTCTCCTTTCTTGATATCTCTTTCCTTTTATCCCATAGGCCCCCTGCAATCTCACATTTTTGTTTTTAATCTAGATTCCACATATGAGAGAAATATGATATTTCTCTCCCTGAATCTGAACTATTTCACATTACATATTGACACTGAGTTTTGTTTTGTTTTCTCTGCATGATCTTATTCATCATGGCTGAATAAAATATATATGCACATCATGTTTTCTTTATTCATCAGTTGATAGGCACATAGGATGATTTAATAACTTGACAATTATGAACAACGCTGCAGTAATGTGGATACAGAAGCATCACTATTGTTCAATGACTTGCAGTCCTTTAGGTAAATACTCAGTCTGTCTGTCAATTTCAAGGTGTCCTGGGTTGCACCCTAGACCCATGAGATTCTCTAGGTATATTCCCTAGTACTTAGGCAATCTTGTTCCTTTTTTAAAGATGTGTGTGTGTGTGTGTGTGTGTGTGTGTGTGTGTGTGTGTGTGTGCATATGTGTAGCCTCCATAGAGGCTAAAAGAGGATATTTGATCCAGTGAAGCTAGAGTTACATGATTGAGACCTGTTCAACATGAGTACTGAGCCAGGCATTGGTGGTGCACGCCTTTAATCCCAGCACTCGGGAGGCAGAGCCAGGCTGATCTCTGTGAGTTTGAGGCCAGCCTGGGCTACCAAGTGAGATCCAGAAAAGGCTCAAAGCTACACAGAGAAACCCTGTCTCGAAAAACAAAACAAAACAAAACAAAAAAAAAAAAAAACAACCAAACAACAACAACAAAAAAAAAAAAACATGAGTACTGGAAGAACAGGAAGTGCTTTTAAACACTGAGCCATCTCTAGGTCCTCCTATACCTTATGTAATGACGACCCCCAACTGTAACTGTCCATAGCTCACTTTTCTCTAAAGATTCACTTCTCATATGGTAGCCCTAAGCTATATGAGCCCGAGTAGTTTGAACGCAGATTGGCTGAATGTGGAGGGTAGGGGGATTACCAGAATTTGAAGACATAATACCAGAAGGTGTATAATATCTCTTTAGCTGTTTCATATTGACTGCATGCTGACACTAAAATGTTTGGAAATGTGATATTAAATTAAATATGTTTTAAATCTCATTTCATATGTTTTCTTTTTTATCTGCTTAATATGGCTTCCTGTGAATATTAAAGTTTTATGTGTGTCCCATGCTGTGTTGACATGGGCAATATGATCCAGAGAACCACTCTGGCCTTCTTTGGCCTTCTTCTCCACAAGCATGTCAGAGTAACCTGACTCTCAGTAGGACCAGATGTAGCTGTTACTCTTCCCTCATCATATCCGGTACAAATGTTTGTCTCCCCCTTATTTTTCTACCACAGTTCCCCTAGCTGCTTGGCTACAAGCTGAAGAATGAAAGCTTGAGTTATCTTTGGCCTCTGTGCCCCACGTGGAACTCATTTGCAAGGCCAAGTGGTTCATCCTCTAAAATACAGCTTGGCTATGGGTGCTTATGTGACTTTTGCTAGGAAAACATGAATGAACATCTATTCACCACAGATGGGGAACTGACCATGGACCAAGGAAATGATTCCATTCAAGTCTATCTTAGTGAACCAGTTGGCTTATAGTGTTTACTTACAGTAGCATAGGTGAGAGGTTAGCTACAGGAGTGTGGGTGATTCAAAGGCAAATGAATCACTGGAAATCCCACCCCAACTGGGTGACAGCTCATGAAAGCTGTATCACTGCAGCTCCCTGCACAACTGTTAGATAGACAAGACAATTTGAGTCTCTTCTCTCCAGGAATTGTTACTGTTTATATAACCCTGGTGAGGCTGGAGGGTACACTTTGTGAATCTTATAAATTTCAGGAGCTTCCTAAATCCTGTAAGTTTGCTTTACTTCCTGGGACATGTATGTTTCATTTACTTCCTGAGATTTATGAGCCTCTCTCCACTCAGGAGATATTTCTGGTGGGAGGAAACAGCTACACAATAGCACCTTTCTCCCGTTCTCTCACACTGATTCCAGGCAACATCATCCTCACTGTACAAGACAGAACACAGCACACTGGTCTTCCATTGTTTCCCTTGACCTTACCACACTTCCTCTACCTAGCAGCAAAATAGTCTTTTCTAGTTGTGAATTAAGGCCAACTCTAACAAAAACTTTAATGCCTCCAGTTGCACTTTAAATCCACATCCTGAGCATAGCACACAAGGTGTTACTATATTTTTGTGGTCTGACTCCTGTTCACCTCTCTACTTTCATGCCCCACTTTCTCCATGTTCCCAGAATTTGTCACACCAACTTCAAGCTCACTCTGTTTTGTGGCCTTTAAACTTCTGTACCCTCTGAAATGAGCTTTTCATGCCTCTTCAGAATGGCTTGACACATTATAGAGGGTCTGCTAGATGTTGCAGCTAAACTAGAGGCTGCCTAAAGCTATCAATCCCAGCATCCCATTCTTCCCTTACTAGTCCTATATTTGTCATTAACAGACTTAAAACTTTATCATTTACTTCTAAGCACTGCTGCCTGTTATGTTATTTCTCCCACATGCACATCACTTTCTCACTTTCCATCTTCTTAGCTGACATAGGTACCCATGTGGTACCAGAGAAAGACTCCCAGTGACTTTTTCCAATGTTGAGGAGGGTATCCAGGGCCCTGTGCATGCTGGGCAAGTGCTTCACCACAGAACTACAGTCTCAGACCTTTTCTTTATTTCAATGTAGGATTAGACTAGCCTTGAACATGTGATCCTCCTGCCTCAGACTCCAAAGTAGCTGGGATTATAGGCCCATGTCATCATGCCTAGTTTTAATTTATATCTTTCTTATTAATTCTCATTCTCTCTCTCTCTCTCTCTCTCTCTCTCTCTCTCTCTCTCTCCCTCCCAAAGAGAGAAACAGTGAACACTAGAGTGGTCTTTTATTTTAGTTTCTAGCACTTATCACAGGTCATACATACAAGGGTACTTTGAGAATTCATGTTGATTCAATATGTGTACTAGTAGCCCATGTCGGCTGCAGTTCTCAGAGCTGATTGGTAGCTTCAAGGCACTTTGTCTCAGAGTTTCATGAAGATTGGATTAAACACCATTCTGCATCTTTGGTTGTCAGTGGTCTCCTTCATGATGTCCCACAATGTGCATACAGAGGTGGGTAAAAGATAGACCTAAAGAAAAAGTATGCAGAGGGTGACTGCCTGTGTCTTGACACTCTCATCTTCCAGGTCAACACTGGCTGAGGTCAACACCATTCCTACCCTTGAAGTCCAGGAAGTAATTCTCTTTCCTCACAATTCTCCTTTCTTGTCAACCCAGCCCCCTTGCACAGCTGCTCTTTGCAACAGAAGTCCTTCTAAATGTAGATACTCAGGAGGGAGAAGACAGACAGCCTCTGCTTCCATGCTGATGAAGGGCTCAGATTTGCAAATGTGGCCTCTTTGCAGCATGATCCTAGAATCAGAAAACGAAAAGTAGAGGACTGGGCTCAGTCAGTAGAGTGCTTGCCTGGCAATTATGGGGACCTGAGTTCCATCTCTTAAAGCCTACATTTAGAAGGCTAGATATGCAATGAAGCCTTATAATCCCAGCACCAAGGAAGAAATTCAGGAGGATACCCATGGGAAGAGTGAACAGCCACTATAGTTTACTTGGTTAGCTCCAGGCCTAGATCACAGACCTCATCTTTAAAAAAAAAAAAAAAAAAAAAAAAAATGTAAGTGACCCTGAGGAATGAGAGCTGATATTATCCTCTGTCGTCCATGTGGGCATGAATATATTTGAATGCTCATGCGTGCATGCATACACACACACACACACACACACACACACACACACACACACACACACACAGAGAGAGAGAGAGAGAGAGAGAGAGAGAGAGAGACAGACAGACAGACAGACAGACAGAGAAATAAAATTACTCCCTCTTTGCAAAAATACTGGTTCCCAGCATAACTGTGGAACGGGTGCACACTTCCTCTTTTGGCTGCCCAATGCTTTCTTCTAGGAAGAGTTCCCTTGAATCTTCAGGGACATTGACATGAAAAATTCATGCATAGTTTAGTTTATGCAGCAAGAAGCTTCCTAAAAACTGTATGTGAATCACATTTTTTAAAATTGAGTCCCATTTCCCTACTGACTGTGGCTATCTGCTCATAGTCGCTTTTCCTGCCTCCATGATTTATCTCCAGTTGGCAGCAGCAAACTATAACCCTAGCTTCACAGCCCCATCCATCCCATGAGGCTCATCAATCAATCATCAGAATTTCCATTCAGAGCCTATTATGTGTAAGACATTGTTGATGATCTGTAAAGAGAATAGGGAATACATCAAAGGCACCAGGGGAAGCTGCTATCTGAATCCTCTACAAAACCATGTGAATAGCCACACTCTTACTTATCTGTCTGTAAATTCAGATTTTCCTCTATCAGGTTTTTCCCAAAGAGGTATTGGTATGTGCTGAGCAGGCTATCTCGGTTACCATAGAAATGGAAAGGCATAAAAGGATATTTAGAAATGTAAGGACATCTATAAATCCTCACTAACAGCAATTGTGATTGTTGGGAGCAATGATTGAAACTATTCCTGGTGTGTTCTGAGTTGGGGGAAGGCTCAAATAACACACCAATTTGTAGCTCCAGGCAAAACAAGAGCAAACTGAGAGAAGGTAATAATATCCTATAAAAACAAGTCCAGAAGGACAACTTGATTTCCTTTTGTGACCAGAAAAGCATTCATACCACTGAAGGACCTCCAAGTCAACCTCCAGTACCTCTGTGATGTGACTTTCTCCCAACCCTGTCCTGGTGTCATCTGTGACATCAAACAGTCTGTGACCTACTTCAGCAGCAGTTACCCAGCTTTGGGGGAAGTATCTGTGATTGTTAGCTACTCATCGTCAGAGGACTCTGGGCATCTCATAGAAGACTAAGAAGTCCCAAAAGGTAAGTATTGGAAACAGCAAAGACAGCATCCTAGAGATTTGTTGTGTGTTTGCAAACACCAGAAATGAACTCACACCACCTTAATAACAAGAAGACAATGGGGTTTGCAATGAAAAATATTTAACATTTTAATCTGTGGAGTTCAAGAGCAAAGAAAGAAGTCCCAGAAAGGTTAGAGGCATCAGGAAGGTTTTCTTCTAGACCCCAGATCATACCAGCCTCTTAGCTGCCTTTTGCTTGGTGTATCTGTACCTCTGTGCTCCCTCGGGAACCTGTCCTTTCTGCTGCCCAGCACCTGGACACCAAGATCCTCAGGCTACTTTTTAGGCTCTAGCTGCCTGGAGAGATGCCAACTCTCTCCTGGTCTGGTTCCAAACTCCTAGGAAAAGCTGAGCTTTAGTGTGTGTGTCACAGATGGCTGCCATTTACCCAGTAATTAGTTGAGACTGGAGGTGGATGTCTTCATCAGCTCAGAGTATCATTACAAAATGCCATCAACTGCATAAGTTAAAGGCAGGTACTTAGAAATGCTACCAGAAAGGCAATTGAAGGATGTGAAGCCTCCTTGCTTTTTCCATGTGTCCTCATGTGGCCTTCTCTTCATGTATGGAAGTAGAGAAAGAGAGGGCAAACCCCCTAATGTCTCCTACTATAATATCATCAAGACATCCTACCCTCATGATCTCAGCCAAACCTACTGATGAGCAGGAAAGATAGTCCAGAGTCAGGGACTGGGTCCAAACTTTTCCCTAATAGAGACAGTATAGTGAATGAAGCAGTGCCCCTGGCTTTAACAGAGGCTCCCAAAAAGACATGTTCAAGTTCTATTTTCAATATCTCTATGTGCAAGTTTATTGGAAACAAGTCTTTGTAGATTAATTATGTCTGGAAAAGGCCAACCTGATTTAAAGTGAATCCAGAATTCAATAGCTGGTGTCCTTATGAAAGAAAGCAGAGGGTGATGAGGAGATGTCTCTATGGATGGTCTTACCTTTCAAGCATGGGTACCTGATTTTGAGCCTCAGAATCCACATTTAAAAACAATTTGGCCTTGTGGCATCACCTTAAAATCCCATTACTGAGGAGACAGAAACAGGCAGATCCCTATGGCCCATCGGCCAACCAGCTCTATCTGGTTTTCAAACTAATGAGAAACCCATTGCCAAAAAATGAGTTGGCCAGCATGTGAAGTCATGTGACTGCCACCATTATCCTCCAATCTTTACACACACACACACACACACACACACACACACACACACACACACACACACACACACACACACACACACACACAAGCACACATGTACACCTGCACATTCCAGCAAATACACACACAGAGGGGCAAGGGGAGGAGAGAAATGAGGAGTTGGGAGGGATGACGCACAGAGTACAGAAGGAAACAGGCCACAAAAGGATGGGTATAGAGATCAATGTCATTCGTCTACAAAGCAAAGAAAACCATGGGTTGCCACAAGCTCCTGAAGCCAGGAGAAAAAGGGGGAAATCTTCCTTCAAAGCCTCCAGAACAAACCAGTGTCGCCTATACCTTGATCTGAGAATTCTCCACCACCACAAGAGAATGAATTCTTATTGCTTGAAGTCACCTGTCACATGGTCATATGTGGGAAGCCTGGAAAACTAATAAGGATGGTGACTGATTCCACCTTACACATCATCTGACTCCATTAGCAGAGCACTCTGTTGAAAATTCTAAGACCATTCAAGCTTCATAGAGAAAAGTGCAGGCATGAATTAGTGATGTCTGCTGCGGACATAAACATAGGCAGCAAACTAGTCATGTATTTCTCTATTTAACCCAGTATTCTCACAGTGAGTAGTACTAAAATAGATCAAAACTAAGCACTGTGGCACACACTCAAAAGGCTGAGGCAGATGTCACAAGTTCAAGCCTCACCTGAACTACATAAAAAGTTTCAGCCTGGCCTGGGCTTTATAGTGAGACTTGGTCTAAAGATAAAAGGAAAAAACAAAGATGGATACCAAGGGCAACTCTCCCCAGTAACCTCAAAGTCTCAAACCCATTGATTCAAGGCTCCTGATACAGTCTACTTGATCTGTCTTCTGAATAAAGCCAAGCTTAATTACAGTTACTCTTTGACTATAACCTGTCTTTGAGGACAATAGCCAACATTAACATCTAGACACCACCACCACCACCACCCCCACACACACTACAGAAAGGAGAGAGATGACCCTGACACACACAGCCCAGAGAGAAGTAGGCCAAGCTAGAGGTGTCAGAAAGAAATGGTAACCAAAGCAAAATGAAAACATGCAGGGACAAAAGATAATATGGGGCTGGAGAGATGGCTCAGTGACTAAGAGCACTTGCAGCTCTTACAGAGGACCCAGCTTCAGTTCCCAGCATCCGAATGTAGTTCACAGTGATCCACACCTCCATTTTCATGGGACCTGATGCTCTTTCTTGACTTATATAGGCATTAGGCATGCACATGGTACACATATGTACATGAAGGTAAATCATTCATACACATAAAATTAATTAATTAATTACATCTTTTCTAAAAAAGAAAAATAATGCAGGATGGGATGCAGAGCAGAGATTCTACTTGCTATCAAATTCAGCAGAACTAAAGAAAAAAGTCAATCAGGAGCCTTTATTGCATGTAAGTATATGGGGTTTCTTTTGTGTGTGATTTGGATATATGTTCATGTGTATGTATGTGTGTTCAAGCCCCACATTGGACACCAATTGTAGACAAATTTCTAAGGAATTTCTTGTCACTGACTGTCTGTACAGGCCTCCAGGTCTCTATGGTTGGTACTGGGATTAAAGGTGTGTCACCATGCTTGGCTCTGTTCCCTAGTGTGGCCTTGAACACACAGAGACCCTCTCTGCTAAGTGATAGGATTAAGGGCATGTGCTATCACTGCCTGACTTTTGTGTTTACCTAAAATGGCTTGCTATTTCCAGGCAAACTTTATTTATTAATATACAAATAAAATATCAGCACAAAAACTTTCCTTTTTAATTAAACAGAAAAGAGGAAATGCTGTGGGATAATGCTTTTGTACACTGGTTAAATAAAGTGCTGATTGGCCAGTAGCCAGGCAGGAAGTATAGACAAGATAAGCAGACAAGGAGAATTCTGGGAAAAGGAAGGCTGAGTAAGGAGATGCCAGCCTGCTGTCCAGGGAGCAGCATGTAATGGCACAGAGGTAAAGCCACAGAACATGTGACAACATATAGATTAACAGAAATGGGCTAAGTTTAAGTGCAAGATCTAGTGAGTGGTAATCTTGAGCTAATGACCAAAAAGTTTTAATTAATATTATGCCTCTATATGATTATTTTATAAAAGGCTATAGGATTGTGGGTGAGAGATTTGTCCTAACCATGGGCCAGGTGGGACACAGAAAAACTTTCAGCTACAGAAAAACCATCCCTGTAACATTTTCTTTCTAGAAGCAGTATTGTAAGAATGTCTAGCCACGGTCTATTTCTCCTTCCCTTTGTTCATTAAACTTCTTTTCACCCGGAGAGTTAGAAAACTACCTTCTCTGTGAGGCCCCCAGCCCTATTCTTTCTTCATTAATTAAGTCAACTTAGACTTAAGGGTTTAGCATTTTTAAACACATCTTTGTCCATACCTTATGCTCTCTCTCTGAGCCATCTTTTGTTTTCTCTTCACACCATCCAGATAAAACTCAAGCCTAGGAAAGCTCAGCCAGGTGCCTTTTGCATTCTGCTGCCCAAGTAGAAAAAGACAACCTAGGCACCTAGTACCACTACATGTTCTGATCGACACCTTCAAGGGAGCCCACCCTTCCCAAGAAATCCCATGCCGCCATTCTATGGTAGTTTTTTCCCCCAAGTGTAGCTTTTCCCTTGCTCTGTCTCTTCCATGACCACATTCCTCACTCATCTGATGATCTTGCCTCCTACATCAGAGAGAAAACAGATGCTTCTAGACAAGAAATACCCACAACCAAACCCACACACCCTGCTGCAATGGAGTCTGTCCATCTCCTCCTCCTTCACTCCCACATGGGATGGGAGCTAACACAACTCTCCCTCCATCTGCTCTTTGTGGCTCACCCACACAAGCTCTTGACATCATTTCTCCTTCATCTTGTTCTGTTCATGACCAATCTCTGGCTCGAAGCGTCTACCCACTTCCAGCTGAGCCTGTCTAGCCACTCCTGAACCTCATCCATGCCCTATTCCATCAGGAAAACAGTACTATTCATTTACCTTCTGTTAGTCCTCAGTCCCTGGGATCCAAGTCTGACATCCATTATTCCTTTGCTGACTTCTTTAATGATGTTCCATGGATGTTTTCACCATATAGGATCTTTCCATAGACTGGATCCTGGCCTTTTTTCCTCCCTTTGATTTTCAGGATCAGATAATTATGACTTTTTTTATTTTTCCTAAATAGAAATCTAATCATGAGCCCAATTCAGTGAAATACCTGACAAAAGCCACTTTCAAAAGGAAGAGTTTACTTGGCTTACAGTCCAAGGATGCAATCCTTCATATTAGGATAAGCATGTTTTCAGAAGTCTGAGGCATCTTGATGCATTTATCCACAGTTAGGATACAGAAAGATGAATCCCAGCTTTCTCTTTTTGATTCTGTCTAGCACATCAGTCTATGGAATGGTGCTGTCCACAGTTAGTGGGTTTTACCTACTTTAGTTAACCTAATCTAGAAACTTATTCACAGTCATACCACAGGTTTGATTCCATGGTGATTTTAAATCCTAATAGGCTGACAATCTAGACTTACCTTTATGTATATCCACTCCTCATCCCCACTTAGTATTAAGCTTAGAAAGAGGAATCATTTCCCCTCTGTGAGCTACTACATAAGACACAGCTCATTTCACTTGTAATTGTCACCTTACACATGCAACAAACATGTACAGAACAACTTGTGTGTCCCTCAAAGCAGTACCCATTCCTTGTTCATCTCTTCAATTGTACCTAGGAAAGATTTGTGTAAATAAATAAATTCAACTAAATTAGACTGAATATATCTTTTTTATTTATAATTGTTTCATAATGTATTAATATGTGTGCATAATACATGTGTATAAGTATATACAGACACACATATTCCACGGTAAGCTATGAAAATCTATCCCTCAGCCCCGCCTTGTGGGTGTGACCATTACTGAAGCTTCAATGGGGGTTGGAGGCCAAGGCTGGAATGGCTACCCACTATAGCACAGGCTACAGAATCTCTCTCTGTCTTTTGTCAAACTCCACACTACCAACCAGGGCATCTAATAACTGTGCTTTGGGATCTTTAGACCTATAACTGTTCAAAGTACAGAGAGTAAGTGACCATGGGGGGGGGGGCTCAGCCCTAAATGAAACTCCTATATCATACACTGACTTCTCAAGACTCAGGGAACACCACAAAGGACATGGTTGGAAAGTATGGTAGAGCCAGAGGTTGGAGAAGACTACTTCAAATGTATCTTTTGGACACTACAGGACCTCTGCAGCCATAAACTAACAGCAGCTGTGGTTTCCTGAACAGGATCAAGCCAGACAAAATTCCAGTGTGGTTATGGGAGGGGCTCATGTCTTCACCTCTAGCCAGGGAGCTATTGCCAGTTGCTGGTTTCCAGAAGATAGGGGGGGCAGGGCTTCCTTAAAGGATGTGCCCCTAGTCATTTCTCCAGTGGCCCATTGTTAGGCTCCATACACTTGTACATATAGGCATCATGAATTGGACTCAGTGTGTTGTGAAAAAATGAAAGAAGTTATGAAGTTGAAAAGGTGTGTGATGAGGGACTCTGGGGGGAGTTGGAGAGAAGGAAGGGAATGGTAGAGATGAATAAAATGCATTGAATAGGTGCAAGAAATGCTCAAAGAATAAGTAAAAAAGAAATGAAAAGTAATAACATCTAAGTTGCATCATATGAGACTGAGGAGACATCTCCCTGGGTAGGAGTATTTACTTAACAAGTGTAAAGACCTAAGTTCATCTCCCCCATGCTCATAAAAAGCACAGTGGGGCTGCGTATGGTTGTAACTCTAATATTGTCAAAGTAGAAGCCAGAATGATCTTGGGCTTTCTCAATGCCAGCCTAGTTCTAGGTTCAGTGAGAGACCCTGACTCAAGGGAATAAAGAGAGGAGTAATGCAGCAGGACACCCAGTGTCCTCCTCTGGCTTCTGCACACATACTTTCATACACAGGCATACATGATACACATATGCATATGCCATACACTCAATTATATCATATGCACAAATACAGCCAAATGCACACATACCTTTGAAATTTCATGCATACTTCTACCATTCAACATGTGCATGTAGAGTAGTCCTTCCTTTTCTTGGGCATCACATGCATGAATTCAGTGATTGACAATCAAGTACCGTCAAAGCTATTAACACTGGTCTTGACTGTTTTAAGACAAAGGCTGTATTCACATAGTATTGGAACTCACCATCTTAACATAAGGAAGCAGACATCAAAAACTAGTCCAAGTACACTAGTCTCCCTCACCCACACCCATGGAGGACACACTTAAAGGCTCAGTATCCCTAAGGAAACCTGAAACAAGAGGCAGTTGGGACCAAACCCTCTGTATTACTTAGAAAAAATACTGTGATTCTGTGTCAAACCAAAATAACTACCAAGTGGCTGTGTTAGTCAAATTTCTGTTACTGTGACAAAAAAAAATTGAGATAGACTTATAAGGAAGAAAGCTTTATATTTGCTAACATTTTTAGTCCATAGCCCTTGGCCTATTGTTTTGGGGCCTGTATAGAAAACAGTGTGAAGACAACAGACAGAGGGTGATTCATGTCCTTTAGGGTAGAAGGAAATCACATAAGAGTTTATCACACTATTCAGAATGATGCTCTGTTTAAAACTTAGTTCTTTATTTCTGGGATTCTCTATGTGCTGTTTCAGGCTTCACTTGTGTGTGAGTACTGATATCACTCTCAAAGGATTAGAGAGGGAGATAACCATGCAGCTATAGTGTTTCAAACTTTAGGAAATTTTAGGTCTCCAGAATTCAGCCACAGTTAGAAAGCAATAAAATGTGGTCTCTGGGGCTGAAGAAACAGCCCTATTGGTGCACTGCTCTTGCAGAGGACCCAAGTTCCCTTTCCCAAACCCATATCAAATGGCTCAAAAACCACTCCAGTTTTAAGGGATCCAGTGCCCTCTTCTGGACTCCATTAGCACTGCACTCATATGCACGTAACCTATACACAGATACACATATACACATATAATAAAATTAACTTTTTAAATCTTTAAAACTTAGATAACAACCTGGCCTCTGAAAAATTATACATATAGACTCTAGTATGTAATTCTCTATTGCCCCACACATTTCTTGAGGTCTAGGGGACCTATGGATGAGGTACAACCTACAATAAGAGTCACAGTATAAATCCAAAGGACAGACTATGCATATCACTGAAGCGAGGTGGCTGCCAAAGGTAGTTAGTAAAGCCCCAGGTAGAAGGCAGATCTATGGTAGATGTAATCATGACTGTGGTTGGCACATGAGAGGAAAAGCCAGGATGAGCTTGAACAGTGACCACTAAAGTGGACTTGTAGCCTGGTGAGTGCATCCAGATGAGCCACTCGAGCTTATTTGTTGACCCAGAGATGGAGGGACAGAGAAAGAGCCCAACTTCACTGTGAAACAGAAGGTAAACAAACCAGAGTGTCTGCCTCACCACCTAGAGCAGGACAAAAACAGCAGAGTATAAGTGGAAGAGAAGCTGACATTATTACCCATGAATGCCAGCTGCATGAGATGACAGTGTGCAGCACACACAGGGAAAGAGACGCCTCAGTTAGCAAAGGACATAAGAGCTCCAACACAACCCAGCTACTTCTCTTTGATCACATCATGTAACTCTACAAGGTCTTGGCTCCCTGTCTGTCCTGAGACAATGCTGAAACTTGGATCTAAAGACACAGTGCCTTGTGAACAGAAAGGGGCCCCAAAACACTTCCTTCTTTCTCTGCTCAGATATTAGAACTACACAGTTCTAATATAATGAAAATCATACATTACATTAAAATCACTATTATGTATTATTTTAAATTTCCTGGTTGCCACATTATAAACACCAAGAGGAAATTGGTAAAATGAACTTTAATATATATTTTAGCCTAATGTCTTCCAAATGCAATCATTTGACATTTTGTAAATATAAAAAGTTACTCAGATACTCTATGTATTTTCTCATTCTAAGCATTGGTAATCTAGTGTAGATTTCACAATAATAGAACATCTAAAATCAGATGAGATTTTACACACCTGAAATCCTAGCACTCAGGAGGTTATGGCTGAGGGACAACAAGTTCAAGGCAAGCCTGGGCTACATTACAAGACCCTGTCTTAAAAAATAGAATCAAATAAATCCTAGTCCTGACAGACAACATTCTGTGTGGCAGCAGATGGCTGCCAGATTGGAGAGCACAGAGAGAAACAAAGAATATTGCCTTGTGGTGGCCTGGATTTGAAAAATTTTAGATGGAGTGTGAGTTAGTTTTCTTGCCACTGTGGCAAAACACAGGACAGGAAACTACTCAAGGAACGTTCACTTTTGGCTCATGGTAAGAAGGGCCAGTCCATCGTGGTACAGATAGCATGGCAGTGGGAGTATGGGGCTGCTGGTCACACTGCATCCACTCAGGAAGCAGAGAGCAAAGATTAAGTGGGACCGACCAGGCTACAGAATCTGCCCTGGGTGACCTACTTTCTCCAGTGAAGCTCCTCTTACCAAAGGTTGCAGAACTCTCCAAGGTGATACACCAACTAAGTTCAAGAGTTTGACCACATGAGCCCATGGGAGACATTCCACTTTCCAACCACAACAGTCTCTTGTTTGAATTGGGGGAGGAGGGGGTTACAAACAATTCAACTGGGGGAGGAGAGAGTCACAAACACTCATAATTCATTTATTATGGAGTTAGGGAGGTATTTGCCTGTAAAGCATTTGCCTTAGAAGCACAAGACCTGAGTTCAATCCCCAGTACCCACATTTCAAAGTAAATAAGCTAAGCTTAGAGGCACAAACTTGTAATCCCAGTTTGGGGAAGAAGCAGACAAACTTTTTGGGTTCCTCTCCAGGCACCTAACCTACCTGGCAATATCCAGGGCAATGAGAGACCTTGTCTCAAAAAGATGGACAGCTCCTGAGAAACAACACCAGAATTTGTGTTCTGGGATCTACCCACACATGCATACATGTACGTGCAAACTCATGTGCACACATGCACACACACAACCACAGTGTATAGAAACTGTGACAGAAGAGTGGAACAGAGAGCTTGTCATCACCATCTTGCAACTTGAAGAATCCTTATTTGATTTATCTTTTAACTGTGACCTTAAAATTTAGTCAAAATAATTTCCAATCCAGATGACCTTAAGAATCAAAAAATCTGGGAAATGGAAGTTGGTGGGCATAATACTGAAGGGTCCTCAAGAATATTTGATGGATGTCCCATCTACCTGACACTTCGACCAAGAAGACACTGTGGGCCCAGCTTCTTGTGACTATAGCAGACCCTGAGTTCCCAGAGTACGGGAAAATTTTCTGCCAAAGAATCAGCCAGGAGTCTGCCCCAAACTCTGGGGATTATGTGGTACATAGGAGGTACAACATAAACTCTTGTTCTCTTTCTGGGGTGGTCAAAAATACCTCAGTGAATAATAGCTGGTCATTTTTCTGTTGCTGTAACAGAATACTATGCTCAAAAGCAGCTTAAGGAAAAAGAGAGTTTGGGTGTTACAGATCCAAGGGGTCAGAGCTCATCATGACAGACAAGCATGGTGACAGACAGAGCTAGACATGACAGCAGGGATAGCAGGGGCAGGAAGCTAGCTTTTATCTGCAATTTATCTGCACCTTTGCCCTCTGTATGTCACCAAATGGGGACATTTCTCATCAGAACCATTGCCCTTGGCTCCACAGTAAGCTCTAAGTGACAGAACCCTGAGATTCTTACTACATATGTCATCACTATAATGAAAAATCCTAATCAATCTAAAAAGTAAAAAGGTTTATTTCAGCTCAGTTTAGGAGGTCTAGTCCATGACTAGGCAGATGTGTGGCTTGGTGCCTCTGGTGCGTACAGGTGGGGAGTATGAAGGAGATTCAATTACTCCCATCAAGGCCAGAATTGTGGGGTGAATATGAAATTGCCCCTCTCCCCCTCATGAGCTCATGGGTTTGAGCACTCAGTCTATGGCTGGTGACACTGTTTGAGAAGATTGTGGAAACATTAGGAGATGGAACCTCCTAATATGGGTTACTAGAGGAGGGCTTTGAGGTTTTTTATTTTGTTTTGTTTTTTGTTTTTCGAAGAGGGTTTCTCTGTGTAGCTTTGGAGCCTGTCCTGGAACTCACTCTACAGCCCAGACTGGCCTCTAACTCATAGAGATCTGCCTGGCTCTGCCTCCTGAGTGCTGGGATTAAAGGCACACGCCACCACCACCCGGCTTCCTTTGAGGTTTTAAAATGGAGCCCCATCTCGTGTTTCTCTCTGCTTCTTGACTGTGGGTGTCATGTGACCAGCTGCTTCCTGCTCCTACCACTGTGCCTTCCCACTTTGATGGACACTACCCTTGAATTACAAACCTAAATTAATTATTTTGTTTTCTAAGTTGCTTTTCGTCATAGCAGTGAGAAAAGTAATGAGCACAGTTAGCATGCACATACAGAGAGAGAGAGAGAAAAAGAGAGAGAGAGAGAGAGAGAGAGAGAGAGAGAGAGAGAGAGAGACCAGACTTCCACAGTCCCTTTCAAGAACATTCCCCATGTAGTAAATATGAGTTCACACCACTTCTCTATAGCATTACTCTGGAAGTAAAAACTTTAACACTAAAACATGGTCTTTAGGGGACATTCAACATCCAAACTATAACACTTACACATCTGTTATTGGAGAAACAGACAAACCAAAGTCACTTTCCTGGAGGGAAGACCTTCCTCAGGGATTGATGAGCTGTCTTTCCTCTGGTGTGGCTGAGATAAAAGTGTGTTGTGATATAGACCTGGGAGCACATCGACATTTTCTTCTTTATCCTCTTCCCAAAGCAGATGTATGGGACAAGCGTTCTTGTGAGGAAAATAAAGCTAGAGTTGTTTTGATTCTGGCCTTCCTGAATACTCTGCCAACAGGTTAGCCAGGCAAAGGGGGATTGCAAAGACATAAAAGCAAGTGTGTGAGGTTCTGTGGGAGAGAAGCTACAGGTAAGCATTTGAGTCACACAGTCCTCTGAATGTCCTGTCTGCTCAGTGAAGATAACAGGGCACCTCACCCTCTTTCATAGGGGAAAGGGTTTTGTCATGTGACAAGTCAGGCCTGATCATGAAAGAATGTAATGGATGGGAGAAGGAACTCATGGCTCTAACCCTCCTTGGTGGGGGGCGGCAGTCCATAGGCAGTTAATGGTTGCTGGGAAGGAAGACCCATTTTCTTTATTGACATGCCACTGCTAAGTCACCTGTGCTACTATATAGAATTCACCCATGATCATTGACTAAACCCTCTGGTTCCCCTCTCCCCTCCCCACAACACACATAGTTAAACTAGTTGGGAAAGAAAAAGGATCAATGGGGGGGAGGGGACAAGAGTGGGGAAAGAGGGGTGAAGATGATCAAAATACTTTATAAACATGTGTGAGATGTCAAAGAGAAACCCATGATTCTATATAACTAATACATGCTAGAAGAAATCATTTCTCAAAGAGAGGCAGGATAGAACACAACCTCTGCTTGCTTTATGGCTTCAGGTGCCATTTATATGGAGTGCTGTGGGAACTGAGCAGGAACTGGATTACTTCAGTTACAATGGAGTGTCTCCAGATGCACAACTCTTGGCCCTGCTCACCCCCATCCCATCTGGTCTCAGACTGTGTCACATTCATCCCTGTCAACCTGTAGCTCAGAGTGAAACTCTTAAACATTCTTGACCCTTCTCTCTCCCTCTCATCCCACATCCAAAACATCCAAGCATACAGTAGGTAGGTCATGTATCAGACTGTATTCATTCCCCAAAAGGGCCACCTGCCCATGTACCTGTGTATCAGACTAAACAGATATTTTCAATCCTGTTAAAATTAAATATTTTAAATTAAAATAAAGATTTTTAATCTTTACTTTCATAATCAAAAGGTAACCACTTCACTGACTTTGAAAGACGATAACAGCATTTACATTATTAATGTTGACACTTAATTGATAACCCTTAGAGTCCAGAACTCCTGCTAGAAGGAATGAGTTCCATGCTAGCTGAGCTGTATAGTGAGTTCAAGACCAGCCTGGGGTATGTAGGAAACACTGTTGTTGGGGAATGTTATTCTAAGGTGTGTTATTTTGTTTATGTTGCATTTGTTTAACTCTGTGAAGCTGTGTTACTGTGCCTGTCTAAAACACCTGATGGTCTAATAAAGAATTGAATGGCCAATAGCAAGGCAGGAGAAGGAATATGCGGGGTTGGCAGGCAGAGAGAATATATAGAAGGAGAAATTGGGGAAGAGAAGGAGTTAAAAAAGGAGGAGGACTCCAGGGCCAGCCACCCAGCTACACAGCAAGCCATGGAGTAAGAGTAAGATTTACATAAGTAAGAGAATGGGAAAAGCCTACAGGCAAAAAATAGACGGGATAATTTAGGTTTAAAAAAAGCTGACTAGAAACAAGTCAAACTAAGGCTGGACATTCATAAGAAATAGTGATGTGGGCACTGGGTGGTGGGCCCCTGAAAAGACCCAAAAAGTAGAAACAAACAATACCACACTATCTCAAAATAAACAACAGACACTTGGAGGCCTCTGTCCTCCCTCTCTGACTCAAGTCCCTGGGGACTTCCCTGAGCTTAGATAGATGAAGGCCAAGCTTCCTCCTTCTTGTAGACACTCTCAACACCACACACACACACACATACACACACACACACACACACACACACACACACACACACACACACGGCTTCTATCAACTCTTTCCCATAAGACAGTGGAAAAGCTGACACTAAAATATCTCAGATTCAGGAAATGTAATAAATTTGTAATGAGTGTACATCAATTTGTTCTGGTGAGAATCAAAGGCATGTTTGCCAGCAGTCACCTCCAGGGAACAGAAAGCAGGATGTGAGCCTCTCACCTTCCATTGCCTTCCACTCTACATGGCTCAGCTTCTCCACCCTGTGATTACACTTAGTAACAAATGGTCCATGTGGGGCCTATTTTCTCCTTGTTCTTCTGTGACTTTTAAAAGAGCTCAATCCATCTTAGCATCATTAAAAGTAAGATAAGTCAAGCCATCTTCTTTCTTCATCTTTCTCCTTCTCAGTTCCTTCCCATCCAAGGAGTTTGAAAACAGTTTCAAAGATCTCCTAAGACACTGGAGTGCTAGAGGGACAGATGGCCTAAGTGAGGTTCCTGGAGCCCTGGACAAGAAATCAGCAGTGGGTGGTACCCCAGGTTGCAAAGCTGCAGGGAGACGGGTGTCTGCCAACTTCTGAACTACCCTTTTATAAAACTACCTGTCAAATAGAACAATTCATTCTTCAGCCCTTTGACCAGTAAAATGTCACCCTACTATGATTCTGCTGCAAGGAAATTCCCTATGATATTATATATTATATTATATTATATGTATATGAATATTTATGTAACTTTCTTAAATAGCAAAAATAATTGATAATATCTCAAATTGCATCAATTGTTAATAGTCATGTAAACTGAGACATACTGCATAGTGAGTAGAACTAAATCTATAATGATATTATGTAAGCTTTATTTGAAACATGATAACTATATCAAATATTTATTTTGATATAAATATATACTAAAATATAAATTTAATATCTAAGTATATATTTATAAATTACATTTATAAACATAAATGTAATATATAGGTATATATTTATAAATTTATATTTATAAATATAAATTTCATATATAAGCATGTATTTATAGCAGGGTGATGGTGGCGCATGCCTTTAATCCCAGCACTTGGGAGGCAGAGGCAGGTGGATCTCTGTGAGTTTGGGGCCAGCCTGGTCTACAGAGGGAGTTCCAGGACAGGCACCAAAAACTACACAAAGAAACTCTGTCTCAAAAGACCAAAACAAAAAGTATATATCTATAAATATAAAATTCATATATCTTCTTTCTATTTGGGCCAAAAAGACAAATCCCTTTTAACTATATTTTTTAAATTTAATTACATTTTTGTTTATTCATCTTGTGCCATGTGGGGTCAGGGGCTGCTTCCCTCCTCTTATTATGTAGGTCTAAAATCCAGCTGGACAGTGGCAGGCACTTTTACCTAGTGAGCCACCAAGCCAGCCCAGGAAACTTTAAAAGCTGAAGAAATGATGAAATAAATTTAAACATACTTAAATACATAAAAGATGAATAGAAGCTCTAAATCTAAGGTTCCTTCACTCCTTTATTTACCTGCTCAATGCTGTGGGTTAGACAGTATCTTTGAGTTTCACAGTATCCTCTGATCTGCAGAAAACATACAAAGAGACCCACAAGACGCCTGTGGGACCACACGATAAAAACAAAGAACTGATGCCTACATGTTGTACTTTGTCATATGCACATACACACAAAACAAAGTGTAATTTTAAAATTGAATATATATATTCAAGTTCCTTGTACATAGGTAATCTATTTCCTTAAAGATAGTAACCAAAAAAGGGGAGAAAAGAAAAACTGAAAGAGAACTGATATAAACTATCCAAATAAAAACCCAAAAGAAAACTAGCTTTATAAAACCTACAAAATGAATGAAGAAGGAATTATTAAATAGAAAATCTAGAAATATACTCAAATCCTAAAAGAGGTGAATAGATTTTTTTTAAAGTGTGTTTTGTCCAGTGAGGGCAACTTCCTCATAACTTACCTGGATTTGGAGTCTCCTAGGAGACACTCTTCTGGGCATGTCTGTGATGGTGTCTCCAGAGGTTAACTAGAAGGGGCCCCTCACTGAACATGGGTGACACCATCCCCTAGACTGGGGTCCCAGCTGAATACAAAGGAAAGGGGGAGGAAACCAGCTGAGGCCCCAGGATTCAGCTCCCTCTGCTTCCTGACTGCAGACCCAATGCTGCCTTCCACTGCTCTCCTGATTTACCTGCCATGATGGACTATCTCCCCTCGAACCCTGAACCAAACCAACCCCTTCCTTCTCAAGTTGCTTTTGTCGGGTAATACGCAACAGGTAACTAAGACGGCAAGATGACTAGCGCTTCTCCCAGGGCCCACACAGTCATGAACTTGGAAGCTGCTATTGCTGATGAGAGCTACAAGAACTGAAAGTCAGCAGATCTGTCAGAGAACTAAGGGTACAGGGCAAACCTCCTCCCCATCTGGAGACAAACATGGGTACAAGGAATCACGTGTCTCAGAACAGGACTCACTACAGGAACCTTCAAGGATCCAAGTGGGACCTCCCCCAACTTCCCACAGTGAAGACTGAGAGAAAAATGCACTTTCTCTTAGGAAGGGGAAACGTGACTGTTTTGAAATACATTTAAAGCATTCTGCTTTGCTGAGCCTAGTCCTAAGAATGAGGAAGTATTTCAGCCATTGGCATCCAATGCCTTTCTGTTCATCATAAAACAATGCACAGTGATAAGACAGTAAATTGTAAAATACCAACAGTGTGGTTGATTCTTCAAACACAGCTTACTTACTCTGAGGGGCTAAGATTTGGGTGTTGCAAGCTAAGGCTGCACAGAAATGAGCTTTCCTCACCTGCCCCTGGGAGTGAAACCTGGCGTCACTTTTCTAAAAGCAATTTGGAAGCTCGAATCAAATATCTCCACACTGCTATCACCATGACCTGGAATCTGCCCTTATGCAAATTTATCCTAACAAAATAATGAATGAGCACAAAAGCATATTCTCTGACAGTTAGAGATATTTATCAAAGTCCTATATCTAATCATAAAAATGCAGGGGACAACTCCCATACCTAATAATAGCAATTGTGATAAATAAATTAGCCAATCGTTTGAAATGAGGCTACAGGGACCTCTTGGCACTAAAGGATGTTCATGATATATTAGCAAGTGACAAAAAGCAAATTGGCAAACAAGATACCTAGCATGATTCCATCTTTTTATTTACTGAAAGAGAAAAAAGCATTTGAAAAACTGTGTGCAAAATTGCTAATAGTACTTAACTCTTGGGGGGTTGAGTTACAGATGACTGTTCATTTACTTCTTAATACTGTATACACTTTATTCTTTCTAAGGTTCTTAAGATATGTGTTACATATATATAAGCTGATTTATAGTAATACTAAATTATGGTATTGTTTCAAGTGCTGTAAATATGAATTGATATTTGTAAGTCTTATTTTATCTTAACTGACTCAAAACTATACATATTTATGGAGTGCAGTGTGGATTTCTTTGAATCTGTTTACATGCAATGATCAAATGGGATAATGAAGCCCTCCCTAGCTCCAACGTTAGTCAGCTCCTTGTAGTAAGAACAATCAAGTCTTCTCATAAGGCTACTTTGAAAGATGCACTGTTGTTAACTATGGCCATCCTACTGTGCAAGAAGATGACTCATTTTTCTACTTCAGCATGTAGAAGAGCTTTAGGTACAATTTCTCTGGTAATTGAAAAGTAAGTCAAATTATCAGGATCTTTGTAGGTAGTTAATGTTTGCTGGAGAATGGAAAGACATTTTCTGCAGTGGTGTAGCAGGCTCTGACAAAGTAGCCATGCTCCTATAAATAACTCTTCATCCATGCTCCTGTAAACAACCTAATCAAAATCACTGGATGACAGACAGAAAGTGGAAAATGATGAATGGTAAGTGTTGTTAGTCTAATGGTATTGTTACTGCTGGCAGTTCAGAGTCTTACCTAACAGGCTCTAAAATGAACCAATGGGCTGGACCTCTCCCTGCTGGCACTAATGGCCAACAGGAAGCCATTTCTTTCCTGGAACCAACTCAGTCATCCAGCGAATATCTACAGCTGTGGCAGGCTTGATACAGTCTATTTAGAATAGAGTTTTAAGATGGGAAAAAAGTAATGTTTATTTGTTTCATTACAATAATTTAATAGGAACAGTCATCCAAAAATGGAGAATGTCAAGAGGGCTATTAAAGCCCTTCAGCAGGAACCATGTGTCTAGCGCAAATATTAAATGAGAACAATCTGGAGGAAGGACTAAGAGGGATGTACTTCTTGCACCAGGCTCAGGTCTCAGCAACCCAGCATGGCCTCCAGTTTCTGGTGGACAGAGAGGAGCCTTGGCATGTCTTATAAACAGCAAACAGTCCACCCTTTAGGCCAGGTGCATTGCTAGGGCCCAGGGAGTCAGTGAAGAGATGGCTACCCTCAGTAACAGTTTATATCGACTGCCAACATGACAGGATCCAGAATCACTAGGAGACTTGCCTCTGAGCACATGTGTAAGGGACTTTCTAGATGAAGTTAATCTAGCTGAGACTATTCACCTTAACTCTGGAAAGCATCATGCTGTGGCTTGGGGTTTTGAATTAAATAATAAGGAGCAAGAGATCTGAGCACCAGCATTCATCATTCCCTGCTTTCTAACTAAAGATACAATGTGATCAGCTGCCTCATGCTCCCCTGACATCCCCATCCTGATGGATTGTATTCTCAAACTGTGAGTCAAAGCAAACCCTGCCTCCCTGAGGTTGCCTTTGTCTGACATGTTGCTACCCAATAAGGAAAGCAACTAATATACTCTCCCTGTTCTTACAGATCTCACAAAAGAAAAGAAAGGCAGGGCCTGGGGAGGTGGCTTATTGTGTAAGAACACTTGCTGCCAACAAGCAAGAGGACTTGAGTTCAAGACCCCAGCATTGGGGTAAAAGCTAGGCATGGCCTCATGTATCTAGAACATGAGAATTAGAGGCTGAAGACAGGCAGCTCCTGAGAGCTTGCTGCCCAGCCAGCTTGGCTGAAGTGTTATTCTTCAAGTTCAGGGAAAGACTCCATCTCCAAAAAAGATGGAGACCAATAGGGGAAGATATCCATTGTCCTCCTCCAGCTTCTGCATGTTGTGTGCATGGACACATACACCATGTAGGCATACAACACCAACACAGACAGAGACAGAGACAGAGAGACAGAGCATAGCCTGGCAGATTCCTGTATGTGAGTAACAGCTCTGTGTAGATAGAATGTTTCATTCACATAGTAGCAAGAATGTGGTAAAGGGCCTTTGAATGAATGTGCTGTGTTCAAGGACTTCCCAGTATTCTTCCTCTCTAATGCCTTGGGGAGGAGGGCTCTGAAGATAGACAGCCATCAGAGTGAGTTTTCAGCCAAACTGCTACACACTCAGATTTCATTCTATACTCAAGAAGTAGCCTCTCCATCAAATGGATCCTGAAAGGACAAAAAAATACAACTGGGGATTTTCCCTTTACCCCTCCCTGAAACCACTCACGTACTCAGTACAATCCATCCAAGGTAATCTGTTGTAATGATTAATACTTGACAGGACATGAAATTTCCTAGGAGACAAAGTCAGAGGTTATGTCTGTGAGAGAGTATCTACATTAGGATGACTGAGATGGGAAGCCCTGCCCTAAGGGCTGGAGACCAGATTATATATAAGGAGACAGCCAGTTAAGCATGACTACTGTCTTCTTTATGACTATAGGCACAATGAGACCAGCCATCCTCCTCTTCTACAACAATGGCTTCATCAACATGACAGGCTGTACCCTCAAAATTGAAGTTGAAATGTCCCCCATTAAATTGCTTCTTATCATAGTTTTTATCACAGCAACTGGAGAAGTAATTAATACACATTTGACCTTGATTGCAATGGCCTTCCAATAAACCATACCTGAAATATTATATTGGGGGAAAAATCAGTCACTAGAGGAGGGTAAGGGATTCTGCTCCATTGGGGTTTGAATGGCTCACACATTTGAGCATTTGATCTCAGGTTGGTGGCACTGTTTGGGGAGATCAGGAGGTGTGGCCCTATTGGAAAAAGCCTGTCACTGGAGGCAAGTTTTGGGGCTTGAAATATTTGTGCCATTTCCAGTTCAATCTCTTTGCTTCTTGTTTCATGATTGAGATGTGAGTTTTCAGATATCAGCTCCCAGCTAGAGCCACCATACCTGCCACCTGCTGCCATGCTGTACCCATCATCATGGGCCCTAATCCTAACCCCATAAGCTAAAATACACTCTTGTGCCAATAAGTTACCTTGGTCGTGGTGTTTTATCGCAGCCACAGAAAAGTAACTAATACCTGCTTTGTGATACCACCTGACTTGGGTTTGTCTTCCTCTCTCTTCTCCTGACTGACTTGGGTTTGACCTTCCTCTCTCTTCTCCTGACTGACTTGGGTTTGGTCTTCCTCTCCCTTCTCAGTAAGATATAAAAGAACAGAAAGTACAGTCTTCTTATTCCAAATTCTGCACACTTGGTTTGAATTTGCAGCTTGTTTCAAGGTCTTTGCTTCTACTTAAATTAACTCTTTGCAACAAAATTATTACCTGGTAATTTTCAGTGGAAGAGACCCAACCAAGCCACATCTCCTTGTATTCCAGGGATGTTTGTTAACCCTGCCTAGGCTTGGGCTGGGGTACCCGGGTACTCAGGGAAATGGCACAGATAGGGCTCAGGGAGTGAGTGGAATTAACCCTCCTGGACAGGAAGGGGCCATGGGAGAAACTAAGGGAGGAGAAAGGGATCTAAATAAAACAAAAGAGGGGGAAGCAGATGCCACCATGGAGGCTCATGCAGGAGCCTCAGAGAAGAGAGGTGTGATGGCTAACACTGGATTCCAATTTGACAAGATCTGAATTACCAAGCAGACACGATTCTGTGAATGTCTGTGAGGGAGTTTCTAGATGAGGATAAGATGAGAAACCTGTTCTCACTGCGGGCAGCACCATTCCATACACAGAGGTCTTGGACTGAGGAAAAAGGAAAAAGTCAGCTGAGCAGCAGCATTTATTTCTGCTTCTTGACTGGACGTCATGTGGCCAGCCTCCTCACCTTTCCTGCCATGATGGATTATAACCCAAAAAGCATGGAGAGAGGTGACTAGACATCTGTCTTTCAACCATAACCAAAAGCCCTGCCCTTTCTAGAACATCATTGCCATCAGTGGTTTCCAGCTGGAAAGGCAGGCCTGGCCTCAGCACAGTGCCAGCTCAGGAGACCACCATGAAGGCACAAGAGCACGGCAAATGTGCTTCTCCATCCAGCCACTAACCTTCGTGTTTAATGTGACAAGAATGCAGAGGCTTCCAGGTGGGCAGGGCCATCACAAGTAGGTTTTCCTGATGTAGAATGAAGAGGAAGTGGAGCTGCTGACACCGTATGAATGATCCTCAACTCCTCTGACTCTCAACCCCCTCTTGACAAAGACAGAGAGGAGTGACCTTCCCTTTACTCTCCCTTATTTTCATTTACAACCATGAAAAGATCAAAAAAGACATGTCTTGCCATGTCCGTGTGTCGTCGTCGTGTGTCGTGTCTCCCCGCCCCCCCCCCCCCCCCCCCCCCCCCCCCCCCCCCGCTCTCACAAAGGTGATGATGGTGGTAGAGCTTGAATGGCCTTTATATCACCAGGAGGGATAGCCCAAGATAAGCACAGCATGCCCTGGTTTATTTTAGATGCTGGGTCAAGGCCAGTGAGCATCTGCAGCTGCTGTGAGATTGTATTTCATCTCTGTGGCTCTAGACATTCCTGGCATGATAGGGAAGTGCTCTGCCACTGAGCTGTAACCTATTGTTAGTGCATTTTTTTTTTTATCTTGAGACACGGTCTCACCAATTTCTCCACTTGTCCCTACACACACACTCTATACCCCAACCTGGCCTTGGATTTGTGATCCTTCTGCCTTGACCTCTGAAATAGCTAGTGCCCCCAGACCAGGCTCAAATTCTCCCTACATAAGAAAATTATAGCCTATTTATTTAAAACACATTGCATTTTTTCCTAGATTGTAGCAAGTTCAAAGCTAACTGAGAAAAGTGTTAAAACTCTTTAATATGATAAAGTACAGTGTCTACAAGTAGCACAGAATTTTAAAAATAGCACCATTTCAGTATTGTTAATACTGCTTGTGTGTGAGAATGTGTGAATGTGTGTGTATATGTGTATGAGAATGTGTATGTCTTTGTGTGTATATGTATATTTGTGTGTGTATTTGTGTTGTGTGTTGTGTATGTGTAATTGTGTTTGTGTGTGTATTATGTATGTATGTATGTGTATTTGTGTGTGTATTTGTATGTGTTTATGTTTGTGTACTTTGTGTCTATGTGTATATTTGTTTATTTTGTGTGTATATGTATATGTGAGTGTATTTGTGGTGTGTGTGTGTGTGTGTGTGTGTGTGTGTGTGTGTGTGTACATGGAGGCCACTGATCAATATCCTATGTCTTCAATTGCTATCCACCTTGATTTTTGACACAGGGTGTAGCATGAATCTTAAAAGTACTTATTAATAAAATCAAACCTGAGGCCGGGTATTGGGGTGAACGCTGGAATATCAGAGGGACAGAACAAGCCACAGCTACCTCACCTTGCCAATTCCTCAGCTGATCCTGTTTCCTCAGGCGGGAAGCCTCTGAGTCCTCATCCAGAATGGGTCTCAGCTGAACTGCTGCTAGAAACCTGAAAGCTTAACCAGCCAAATACTTAACTAGCTCTGGTTCCTGGTTTTCACGCCTTATATATCTTTTCTTTTTCTGCCGTCACTCCCTGGGATTAAAGGCTCACTTTCTGGGATTAAAGGCGGGTGTCACCACGCCTGGCTCTTTCTAGTGTGGCCTTGAACTCATAGATCCAGAGAAATTTCTGCCTCTGGAATGCTAGGATTAAAGGTGTGAGTGTCACCATTTTCTGGCCTCTATTTCTGTCTAGTGGCTGTTCTGTTCTCTGACCCCAGATAAATTTATTAGGGTGCACAATATTTTGGGGAACACAATACCACCACAACAGGGTCTCTCACTGAACCTGGAACTTACCTGTTTGGCCAAGATGGCAGACCAGAGAGCCCCCAGGGACTCTCCTATCTCAGCCTCACCAGCACAGGGATTTCAGGATAATATTAGCACATACGACTTTTTCACTTGCCTGCTGGGAGTAGAACTCAAGATCTCAGGCTATACGGCAGCATTTGATGAATTGACCCTTCTTTCCAGCCTCTGGTCCTGCTTTTCAGCAGTTTCCTCTTTGAAAATAAAACTCCTTTGCCCTGGGTACAGGGCACTCTCTATGGCTGATCCCTGAGCCTGAAGCCTTGATCAGAAGTAGTTCTTACATCTCTCTGGGAATAGTGGTAAGCTAGGCTCAGCAGCTACCCATGGAAACAGCTGACCTGTGTCACAGAGCAGGAGGCAGAGTACAAACCAGAAGGGGAGGGTTGACAGTCGTCAATGCCCTGGGGCCAGAGCAGCAATAAAGGCCCATTACCATCTCTGCTGCTCCAGAGAATAGAACTCCGCTCTGGATGGAGACTGGACATTCAAGGTTGGTTGTGCAGTTCACCTGTCCAATAGAACATTCCTAGAAGGCAAACTCGCCTTAGATATGCTAGAGAGATAGGTGGAAATTTTTACCTTTTAATTAGATACTATTTTCTTTCCCAGAATTTCAGTCCCAGCACAGCAGCCTACAGGGTCACAGTCATGCTTTGTGATTCTGCCTGCTTTTCTCAACTAAGCCAGAAACTCCCTTTGCTTCTTTTCTACCTCTCTCTTACTGAGCAGACTCTCCCTTACTCTTCCTCTGGAGCCCCCTCACACCATATGCCGGCTCCTCTGCCTGTGCCTGACCTCCCCACTGGCTCAAATCACGTGGCTTTTTCCCCTCCCTCTACTCTCCTCTTCTGGAAAGCTGTTGAGAATTAGAGCTTGCCTTCTCTGGAACACTTTTCTTTTAGATTCTAATAAAATTGTCCACAAGCTCCCATTTGAGTCATTTCTTAAACTATTTCACCAGTGAAACTGAGAGCCCTAAGAGGAAGGAGACTTAGAGGGACAGAGATAAAGAAGAGGAGCGAAAGCCTGCTCCCTGAGTTCTCAGCTTCTTGTCCTTAGGAGACACTGCAGAAGGGAAATGGCAGGCAGGCACAGGGCAGCTCTGTAAACCAGACCGGTGGGGAAAGGGGAGACATGGGGCCTACAAATACCCAGTCTAGGGCTCCTTTAGTGGACACCCAGCCTTCCGGCCTTCTCATCTGGAAGGAAGAAAGCTGCCACTTTCCATTTCTCTGAGTCTTGGTCTTCTGTCTTTCCCAGACATTCAATGCTTTATTCATGCTGGGGAACAAGCTTGGTGACCTCCTCGATGACCACTAGCACCCCCATTACAATCTGACAACCATGAAGAGTCTCCCTAAAATGCCAGAAAGTCTGGGAAGTCAATGTGAGTGTGATGGAGAGCTATCCAGTTTCCTCTGGTCTTCCCCACAAAAGCCGTCTCAGTTCCTATACTCCCAAATGAGAAGAACCCAGAGGGGACACAGTAATTCAAGAAAGGAGTCACCTTTTAAATTTGAGAGACAAGGAGACAAAAGTCCACTCTTAGGAAAGAACCAACTCACTGAACAGCAGCAGCTCCATCCTGGCAATTATGGGGCTTGTGTTTCTCCTCTCTCTGGTACCCCATACTCATGTGTCTTCCCCTAGGAGAGCACTTCCAGAAAAGGGGCCTGTTTATCTCAGAAGTCCATCTTACCAGAAATCAGTCCACTACAAGTAGATTACAAGATGTGGGAATATATACGGGGACTAGGGAGACGACTCCTGTGAGTGAGAGTACTTGAAGGCCTGAGATCAAATGCCCAGAACCCACACAGAAATCTGGGCATACAGTGAGCATGCGTCTCTAACACCAGCACTGTTGGGGCAGAGATGGGAGGAACCCTGGGACTTCATGGACACCTGACCTAGCCAAAAGATAGTCAGTTCCAGGTTCAGTGAGAGAGCCCCACATTGAGAGCCAAAGGCAGAGAATGACAGGGTAATGTGACCAACATCTTCCTTCACACTGGCAGACACTCACACTCACACTCACACACACACACACACACACACACACACACTCACATACACATGCATACATACAAGCATACACACAAGCACGCACACACTTATACATATACTCACACAAGCACATACACAAGAATAAGTAAAGGAGCTTTAAGTATCCTTAAAATTGACAAGTTAGCACTGGAAAAAAGGGTAACAACATTCTGAGCTTGATCCCCCATCCAAGAAGCCTCTGATGCCAGTTTAAGCTGATCCAGCTAGAGTGGATCTAATACTTCATGTCCTATCCATGTTATTGCCACAAATTATCTCTAAACCCTTCTTATTTTTTACCATGAGTGGGTCCAGCTAGAGCATGTCCCACCATTGCCTTTATGGCACAGCTGGAATGAACTGCCATCAATCAGTGTGTGTGTGGTCTTCACTACTGTTGGAGGGGTGGGGGAGACTGGTTGGTCTCTCCTGGAGCTAACCTTCTGCCACCAGGAACAGAAATGGAATGCAATGGCTACTCAAAGCAAATGGGGAAAGAGAGGCCCAAGGGACAGGACAGCTGCGGAGGCTAAGGTGCTCTTGCCCCTGCCGTTCTCCTCATCTCTGAAAACCTTGTGCCCTGTGGCACCACAGCAAGCCAGCAGGAGAAGGAGCTTGAAAATGACTTCTGGTTCTCAGAGATCTTAGACCCAATAAACTCCGAAAGGTGACCAGAAAAACGGTGGCTGGGACATGCATGGATTCACTCGATAGGAAATGGTGTCCCTCTTTAATCTGGCTTTGTGCTTTATCTTCCTTTTATGTACCTTTAAGCTATTTTATTTTAACCGCCTACTCTCTGTCCTTTGGCGAGTGTATTTATATTCTGCAATGAAAAGAAAGATTTCCTAGCCCAGCCTCTCACAGAAAGCCTTTCCATGGCGAAATGGACATGACCTGATCTCATCTCCTCACTCCTCAGAAGGAAATGAATCCTCCTTTGAAGTCACCTCTGTGGGCCCAGTCTAGGTACCACTCATCCCCTGCTGAGAATCAAATCTGTTTTTTTTAAAAAAAAAAAAAAAACATAACAACAACATTTTTGAGGAGTAGTCTTTTTGTATCCTTATTTTTTTCTTTTTATATATTTTATATTTGTGTTTTAATTTTATATATCAGCCATGGGTTCCCCTGTCCTGCCCCCTCCCACACCCACCCCCACCTCCCCCTCAGCCCCTCCCCTCCATTCCCATCTCCTCCAGAGGCAAGAATTCCCTGGAGATACAGCTCAATCTGGTGGATTCAGTACAGGCAGGCCAGTCCCCTTCTTCCAGGCTGAGCAAAGTGTCCCTGTATAAGCCCAAGGTTCCAAACAGCCAGCTCATGCACTAAGGACATATCCAGGACCCACTGCCAAGGTGCCTCCCAAACAGTTCAAGCTATTCAATTGTCTCACTTATCCAGAGGGCCTAATCCAGTTGGGGGCTCCACAGCTTTTGGTTCATAATTCATGTGTTTCCATTCATTTGGCTATTTGTCCCTGTGCTTTTCCAATCTTGGTCTCAACAATTCACACTCTTACAGTCCCTCCTCTTTCTCAACAATTGGACTCCTGGAGCTCTACCTGGGGCCTGGCTCAGGATCTCTGCATCCACTTCCATCAGTTATTGGATAAGAGTTCCAGCATGACAGTTAGGGTGTTTGGCCATCTGATCACCAGACTAGGTCAGATCAGGCTTTCTCTCTACCATTGCCAGCAGTCTACAGTGGATGTATCATTGTGGGTTTCTGGGGACCTCTTTAGCACTTTGCTTCTTTCTGTTCTCATGTGGTCTTCATTTATTATGGTCTATTATTCCTTGTTCTCCCTTTCTGTTCTTGATCCAGCTTGGATCTTCTGCTCCCCTAAGCTTTCTTTCCCTCAAACCTTGCCCTTCATTACTCCCACTGTCATCCAGGTTGTTCAGCTCTGTCATCATCACATCACCTCTATCCTTCAATCCATAAGCTGTGCTGAAAGCCACACCACACATGTTCTTTCTAATCTTCAACCGTGTCAAGAGACTGTGGTTACTTCTGTGTCCTTCATATTAAAAAACAAAACAAAACAAAACATGAGGCTCAAAGAAAGACTGTCCCTCCTGAGGGCAAGAGGCTGAGCCACAATTCCAACCTCTAGGTACAATGGACCCAAACTGATGTGGACTCTGTTTCCATGTTGTTCCAGCCATCTTTTTTCCCCTAATCATCAGTAACTTTGCAATAAATACTTCTTAACTTTTGCCTAATGTCTTATTAGCCACAGCACTCCTGAGACTGGTGCCTAAGCCTGGTGCAATGCTTCTCACAGAGCATGGAGTCCTTCTGTATTGCACACTATGAGGGCACTTTTATCTTATTTGTTCTTTGAGAATTTCATACATGCATACAATGTATTTTGATCATATGCACCCCTTCATTCCCCAGTTCCAATTTCTCCAGACACCACCACCTCCCCCTAACTGCATACTCTCTTCTGTTCATTAGCACAGTGAACAGTCATTGTTACCATTTGTACATGGGTTTGCTCCATCCTTTGGAACACAGGTAAGCCACAGGAGACCACATCCCTGAAAAAAACTATCCCCAGCAGCCATCAACTGCCACTAACTCTCAACTATGGTGAGGTCTTATGAGTCCCACCCATCCATGCTGGAAGTTCATCTGATGTGGTGATATTGTGTTCCCCAAAATATTGTGTACGCTAATAAACTTGTCTGGGGTCAGAGAACAGAACAACCACTAGATACAAGGGCCAGGAAAAGGTGGCACACACACCTTTAATTCTAGCATTCCAAAGGCAGAGATCCCTTGAAGTTCAAAGTCACACTGGAAACAGCCAGGCATGGTGACTCATGCCTTTAATCCCAGGAAGTGATAGCGGAAATGTATATTAAGGCAGGTTAAACTTTTAGGCTTTTAGCAGCAGTTCAGCTGAGATTTATTCTGGATGAGGACTCAGAGACATCCAGTCTGAGGAAACAGGATCAGCTGAAGAACTGGCAAGGTGAGGTGGCTGTAGCTTGTTCTGCTTCTCTGATCTTCCAGCATTCACCCCAATACCCAGCTCCAAGATTTTTTTTTTTTTTTTATTAATAAGATCTTCTAACAATTTGTGTTACAGTCTGGTTTGATCTTGTGCATGTCTAGTGAGACTGTCACTGTTGTTGAGAATTCACGGGTGTGGCAGCCTCATTGTGTCTAGAAGACATTAATTTTCAGCAGTCCTCCTGGTCCTCTGGTTCTTAGAAACTTCTGACCCACTCACTCTTCAGTTGTTTGCCCTGAGCAGTATGGGGAGGGGAGTGACATGGACATCCATTCTGACCTTAGCACTCACCAGTCACTTTGACCAGTTGATGGTCTGTATTAACCTCCACCCACTGGAAAATGAAACTTCTCTGGTGAGAGGCGAGCAAGTGAGAGCCACACTAACCTACGGGTGTAAGGATAGGTATTTGGAAGGCAGTTAGTTGGATACCATATCAGTTCAGCAGAATACTAGCAGTACGTTAGCCCCTAAGGCAGTGGTTCTCAACCTGTGTGTCTTGACCCTATTGGGAGATTGAATAACCCTCTCACAGGGGTCACGTATCAGATATCCTGCATACCATACTATTTACAATAACAGTAGAAAAATTATAATTATGAAGTAGCAGCAAAAATAATTTTATGGTTGGAAGGTTACCACAACATGGGAAATTGTATTAAAGGGTTGCAGCATCAGGAAGGTTGAGGACCAGTATTCTAAGGTCTATGACCTCTCCAGTCATGAGAAGTGAGTGAGTGTTAGTATGTTAGCCTCAGCTTCCCAGAGTTTAGGCTCTCTAAATGCAGCAACTTAAAGATTCTCTTCCTGTCTCCTCAACAGGCATCATGAGCTCCAGGGTCCACTTACACTTGGTTGAGAAGCAGCCTGGATGTGTGTAAGGCAAACTGATGAATGGTCTTATTAACAAAAACCATAGAGCCAGATATTGGGGTGAGAGATCAGAGATCAGAGGAATAGGACAAGCAACAGCCAACCTCTAATCCCTGTGGGCTCTAATCCCGGTGTGGCCTTGAACTCACAGAGATCCTTATGCATCTCTGCCTCCTGAATGCTAGTATTAAGGGTGTATGCTACCACTGCCTGACTTCTATGTTTAATACAGTGGCTGGCTTTTTCCTCTGATCCTCAGATAAGCTTTTTGTGGGTACACAAATAAATATTACCACAGATGAGCCTTCTAATATGGCACAGGAAGTGTGTTTACCACCCACGCATCATGCAACAGCCAATTTCCTCCACGACCTGCTAGAGAAACCACCATGTGTTCTTCCCTTGCTGGAGACAATTCCTTCAGTGCTTTGCCAACTGCCCTTGCCTGGCCTTGAGCTAGTGATTCCATCGCCTGCTTAAAAAATGTAAGTCACATCTCCCTTTTTGTGCACTCTGTGGTTTTTTTCACTGCCCTTGGAAGAATGCCTTCTCCTTAGACTCATGGAAGGGGAGCAAAGGAGTTAAAAATACCCAGCTTCATACTAAACGACAAAGGTTTGGTGGGGCTAATTACACACGTTATAATAATCAAATATCAGCATCTCAAAGATTTACACCACCCCTCACTGTCCTGGGTCCTAACAGTGTAACAGAGTGAACAGATAGAGGCGTACCTTTCTAGATTGGAGGACAGGCCCGCCAGGCCTCAGCTTCAGTACGTCTGTGTGCATGATTGCACTGTGCCTGTCAAGATGTGTTCTGTGGGCATGTGCAGAGGGATATACGAGGACATGTAGTTGCCGAATTTCTGGAGAGGCAGCCTTCCTTCTCACATGACCCCCGACACCCGAGCTTCTCAATATAATGCGAAGTGGGATAGCCAAGGCTCAGCTTAGAGACGTTCTGCTGACAGTATATTGACTGTGTATGGTGGGGAGCTGGGGGTGGGTGCAGCATGCTCATGCCATGACGTGCACGTGGGAGTTAGAAAACAAGCTACAGGCTTGCCAGGGTCAGTTCTCTTCTTCCACCATCGGGTCCCAAGGAGTAAACTCAGATCCTCGGGCTAGGCAACAATCACATTTACCTGCTAAGCCTTCGTATCAACCCTTTTTATCAGGATGATGATGGTGATTATTTTCTTAGACAACTTTCAGCAAATGTGCTGAATGGTGTGCAAGTATCTGTGTACTACTGTGGTGTGTGGGGGAAGGGTCTCAGGAATGCAGGGGTCCCCTAAATGAAGAAAAACAAGCCTACATTGTTACCCCTTCAAAAGGAAAAAATACCACAGCCCCTCTGGCACCTCATCAGGATGGAAAATAATACCAGCTGGGCTTTCCATCCATGCATTGAAAATTAGAATTAAAATGCGGTACCTTGGGGGCATTTTTCCCTTTTACAGCCATTTCAGAGCTGATGAAAGCCTGGATCTCCAAGAAGAGAGATCCTGATTTGCACTCCACAGAGGTCCTTCACCTGCTTTTATTCTGTCTTGAGATTCAGGAGCATGACCATGATAGGGAGAATTTGGTGTCATGATCTGAGCAGCCTCACCCTAGGACTCTCCACACTGGGCTTGTGTCTCCCCTGAAAGAAAACAGCAAAGAAACCAGCTCAAGAGCTCTTCTTTGGGTCAAGAGGACTAGGATCTCCTGCAGTGCCCCCACACCCGGCCTGACCCAGGAGGGAGGTGTTCTGAATGACAGCATCAATAACATGCAAGCACTTGAACCTGGAAGGTGCCGCCATGACAGAGCCACCCCTGGGGCCTGCGCTCTGCCAAACCTTGTCACACCTGAGCCTCACCCTCTCCTCACACACACCTGAGCCTCATCCTTTCCTGACACACCTGAGCTCACCCTCTCCTCACACCCTTGGGCTGGGTGAACTGTTCCAGGCCAGGGAGAGATCTTGGCTCAAAAATCCAGGTGTGTAAGGTTGGGGATTTAGCTCAGTGGTAGAGCGCTTGCCTAGCAAGCTCAAGACCCTGAGTTCAATTCGATCCTCAACTAAAAAAAAAAGAAAACAGGTGTGTGTGAGGGACAACAACTGAGGTTGTCCTCAGGCCAACACACACACACACACACACACACACACACACACACACACACACACGAGGGTTGATTAGTTCATGACATGGTGAAAAGTCGCTCATCCAGGTTCAAGGACACTAAGACACATTGTGGGGGAGTATGGAGCTTACTAGAAGAGTTTTTAATCCTATGAGCAGACAGATAGACAGACAGACAGACAGACAGACAGACAGACAAATGCATGGCAGAGGTTGAGGAGAATTTAAGCCCCAGCACCAGAAACAGATACACGGAAGGGGCTCCGAGGAGAACCAGGGCCTGTGTAACAGAGGTTAGGGTTTCTTCTTATACCTTTCTGAGGATGGGGTGATTTCCCAGCACAAGCCCAGCCAGGTCCTCAGATTCCCAGGCAGGAGGCAGAGGAATGGGGGTCAGGAGTGTGGCTGCTAATACCCACTTTGACATAAACTCACCTCTAGGCTGCAGGCTCCTGGCACCTAGAAGTCTGCTATAGCCACAGTCAGTGCCTCAAGCCTGTGAGCGGGGACAGGCTGCCACAGAGAATTGAGTATGAGCAACAGCTGGAACCTAGTGTTACATTCTGACTAGTAGAGTATCCATGAATGAGACAATGCCCTTCTAAAAAAGTTCACATGCCCACCACACAGCGAAAAGATTCCATGCAGAACCAGGAAGTGAGCCCTCACCAGACATGGAATCTTCTAGATGTCTGACATGGACTTTCCACACTCCAGAACTGTAACAAATAAAACAGAGAGCAGCCACACAGCACTCTCTCCTTGCATGTCTGAGCTTCCCTGAGACTGCTCTGATTCCTAAGCACCCACTCTATCTGAAAAGCAGATGGCCCATCCTGGGGTACCAGTCCCAGAGGGGGACGACCTGACTGCTCATGACCTCTCTATGACCCCTGGGATAGCAGCCTCGGCTCAGAAGCATTACCTCTGCAGAGCCCTTGGCTGGGCCACTCCTCTTTATAACCCCAGCCTCTCTTGCTCCCACAAGCTATGGTGGACAGTCACCCCTCTTTTACCTAGTGCCCCTTCTCTGCCTCCTTTTCTGGCTTCTAAGCCCAAGTGCTCCAAGCCCTATGTACCCAGCTCCCCTTTGCAAAATGTCTAATGTTGGCTCCTCCGTCAAGATGCTGCAGATTTTAGAGAAATCCTGCTGTGATTGCCCATGTACAGTGTGCTGTTTTGAGCAAAGCTTTAGCTGCTGTTCCATCCATCAGCAAATATTTCACAGGCCCTTGGAGCTAAGGCCATACAACTCTGCTGCCCAGCCCTTACTTCGGCCCCATTAAGCGCTAGCCTCAGGCTTCGCCTTGAGAGCCCCACAAGCAGTTTCTCCAGTTTCTAACTTCTTGTGGCAGCTCAGGAACCTTGGATTAGCTCACCTTGGCTCACCAGTGGAAAGGGGCCGAGATATGCTGAGAATATTCAGGACCATAGGCAGGCCAGCAACCAAATGTGCTTGAAGGAAAACCGAGCTGAAGAAAAGCCAGTGATTGTCCTTGCTGGAGATTTAGCAGCTACAGAAGATCACAGCACCTTCCCCTGTCCTGTCAACTGGGTGGCTTTCCATTCGGGGACCTGAGTTAGTTTTCTCATTGCTTTGACAAAATGTCTGAAAAGAGCAAGTTAAGGAAGGAAGGAAGGAAGGAAGGAAGGAAGGAAGGAAGGAAGGGTTTACCTGGCTCATGGTTTAAAACTACAGCTCATTGTTCAGGGAGCCCACAGCACCTGGAGGGTGAGGCAGCTGGTCACATGGCATCCACAGTCAGAAAGCAGAGAGTGATGGATGCTGGAGCTCAGCTCTCTGTCTCCTTTTTATTCATTCTGTGGAACAGTGCCACACACGTTAGGGTGTGTCTTCCCATCTCAATTAACCAAATGTAGAAAGTCCTTCACAGTCATGCTCAGAACCTTATTCCCTGGGTGATTCTAGAGTCTGCCAAATTGACAATCGGTATTTCCAAGCACAGAGGCTGTTGACATCCATTCCCCATGCAGCTTCAGGAACTACTGAGGCTCTGCTCTCGGGAAATCCTGCCTCCTAAGGTTACAAGAGAAAGTGATGGCCAATGCCGCTGAGAGTAGACTTTCCAGGCCCCTGATGTACAGATAAAGTTATAGTTTGGGTCTGAAATCCCTGAAAATTTTCTGTTTGGGATCCACCCCCATCCACCCCCAGTGATCAGTGCCTGAGGATATTTGAATAGAGATTCCTTAGAGAAACAGTAGAGTTAAAAAGAGGTCCTATGCAAGCCAGGATGACTGATGTCTTTATAAGGGAAGAAGACAAAGACACAGGCACACACAGAGGGGGAGACTGTCTGAAGACCTGGAGGAAAGACATCATCTAAGCCAAGCAGAGAAGCCTCAGGAGAAACAGGCTCCTGACCCCAGACGTGCAACCTTCAGAATTGTGAGAACAGAAATTCCTGCTCTTTAAGCCAACCAGCCTGTACTTCCTGATTAGGGCAGCACAAGAAGACTAGTATAGAAAGAAATGTTCCAAATCACAATCCAGGGCCCTCCAGAAGAGGATCTGGATACAGTTAAGGAAAGACAAAAGACTTGCTTTGTACACTTGACGTGAGGTCACATGTGGGAGTCCTACAGACCATCATGCATTGAATTGTGTGACATGAGACCCATGACAAGTGTTTTCTGTCCTGCTGTCAACAAATGTCAACCTGGAGCTGAATGGAGAAGGGTGGCTGAATCTCTCCAGTGGAAAGAGACACCCAGAGACAGGAGCTCAACCTGGGTTTAGGGGTATTTCCCTACTGCTTGCTTCTGACTGGCCTCTGCCTGGCCCCAAAGCTCCACAATCTATACAAGCTAAGCCCTTCCTCTTCATGAGGTCTGGACAAGACATTAACTTCTTTGAACATATTGTTTTTCTACAAAAACTAGGGAGAGGGCTCGGGTAGTTAAATGCTTACTGTGTAAGCATGGGGACTGAGTTCCATCGCTAGCACCCACATAAAAATCCAGCCATGATGGTACACATTTGTACTCCAAGGACTGGGAGGCAAAGATGACTGGATCCCTGGGACTCAACAACCAACCAGCCTAGACTAATTGGTGAGCTCCAGGCTAATGAGAGACTCTGTTTCACAAAAACAAGGTGGATAGCACCTAAGGTTGACCTTTAGTTTCCACATACACACAATGCATGCATGTGAACTCACATATGTGTACACACACAGAGACACACACAGAGAGACATACACACACATGATAAAATCTGTCTCATAAGTAGTTGTTTGAATTCTTTCTGGAGGGATATTATAATCTGTGGGACCTAGTACCAGTAGAAGACAGTATGCACATCCTAATCTGTGTCTTTCAATGTAAGAGTATGCCAAATCCTTTTTCCTTAGGTCTCTTACATCCACAGATATGGATAGTCACCCTCACAAAGAATTGCCATACTTTAGGTCCCTTCACAAGAACACCCTCAGAAAAGCATTTGAATGCAAGGGATTGTCTGGGATGGGCCCCAGAGTATCTCAGCAGTGAGGCAGGGACATCTATAAGCTGTGAAAGGCACCTTCTAAGGTTTATTCCCATACCTCTGAATGTAGCTTGACCATGTAGAGGGACCCTAAGAAGCCATGTACATACAGCACATACTGTGGGAAGTTGAAGCCTTTTGTGGGTCAGCTCTCTAGGACAAACACCTGACAAGACACTGTTCACTCTGGCATTTACAGTGGGCAGAACTGTTTGAAATTAAACCAAAGCGCCATAATAATAAGATCCCAGTAGGTATGGGCATCTGTCCTTATAATCTTCTTTGGCAGTGGTCACTCAGACAGGATGTGAGTTGTTCTGAAACATAAGGAATTGTCCCATTTCTTACAAGCCAAACACCAGCTCAGCCCACATATCTATATACGCACATATGCTTCTGCTTCTGCTGTCCTGTGTAAACTTCCTATTCCTCTATTTCTTTGTGTGTATGTGTGAGTGTATATGCATGTGTATCACTGGCCTGGAGCTAGCCAAATAAGCTAGCTCCAAGTAAGTAAGGTGGAATCCAGGAAGCTCCAGGGATCCACCTGTCTCCACTTCCCCAGGATTGGGATTACAAGTGCATGCCACCATGTCTAGAATATTTTACAAGGTTCTGGAGATTGTTTAGGTCCCCATGCTTGCAAGTTCTTTATCACCTAATATCCCAGTTTCTTCCTTTCTTCCACTTGTTTCCAGTTTCCTTTTATCCCATTAGAAACTGAAGCCCTTCCTCTTATGGGTCACCATCTTTGGCTGACATTGGAATACTCTTTGGAGACCTACTCTGGTAGATCCCTACCTGTCATACCCACATTTGTGTATCCTTTATCACAGGATATGATCAGCATATGCATAGTAATAAGTAATTAATAAACCTCAGTGTTTTAACAAGCAAAAGTCCATTTCATACTGATCTTCTGTGAGTCTGGGCAACCTCCAGGGACTCCAGTCATCCAGCATGCTTTATCTTTTGTTTCATCAGCAAAAGAGTCCTCTAGATTCACTGTAGTGAGAGAGACTTTGAGAACCACATGTGGCCTTGTTACTGCCTCAGCTGGATTGACAAACATATTGGGCCCAACCTCATTTCTTGGCCTGGAAGTGATCAGTCTAACTGCAATATGTGAAGAAGTGTGATGTCCCTGTGCCCAAAAGGAAGAAAGACTAGGTGGTGTATAGCAGTGTTCTGGACAGTCCATCACCCACCCCACCATGGTACACCAGTTTCCTCTGAATTTAAACCTTTCACTCCCAAAGGAGGCCCCCTAAGACTCAGGAAATAAACATCTCACAAGTCTCAGGAAGTTTCCCAAATTTACAAGATTCTTGAGACCCTCCTCCTCAAGACTGTAGAAGCAGTCATGACTAAAGTAGGCTCTGCTCTACTCCAGTTCTACCTGTTGAGGTACATGCAAAACATGGAAGGAAAGCCAAGAATTCATCTTTTATGAGTCATCTTCCAGACTGGAGTGGGCTTTCAAGTGATGTAGCTACTTTTAAGTCATCCATATTCCTGTAAGCCATCACCCATACTCCTGTAAGTAACACCAATAAACGCCATCATGTCACCAAACTGAGGTTTGGGAGACTTAGTATCAAATTGTTTGTTTGATCCTTGGTGCCCTATCGGTGGCGAGTAGATATTTATTCACATCTCCCCAGGAAAAGTCACTAACTCTTCCCGGGACAGGAAACAGCCTTGTGAGAACCCATTGACCACAGAACCACGCTGCAGCAATAATGGCCCAGAAGACCTCACCCAGTACCAAGAATATGAAGTTAGATTTCCTCCAGGACTAGGTAAGTGTACAAACCTTTGCTTTGCAGATTCTAAGCATTCAACAGAGACATGTGTGGTAGCAAATCTCTCTGTTTCAGAATTAAGCTTCTCACTTTAACAATGTGTAATCCACACCATGCATGTTTGTTTATCTAACACAACATTCACACACACACACACACACACACACACACACACACACACACACACACACACGCCAAAATATCAAGTGAATGTCCAAAGATGCCACAAGCTCACTGGGAGAAGATGAGAGGGGGTTCCCAGAATATGTGACAAGTGACAGTCACAGGCTGGCTGACTCCAACTGGCAGACTTCATGTTTGTGATGATGATAGAAGGGGCCTAAAAACAGAAGGGACTATGCCTGGGAGATGTCCAGGATGCCACTTAACAGCCGGGCAGAAGGCATCCATTGCCTAGTACCCACAGTGCCCAGATGGACATCAAAACAGCAACAAAATATCCCCTGAGACTTCAGTTCCAGAGTCCTAGAGGGAGGCTGACAATGGGGTTCTGACATTATGGGAAAGCACTGATACTAAGCACAACATAGGTTCAGTACTAACAAGATCAGCTTGGCCTAACAACAGATAAATGCTGAGGAAACAAATGGAGCTGTCAACTCACACTGGTTTGCCTCTGATGTTCTAGTCCTGACTCTTCTCTTGACTCAGAAAAAAATATTTTTATGAGTATAGATACTTGGAGTATCTTTTTTTAACCCACTGACATTGAAATGCACTCTTTGCCAGCTTCAGCCTTGCCTTCATTTCTGAGCTGTTTCAAATGCCTCTCAACATGGAAACACCCACCAGGCAGCTCTGGAAACTTGTCCCTAGCCCAGGAAACCACACACATCAAATAGAGGAACTAGTCCAAGACCCATAGGGATGGCAACACTGAACTTGCCCCTAAATGGAGAGTGGAGACAGCTGCCTCATCCTGAGAGGTTCTCTGACAGACAGGAGGTGGCCAGGCCACAACATTCCTTATCACCTCTACCCTTGGTAACCATTTCATCTAGGAACAGACATGCATAAACCAAGCCCATCAATCCATCCTTATGCTCACTGTTCACCACCACCCCCATATCAGGACAGCACCTGTCAGTCAAACATTAGCATCCCAGCAGGTCAACATCTAGTCTAACATAGGGCCATTAAAAAAAGAAAAAGAAAAAAGCTAGCCTGCATTTATAGAAGGCACTTAGAATCAGGAACTTATATCAAGTAATAAAATTTTAATTAGCACTTTAACATGTAAGCTCTGAGCTTGACACAAAGTAATACATTTGTCCAAAGTGATCATTCTTTCAGGATGAGAGAATTACCCACTTGGTTAAAACAATGAGCTGACCCATCTAATAGATTTATTGAGCTAGAAAATGGTTTCTGAATCTTAGAAGGAGCAAGTTTTCTTAGTGTGGAATTCAGTGATTCATTCTCTTTTGCTTCTCCCAACAAGCTATATTGAGGCTGAGTACACAAAAAGCCTACCATTCCCTGATGCTCAACCTAGCAGCAAGACGCCCCCAGCCAAGGGTGGAAGTGATGTCTGAAAGGAAGTATTCTTAGTAAATTTAAACATTGCTGTATCAAAATACCTGACCTGAGCAGCTGAAGGAAGAACTGGTTGATTCCAGCTGAGAGGCCATTACAGTAAGGTAGGCAAGGTGGCAGGAAAAGGGGGCTGGCTGACTGGTCACTGCATCAGCATTCAGAAATCAGAATGAGGACACAGAGTGGTTCCCAGATTCAAAACATCAAATGGCATGCTTCCTCCAGTAAGACTGTCCTCAAAAAGGCTCCACAACCTTCCTAAATGGCACCACCAGCTGGAGACTAGCCATTCTAGCCACAAGACATTGAGGTCCTGGTCAAGTCTTCTTTTGGAGGCCATGTTGTGAAAGCGTCATGGGTGTAGTTTCTCCATCATTTCTAGGAGACACAGTCTCATAGCAGATTTCCTGGTCCTCTGACTCTTACAGACTTTACACCTCCTCTTCTGTGATGTTCCCTAGTGCAAGAACTGTTTATAGCTATGTTGGCTGGGGTTGGGAACTCCATGCTCACTTGTTCTCTGCATTTTCACTAGTCATGGTTTTCTGTTCTGGTCTCCATCTTTTGCCAGGAAGTTTCTTTGATGAGGGGTGAGAGCTACAATTATCTGTGGATATAAAGATAAGATTTAAATGCAGTTTCCAGTTTAGTAAATTAGGGTAGAACTTTCTCCTCTAAGATCCATGTCCTCATTAGCCCCAGGTAATTAGGTAGGTCTCCAGTACCAGGCATGATTTCCTCCCTGTTGAGCAGACCTTGCATCCAATAAAAAGCTGTTAGTTACCAACAAGACATGGTAGTCACTAATGCACCTTTGGGGCCATCTCACAATACTGGCCATGGCTATGGTCCATAGGGGTCACAGCCAGGAAACACTGTCATTGTTTCTCTCCCCTAACTGTCTTCACAACACCTTCTGGTACTATGAAAGCATGTCCTCAGAAAGAAGATTTTTCAGGGTAGATCCAGCTCAGTACTGTACCCAAGTACATGATGTCTTCAGCAAAATGGACTTCCCATCAACTTCTGGGAGGTAACCAAAGGCAACAGCAACAGCCTAGGTTGATTTGAGAGTCTCTTGGACTCCCTTGACCAACAATTGAAAAGAGGGTGACTCAATCCTGGCACTGGGAGTTTTGTTAGATCATGGCTCTTAGTGGGGGCATCATTAGAACAAGTGGCATTGCTTCATTTAAACTATGCATGTATATGTATACAAATATATTTGTATGTATTGTGTGTAATTTTAGGTACATAAATAATATGATTCCTATAGCTTTTCAAACATTTTTAGTGTTATTTTCCCTTCTTCTTTTCTCTCCTTCAAAATTGATCCCAATTAAGCCATTTTTAAAAATTAAAAAAGAAAATGCTAGCCTTAGAGGCCCAATGTATGGGCTCTAATCCAGGCCCCCTCAGTTTCTGTGAGAAACTCTGTGAAATCACACCACCTTTGAAACTTTGAGCTGCTGTTTGCTTAACTGTCCCAGTGAAGTTGGTATGTTTGACCAGGAAGGCATCCTCACTCCACTCCCAACCTGGGTCTATGTATCTCTAGTATGAAGGTTCTTTAGGACTGGCCGTGGAGTCTGATTCTTGATGCTGCTTCACTAAGGGACTCCTCACCACCTCTGCTAAAAAGATACTTCTTATGTTTGTAGCCAGAAATCAAAAGGATAAAGATGGGAAATTGAGGAAGTGTTCCAGTCGATAAAACACAAGACAAACTGGGTTTGACCCTAGGACTCAAGTAAAAAGGCTTGGTGTGGTAGCACACACTTATAATCCCAGTGTTATGGAAGAAGAGCCTGAAGGATCCCCAGGACTTCTTGGCCACCCAGACTAGGTGAATCAGTGAGTTCCAGATTCAGTGAGAAACTCTGTCTCAAAATATATTAGGGAGGAAGAATAGTAGGTACAGAGGGAGGCTAAGTACTGCAAAACAGTGGGGAACTGAGATGGCTGCACTGGCTGGTAAGATATAAAATCTTCTATGTGACCCTCTCTGCCCAGAATCAGTTCTCGATATTAAGTAGTGTGGAGGTTTGAGTGAGAATGGCCCCCATAGGCTTGCATATTTGAATGCTTAGTCAGTACGCAGAGTGCACTCTGGAGATAGAGGCTAAGGAGAGGGGAGGAATGAGAGAGGAAGAGAACAGATGGAAAGGGGGAAGAGAAGTGAGTACTGACGACGCAGCCTCTTGAGAAGAGAGAGGAAGAGAGAAGGTGTGCGGGCCACCTTTTTAAGGAGGTCAGCGCATGTGCACAGAGACCATGTAGCAATGAACACATGTTGTCAGGACCCTGAGCAGGCCAAAGTACTGCCTGCACACTGGTGAGCACGTTCTCACAGGGATAACTCATCTTGTCAGGTCCCAAGGGGCCGGCCAGGGTAATGTCTAAATGCTAGCACTCAGTCCCTTCTTCTTTCTGATTTGCTTATTTGTTTAGATTTTAGAAACAAGTCCCCTGTAGCCAAGGCTGGCCTCAAACTCACTATGTAGCTGAGGTGAGGATAATCTTGAACTTTTGATCATCCTGTCTAACTTCCTGAATCTCTAGCTAGGGTTGCAGGAATGTGCCATGATTACTGGTTAACTGGGTGCTGGGACTCAGGACTAGGATAGCATTCTACTCTGTAGGCCCACCCCCACCCCTCACCCACAGACCCAGACCCAGACCCTCTCCATTGTTTGCTTCCTGGTCATGACATGCATAGTTTTGAAATGCATTTCTACCTCAACACAGACCTCAAGCCATAAGACCAACTGACCATATACTAAGCTCCAAAGCTGAGAGTCAAAAAATGAACCTTTTCTCTTTATAAGTTGACTTATCTCATGTATTTGTTACAGTGACAAAAAGATGAGTAACATATGAAATTTCAGTCCAGTTTCAAGCCTTGGAATAGACACAAAATTAGTATGAGACAGAATGAGTCATACACACCACAAGAGGGGGACACCTGTAGAGGACTGAATGAAAATACCCACCTAAGCTCATAGGGAGTAGCACTATTAGGTGATGTGGCCTTTCTGGAGTAGGTGCAGGTTTGTGGGAGGAAGTGTGTCTCGGTCTCTTCCTTCTGCCTCAGATCCAGATGTAGAACTCTCAGATCCTTCAGCACCATGTCTGCCTGCCTGCCACCATGCTTCCTGCCATAATGATAATGGACTAAACCTGTGAACAGTGAGCCAGCCCCGTTATGTGTTTTCCTATATAAGAGTTGCTGTGATCGTGGTGTCTCTTCACAGCAATAGAAACCCTAACTAAGACAACACCCAGAGTCAATTAGTGTAAGACAGGAGGAACCATACACACCACAAGAGGAAGACACTGTAGAGTAAAGCTCACTGATTCTGGAACTTTCCACCCTCAGCAGATGGAACAAGGGATACACAGGAAGAATTCCACACTGATCATGTTGAGCCCAGTGACTTATAACAACATACTCCTCTTAATACATAGACTGGGGCAAAGGTCATCCCCCACTAAATGGATTTTCTGTTTGAAAGGAAATTGATGGGTTAGCCTATAGTATATTGTAGAAGCAAGACCCATTGCATTTTAAAAGTTGAAGGGAGGTAAAAACCTGTCAAGTCCCCCTTTAGAATTTTCCCCAGTAAATAAA